>NC_087489.1:12400000-13083750 GCF_036417665.1 Passer domesticus | reverse complement strand
GGGGTGGGGACTGCACCACCTCCCCGGGCAGAACATTCCAGAACTTTCTATAAAAACCTTTTCCTGATATCCAGCCTGAATTCCCCTTGGCTCAGCTCGGGGCTGTGTGCTCTGGCTGTGTCAGTGCCCAGAGACAGAGCCCAGCCCAGCTGAGCACAGGCACCTTCCAGGAGCTGTGCACAGTGAGGAGGGCACCCCTGAGTCTCCTTCTCTCCAGGGGAGCACCCCCAGCTCCCTCAGGGGCTCCTCTCAGGGTTTGTGTTCCCTCTGGACACTTTCCAGCCCCTCCATGTCCTTCCTAAACTGGGGGAGCCAGAGCTGCACTGGAGCTGTGCCCTCAGCAGTGCCCTCCCTGCCCCGGGGCCTCTCCTGATGCAGGTTTGTGTTTTTCCTTTGCAGAACGTGACAGAGCTGCAGCTGGTGGACAACCCAGCCTGGTGTGGGGACAAGGAGAGCATCAAGGGGGACAAGTATGATGACGTGCAGGCTGCACGCTTCATCTGCCCCGTGGTGGGGCTGGAGATGAACGGCAGGCACAGGTCAGGGCTGGGGCTGCACTGCACACAGCAGGGAAACTGCCTGCGAGGTGGAAATCATGGCTAACCAGGGCTTGGGGGGAGTATCTGTCTGGCTGTCAGCTTTTAAGCTGGAACTTTCAGAGTTCAAGAGGCTTCTGGGTGTCCTTTTGTGGTATATTGAAGAGGAAAGATAAAAGTTAGCCTTTTCCTGTATAAATTGAGATGTGTGATGAAGGAGTAGGGGGAAATGTTGGCAGGAAAAAATGCCTAAAGGTTGTTTGGGGGGTGAAGCACAGGAGATGGGATGTGACCTCCCTTGGAGTCACATGAAGCAGTTGGAATCATGGATTGATTTGGGTTGGGAGGGACCTTAAAGCCCCTCCAGTGCCACCCCTGCCATGGGCAAGGACACAGTCCCAGGGGGCTCCAAGCTTCATCCCCCCTGGCCGTGGGCACTGCCAGGGATCCAGGGGCAGCCCCAGCTGCTCTGGGCAAGGGTATTCCTCCCCAATATCCCACCCATGCCTGCCCTCTGGCAGTTTGGAGCCATTCCCTGTGTGCTGTCCCTCCATCCCTGTCCAAACTCTCTCTCCATCTTTCCTGCAGCTCCTGCAAGGCCACTCTGAGCTCCCCCCAAAGCTGCTCCTGCCCAGTGAACAATCCCAGCTCTGCCAGCCTTCCCTCACCTTCTGTCTCTCCCTGTGTTGGGACAGACTGGAGATGGATTCTCTGTCCCAGCCCTCAGTAAATCTGTATTTTACTGCTCTGGGGCAGGGGATTTCCTCACAGCCTGGTTTGGGCAGAGCAGCAACTTCTTTGTCACCTGAGGGATGAGAAGAGGAGGAGTTCACAGCTTAATGGCTGCAAAGAATTTCTTCCTCCAGAGAGGGATTAGCCAGGAGATACTCAAGATAAAAAAACAAAATACCTGTTGTGGTTTAATGTAGCCAATACTTTTCATTCATTTTTTGCATTGTGCAAATTAATAATAAATTAATTAGCCACTTAACTATGCTGATAGTTTGATTAGGTGCAAGAACTTGTAAAGCACATGGGCTGTGACCTGCCAGCACTGCACAGAGCTCTCCTAGATTTGTTAAAATTATTGTGTGTTTTTTTTCTTGGAAGGTTT
Source organism: Passer domesticus (assembly GCF_036417665.1). Lineage (NCBI taxonomy): Eukaryota > Metazoa > Chordata > Aves > Passeriformes > Passeridae > Passer > Passer domesticus. The sequence goes on along the minus strand of NC_087489.1, from coordinate 13,082,100 downwards.
TGCTTCCTGAGAAACTGTGGCTGTGTGTTCTCTGAGCGTGCTCTCAAGGAAATTAAAGCAGAAGTTTGTCACAAGGTGAGTTTTGCCAGCTGTGGAAGCAGCTGGGCTGTGTGTGTGTGTTTATCCAGTTCCATTCACTGCTCTAAAAAGGGAGGTTTTAATCTCAGCATGCAAATTGAAACTGAACTTGTGAAAGTTCTGTTCCGTGATGGCCTCAAGTATTTCTTAATGGCTTTTTAATTTAAAAAAATATTCTAAATAATTATAAAAATGAGTATTTTTGTTCTCAGAGTGTGATTTGGCAGTAACTGCTTTTTTCCCAATATTTGGTACTAATTTCAGTTTTTTGAAGGGTGTTGGTTTGGTTTTGGGGTTTTGTTTGACTGGTAATTTTTTCTTCCTGAATGCACATGGCTTGTTTTATCAGTACCTGTCTATGGTTAAACTGGTTGTAAGTTCAGGTTATGTTTTGTATTTTTGAAGGACATTGGGTATTGCTTTTTTCTTTATTTTTGGGTGGGGCCAACTTTGTAGAATTCTCAGCAGTTCTATAAATTATTGTAGAAAATTCTGACAATTTCTCATAGCTGATCTCATTGTACAGGGTTTTTTGTAGCTAGGGACAATGATAAAATGAGCAAATACCCTTTTTTCCTATCACTGCTTTCATTATCAGTAAGATTTGTGGTGAGAGTTGCCCCACTTGGGCAGTTATTTAATTTCTCTGAACACCCTGATATTGGACAAAACATGGAGTATATTTACATTAAACAAGACCTGGGAAGAAAACACTTTTGTCTTGGTAAATTGTTGAATATTGTAAGGTTTAATCTCATGTTGCTGCTTTCAGTGCTCATTTTGTTCTGTCCTAATGGCTTTGTTTCCTCTTGGCAGACAATCATTTATTTTTAATGAGGTTTTTTTTGTTTGCATCTAAATTTTTGTTGATGGATGAGTGTAACCAGAGCATAAAATGCAGGAATGAGATGGTTTCGCCAGTCTGATAATTTTACAAAAACAAAATGAATCTCACCTATTTTTCCCTGGCTTTTTTTTTCAGTAATGAGTATTTAGCATGCAGCTGGAAATTCGTCATAATATTCAGAAAGATTCTTTTAGAAATAATGAAATGGATATAATATTTAATCTCTCATCCCCTCATGGCTGGGATTTGATGCACAAAGACAATGGTGACCAGCTGAGAGAACACATTAAGTAAGGTCAGATCAAATTTGGCAGATTTTGGGTGTGTTCTGATGCCCTTCTCCTTCAGAACCAAGAAGGGGAGTAAAACCCTTCTGAACAGGAGCAGAGGGAAGAGGTTGCTGTGCTTTGTGGTATTTATATTTCTTTATGTCCAAAGCACTAATTAGCAGCATTTAAATGATGCTTTAATTTGGAAGCTCTCTGAGAAGTTCCTATGGATGTAAAATATCCTAGGAGTGTGTGGGGACAGGACAGAGGTTATGGGATTGGTGCTGGAAATCCTTCTGGGGTCACTTTGAAAGTTAAGGACAAGATTACATTTAAAATGTACTTTCTTGGATCACTTCAAAGTTTATTTTGGACCTGTTTTCAGAGTCAGTAAACACAGACTTGAACCAGTGCCCTAAGTGTGCAGCTCTGTGCCATATCAAGCACTCAACCCCAGGTTTCATTTAGATATGGAGCTTCCTGAAGCAGATTTTATGCCTGTGGCTGGCAGGTCCAGAGCTGGGTGTGCAGCACTGGCTCCAGGGCCACTTTGGCACTTTCTGCTCTTAGGGCACCAAATTAGCAAATATTTGCTGAGGTGTGAAAGTTGTGATTGATCAACTCTTTAACATAACAACACAGAATTCATGAAGGCTTTTCATGTGTGTTTCAAGGTGATATGGTAATCACAGTATTGAGTTGAATACTGTTTATTACTTGAGAATGGTTTAATGATGATTTTCCTAAAATTTTGTTTCAAATCCAAAATCCTTTAAGCAAAGAAAGTCATGCTGCAAAGATATCCTAGGCTGACATGGCTCAAGTCATACCAAAATTGTATTTGCAGAGGCCTTTTTGTGCAGGTTTTTTTCCTGATTCAATTTCTACAAAAGGAGCCCATGATATACAGTGCCTGCCTATTGAACTTTTCATTTTAATTCAATTTGGAAATGATGTACAACAACTGTTCTGCGTGGTGGTGCCAGGGCTGGAAGCTGGAGACTGGATTTGCTGCAGTGATGGCAATAAGGAATCTTCCATTCCCCTTTTAAAAGACATCATGGAGTGGATAAATGCTGGCAGTGCCCCACAGTGGACTGGAGAGAAATTAATTATGAATATTGCTGTGATTAGTACTTGCCAGACACCCATTAGCTTCAGTAATGGTTTGGAGAGAGACTCTCAACAAGCTCAGCATGAACACGTGCCTGGCTTTTATTTTCCTTTTCTTTTTTAGCTTTTATTTCCCTCCATAAAAAAAAAGGATCTCCAGCAATATTTAGCCACAGGATAAATCCTGGATTATCCATGAAACCAAGCACAGGCCTTGGGGTTGAGTTTGTAAATAAATAGGGAGCAGATGGCCTTTCTTCAGGTTAAAGTTCATTTGCAAGAAATGATGTTTCCAATAAACATTTGTGGGAAAATGAGGAGGAAAGTTCCAGCAACCTGGGAATAAGTTTGGAACAAGGAACTTTCATGTCCTGGTTTTGGGTCATTTGATTTTTTTGGGAATAGGCTCAATCTGTAGCAAATTTTCTTGTAAAAACTCAGGGATGTTTAGGGTACATATTGAAGATTGCATGGAAATTGCTCATTTTAAAATTAATTTCCTTTTATTTATTTAATTTCTATTTATAATCTGCAGTTTTTAATCGAGTTGTCCAGGTGTTACTGCACTTGCTGCAGGCTCTTTGCTTCTCTCAGTCAGGGATGGAAAAATGTCTGAAAAATGGCTTTTTGCTCAGATTACAGGAAAACTGAGCCTCAAATCTTCCCTGTCTCCTTGCCCTAAACTCCTGCAGAGACTCAGAACAGAGACCTGGAGATAAATAATGTGTTCCAGGATCCTTCTGTTATTAGGAGCAAAGCCTGGGAAGGGCAGCAGTGATGTTGCCATGCTACAAAATGAAATTAGGGATGTGGCTGGCCCTGGGAAACAAAAACAACCCCTCACCCCCCAGTGGCATGGGCTGTGTCATAAACTGGTTGTCACTTATGTACAAGCTCTGAAATTTTAGCATCAACTCAATTATTCAAAACATTTTATGAGACATTCACTGGCCATGACTTTAATTTGTTATTTCTGCATATTTTATCTTCGTTCAGTCACTGCTCCCATTTTATTATTTTCATGCTTTGGCTGTGGACATGAGGAATATTGACTTTCCAGCTAAATAAGTCACTTGATGGATGATGAACTTCTCCCCTTGAATTCAGACATTTTTTGGGAATGAACCCATTACCACCGGAATAAATAAAAATTCAGGGCTTGCAGGACCGCGCTTTCCCCTCGCGCGCAGAGCGAAGCCGTGCCTGTAAACACCCCCATGTCCTGCTGTTCCTGCTGCCCAGCTGCAGGGCAGGGGCTGAGCTCACACGTCCAGCTGCATGTTGAAGTGGCTGTGCTCCTGCAGGCGCCAGTGCTGCTCGATGGGCACGCGAGCCTGGCGCAGCGCCTTGAGCCGCAGCCGGCGCTCCAGGCACTGCAGCCCCAGCGGGTCCCTGGCAGCCTCGAACTTGTTGGCAAACAGATGGGGGGACTCGATGATCCACTGCAGATCCCCCAGGCCGTAAATGCAGATGTCTCTGACGTAATGACCTGCAGAGATAAATTGGAGAGGCGTGGCAGCAGCGGGAAGATGAACAAAAGCGTTTTTAAAAATAAGTTTTTCACTTTGGATTGCTGCATAGAAATCAAGCTGGAGGATAATGGCACAATATTATAAAGACATTTAAAATATTTATATTTTACATAAATAGGTGTTTGTTATAGCTGCTTCCCTGCCATGTTGCTCTGCTTAATAAAATCTTGTAGTTGGGCATCAGATGTTCTGAGCTCCTGCTGGGATTCCCTGCTCAATCACACCCAGGCTCAGCCTGCACACTTGGGGATTTTAATTATTTCTGCAGGCTTGCCATGTGGCCAGCACTATTCTTTCCTATTGTTGTTCAAACTGAAGGGATTTAAGCCAATGCTGATGTAAGTTCCTGACAAACATCCTTGTCAGGTAAAGCCCCTCCATTGAGAACTGATCAGACAAATTAGTGCATTGGTAATTAGGGGCTGAAAGAAGGGTTGTCAGTGTGTGGATACTGTGCTCATCTCAAAATATATCAAATATGTAACTAATAAATTAATATAACACATATCTCAAAATCTCTTCAATTGGATATAGTGCAGTAATTTATAGGGTGCCTTGTTTTATTTAATACTTCCAAAATTATATATGACCACTGAGGCACATTTAATAGCTGGTTTAAATAATATGCAATCACCAATTAATGCTCACTAGTGAATAAAATTTAAGTTCATGATCAAAATTCACGTTACCTTTGCAGCCTTTGTGTGAGAGCCCTTCTTGATCTTTCCATTTAATGGCTCTCAGGTCTCCTTGCCAGCCTGCATTGGGTGTAGCCCCTGGAGCATCTTTAAAAACAAAAGGCTCTGATAAGATTCTTTTCTACTTATTACAGGGAAAATTTTCACTGTTGGACACTTAATAACTGCAGTCACATTATTTGCAGCTATTTATGTCATAAGAACAGATATCATTCTCAGTATTATCACTTTTTAAAATTTCTTCAGAGCAAAAGCTTTCATGCAACAAAAAACTTCTTTTTAACCAGAATTTTTCCAACTCCTGGTCTACACTGAAGCAGTAATTTCCTGCAATCAAGCTTTGTTTCTCAGCCACCAGATGTGACTTTTTAAAGGGCAGCAGCAAAAGAAATGACTTTTATTTCTGCAGTTCAGAGCTGTTCATCTCCGAGCTCACGGCCTCTCCCTGCCCTGCTGGGGTTAGCTGTGGCAGAAATGCCAAACTCTTACCAGGTAAACGATTGAGGGTGACCCAGTAGTGCTCATCAGGGCTGTAGGTGTCCCTGGACCACTCCAGCAGAGCTTTAGCCCGGGCGTCGCTCAGGGTGAACTCCACAAAGGCCTTGCTGAGGATGTAATAGGCACTGCCAAAATAGATGGTCAGGTTGTGGGGGGGCTGAGCTTTCCTGACCTTGGCTGGGTACACGTAGGGCACTCCAGAGTGCACGTACTCCCTGTAGCTGACCTCTGTCCTGTGCTTCACGTGCAGGGGCTGCACGATCCCAGGGGTGATGTTCTTACCATTCCATTTACTTTTGATGTATTCGATGATTTCTTTATTTGTTTTCAAGGGGTAATCCTGACCACAAAGATTAATAACATAATTCCACTGAACTTTGGAGTTCACGAGGTCTCTCATGCAATTAATATCAGCTTGTAATCTTGAAAACCCTGCATAAACAACGTGTTCTCTTTTGGAGGAAATAAAAACATTTTCAAAGCAGTTAACGATGTTCTGTACAGCAGTTTTATAATCTCTGGGTGACTTCTCATCAATGTGGATGCAGTAAATATTCTGAGGCATATAAATAGCTCTTAGCAGCCTCACAAACATTTCCAGCTCCTTGTGAATTGTAATAATGTACGCCAAGGAGAAATTTCCTTCTTCCTCTGACAGTGGTGTGGTGATAAAATGCAAAGTCTTCAGGACTGTGGAGCAGCTGCAGGAAGTCTGAATGCAGCTGAGGGCTTTGGGCTGGTAGGACTTCTGACAAAAGTTTCCAATTTTAAAGGCCGCAGGTTTCCCCACAAAAAGAGCAGAGCAAAGTTCATCTGGGTAAAAACCACACTCTGCTCTTTTGACACGGAATTTTTGCTCATCTGACTCGTCATAAAGTGGAACCTTGAGGTAAATGAAGGTGTAGATGAACATACAGACAGCAACACACACTAAAAATCTTGATTTCTTTGCATGAAGTGGGTTCATCTTTTACTTCCAGATCCTGTCTTCTTCTCATAGTCCAGTTAAACATTCAGATCATCTGAAAGGAAAAGTGAGATAGAGGGAAAGAAACTTTCTGTTTATTTTTTAAATAAATGCCCTGTTAGTGCTGCACTTATAAATGTTGGGATTACTACCAGGAGGAACTGTGTGTGCCCACACTGAGTGCATCAGCCCTGGGAATGCAGAGCCACGAGGCAGCAATTTTGTCTTTCCAGCACAAAATGATCTCGGAATGATACAAAAGGACCCAAAATGGCTTTGAATTCTTCACTGCTTGAGCAGGGGGTCTCAGCCCCTCAGGTGGGAGATGCCTGTGCTCAGAGGTGAGCCCAGGGAAGAAGTGAGCTCTGAGTGCTCAGGAGCAGCTGCTGCTGAGATTTCCTCAAGGCCTGGGAAACTTGAAGTTCTGCCAGAGGATCAGAATTCAGTAAATTAAATCAACAGAAAATTTATTAAATAAACAGAAGGAAGAGGCTAAAACGTAATCCACGAAATACACTGGGTTTTATCCTTATAAAGTCAGCTAATGTTTCTGACTCTGAGATTATTTTTTTTCCTCTGGCATCTTTGTATTTGAGCTTTGGAAAACTGAACAAGGGGACAAAACCCATTTCTTATTTTTGCTATTTGTGCATACCCTGAGATAAGCACACAACTGCCAGTACTGGCATTCTGAGATAACCAATTTACAGCAGTATTAGCACAGGAGTTTTTCCATTGTGGTCTTTTCCTTACCTTTGCCTTGTGGAACAGTCAGAAGAATGAGAGTGCAGCAGTGTGAATCCCACAGCAATTACATGAAGTCTTTATCCTTGAAGCACTTGGGATCAAAATTCTAGAGAAAAATACCAATGAGAAGGTGCATCAACTGCCATTAAGCTTAATAGTTAATTTTAAAAATATTTTAATTTTATTTTAAAGGTAATTCATTTTCTCTTCTTTCATTCAATTATATTTTTAAACAGAATTTGCATTTCACTTTGAAATATTTTACATTTTGCAGCTGTCAAAATCATGAAGTATTTAGCTTTACATAGAAACAGATAAAAACAGATTTTTATAAAGCTAGTTTCATTAGAAGAATGCTGCTGTGGTTAGAAGGCTCGAGGTTTTCATGAGAAAGAAGTGGAAAATACTTCTTTTTAATAAAAAAAAATCAGTATCTCCCTTAAAAGCTTGAAAATAAAGAGAGCATTGTAGTTAAAGCAGCAACGAGACATAAAATTCAAAAAGCATTAAGAAAACAAATTGAACCGAGGGGAAGGGATCCTCCATATTCCCACATTTTTGAGATCTCATTAGTCTGTTGGGAAGGAATGTATTTATCTTCTGGTCCTTACTGGTATGCACTGGATTTCGTGCTGGAATGGTGCCTCCTTCCCACTGAGCATTCCAGAAAGCAGAGCTGGCTCTTAGGTGCAGGGCTCCTCCATCTTCCTGGGATGTTCTTCAGGCAGCTCAAAGAAAAACAGGAGGGAATCAGCTCCCAGGAGAACCTTCTCGCCCTGCAGCTCCTCAGGGATCCATTTAGTGGGTAAACAACCTTGGTGGGAGCCTTCCATCCATCTGAGCAAAAAGCTGCAGCAAATCAAGTCCTGTCAGCCTTTGGGTGCTGTGCAAAGAGCAGGAGAGCAGGGCTGCCACTGCAAGGTGAAAAAGCAGGATTTCTGCATTAAAAATGAAATTAAATCCCTCCTGTGCCAGAGCCCAGAGGGGTTTCTGTGAGGACCATGATGCACATACCCAGGGGCTGGAATTGGGGGAACACTGATTTCTGTGGAGCCCTAATTAACCTAATTACACATTACTACTTAAACTTGTAAAGAAGAAGGACTAGCTTCTGCTCTAAAACTTCTATTTTCCTTTATATATATATATATATATATATTACTATATTCTAAAACTTTAAATTTAAAGTTTTCTACTATGTGAGATTACACACTTCTATTCAAACTACACACTTAGAATCTCAGTTCTATTGTTTAATTTTGGAAGCTTTCTTTATGGCTTCAGGTTAAATGTAGTGTTCTCTTGGGGTTAGTGTCTGATAGTACAGAAAGTTTAAAATTCTTAGCAACTAGGGTTCTATCAGAGCTGGACTTGGACAAACTCTTTATTCTGAGGGAATTATTGGCAGGAGGAACATTGAGATTCCTCTGAGTTAGTGAGCATCACGAGATCTCTGCCGTGTCACAGGGAAGATTCATTCTGAATATAAGAATTACACTAAAAACAGCAGGCAGCTGTAAAACATATTTAGAATTTTATACCTGATTAAATATAAAACATCTTAGCACCAAGATTGGGGGTTTAGTCCCTGAACAGATCATTTACCTGGGGGTTGAACTCAGTGATCCTTGTGGGTCCCTTCCAACCTGGAATATTCTCTGAGCCTGTCCAGAATGAGGGTGCTTGGCAGGTTTTTTTCTTTAAATACATTTTGGACAGGTTGCAAAGTGTAATTCTAGGGAGCCAAGCTGTAAGCTGCATGTTTCATACACCCGAATTTTTATTACCCTTCAAGTAATAGCTTCTGGGGCTGTTTCAGGCTGTTAAGTGCTTACCATGGATTTTTTCCTACTGGACTGCGTGACATCTAGAAATTGTATTTTTATGGCAGCATAAAAGTGCACAAACACCCCATAATCAGGTAAGAGGCAGCAATTCCTCTCCAGTGTTAACATGTTTATGGGGAACTGCAAGAACGGAATTTGACATCTTTCAGCCTCATGAGGACATTATGGAATGAAAGCTTTTTGGTACCAGATTTAGAGCTGGAATTGCAGCTGTCAGTGCCACTGGATATGAAATCTGTTGTTTAACAGGATCCTGTCAGCTGTTTCTGCTGGAAAGATCATTATCCCAAATTTCCAGCTGCCCTTGAGGAGCAAAAGATCCCATTGGGAATGTCCATAATGATCCTGCTGGGACTGTCTTGCCCTTGAGTTTTATTATGTAAGAGTGCCATGACAAGTATTTTCTGTTAGCACAATGTCTCTGAAACTCAGCATTTCGTACGTTATGCACAGGTTTTCTAAATCTGGAGGATGAAGTTGTATGAATTTTTAAAACTCCTGTGAGTAGTGTGTGGCATTCTGGGAAAGAAAAAAGAAAAAAAAAAGCAGGGATTTTCAGGCACCTCTGTGGATGCTTTTAAGGACATTGCTTAACAGAAAATTGTTGTAAGCCTAAGATGCTCCATCTCAATTAACAAAGTAAACTCCAGAGGAAAGGGGAATGATGATGATGCCTGGAAAAAGCCTGTGAAAGTCAGCTCAGCTCATGGGGACCCCATTAGCACACACTGTGTTGTGCAGTAACAACTCCTTTTGCTTTTTTCTGCTTCTCCTGCCATTGCATTTAGGACTGCACCTCGAAACATTCTGTTTTCTCTGTGCTCTTTGCTTTTGCCTAATATTAAAGTTTAGATCTAGTTTGCTTCTTATGACCTCATAATTTAGTGAGACAAATGACTTGGGAATGCTTCATCTTCTAATGAAATGCTGGAAAAGCATTAAATACTTATTTCAACTTTTTTATAGCTGATTTTTTCTGTTTGAAAGGTATTTATGCAGGCATTAATGTAGACATTTTATAAACAAGAGAAGACAAATTCAATCCTTTAAAAAATGTTAAAATCAGTCCTTTTAAATGCTTTTTCCATTGCTTTGTATTTTGTTTAAAAGGGGGTCAGGACATGGAGTCTGCTTCTGGACTTTGACATGCATTGAGTAAAAACATTTCGCCATCAAACCCAGTTATTTAAATCATTATTTAAAAACACTGCGTAATTTGCATATACAGCAAATTTATGAAGTTTTAACGTTCATCTTTGCTCATAGTAATTTAAAACAAAAACAATGAAAGCTATTTAAAACAAAAACAATGAAAGCTATCTAAACCCTTAAATTCTAGAGCTGTAAAAAAATAAGTTGTGATTTTTATAAGATAATTAGTACTAATGACCTCCATCCTTCTGTACATCCATCACAACATAAAGAAGGAGGAAAAAAATTAACGTGACTGCAATTTGCGTGTTTTCTCAGCAAAATGACCAGTTGGCATAAGGAAAAAGGAGGAACCTGCGTGCTGTGATGTGAGCGAGGCAGCCTTACCTGGTACAGGCTCAGCCAGGGGACGGCAGCTGTGATTTTTATAAGATAATTAATACTAATGACCTCCATCCTTCTGTACATCCATCAGAACGTAAAGAAGGGGGGAAAATTTAACCTGAGTGCAGATTTGCGTGTTTCCTCAGCAAAATGACCAGCTGGCATAAGGAAAAAGCAAGAACCTGCGTGCTGCGATGCAGCCTTACCTTGTACAGGCTCAGCCGGGGGACGGCAGCTGATTTTTTAACAAAATTAGTATTAATGACCTCCATCCTTCTGTGCACCGTCACAACATAAAGAAGGAGGGAAAAAAATTAACATGACTGCAATTTGCCTGTTTTCTTAGCAAAATGACCAGCTGGCATAAGGCAAAAGCAAGAACCTGCACGCTGCGATGTGAGCGCTGCAGCCTTACCTGGTGCAGACCCAGCCAGGGCACGGCAGCTGTGATTTTATAAGACAATTAGTACCAATTAATGACCTCCATCCTTCTGCATCCGTCACAACATAAAGAAGGAGGAAAAAAAATTAACGCGACTGCAATTTGCGTGTTTTGTCAGTAAAATGACCAAAAGAGCAAGCAGCTGCGTGCTGCGATGTGAGCGCTGCAGCCTTACCTGGTGCAGACCCAGCCAGGGCACGGCAGCTGATTTTTATAATACAATTACTACTAATGACCTCCATCCAAAGAAGGGGGAAAAAAATTAACCTGAGTGCAGATTTGCGTGTTTCCTCAGCAAAATGACCAGTTGACATAAAGAAAAAGGAGGAAGCTGCGTGCTGCGGTGTGAGCGCTGCCGCCTTACCTGGTGCAGGGCCGGCCGGGGCTCGGCGGCGCGGGGAGGGCGAGCGGAGCCGAGCGCGGGGCTCATTGTCCTTCAGCGGGGCCGGAGGCGCTGCCGCCGCCGTTAACCATTAACGGGAGCCCCGCATCCCGCCCGCATTGCTGTCCCGGGAATGCCGCTCCTGCCTTCCCTGCCGAGGTTTCGGCAGCCGGGGGTGTCAGGGGGTATTGGCGAGGAGCGGGAGCAGCAGCGCTGTGTCCCCTCACGCCTCGGCTGAGCCCCCGAGCTGCGCTGGAGCACTGGGAGCACTGGGACCTGCCCCCTCCTCTTCCTCCTCCTCCTCCTCCACCCCCTGCCCTTAACTGTTCGCCTGCCGAAACTTTCCAGTTCCGGCAGGGAATTGCTGCTGCCGGGCATTTCCCGTGGCTGAAAAGAGAATAAATGAGAGATCAGTTTGAGGCGCAGAGCTCACTTGGGAGAAGCAGCGTAGCGGAAGTTAGGAAGAATGAAGGCGTAAGTTAGCAAAATAATTAAATGTGAGTGCCTGTTATAAATGTAACCAGCTCTGCACAACGGGGATCAAGCCCTGAGTAGGCCGAGGAGATAAGAAAAAAAAGGGTTTGAATGGAACTGCTGGCATTTCTGCAAAACAGGGTCTGGCCCTGGTGGGTACGGAGATAAAGAAGAGGTTTGAGTGTGGCTGCTCTGTCTGAATGCTTCTGTAAGAAAAGGACCAGCCCTGCTGGGCCAGGAAAACAAGAGCTGATACAAAAGGCTAGAAAAACATACTGGCAATGGATAGGAAACAGAAGGACATAATAATAACAATAAATCACAGCTGTAAACAGAGTGGAAGTCTTGTAGCAGTAAGCGAGGTGTGTGTGATGAATGCGTGTGGTGGAGCCGTGTGCCGTGTTTGGAGCCCTGAGATAAAGAAACCACAATTCTGTTAGACCCCAGCCCTTCAAACTCCAGCTTTTAGATAAGCAAACAAACAAGGGCAGACGCCAGAATTTAAAATTGTAAAAGTGTGTGTGAAATGAACCCCCGGCAGAAATGGACAAGTTAACCCTATGTTCTCTGGTGCCAGAAAAGTGCTTTAGTTTACAGTACCTGCTGTGGAGCAGATTGAACCATCCTTCACACACACAGTGTTTGCTGTTACAGCCTGTTAAAGGTTCTTTAATAAGTGGAAAGTTCAGCTAAAATGTGCTGGGATTAGGAGGAAACATCCTGATAAAAATACCATGTTGGTCAGAAATAAACAGAGAAAATCTCAAAGTAAGTTAAGGCAGCTGCAGGTGTGACAGGTACAAAATTATGGCTGATTTTAAGAGAAACTCTCTCAGTTGAGGCTTTTTCTTGAACTGGTTTGGAAGTAGATGCTGCAGCTCCTGAGTGGAAGTACACATTCTGTGAATCACTAGGTGGGGAATTTCCACTGCTCCCAAGTTGTCCTTTACTCCCTGACCCATTGCATGTCTGGGTTGGCTGACAGTGTGAAAAAACATGTTCAGCAAATCTTGCACTCCTGAACTTTTAATGGCTAAACCTCTGGAAAATTCTCTCTTAAAATGAGTTTTACTTAACTGTGGCAAGCAAGGATAATCTTGAATACATGAGCTTGTGTGGCTGGGAGATGAGCAGTGAGATGGGTGTTTAATCCTCCTCCTGAATGTCCCTGTGTGAAGAGGGACACTCAGGTTGTGGCCATCCATGTCTCATATCCTGTTGGCAATTGTGCATTTCCTGGCAATGGTCACGTTCAGGAGAACTGCAGGAATTCACTGTTAAAATGTGAGAAAGAGCCTTCAGACTGTAACACTGGTGTACATATTTAGATATGAAAACATATTTGCCTGTTGTTTATTTGTATTACATTAAGACTGGAATCTTAATGTAATACAAGTAAACTGGACAGAACTACATTTTAGATGCCATAAAAAGAAATAAATGTGTCCTTGTAGTTTACAGCAGGAAATAATGTACAACTCTTGTCTTAGGCAGCTGAAACTGTAAACTCTAGAATTCAGGAAGTCAAATTAAGAGTTCATTACTACTTTAAAAATCCTGTATTTTATACTTTAAGAAAGATAAAAACGATGTCATTTAGGAATGTCCTCTACTCAAGGTGCTAAGAACTACAGCAGGTACCTTCATCTATATTTAAAGGCCCAAGAAACAAGGTACAGCAGAGGAGACCCTGTGATATCATAAAACAAACATCTGCCCCAAGACCTTAATTAATCTGAAGGAAGAAACGTCTGAATTTGCAGAACTGAAACTTCTTTCTGCTTTTTATCTCATTAAGATGTTTGGAAGGGTATAGTCTCTGACATAATCCCATGTTGTCATGGCAAAATTTTTTTTTTTTCGGGGAATGGAAAGAACACTGTCTTAATTTCCTTGGTTCTTGTAAATACTTCTCAGTTTTGAACAATTCTGCCTGTGTTTTCCAGATGGGAACCTGGATTTGCTTGCTCTTCTAAAATGCAACATTTAATGAAATTAGAGTCTGCTGACAAAATAAGTTTGAAAAATGCTGTATTAGGAACTACCCTAGAAAAGAAATTGTGGGGCTTCTGGAAATGCATCTGTGGGGCTGCTTTAGAACCAAGCCAGCTCCTGCCTCAGAATGGAGACTGAAATTCTTGATTTTGGAGCCTTCTCACTCCCAAGTGTGAGGTCACACCAGGCTGGGATCTCTGATTGAGTAGAAATGGAAAAATATGGGTTACTGCCCCATTTCTTGGGTGTGACTTACACTCTTCCTGCCTGCTGTGCCTCTCTCCAAGCCCTGTTTCTCCTCTCAGTCTCAGGTTCTTTTCTGAAGCTGTGCTCAGCACTTGAGCAAAGTCCTGCCCATATGTCCTTTCATTTATTTAATTTCCACTGCAAATACAGGAGTAACCTTTCTAAACCTTTGTTTAAAAAAAGAAGAGTAATGGCAGAGGCAGGATTATAAATTAATCTTGCAGATTAATAGAAAGCTTCTGCATTTAACAAGATAACAAAAAAAAACCCAAAACCAACCAAATAAAAAACAAAACAAACAACCCGAAAACAACAACAAAAACCACCCAAAACCAAAACAAATAAAGAAAAAAAAAAAGCAAATTGAGATCTTAGACAAGAAAACATCATGGTCAATGGGCTGGTACATCAAATGATTGCAAATGTGCACAGGAAAACATCTGTGCCTTCAACCATGAAACAAATGTGGAGGTACACAGAGCACATTACAGCCATTATCCAGATTAATTTCTGAAAGTAGTTGGAAACTTGGGAGTGTTTGATAAATCAGATAAGGGTATGGTCTCTGTGATACAATCCAGTGAGGCAGCAAGGCAAGGGTAATGAATTATTCTGCTTTTATGACTCCTTTTTATTCCCACAGTTAAATTAAAACAAACAAACAAACCAAAAACCCCCTTCATGTTTTCCTGTGTTCCAGTTGAAGGGAAAAATTTGCTGTCTGTTCCACATGTGGAGGAATAACACCTTTGCTCCCATCACTTGTTGTTTCTTATCTCACTGAGGTGAAAGACAAATTCAAGAGCAGAATGGCATCCAGGTCTTAATCAGCTGCACTCATGACTAAAAATCAGAAATACTTTTGGGTTTTAGCCGTGGGGTTCAGTAAATTGAGTCGATTCTAATTAGGAATACTTTCAAGTACATTTGTGCCAGTAAAACAAGGGAACCATGAACAGAAAATACACAAATAAAAGAATTCCTTCAGAGTGTTGCTTGTAGGAGACAGAAAAAGAAATATGCAATTTTGTCCTTCCTTTTTTTTTCATGAAGTGTGGCGTTCCCTTTCAAGAGGAAGATGTGATTGTCCTTAATGGGAATAAAGAGGATGTGGAAATTCTGAAGAAAAGGATGGAGGAAAGAAGACTTAAAAGTAAATTAGAAAAGGTAAGATTTTTATACATTATTTATTATAAAATTAGAAGAATTCTTGTCTGCAAGGAATCTGCTCTTAGATTTGCTGACCTTTATAAAGATGGAGGAATTTCCTCCATGAGCTGTGCTGTATTTAAACACTACCTTGAAAAGCAGTGGAGTTTTTTGGGGGTATTTGGCCAATAAAATCTTGAAGTTGTACATCCTCCTGACCTTGTGCACTCAAAATGGGTAAAATCGACTCTTGCAGCAATATTTCAGGGTTTTCTTGTAATGAATTAATTCTACTAATGAGCTACATCATCCCTCTGTTTCTTGTGGCAGTTCCTGATGACGGCATCAGTTTTTTTGATCTTATAAAATAAAATGTCTTTTATTGGCCTCTGTCAGAAACAGGATGTTGGGATCTGTGCATTCCTGGGCTGTAAGAGTGTGGAAATTCATCCTGTTTTGTGCTTCTCCCAGTCCTCAGCAATCCCTGCTCCCCTAATTCCCACCATGCTCTTCAGGCTTTTTGCATTTCTATGTGTGCCCAGGTAAAATGCAGTGGGAATGAAATCCTTGCAGCTCTGCCCTGTGAGCTGGGAGCTGTTCTGTGCTGCTGAGCTGTCAAATGACACTTCTGCATTTGGGATTTTGTCAGCACTGCTGTTTTGCCCTCAGTTCCCTGGAGAATGCCAAGGCAAGCAAACCTTTAGTGCTGACTCAGTTCAGGGTGCTCAGGCTTAGCCGCATCTCAGGAGCATAAATCACAAGTCATAAATCATAAATCTGATGCTTTCAGCCTCTGAGACTTGAGATGGAGGTTTCATCCCTTGATTTTGCCATGCAAATATTTCCCTGGTTTGTTTTCCAGCTAATGCTTGTTTACTTGCTGGGAAGCATATGATTCCTTCTCATCACAGGGGCTTTATTCATCTGTGCCAGTGCAGCACCACTGGGCCTGGGCAATACATCAAAAGGATGCTTTTCCATAAAAATCCTGCTGCTCTGTTTCCTGTTTCTCATAGTCTCTGCATCTCATGTCTGATGGCTTCTGGCATGAGAGTGATAATCTCATGGTGTCTATTCAGAAGGTTTTTTTCTTTTTTTTCCCCTCAGTACTTGGTAGTTAAAAGCTGGGGGGAAAAAGTAAATTTATAATTTGTTGCTAGACTGTTGCAGATCTCAGCAGATGAGTGAGTGGTTGCATTGGTTTTCTTTAGAAAAGGGCCCTAACAAAGCACCTGTAGCTTTGGAGCAAATAATTTTGGATAATCTGGAAGGTGCTGGTGCCCACAATTTCTGCACAGCAAAGTGCCTGAGTGTGCAGGGCAGTTAGGTGACAGTGGCTTTAGGTGACAGCACTAAAGGACACCGGGGCTCTGTGCCCTGGGGGAAGATGCAAATGGGATTTGTTTGGTTAGTGGAGAGTTACAGGATAGGATTTGCAAATCTCTCAGCCTCAGGTGGTGACCTTGGTGCCCCAGCTGGTCCCTGCAGCTGGAACCAGCTCTGCTGTCCCTGCACTTCTGAGCCTGGGAGCCCAGTCCCAGGGGCAGCACAATTCCCATTTCTGTTATCCAGATTCCTTTTCCCTTTCCTTTTCCCTTTCCTTTTCCCTTTCCTTTTCCCTTTCCTTTTCCCTTTCCTTTTCCCTTTCCTTTTCCCTTTCCTTTTCCCTTTCCTTTTCCCTTTCCTTTTCCCTTTCCTTTTCCCTTTCCTTTTCCCTTTCCTTTTCCCTTTCCTTTTCCCTTTCCTTTTCCCTTTCCTTTTCCCTTTCCTTTTCCCTTTCCTTTTCCCTTTCCTTTTCCCTTTCCTTTTCCCTTTCCTTTTCCCTTTCCTTTTCCCTTTCCTTTTCCCTTTCCTTTTCCCTTTCCTTTTCCCTTTCCTTTTCCCTTTCCTTTTCCCTTTCCTTTTCCCTTTCCTTTTCCCTTTCCTTTTTCCTTTCCTTTCCTTTCCTTTCCTTTCCTTTCCTTTCCTTTCCTTTCCTTTCCTTTCCTTTCCTTTCCTTTCCTTTCCTTTCCTTTCCTTTCCTTTCCTTTCCTTTCCTTTCCTTTCCTTTCCTTTCCTTTCCTTTCCTTTCCTTTCCTTTCCTTTCCTTTCCCTTTCCCTTTCCCTTTCCCTTTCCCTTTCCCTTTCCCTTTCCCCTTCCCTTCCCCTTCCCTCCTTCCCAAACCCCTTTTATTTATCCCCATGACACAAAACATCAGGAAGATGCAGCTGGGACAGGATAAAAATGGTTCAAGCTCAGCTGTCGCTGTGCCCATACTGAAATCTCTCCAGTCTGTATTCTGCTGAGTGAATTTATGCATCCGTGGAGTTACAAACATCTGGGAAATGACTTTGCTTTGGAAATCCACCTGCAGCAAAAGGTGGGAATCCCCTGCACTGGGGTTTTCCAGGTGCCTGAAGGACAGAAGGACAGAATTCGGGCTGTGCCAGGTTGGATGGGCTGAGCTTTGATGGTTTAACTCCAGCAGAGGCAGCTTTGCAGGCAGAGCCCTGATCCTCTGCCACCCCCTCCTGGGTCAGCCTTGCAGCAGCATTTGCTGTGGCATTTTTAACTCTGTTCCACAGCAGGGGTTCTCCTGAGCTTTAGAGCGGAGTTAAATGTATTTATTTTCTGGAGTTTGTGCAGATGTCTTAGAACATGTCCACAATTCAGAATGTATCCAGGGAGAATAATGCTAATGACTGTTCTAATGCATCTTGCTTTTTATGTAATCAAAGCCAGTAATGGGATTCTTCTTGTTTTTTCTGTTTCTTAATCTGTACAAACATAAATTAATTTGGAAAATCTGCTGCACAGATGCTTTTTTAAAAGTTATATTAACTATTTGCATCTTTTCTTCCCAAGCAATCCTGCTGCAGAGGGTCCAGTTATTGGCAGGTGCCCAGGAGGGATTTTTAAGGGACTAAACAAAATTAAGTGGATACAAGATTCCACATTCTTCTAACATTTTAA
The DNA here is from genome assembly GCF_036417665.1 of Passer domesticus. Lineage (NCBI taxonomy): Eukaryota > Metazoa > Chordata > Aves > Passeriformes > Passeridae > Passer > Passer domesticus. The sequence continues at coordinate 13,064,327 of NC_087489.1, read as the reverse complement.
TCGAAATACATCTTTATTTATTACAATTAATTGAGTGTTATTAATGTTGTGCAATTTACTGTCCTGCTGGGTGGATTCAGATGATCAGTTAATAACACACCCCCTTTCAAAGTGTGCAAACCAAAATATTAAATCCAGACAAATCCAATTCTGTCCTGCATAGTTGTCTTTAATAAAATGCTGGGTTCTTAAGATTATTCTTTTTTCCATGTAGAAATAATCCAAAAAATGTGTAAAAAATTAAGAGTTCTAATGGGTAAGAAATAAAAATGTTCTGAATTCAATTGTGTGTCTATCAAATATGAGCTGGGAGTTTTATCTCCTTTCAGTCTGTTACAGATTTCTGCTTGTGTTGTTTCAGAAATCAAAGAAAGGCAAGACTGCAGCAGCAGCAGCTGCTCAGCAAGAGCCCTCTGCAGGTAATATTCTCCAAATTCTGTGTCACCTTCTGAGTCTTGAAACTGTCAGGATTTCATTTTTCTGGGTGGTTTTTTATTATTATTTTTTAGATTCTCCAGGTCCTTCGAAAGCTAAGAGTGGAAAGGATTGTGTCAGTTCCAGCTCTGGGGAGAACAGGCAGATAATCTTCACCAAAAGTTCAGGTTGGTGGTTAATCCTGATGTGAAAAGGGGACCAGATTTGCTTTTTTATGTCATTCTAATATTGCTTTAAATTGGGTTAATGAGATTAGAGATTCTTATTTGCACACTCATGGGTTTGCTGTGTGTTTTCCTGGCTGTGATATAGTGGAGGAGAATTTGCAGTTTCTTGATCAAAAACTATGTTATGGCACTTTATTTGGATGAATTTTGTTAAAAACCCTGATTATTTAACTTTCAATCCTCTGTTTTACCTGCTGATTTGCTGTGTGTCCTTGGGAACACTGGAATAGAACTTTAGGATGAACTGATGAACCTACAGCAGCCCTTAAACCCAAAGAATGGTGCCTTCTCTTTAATATTTAATCAGCTATTTAATGTCCCAGACTGATATTTTCAAACAGAATGGGTACATTTTTAAGGTCAGTCTGAAGTTTCTGTGGGAAGAATTAAACCCTGTACCTTAAAAAATCAGAATAATTTGAAGAATCTGAGAATGATGATCTGTAGATAAACTGGGAGAAGCTGAAATTCCATCAGCAGTGCCTGACCTGCCCTCTACTGTCTGCTTTTATACAGGAGAAACTTTTAAAAATATTTCATCCCAGATGGTGAGAATTGCTCCTGGATGTTGAGCAACCTCATAATTCTATTTATATTAATGATTTTTTTATTTTCTGAGGGTGAAAAAAAAGTACCTTTTGAAACTGTTTCTGTAGGGGTTGCACACACGATTCTGTGAGGATTTTGGATAGCACTCACAAAACTGAAAATTTGGAGTTGCACACACAATTCTGTGAGGATTTGGGTTTGCACACACAATTCTGTGAGGATTTGGGTTTGCACACACAATTCTGTGAGGATTTGGGGTGGCACACCCAATTCTGTGAGGATTTGGGATAACACACACAATTCTGTGAGGATTTGGGGTGGCACACCCAATTCTGTGAGGATTTGGGTTTGCACACCCAATTCTATGAGGATTTGGGTTTGCACACACAATTCTATGAGGATTTGGGTTTGCACACACAATTCTATGAGGATTTGGGGTGGCACACCCAATTCTTGGGAACCCCTGTGCCTGAGCTTGACTCAGGATGTTGAATTTCTGCATTCATTTCTCTGCATCAGAGACTTGGCTTTTTCAAACACCATCCTGAAACTTAGGAGATGAAATAGTAAAAAAAAAAAGGGATTTTTATGTAGCAGTAGATAAAATACCCTGATAAAAATGGTATCAGGAACAGAGGATGGGCATTTCCCCACTCCAGACATCAGATGATGCAGAGCATTGTTGTTGGTCATAACTTTGCACAGGATGAAGGGAGCAGAGGGATTCCCTGGGGAAAGGTGTGGCACAAGTTCAGTTTTTGGCATTTGAGAGCTGATTTCCAAACAATACTGCAGCCTGCTGGGGGCTTTCATGCTGCTAAGGAGAGCTCAGCCATTTTTCACTTGGAGGAATAAATGTTGTCAGTACTGAATTGCAGTGCAAGAGATTTGCAGAATTCCTCTCTCAGGATTTCTAAATGTATTTTGAGTGTGAATTCTAAAAGTTATGGGAGATATTTATGAGGGAGCTGAAAAATGCATATATTTTAATGTTCAAACACCGTTTTTAATCTTTATTTAAATACCTATATCCACTGTAAGCTGTCATGCCTCATTCTGTTCCTTTTTCCCCTCAGAGAATGGAAACCCATCAGTCCCAGGAAAAGTCAACAAAGCTTCCACCACCACCAAGAGATCCATTGCAGACAGCGAGGACAAGTCTGAGGCTTACAAATCTATTTTTACAACTCACAGCTCAGCAAAACGCTCCAAGGAGGAGTGTTCCAACTGGGTTACTCACACAGCTTACTATTTCTGAAGCAATGAGGAGCAGCCGTGGCTCCTCTCCTCCCCCTGCTCTCTGTGTCCTGCTCTGCTCCTGGCTGCAGTTCCTGTTCTTAGCTGGGGAGCCTCTGTCAGCTGCAGGTTCTGGTGAATCAGAAGCAGATCAGCAGAATCCATGTTGTAGCACAGATTTCATTCTGAAATGGTGGAGTTTTTGCACAAAAATTCTCCTTTTCTCCTCGCAGTTGGATGTTACCCTCAGTCACAGTGTCCTCAGGAGAAGTTCCTGTTCTCCTCCTCTTGTGCCACAAAATAATTGTGTAATTACAGCTTTCAGTGTATTACTACAGAATTCAAACCCTCTGTAACTTTCTGACAGCAAAAATAGAAATAATGCCTTTTTATGTCAAGCTAACTGGGCCCTCAGCAGAACTCTGTATTTCTAAAAGATTCTGCAGGTATTTTCAAATAATTTACCTTTGACAGAGTAGATGAGAGCACAGTCAAGAAAATGTTTGTGCAACATCCTTGTCCATATTGTTGTAGCAGAATATTCCCTTGTTAATGTCTGAATCCCTTAATACCCACATGGAATGACCAGAGGGAAGACCTGAAGTTTTTCACTTTCCTCTCTCCCTCTTTTAAAATTGAAATCTGCTTTTCTAATCTTGGCACAAACCAACCACAATGGAAATGCAGAAAGTAGGAGGCTTTAAAAACCACTGCGTGATGTTACCTTGTTACCTCTGTGTGTGAAAATGATTAATTATCCTTGTAATATAATTTTAAAAGTGTCCCCATTTATAATTGGCAGTAGTTACCTGGAGATTCAAATGCTGTGTTGATATTTGCATAGGTGATCTCCATGATTCAAACAGCTTGAATGAAACTGCTGGGCTTTTATTATTATTTTGATAGGTATAATTAAAAATTGGTTTGCTGTAGGATTTATATGGTGGTAAGAATTTTTTGTTTTCCCAGAGATGTGAGCACATCAAACAGTTTGAGGTTTGCTGCAGCTTCCAGGAAGCACTCAGGCACATTTGGTATGCATGGCTGGGGATCAGCTTTGTTCTCCTTCTTCTGTATTCTTTTCATTTTGGTCCTTTATTATTTGTTGCTTACAGATAATGACATTTCTGCACTAAAGGTGTCCCATAGTAGAGCTCTTATTTGCAGTTTAATTCTGTTTGACAATACATGTTAAATGTTTTATAGGACTGCACTTTCCTTCTACTTCCAGCAGTTATAAATCCTAAAGGGAATTAATTTAATGCTTTTGATTTAGCTAATACTTTGTTAAAAATACACAGAGAAGCACAATATTCAGTGTACTTCTCTTTGTTAGTGATAAATCAGAGAGAGCCCAAGCTGTGGTCCCAGGTTTTCCTGCCCACTGGGCCATCATAGTGACTCCTTTTTTCTTCTGCTCTTCTCATCTATTAAAACAAATTCCTGCCTGATTCTTCCTGTACCCCTGGGTTCACCAGCTCATGCTCTCCTCCCTGCCAGGGTGGTGCCCAATATTCCACCATCCCCACCTTGAAACATTTGTGGTTTGTGGAAGTGTTTGCAGTGAGGGCCATCCTTCCCTTTGCAGAGCTCCAGCTGGGAAGGAAGGTGAGATACTGTTGGCATGTGGAATATGAAATGTGGTTGGAACATGAAATATTTCTTCCTGTTCTTGCCACAGTGGTGGCAGAGAGGAGCCCAAAGTGCCACTTGTGCTGTTGGCAGCCCGGGAGGGGCAGCGGGCACTGCAGCGTTGACTTGGCACTTTTTAATGGATTCAAGGGAATAGTTTGCTGCAGGATGTTTGCTTTGTTGTGGTTTGCTTTTTGTTGGAGAGGGCAATTTAATTTTCTTTTAATGTAGGTGAATTTGAATGCTGGTGAAAGTTGAAAACTGCAGAAGCCTTGGAATCTGAAATCTGTGTTTTTGGAGATGCCACGTGAGTCTCTGGCAGCACTGCATCCAGGGGTGTTCTGGGGAATTCATGGGACAGTTTGGTTTCCGTGCTGTCCAAGCCTTGGCCTCTCTTCTGAAAAGCTCAAAAAAGAATCCAGTTAGTGCCAGTTGTATCATTGGGGGCTGTTTTTTAGTGTGGAATTTGGGGATTGGATCTGAATGTAGCAAATTCCTTCCCACAGTGGTGGTGAAACTGCCCAGGTGTGCACAAGGGAAGGTTCTGTGTCCTGAATCCCCATCCTGGAGCTGCCCTGCTGGCACGGGACAGCCTCAGTCCTTTCCTCTGCCTCTCAATCCCAAAACCTGAGGGAGTTCCCACACCCAGCCCATCCTCCCTGCTCAGAGCTGCAGCTCCAGCTGCCACACCATGAGATCATCACATGCCACTCAAATTGGCCAAAAAAGCTGAAAATTCCCTTCAAAACATGATGCCTGTTAGATTAAAATGTTTCTTACTAATGTCCTATTCTTAGCTGAAGTGAACAAACAGAGTTGTCTGAGTGTCCTGCCTTGCTGTGAGCCCAGACCCCAGTGCACTTGGGATTTTCCTTCAGATTCAGACCCTGCCAAATAGTTTCTTGGTTGCATTTAAAAATAAAAAGGCTGTTTAGACATTACAATCCACAGAGGGTCTGAAATCAGCGTGTCCTAAGCTGAATACAAATCACAGACAAAAAGGGTTTTGTTGGGAGGGTCACAAATGGAACTGATTACTGCTAGACAGTGTGGGTTTCCTTCTGGAGGATGGAGCTGATAGAATTCCTTCCTGACAGCTAGAAATTATAATTGAGTTGGGTTTTTTTCTGGGCTTCAAACTTAACCAAGCTTCAAAATGAGTAAGAGGGATGGAATCCAAATCCATCTGCAGCTCTGCCTGTAAACCAGGGTTTCAATCTAAATCCCATCCAAGGGCCCAGATCCTGGGGAGGTGCTGCTGCCAACGTCAGAGCTGTGGCTTTGTCAGGCTCTGAACTTCGTGTGGATTCAAGGATCTCTTCCAGGTCAGTGACAGAATTCAATTTACAGACTGACCACAGATCTCATTTGGGAGAGAACCGGTTTCATTATGGCTTTGAGTAAAATGAAATTCTCTTTTGCAAATGTTTCCCTGCCAGCTCTTTGTGACACATCCAGCAGAACCCAACCTTTGTGTGGGATCTCTGAGAGGTTTTCTCAAAAGTCAGGGGCTCACTGTGGAGAAACCCTTTTCCCTTGCAGAAGTGTTCAGCTCTGACTGCTCTGCTGCTTTTTCTACCCAGTTTTTCCTTTTTTTTTCTCTCATTTTCCTCTCTTTCTGCTGCCTTCAGAAATTTCCTCAGTGATAGAGGAGAGCAGGGATTGAGGAGGGTGATGATGCTCTGGTTTTTCAGCCCCTTTTGCTCTCTTGGAGCTGATCTGCATTTGTCCTGCAGCCAACACTGGGTAAATTTTCTCCTTCTTCCAGGTCATGTCCTAAATGACACAGCAGCTGGAGTCAGGATACACCTGGAGAGTCACTCCTCCACCAGTAGAAATTTGGAATTTCCCCATGGGAAGGGTGCTCAGGCCTTGGAGCTGCCCAGGGAGGGTTGCAGTGCCCATCCTGGAGGTGCCCAAGGGGTTCCTGGAGGTGGCACTCAGAGCTCTGGGCTGGGGACAGGGTGGGGACCAGGCACAGCCTGGACTGGATGATCCTGGAGTTCTTTTCCAGCCATAATAATTCCATGAAAGGCTGACCTGACTCTAAATTCTATGCTGTTAGCCTAAAATAGAAACAATTTGACAGTGTAAGTTTTCCTAGCAGTCATGAATATCACATTTTTGTGCTATGAGTTTCCTCTTCTGATTTTTGTTTTGCCTCTTTTTTTTTTTTTAATTAAGAGCAATTTCTTTTAATTAAAGCTAATTCCAAGGAATGCCTTGGTCTCAGTGATAAGTGAGGTTTGCCCTGCCTTGGAAGGGCTGCTGTGCTGGCCGGGATGGGTGCAGCTTTCTCAACTTGCCTACAAAGCTAAAGAAATGCAAAGCAGCTTATTGCTCAATTCTGCTGACTTTAGCAACTGGGGAGGACAAATTAAAAAAAGAAAAAGAAGAATATCTAGTCTCAACCTGGGCATTTAATGGGTCCCAAAATGTGCTGAACTCTTTAGTCTAAATGGGCTCTTTAGTGTGGTGTCAAATAAGTTAAAAAGCGAGGGAGCTTTACAAAGCTGCCTTCATTGTTTAAACTTGTTTCACTCATGTTAAGGCTAATGTACATTTATTCAGACTGACAAAGTGCTGAATTTACACAACAGGGATAGTAATAATTAGGTCAGATACTTTTCAAATGGCAGCAGGGGGGTGGGAATACTTGACTCTTTCATGCTTATGAATGGCAATGATTACTAGCGCTGGCCAGGCCAGCCACAAGACCTGCGGATGCTCCTCTCCTCGCCCTGCACGGCCGGTGCCAGCTGCCAGCTGCTCCCCGCCTGCCCCACTGCAGGCAGCCCTGGCATTCCCAATGGCAGCACATGGAATTTTAGCGAGCCCAGAGCCGAGCCTTCAATCCGAGCTCCTCTTCACCTGCGACCAATAAATTACATGAACAAAATTGAACATTAGGCCATTAAAACGGCATTTTCTGCTGGATTGGATGGAGCTGAGCTCTGATCTTTCACTTTAAATTACACATTTATGGAGTTGCCCTTAACCATCCCCTGTGTCCACACCTGGCACCTTCCTCAGGTATTTGGTGCTGCTCACTCCCGGCCAGAGCCTGGATTAGTCAGCCCGTGGAGCTCATCCAGCACAGCAGGGTTTGTTTCTCCAAGAGCTTTTTTTCCTTGTCTTTGCTGATATTTGAACATGGCTGTTGTTGAATTCGGTGCCGCCCAACCTGCTCGCATTTGAATTGTCGGGATCTCTTAAGCTGCAGCCATTCCCTCCCCCCCTGGGATTTCAGCTACTCATTTGGTTTGCATGTTCCCATTCCTTCAGGAACCATTCAACCTTCCCCGCGCTCCGGTCCCAAGGGATGCAAAGGGGAGGCTCCATGGGCACCGCCAGCCGGGGCTCCAGTGGGCAAAATCCGCAAAAAAAGCTGGAATTTCACTGAATAGGCCAAGCTTCGGCGCCCCACACACCTTTTCTCCCAGCTGCCTGCGAGCGAGCACCTGTAAATGAGTGAGGCGCTCCTGGGGATGCACCGGGGGATGCAGCCCGGGGAATGCGGGATCCGCAGCCCAGGGAGTGCGGGATCCACATCCCGGGCAATGCGGGATCCACAGCCCTGGAAATACGGAATGATCCGCAGCGGGGAGCGGGCGCCTGGAGCATCCCGGAATGCTGGGGAACACACCGATCCCGAAGGGAAGGGCCGGGCCGGAGCCGCCGCGGCACGGGGCTGGGCTGAGCCTCTTGAAGAGTTTTTGGGTTTATTTTGTTTCATTTGAGGAGTTTGGAGCCGAATTCAGCCCGCGGGCCGGGGCCGGGCTGCGCTGCCCGCCCGCGGCCACCAGGGGGCGGCAGCGGCTCGGGCACGGCAGCGCGGGGACAGAGGGACGGACAGAGGGACGGACAGGGGGACAGAGAGGGGACAGGGGGACAGAGCGGGACAGAGAGAGGGGACAGAGGGACGGACAGGGGGACGGACAGGGGATAGAGGGGACAGAGAGGGGACAGGGGGACATAGAGGGACAGAGAGAGGGGACAGAGGGACAGGGGACAGAGAGAGGGACAGAGGGGACAGGGGGGATTGAGGGGAGAGACAGAGAGAGGAGACAGGGACAGAGGGGATAGAGAGGGACAGAGAGGAGACTGTGGGGACAGAGGGAGAATAACGAGGGACAGGAGGGGACAGAAAGGGGATAGAGGGTGGATAGAGGGGACAGAGAGGGACAGAGGGGGGACAGGAGAGGATAGAAGGGACAGAAGGGGACAGAGAGGGAAAGAGAGAGAGGGTAGAGGGGACAAAGACGGTATAGAGGGGACAGGAGGAGATAGAGAGGGATAGAGCGGGGCCAGAGGGGGAATAGAGGGGACAGAGGAGAGACAGTGGGGACAGAGGGGATAGAGAGGGACAGAGAGGGGAGAGGAGGGGACGAGGTGGCACAGAAGGGGACGGGAGACAGAGAGGGACAGAGCGGGACAGGAGGGGACGGGGATGACAGGAGGGGGACAGAGAGGGGACAGAGCGGGACAGGAGGGGACAGGGATGACAGGAGGGGGACAGAGAGGGACAGAGCGGGACAGGAGGGGACAGGGATGACAGGAGGGGGACAGAGAGGGGACAGAGCGGTCCCTCCGCACGCCCCGAGCCCTGCCAGAGCAGCCTTTGCTGTGCCATCCCCGCCCCGGGCACCCCGAGCGTGGCACGGCTCCCCTGTGCCACCCCGGCTGTGCCAGTGGCGCTGGTGACAGCTGCTCTGTCCCTGGCACTGGGAAATCCGGGATTTCGGGATAAATCCATCCCCTCCGCCGTCCTCTGCTGCTCTCGGCTGGTCGCACCTGCGAGGTCTGGGTACATTTAATATCGAGGAGCTCGTTAATGTGATAAAGAGCGAGAGGCAGAGCCCGACTTTTCAGGGCACGGCTCCCGAGTGACAGCAGCAGGATTTATTTCGCTGCTTCGTGCGCTGATTTTTCAAAGCGACTCGGTCAGAAAATAAAGTTTGTGACACAGAAAATTCCAGTCTTTCAGAGCTTGTTTCCATCCCAGATCAGAATGAAAAGCACAAACTGCTCCCCCAAGAAATGTTCTGTAAGATGATGATTTGGGAGAGTTGTTCCAGCCATGTTCAAATATTTTCTTAATAAAAACAAGTTACTCAGAGAATTAACATTGCATATATTTTAATTTGAAATGAAATCAAACATTTCGCTCTGTCACCTCCTAAAAACAGTGTAAATAGCTGCATGCTTAGGATTTAAATCCTATTTTCTGGCATCTGTATTAATTTGAAACATTTTCTCCTTGCAGTGTTTAGTGTTTCACATTTGATTTGGAGAGATCCTGGAGTCAAGTTGGAATTTCAGAAACAAAAGAGGGAAAGAAAAACTTGTCTTCTATTTCAGGGTCTTGCAGTACTGGAAATGCAAAGGCTGCAGAGTGAATATTTAATGAGTGCATGAGAACCCAAAAAAGCGTAAAGCAAATGCCATGCAGCAGTCGCCTTGCCTCGTTCAACTAGAGCAGCATTAAGGCATTAAAAATAGATTTACAGATTTCATAACGCGATTGCAACATTCACACAGGTTGGGATTTTTAATTTAACTTTGAACTGGATCATGCAGATTGCAGGGAGACCAGAATGGACTTTATTCTAATGGGAGAATTTGCCTTATGCAGGATTAACATATCAAAGGCAGGGCAGGATTTTGGGAGAAGATGGCACAAGGATCTGATCTGGCTGCTGTGGGCTCGGCACCCAGGGAAGCTTTTGGCACTGGGGGAGAGTTTCAGACCATGAATTTGTGTGGCACTTGCTCTGCTCTTGCCACGTTCCTTGTGTTGCCCCCTGGGCTTGGTACAGGCTGCAGAATTGGTGTTTCAGTTCTTCCCTCGGTGTTTGAGGTGTGGGCAAACAGAGGTGGCACCATCCTGATTTCAAACAATGACTGAAGCACTGAGGTTGGCACTGCTGGGTGAGTTAATGCCATCCCCTGCTGCTCCTCCCTCACAGGTGCCAGCACAGGGGGCTTGGTGATGTTGGCTTCAACATCAGCTGAAGAATTCTTGCTAGGAAAGGAGCTCAGGGCAGGCAGGGACTGCAGAGTTTGTGTCCCTAGCAGGGCTGGGGAGCTGCAGCTTTTGGAGGTGGGACAGGTGATGAGCAGGAAGGACAGGGCAGTCCTGACTCCAGGATGGGGCAGGGCATCCTTGCTCTGTTTTCCCTTGCTCTGGATGCTCCCCTTGGGAACACACTGGGACAGCTGCTGCCCTTCAAACACCCCAGCAATGGAATCCTGTGCTGTTCCACTCCAGCAGGACCAAACCAGCCCTGCCACCCACACCCAGAGGGGCAGGACACCCCTCTGAGCCCCCTGCACCCACCAAGAGCTCATTTTGTGTCTGTCAGGCTGTGCTGTGCACCCCAACACGAGGACATCAGGTGGCACCACGCCACCTGCCACCTCCCAGGGGGGGATATCCATCAGCCAGGGGCAGTCTGGTGTGAAAATGTGAAAATCCACCTCTTTGAGCAGAGGCTCTCCTCAACAGCTGGATTCCCAGTGCCACATGAGTGAGCTTTTCCTGGCAGGGTGGAAGGAAACACTCTGCTTCCACTCATTCCTCAGCTGTGGAGAATTCTGAGTGCTCGGCAGGGCTGGGGTCTTGTGTTTGTGGGGTTTCCAGATGAAGGAAGGAAATGATGAACCTGACTCCATGTTCTCAGAAGGCTAATTTATTATTTTATGATCTATATTATATTAAATAAACTATACTAAACTATACTAAAGAATACAGCAAGGATACTCACAGAAGGCTAAAAAGATCATAATGAAAACTTGTGACTCTCTTCAGAACCCAAACCCAGCTTGGCACTGATTGGCCAAAGAGTGAAAACAATTCACACCAGAATCCAATGAAACAATCACCTGTGGGTAAACAATCTCCAAACACATTCCCAAGCAGCAAAACACAGGAGAAGCAAATTAGATAATATTGTTTTCCTTTTTCTCTGAGGCTTCTCAGCTTCCCAGGAGAGAAATCCTGGGCAAAGGGATTTTTCCAGAAAATATGACTGCCACACTGGTGGCATGTCACCACACAGGGATTCTCCCTGTTTCCCAGTCAGAAAATGGCTCATATGAAAACAACCCAGCGATGGCATGAACAAAAGGAATGATCAAAACTCTCTAATTTTGTCTGAGAGCTCTGGAGCCTTCTGGGAAGCATCACAAAACCTCCAGCACAGAACAGCCACGGACAGCACAGGCACGGAGCAGGGTTGAGCAAGAGCCTTGACCAGAGCAACCATTACTGATTTCAAAACATCCCAGGGCTGCGTGGCCACAACAATCCAGGGCAAAACTGGAGCAGTCCGAGCGGAGCAGAGCAGGGCAGGCTTGCTGCTCACACGCTGCTGGAGATGCCTTCACGCAGATATGCAGCAGCTGCAGGGCTTCGTGCAGGGACTTGCCCTTGTGTTGAGCTGGAGTGTGGGCACGGGCTCCCAGAGGGGAAGGAATGCTGGCTGCAAGGAGCAGGGAGCTTCTGCATCTGCAGTGAGAATTCCTGCTGGATTGGAGCTCCTGAGGGAGAGCTGCCCAGCTCTGGTGCAGCACCTTGGGCTGGGGATTGGCTGTAGCTGGGCTATTTCTTTCTATCTTCAGAGATGGAAAATGAGGTGGTTTGTGAGCTCCTGGTGCTGCTGGGTGAGAGCTGTCCTGAGGATGAGGATGCTCTGTTTTGCCAGAGCACAAATTAAGCTCTTGCTTTAACACTTGGCCTTTTTCGAAATCTCCACTTTCCAGCCAGCCACAGCAGCTTCATGGGCCTTTTCCAAACAGCCTGTGCATGATAGCAGAGAAAAATAAACTCATATTCACTGTGTGCTGATCCCTCACATGCACTGGGAAGAGGCTGAGGAGTCACCAAAGTGAGCGTGCTGAGAGCTGGCCTCTGTTAGCAGCTGGTCAGAAACAGCAAACCCAGCAAATCCCTGCGCTTGGAGGGCACAGACACTGCCCAGAGTGGCCATTTTTTACACCAAAATGTTGCATTTTGATGGTGCAGCAAAACTGCCAAGAAGGAGATTACGCCACAAAAGACACCCAAAGTGTCACAGTTTTTTAATGTGATCTTTTCACATGATCTCTTTGCCTTGATCTTCTAAAGCAGAAATCAGCTGCCTGAGGAACCTGGGCTGCCTCAGAGGTTGAGATCCATCCAGAGTGCTGGGTAAAATTCATGGCAGCATTTGCAACTGTATTTGCTGATTTTATCTGTTCTCCTTTTCAGGTTATCCTGTATTTAATGAGGGGGGAGTTTTTTTTCTGAGATAAAATTTCGGATTTATCTGAAGCAAAGAAGCAAGTGCTTGTGAAATGGGTTCATTCCTCCCCATCAGAGCTGGGTTCAAGACTTAGAGATTATTGAAAGTGTTTTCACTCATTCAGCTTGGAGCATTCCCATAGGATTTTTAACCTCTGAGCATGTTTCCTTTCATCAGCAGGGATTGCAGAAGTCTGCAATGACTTTTTCTCCTTTGGTGCAAAAGTGAAATCTGAATTTATAGCGTGATTGCATTGATATTTCAGAACTGTGCTGCAAAAATCGAAGTTGCTGTGATCTTACCTGCCTGGAGATTACAGGCAAATGACACTTGCTAAACACCCCATACCTTAGATGATATATTGAGCTCCAGAGTATTTTTATTAAGCTGCTCTGAAATTATTCCCAAAGGATGCAAACCTCGGCTTAGCTAAAACTGCTACCCACAGTCTTTAAAGAACATTCTGAAACCTTTTTGCTAAACAATCTGCTCAGCTGTTACCAGGTTTTACCCAATATTCAAATTACACTTCTTCCTTTTCAACCCTTGCCAAGCTGAGGTTATTAAGAAAGAGATACAAATTAAAAGGATTAAAAATGCAACTCTAATTAAACACATATGAGCAGTTAAAAGTCAGCTCTGCCTTGGTTATCTGTGCACACAGAAATATCACACACAACTTGAAGCAGCCAAAGTCTCCATTGGGAGCTTGCTGAAGGCACCACCAGTGGAACAACACACTGTGCCTCCTCTGCAGCTTCTTCTGGGTAGGTCTTGAAGTATTTTTTAGAATGAGGGGAGCCATTGCTCTCCCCACTTGCGAAGAAGAAGAAGCTGAGGGTGAGAGGAAGGAGAGGAGAGGAGAATTCTCCCCTTGCATCTCCACGAATTTGAACTATGTGACCTCATCTCTTGTATTTGTTGGAGGAAATGATGAATCTGACTCCATGTCCTCAGAAGGATAATTTATTATTTTGTGATCTATAAAATATTAAAGAATACAGAAAGGATACAGACAGAGGCTAAAAGGCACTAAAGAAAACTCGTGACTCCTTCCAGGGTCCCGACACAGCCTGGCACTGACTGGTCATTAAATTAAAACAATTCACATGAAACCAATGAAACAATCACCTGTGGGTAAACAATCTCCAAATGCATTCCAAAGCAGCAAAACACAGGAGAAGCAAATCAGATAATTATTGATTTCCTTTTTCTCTGAGGTTTCTCAGCCTCCCACCAGAAGAATCCTGGGCAAGGGGATTTTTCAGGAAATGTGACAGTGACACTCATCCATGCAGCAGAGCTCTGTTTGTCCCCAAAAGCTGTAGGGGTGGCACGGGGTGGGGGTGGCTGGCCTTTCCCAGCAGACCTGGGGTTTCTTTTCAGAAGAATGTGCAACAAAAACACATCAAGCCACGCTGAATCTCTATGACGAAAGTGAGTTGGTATCTCTTAAATAAGTATCCAAACAAGCCCTTGAAGACACATAATCACCAAACAGCCTCTGTGATCACAGCTCGGTGTTTTAAAGGATTAGGGGGGGATTAGGACGTTTGTAAATTCCTCACCAACCTTTTGTACAGGCAGGATGGAATATTTTTTAAAGAATTCACAGACTGTCTGTTAAAAGCCTTTATTCCCCTGATTTGTGCTGGGTGTGGACTGCTTTGGGATTTTTTAAAAGGTAGCATAACATCATCAATCTAGGCTGCATATAAATCCTGCTTTGTATGATTCCTAATAGGTTCCTGCTCCTCATGAAGAATGGGAAAACCTCCTTGCACTGGAGAATAACAGGTCCTTTCATTCTGCCACTGGTGCTGCTGGTTTAACACCCCACCCAAGGAAGGATATCACCTGGGGGAAAAAAGTGAGCAGGGTTTGATCCCCAAAAAGTCTTCCAGAAAAGCCTCTGGTGCTCTGGTTCTTGTGGGCCCATCATGATTGGCTTGAACATTCACAGGAAATAATCAGGGCTCACCAGACAGGATAACAGGACTTTCCTGCTTTTTTGGGGAATGGGAGAAGCTGGACAGGGAGGGAGAGGAACACCCTGCATCCAGGTGAGGTGAGCTGGCATCATTTGGATGCAGTGAGGAATAGACAGGGATGTTCAGAGCATCCCTTGGGCCAAGGGAATAGGAAATACTACATTTTAAAAAATCTGATTGCTTGAATGGTTCATTTTTCCATATTCCTTTTGGCTGCTGAGGGTGGAATTCCTGTGCTGCCCAGCTCTGCCAGCTCCCACCAAGGTGCAGCAATCCTTGCCTGTCTGCAGGTATCCTAAGGACAAGGCAACCTAAACAGCTAAAAACGGAGTTTTTAGATAATTTTTGTTTTCAAAAAAAGTCTGAATGTTTAAAGCTCTGCAACTGACATTTCCTCTGTAATTTTATCACTTCTTCTTTAGCCAAAAGCTAATCTTGACCATGAAATCTGCTTTTTGTGTATGATCTCCTGCTTGTCTGGAGACAGAGCTGTGATCCTGGAGGTCTTCAGGGACTGGAGAACATTTCTGGACACCTCCTTAGGTGAGCAAAATCTGCCTTTGACAGTTCTGCACCTTCCCATCTGCATTTTCTGATTATTTTTTTTACAGTTTTTACTAAGGTACAGCTATAAGGAATTGGAAAGAAATATAGATAGATAGATAGATAGATAGATAGATAGATAGATAGATAGATAGATAGATAGATAGATAATCCCTGGAAGTGTCCAAGGCCAGCTTGGAGCAGCCTGGTGTGGTGGAAGGTGTCCCTGCCCATGGCAGGGATGAAATGAGATCAGCTTTAAGGTCCCTTCCAACCAAACCTTCTGTGGTTCCATGATTTAGAGGGGTGAGGGAGGCTCCCCTCAGTCCCCTCCATGTCAGCCTTCTGACCCTTTGCTGTTGTCTGAGCTGGGGACTTGGGTGAAAATTGGGTTTTTGGTAAAAATCCAAGCACCAGCATCCTCCCTGCCAAGAAAAGAGAGGAATCCCATCCCATGTCTGTTTGACAGGTCCTGTGCTCCCTTCTGGCTCTCCTTTGTGTGTATTTAGAGCAGGGCTCATTTGCCAGGTCCTGAGTGGGGAATCAGGGCACAGGGATGTGATTTTTGTCACTGCCTGTCCCTCAGAGGTGGCCCCGGGGCCAGGCTGAAGAGGTCCAGGAGCTCTGCATGTCTCTAACCCCCTGCAGAAACAAAACCACAGCCAAGGCAGTAATTCCCAGCAGTTTAATGAACCTGTGAGCCGCTGAAATGCTCACCTGCCGGGGAGAGCAGAGCCAGCCCCGCTGTGAAATGGGAGAAATGTCCCGGTCTGAAAGCAGAGTAGGTGTAAACCTTCCCCTTAGAAGTGGGGAGGGATCAGTACACACAGGCCCGGCAGCAGCAGCCCATCATTGCTAATTGCAGCTTCACCTTTTAGCTAGATATTAAAAAATGAGCTAATCCTTGAATATTTAATGTCCTGTTTCTTCATGAGCACGGGGATTAATTGGGAAATGGGAGTAACTGGGAGAGAGGGGCAGGAAGCTGGGGTGCCTGCCCTCTCTCCCTGCTGGCCAGGGCAGTGGAGGAACACCTTAAAAATTAGGGTTTTTCTCTGTTTGGTCTGCTTCTCTCCTCCTTTAGTAATTCCTGGGTGACTGATAGCGACCTTCCAGGTCGGGAGTCTCCAGTTAACAGCCGGGAAATGCCCTTCCCATTGGTCATTACTGCCTAATTAGCAACTTGCAATACTTTACAAGGATGACAATGACACCAGGTGTCCTTTGCAGGGCTGGGGGCTGCAGAGCACTTGGCAGCATTTTCCTGGGACACTGGGCAGGGAAATGCAGAGCTGAGGACGTGGCCAGCCCAGGAGAGGTGCCTCCAGTCCCAGGAGGAAATTTGTATTTTCCCAAATACAGAGCCTAGGAATGGCCTCAATCTCTACCTGCCAGGGAGAGTGGTGGGAGAGCAAAGTGAATTTTAATGTCCGGGGTGCTGACCTGGAAAAGCAAAGCAGAAACTGCCAAGGAGGCTTTGGAGGCTCAGCTCCCTGCTGGGCACCTGGTCCCCATGGGAGTCCCCTGGAGCCACATCAATTCTCTGATCCAGCAGAACATGCACACAGCAGAGGCAATGCATGGAGTGACCCAGGGTCCTGCTGCTGAGATTGCTCACAAAAAAAAAAGGAAAATAAGTCCCCCACTCCCTTTTTGGGCCTGCTGGTGCTCCAGAAAAGGGCAGCCTGAGGCCACGTGCAGTGCCAGTGAGTGCAGGCACTGCTGCCCCATCCAGCACCCCGGGAGAGCAGGGGCACGTGGGTCCATCCCTGCTGAGATGTGACACGCTGTGACACGCTGTGACACGCTGTGCACACCCCCACCACCACCCCAGCCAGCTGGCCCCTCAAAAACCATCACAACACTGAACCAGGCTGCTTCAACGTGGGCATGGAATTGCTCATCTGGCCCCTGGATGCCTCCAGACAGGATTTGGCACCTCCTGGCAGCTCAGGGAGTTACTGTGGGGCAGCCAAATCCATGTCACTAATTAAAGTGAGCTTCTTCTGCAGGCCCTGGGTGCTTGGTGGGGCACAGGGCTGTCCCAGGGCCTGTGGAATGAATGAATGCAGAGTGCCCAGCTGCTCCTGGGGAGGCTGTCCTGGAGGGCCTGAGAGCTCCTTTCCTGTCAGCATCCTTGCAGGGAAGGATCACGAGGTGTGGAAATGCTCTCCTGGGTTAAATCACCAAATGAAAGGTGTCGAGCCAAACAGGAGTACACCTGAAATAGTATTTACTGCTATAAATGGTGCAGAAAATGAATGTGGGTGGAATTTTGCTGAGCCATTTGAAATGCACTTTGCAGGCTGCAGTTGTTCACTGGAGATCCCTGGGCTGCAGCCAACGTCTCTGTTTGCTTTGGAGAAGCAGAGTCCTTTTATTTGTGCTAATAGTCCACCTGTGATAAGAGAGGAAAATAATAGATAAAACCAGCCTGTCACTGCAGCATTGCTGAGGGTGGAAGAACATGGCAAAGAAACTGGAGGTTCTCTGTTGAGAATGAATTTTTAGAGGGTCACAGGTGATGATCAGTGAGGAGCACAGCTCCTGCTCCACTCATCACCAGGTACCCAAACCCTGGATAAATCCCTGGCTAGTCCTGGGCCGTGTTTGCTTTTTCTCAGACCAGTTTCCCAGCTAATGCTTTTCCGAGACAGGTCTGAAATTAAAATTTCCATATTTATGTGCCCATTAACATAGATACATGAAAAAACTTAACGAGCTTATGTAACAAATTGCTGTGTGACATTGTAAACGAGCGGGGAGAGGATCTGTACTTAGGGAGATAAGGATGGCATTTGCAATGGCACCAGCTGGGGAAAATTACAAGGAGCAGCAATTGCATGGTGCAGGGAGAGACTGTCCTGAGACTGCAGCCTCCAGGGGCTGTCCCAGCCAGGCTGAGCTTGGGGAGCCTGCCCAGAGCCTCCTGCTCAGCTCCCAGGGTTTTCCATGTCCCAGGGATGGGATGAGGCCGTGCTGGGGGTCAGCATCCCCTCGGTGCTGTCACAGCCCCCCCGTGCTGGGCAAGGTGCCCTGGGCAGGTCTGCAGGGAGCAGGGCTGTCCCCTGGAGCTGGCTGGATGTGTCAGGGGTTGGGAGGCCTCCAGCCACTGCTCTGTGCCTGCTCCAGAGGGAATTGGTGTCCCAGGCATGCCGAGGGCTCCTGGGTCACCTCTGGGCAGCTTGGGGCAGGGGCAGGGTGAGCTGGAGGTTTGTAGCTTGTAGATATGCTTCAGATGTGCCTGCTTCCTGCTTCCCCACTCCAAACAGGGAAACACCTCAGCCCAAAACAGGAGGACAGGGTGCTGCCTGCGTGTGTGGTAGTGCAGGGCTGCTGAAGACAAGCAGAGCGTGGCAGATTTTCAGTCTGGGGCTGCTGGAGATGGAAATTCTCCTCCCCTGCTTGGGTGCAAAAGGATCCTCAGCACAGACCATGGGCACAGCACGGTCTCCTGAGATCCTGAGGGAGGTTTTTAGGGAGGGAGGGCTCAGGATTTAAAAAGGAGAGTGCTCAAACTCTTCCCCTCTCAGTTAGTGCAGTTTTATACAGATAGTCAACAGCGTGGGGCTCTTCCACTCATCATCCCAGGAAGCCACCACTGGGCACAAGCTGTGGCAGCAGAAGTGAGCTCATCCCTCCCTCCATGCACTGGGAAGCCTCCCTGTGACCATCCACACCCCTCTGTCGTTAACCAGGGCCAGCTTGGGGCTCCAGAAGGCTCAGAGGGGTTTGGCACAGGGGGCAGAGGCTGGTGCCCTGGGCATGGACAAGAGCCTGGGCACTGCTGGGGCTCTGGAGGAGCCTCACACATGGCCCGATTTCCCTGGCCACCGTGGTGGATTTGTTGGTGTCTGGGACAGAGCAGAGGATCCCTGTTCCCACCAGGGACCAGTTTGGGAACAGGGAATAACCTCAGCTCCCTGTCCCCAGCAGGGAGCACCGCGGGGATTTGGGAGCAGGGAACACTGCAGGGATTCGGGAGCAGGGAGAACTGCAGGAATTTGGGAGCAGGAGCACTGCAGGGATTTGGGAGCACGGCAGGGATTTGGGAGCAGGAGCACCACGGGGATTTGGGAGCATGGAGCACTGCAGGGATTCGGGAGCATGGAGCACTGCAGGGATTCGGGAGCAGGGAACACCACGGGGATTTGGGAGCAGGAGCACTGCAGTGATTTGGGAGCAGGGAACACTGCAGGGATTTGGGAACAGGAGCACAGCAAGGATTCGGGAGCAGGGAACACTGCAGGGATTTGGGAGCAGGGAACACTGCAGGGATTTGGGAACAGGAGCACAGCAAGGATTCGGGAGCAGGGAACACCGCAGGGATTTGGGAGCATGAAGCACTGCAGGGATTTGGGAGCAGGGAGCACCGCGGTGATTTGGGAGCAGGAGCATCGCAGGGATTCGGGAGCACCGCAGGGTTTTGGGAGCATAGAGCACCGCAGGGATTCGGGAGCATGGAGCACTGCAGGGATGTGGGATCACTTCAGGGATTTGGGAGCATGGAGCACCGCAGGGATTCGGGATTCGGGAGCACCGCGGGGATCCGGGAGCAGGAGCAGCCCTGGCCCACGCTCGGTGCTGTGTGAGCAGCCCCAGGCGCAGCAGGTTCCCGGCGCGGGGAAAGCAGCGCGGATGCTCTGGCGGAGCAGCGCTGCCCCCGCTGCCACCAGAGCGCTGCAGCGGGGTGCTCTGTCTGCAGGAGCAGCGCTCCTCCCTCTGCGGGCACCGCTCCCTCGGGCTGCAGGGAAAGCATCCATCCCGGGGGGCTCGGGTCCCTGGGCAGCCCCCTGTGACCCTCGGGGCTCCTGGGCTGCTCTGGGCTCCCCCAGCATTTGCATGGGCGCAGCCTGACCTGCTTCCAGCCGTGTCTGCCGCTGGATTTGCATCTGTAGAGCTGAGCTGGTTTTGTTTCGCTGCTGTGATTGTTTTCAATTCTAATGCACGAGGAAGTGGTGACCTCGTTCCTCGCCCGGCATCGGGGCTGGCTCCCAAAGGCACCATCCATCCTGCACCCGGGCACTGTAAAAACCACCTTCCCTGCCCCCCGAATTCCCTCTCATTCCAAAGCAGAGCCCCCCGTGCCCCCCCAGCTCTTCTCACATCCCCCAAGGCTTCCTTCCCTCAGCTGCTGTCCGAGGCTCCCAGCGTTGTCAATCCCAGCTCACCCAACAACCCAAATCCGGATCAGGGGGGCACCCAGGGCTGCCGTCCTGCTGAGCCAGCCAGAGCACGGGGCTGGGGTCAGCTCTGGAACTGGTGTTGGGGACAGGATGACAGACCAGGTCAGGCTGCAATGGTGTGGGCAAAAGGCATCTTACACAGCAGAAAACTGCTGCAAGTTAATGCCAGCTGCATTTTCAATACAATTGCATTGGTAGAGTGAATTTAAACTTAGTGCTTTCCAGCGTTGGATTTTTGTAGGAGGAGGAGGAAGAGATTTAAAGCTGCTTTCCTGTGTTGCCTGGTGGTGGCTGGACTGGGGCTCCTAAATCCCAGGGAACCCAGAAATGGAGATGCCTGAAATGCTGCCTGAATCCCCATTTGAACTGAAGCACCCTGAGTCACCTTGCCTCTGTTTTGTGGGTTTTTAATGGAAGAAAAATCACCTGGACATCCCAAACCTGTGTCCCTCTGCAACCCCACCTGCATGAAATCACCTGAAAGAGGCTTCAAACCAGGGTGAATTCTTTCACCTCAGAGTATCTCCTCTGTGCCTCTGCAGCACTAGTGCCACAGGATTTTTCACAGATAATTTTACATGGAAAAAATAAATCTGTTTAAAAAACCACTTGGCCCCTGCATGTGTTCGCTAGAGTAACCAAAACCAAGTCCTTGAGAGAGCTTTCCCCCCATTCGTGATGCAGTTCAGATTTTGTCCAGCTGAGTTTGATGGAGAGCTCCAGGAAAAAATGGCTATTTAGAGGGATTAGGAGTTTTCAAGAAACTGGACCATGGAAGTAAGAGAGTAACTGAATATTTACTTAAATTGCCTACACGGAAAATCCTCAGCTTCAACTCACATGACCCAGTGTCCTGACATTGAGGTCAGTTTACTTATTTCATCACGCCTGAGGAGTGAAAGGTAACTAGAAATAAGGGAACTGACCACTGCTTTGGGATTCCTTCCCTCCTGCCCAGGGACTGTCTGCATCTCTGCTTTATACTGTGCCCAAAATCACCTTGGAAGGCGTTTAGATGATTTTCCTCTCATGGCTGTGTGTGTATCTGTGGGTGTACATGGAGAATGAGTGTTTTTAAAAAGACATTTTACACACTTGATTGCTACCCTGACTGCAGGGTTTTGAGGGCTGCAGGACCCCTCAAAACCAGGGGTGGAAAAGACCCTTTGTAGCTGGTGCCCATCTCTGTCCACAGAGGAACCTTCCCCAGCCATCAGCATTGTGCCCTAGCAGTTGTTTGCATGGAACATCATCACCAGCCTTTATTTTTTACAATATTTTGTAAAATTTTTGTAGAATTGTGTCTATTGAGCCAAGAGCCTGTTTATGTTTTTACTTACAGGAAATAGCCTAAGTAAATATATGAATCCTGATTTCACTTTTAGCATTGTGGTGTTTTGGCTGTTTGGGGGTTTTGATCTTTTATTTTGATCCTCTTCCCTGCAAGGTGGACCTGGATTTGGTTACACACAGCCCAGCAATGACAGCCTTTGCAGCAATACTGGCTAACAGCTCCTGATGGACATAAAAAGGAGGGAATTTTAAAAAGTCAGAGCATCTCTCCAGAATGGAAGGATCATTCCACTGCAGGCAGAATGTCAGAGCCCTGAGGAGGCACCTCGGGGTCACTGGGCAGAGATGGGATCAGGGAGCACAGCTCCCACTCCTCTCCTGCTTCCACAAGAACTGAATCCAGCTCTGGCCTCTGCTGGGATCCTTATCCTTGTTCTATGAATGAGCAGACCAGGGTAAATGCAGCTGCTGTCACATTTGTGGCCATCCCCTGCCTCAAGGACAGGGGCAGGCAGGGAATCTGGGAGTTCCTGTGCCCTGTCCCGTGCTGTGGCTGCAGGCAGGCTCCTGTGAACTCTCTCTCTCCCAGGTATCCATCTCCTGCCTCAAACCATCCAGCCTGAGAGAGCTTCTCATGCACCAAAGCCAGAGAAACTCCTCTGCAGGAGCCCCAGGCAGCTGCACTTCGCTGCTGAACCTCTGCCACATGCCATGGAGCATCTCACCCAGGGCCCAAAAGTGCCTGCTGCCACAGCCTGTCACTTCTGCCCAGGAATTGCCAAACACCCTCTGTGCTGCAGGCTCACGGCACACCATGGCCGGGGGACTCTGCTCCTCCAGCTCCAGAGGGAAGGAGCAGGAAGAGAACACAGCTGGGATGGTGTTTATTAAGCAAATTAATGGGCTGGGGGAAAATAAGAAAGGGCACTTCTTGCTTCCTGCAGAGGTGAGGAGTGGCAGCTGAGGCAGGGGTTCAGTCCTGCCAGTGCAGCCCCTCTCTGCTCCCCATCACCTTCACTTTTGGGGGGCCCAGCACCGTCACAGCCCCGATGGGTGCAGACTGCACCTCCCACCCTGGGGTGGAATCACAGAACGGCGTGGGCTGGGAGGGACCTTAAAGACGATCCAGTTCCACCCCCTGCCGTGGGCAGGGACACCTCCCGCTGGCCCCGGCGGCTCCAAGCCCGGTCCAGCCTTGGGCACCCCTGCCAGCGGGGCAGGTGCCCGGAGCCCCCGGCGCTGCCAGCCCCGGGCTGCGGGAGCCCCGGGGGAGCTGCCCGGGGCTCTGCGGCTCCCGAGCGGCCGCTGCCCCGCCGGGGGGGCACAAGGCGGCCGGGAAAGGCTCCCGTCAGGCAGGGATTCCAGGGGTGCTCCCGGTGCCGGCGGCCGCGGGGAAACGCGCACGGATACGCACCGCCCCCCGCATCCCCGGGGGCGCCCTGAGGGGAGGAGAAACGGCGGAACAGCGGGGAAAAAAACCCTTAAAACGCGCCGGCCGTGCCGCGGCGGTGCGAGCCGGGCTGGGCTGTGTCTCGCTGCCTTCCCGGGGCGGGTTTGGGGAGGGGATGCGGGGGGATGCTCCGCGCCCCTCCGCGGGGGCGCTGCCCACGGCCGTGCTGCGGAGCATCGCCTGGCACGTACGTACCGCGGCACCGGGACCCCCGGAGCCCCCCGGCAGCCGGCCCGGCCCCGCCGCTCTGCCCCCCGGCTGCGGGCGGGGGTCCTGCCCTCGGGGATGGGGGGACAGGGGGGACAGCCCGCTCTCCACCCCTCCCCGCTGGGGAGGTTCCGCGGAGTCCCCCGGGGCCGCGGGGCAGCAGCTGCCTTTGTGGAGCTCGGCAGGAGCCCAGGCGACAATCCGGACAGGTTGCTGCAGCCTCATTAACAATACAGATATGTGTGCGTTTAAATAATTTTTAGAGGAAGAAGGATGTAACTAATTAGCATCCCCACGCTCTCTTTTAATTGCTGCCAAATAGGAAAACTAGTGCGTGTGACAGAGGCGCAGCAGTGGGCTCTGGCTCCCCTCCCGAAGCGTGTTCACGCCTGGGGGTGCTTCGTGCTCCCCACGGGAAACTGCAGCCTCCTCAAAAAGGGAACTAATCCCCCTCGAAGCAAGGCGCCTCTTCTGCTTGGAATCAGGGGATATCCCGGCAGTAAGAGCACAAATTTAATTTTTTTTTTTTTAATAAGTATAAAAGCCGCCACCTGTCAGGAGCCACCTCCTTGCCCGGCTGCTGATGGGACCCTGCTCTGCCCCGTGTCCGGGGAGGTTCGGTGTCCCTGCAGCAGCCCTGGCTGCCTGCGCACCCCCCCGTGCCCCGCAGTGTGCTGGGAGCGGAGCGTGTGTCTGAGCTCCCGCGGCCCGCCCGCTCTGAGCGGAGCGCTGCGGAGCGCCACGCTGCCGAGAGGGAGCGGCTCCAGGAGCGGCTCCAGGAGCGCTATCCCCTCCCGAGCCCTCGGAGAACATCGGGGCAGCTGAGCCGCCCGTGCGCCCGGCCGCACCACGGCATCCCTCGGCAGCGGCACCCGGCAGGGCCCGCATCCATCACCTGCCGGGCACCCGATGGAGGGCACGGGCGGTGCTTCCCTTCCCTTCCCTTCCCTTCCCTTCCCTTCCCTTCCCTTCCCTTCCCTTCCCTTCCCTTCCCTTCCCTTCCCTTCCCTTCCCTTCCCTTCCCTTCCCTTCCCTTCCCTTCCCTCGTGCTCCCCTGGCAGCGGCTGCGAGCACAGAGCGAGGAGCAAGTGGATCTACGGGAAAGTTTCTCTCAAACTTGGTGGTGTTCAGCCTCCTCTCTGCTCTCTTGGCTTGCTGTTTAGGAAGCCAAGTGTTTATTTCGGTCGCCTTGTTTAGGTGATTTTTTTATACATCCCGCATTCTCTTCCACACTTCTATTTATGAATATTATTCCTAGATACACAATAAATAACGCGAATTTATCTTCGTGATTTTGGCCACCAAAACGAAGGTGTTTAGGCTCTGACAATCCCAAAGGATTATAAAATCGCGTTCGTTTCTCAGTGTGACATTTCTGAGCAGAAACAAAATCTGGCTTCTGAGGTCATAATAAAAATAACCAACGTTGTTACAATTCTCCTTGGGAAGGAAGAAGAGCTGATCCCAAACCCGGGAGGCTCGACGGTTCCCTTCCTCGTTTCTTTCTAAATCCATCTTGTCCCTTTAATACAAATGAACTTCAAGCTCCCCCTGTATTTTATTATTTAGATTCCTAGTCTTAATGACGCCAGGAGCAGCGCAAGCACACTCGCTAATAATCGTCGCGAACTGCATTTCAAAGAAACATCCCTGGAAGAAAAACACCGTCGTTAAAAAAAATAAAAATAAATAGAGACTCCACCAAAAATGATAATGTGGAGTCGCTGATGATGATGGGCTTAATGCAACTGCTGCAAATCAGCACCTGCGTGGTAGATAAGGCAGATAACACCTCCAACAGTTACTTCCAGCACCCCCGTCCTCCTCGCGTTTATTTTTAGATCATTCATTTAGTCTGATGGAGGGGTTCATAGTGTTTAGATTTTTTTTTAAGTTTTAATTAGAGTTCTTGTTATTTTTCTCCCCTGATCTTTAGAGCGGGGGGGAAAGCGAGTGAAGTGTGAGCTGGTTCAATCTGGAGACGTGGGTCTATCTCGGGCCTTTAATAGCAGCTCCCAGGCTCGTCCCCGGGCGCTGATCGCCCAGATCTCCGCAGCCAGCACTGTCCAGGGTCAGCTTTTGTCTGTGCCACAATAAACAAACACCCGCTCCTCTCATGTAAATGAGCAGCGATCCGGATGCACCTTAAAACACTGGGAGAAGTCGCTGCTTTTGAAAACGATGTTCATTTTGTCTGACACACATAACTGCATAGATCAAATGCCTGAAGAAAGGTAGCAATTTGGCAGGGAAGTATTTTCTAAGCTTAGATGAAAGTGTGCTCACGGCGTCCGAAAATGCCTGTCTCACCTCCCACCTGCTTCCCCAGCCCCGAGTATGAGCGAAAAGATTAGACAGGAGGGATTTTCGTTAAACAAAAAGTTTTAAAAAATTAAAATAAAAAGAAACCGATGCGAGGAACCAGTGGCACAATTCTCAGAGCCCCGGATCGGGGACGCTGAATCAGGGCTGCTTTACCTACCGGGGCTTCGACACCACTGCAATAATCTTGTCGGATCATTAAGTAAATTATACCTTAAACATTGGTAGCTTACAAGTTGTAATCAGTAATTCAAACTCTTGACAATTATGCAAATGAAACCCCGGCTGCGCTCGGACTTTCTCGCTTTCGCTACGACGATTTTCCCGAGTTTATTTCTCCCAAAAAAAAAAAAAAAAAAAAAGCAAAAAAAACCTGTCGGGCGCGGGGGGCGGCGCACTGTGGGGTTTAGCAGAGTTCTTCCACGCGTGGAGGAGCGGGGAACGCGCGGCACGGCTCCCAAAGACTTTGCGGGACGGGGGGAGCTGCGGGCTCCCGGCTGCAGCGGGGGTGCCCACGCGTGCCCCCATCCCCGCGGGGCGGCACCCACGGCCCCCGCACCCCGAGGGGGCGGCGGAGGGGGGCCCCGGCTCCGCGCTGCCCGCCCGCCCTCCGCGGCCGCGGAAGGAGTGGCTTGGGGCTGCGCGCTCCCTCCTGAGTGGCTGGCGGCCGCGGCGCCCGAGCCATCCCTGGGGAGGAGTTAGGATAATCCTATTGCCATTAAGGGCGTCTGGGCAGGGAAAAAAAGCCCGAGTGACCACAGGAGCGGAGGGTTAGTCCGTCAGCTGCCTTCATGCCTGCCAACTGAGCTCCGTCCGGGGGGCCGCTGCTCTTCCCCAGCGCCGGCGAGGATTTACCGCCCGTGGCGGGGCCGAGCCGTTCCGTTCGCCGCACCGCGCACCTGGTCCGGACGCTGGACGCCATGTTGTGGAAACTAGCAGATAATGTCAAGTACGAAGAGGACTGCGAGGTGAGGGGCTGCGGGGAGGGGTCGCCGCTGGGGGACGGGGGTGCTGCGCGGGGCAGCGCGGGGCTCCGCCGCCCCCGGGCCCCGCTCGCTGCCAGCCCCGCCGGGGGAGCAGCGGTCCCTGCCCCGAGAGCCCGCTTGGCTTTTTGGTTTTTTCCTTTTTTTTTATTTTTTTTTTTAATTTTTTTTTTCCTTTGGAGTTGCGAATTTTTATTTTCGTATTTTTTAGTATTTTTTGTATTTTTTCTTTACCGAGTCTTCTGAGCTCTTGAATTAAATGGGCTCCAGCTGGGAGAAGGGAGCTCGCATCCCGCACGGAGCAGCGCCGTGCGGGCGCGGGGGGAGCGCGGGGTGTCGGAGCGCACCGCACCGCAGCGGGATGCGGAGGGGCCGGCAGGTAGCAGCTGCTGAGCCGGGCAGGGCGAACCCTTCCTTCCCACGTTTTTCCTCCCCGGGAGCAGCTCCCAGCCGCCGCGAGGTGCTCCCGGGTTTTGATCTCTCCGAACTCCCGTCTGTGCCCCCCGTGCCCCCCCGGCTCCGCCGGTCCGCCTGCTCGGCTCCTACAGATTAGTGCAGTCCCCGCTTCACGCTCCATTGGGACCCCATTCACCTCTTATTAACTAGCCCTGTTATTTTAATGACCGTGAAGCCAGAAGCTGCTAAATCCCTGGATCAGCTCGATGTAGACATTTCAGCTTTGAGCGCCGGGGTTGGAAATCGGGGCAGAAGCAGCGATGGCACGGCCGGAGGCAGCACCGCGCTCCCTCCCCGTCGGGCAGAGCCGGCAGCCCCGGCCCGGGCGCCCCTCGGGGCTGGGAAGGATGGCAGCACCGGGGGTCCCCGCCGCCTCCTCCCCAGCCCAGGCAGCGCGGCGGAAACGCGGCTGCGCCTCTGATTTGAAATTTTTCTGATTTTAATGCTTCTTCTGCTGACTTGCACAAGCGGGAGAAGTGTTGGTTTGGTGAGGAGAGCAGCGAGAACTGGTCCGTAACCAGCTCTCTCCCTGGGAGCGGGGCTGATTTCTTCGCGAAGTGCCTTAAAAACACCAAACTCCCTGGGCAGGAGCGGCGCGGCTCTCGCTCCCCTCTCTCCATCCCAAGGCTCTCCTCCTTCTCCGACCCTCCGCGGCCACCGTGTCCCCCGACCCCTCTGACGGCCCCCCCGCTGTTCCCCACCCCTGTGTGCTTTCCAGGACCGGCACGATGGCAGCAGCAACGGGAACCCGCGGCTGCCGCACCTCTCCGCCGTCAGCCAGCACCTGTACAGCCCGGCCCCGCCGCTCTCGCACTCGGGCGCCTCCGACTTCCAGCCGCCCTACTTCCCCCCTCCGTACCAGCCGCTGCCTTACTCCCAGTCCAGCGACCCCTACTCGCACCTCGGGGACCCCTTCTCCATCAACCCTCTGCACCAGCCGCCGCCGCCGCCGCCCAGCCAGCAGCAGAGCGCCTGGCCGAACCGGCAGAGCCAGGAGCCGGCGGGGCTGGCCCCGCACGGCCGCCCCGGGCTGGTGCCGCACCTCTCGGCGCTGGAGAGCGGCTCTGCCGGCAGCCGCCGGGAGACTTTCCGGCGCTCCGAGCTGCTGCTGCCCCACGGGCACGGGCTGGACGCCTCGGCGCTGGCCGATAACCTGGGCCTGCACGACATGGCCCACCAGATGGAGGAGGTGCAGGTAAGGGACCCCCGGACCCCCCCCCATTCGCACATCCCATCCCCGTCCATGCTGAGAATTCCTCATTTTCTCCCCTTCGCCCCTCAGGGTGCGGGTGTGCGGGGAGGGGGTGGGTTTCCCAAAAGCCGCCGGCTTTTTCTCCCCCTCTCGGCTCTTCCAGGTGCGAAACTTTCTCCCCCTTTCTCTTTGCAGAATGTGGAGGATCAACACTTACTAATGCATGACCAGACAGTCATTAGAAAAGGTCAGTAAGGTGGCACGGCAGTTTTACTTTCCCTTGTCAATAGTTAAAAGTTTCGTGACGCACCGGTGAAGTGACGCCCTATTATTTTTATAAAGAGCGATCCTTTGGGATCGGGAGGGCGGAGGAGTTTTTATTCCACTCTTTGTCGCTGGATTTTGCTAATGCGGTCCGAGGGAAGGTGGCGGCGGGGACAAACTGCCCTGGGGTGTGAGACTCCTCCGGGGACACGACTGTCCCCCTCCTGTGCTCTTGTGTTATGGCTTTAATCGGAAGCAGGACCTTGAACCGATTTTAATCTTTCCTGAAGTACGTGTGTGTAAAGTGACACGGGGCTTTTCTTTTGTTTGTTTGGTTTTGGTGGTTTTTTCTTTTTTTTTTTTCTTTTTGTTTTGGTTTTTTGTTTTGTTTTTGTTGCTGATAGCACTCGAAGATAGTTTTCTTTCCTTTTTCCCCCCCCATTTTTTTAACCTGTTTTGAGAAAAGACTGAGTTCGCTGGCAGAAGACTGTTTGGCTTTATCTTAATCGAAATTGGTTTGTAGCTGAGGTTTTGAGGAAGGAGGAAGACGTATTGACTCAATTTACAGTAATTTAGGTTTTTTTCCTTGCTTTTGTTTTTAAACAAATTTGTGCTTAAAAAAAATCAGAAAGTTTCCTCTGAAGACTTCAAACAAATACCTAACTGAGGAAAAGCAGAAGTGTGTGTCAGAGCGCTGATTGCTGCCTTTAGCTCATGGGAGAATAATTTTGCTGTCAGATGCACCACTGACAAATCTTCCCCCTCCGGGAGTGGGGCCGACCTCGGCTGTTTAACCCTTTCAGCAGCAGCACTGGGTGAACTGGGCGGATTCGCGAGGGGATGGAAAAGCCGGATCTGTGGTTTGCTCCTTCCACAGCCTTTGTTGTCCCTCCTCACCTAAAGGCTGCAGCTCTTAACGAGGAGCAGCTCCTTACTTTCGGTTCTCCCCTGGGCTGCTCTCTGCTTGTGCTGCTGTCTGGTTGGAATTTGTTGGGATTAAATTCCAAAGGCGGTTTTTTAAATCTGCGTGTGCGAGGTGGAAGATGAAGCCCAGCAGGAGCCGGGAGGTTTCTCCCTGCCCTGGCTTGGGAAGAGTTTTGGCAGTACTGGAGGATGCTAATTCGGATCTGTCGTAGTACAGAGATTTTGTGAGCACGGCTTTGCTGCCCCGCAGCCTGCCGCTCCCGAGCAGTGGGGTTTGAGTGCCTTGAGAAGCATTCTTGGTTGTGTTTGGCAGCTCCTTGCCATCCAGTGGTAAAATCCAACTGGCCAGGAATAGTTTTGGAGCCTGTGGGTCCGTGTGCTGCAGAGGGGTGCTGGGGATGGGGACCAGTGGCGTGAGCATTTAACACAAAATTTAACAAACAAAATCCTCTCTCCCGGCTTGTTTTTATAGAAAGAAAACTCGCTTGCCACTTCCTATTTATTTTCCCCTTTCATAAAATCCCTGCTTTCCCTCCTCCACCCTCAGGTCCCATCTCCCTAACGAAAAACAGCGCTCTGAGCCTGCCCTGCCAGAAGGATGGGTTAATTGGGGTGGTGATCAACCCCAACGAGGTGTTCTGCTCCGTCCCGGGGAGGCTGTCCCTGCTCAGCTCCACGTCCAAGTACAAAGTGACAGTGGCGGAGGTGCAGAGGCGGCTCTCGCCCCCGGAGTGCCTCAATGCCTCCCTGCTAGGAGGAGTCCTGCGAAGGTAGGACGGACCCTCCCTGCCCTGCCAGCCTCCCCTCATGTTTGTTTCCCTCGTTTTGCTGTGTGTGGAAGGAAGGATGGAGCCTCCCTGCCCTGCCAGCCTCCCCCCATGCCCGTGTCTGTATTTTTGTGTTTTGCTGTGTGTGGAAGGTAGGATGGACCCTCTCTGCCCTTCCAGCCTCCCCCTGTGCCCGTGTTTGTATTTTCCTCGTTTTGCTGTGTGTGGAAGGTAGGATGGAGCCTCCCTGCCCTGCCAGCCTCCCCCCATGCCCCTCTTTTTGTCTTTTCCTCGTTTTGCTGTGTGTGAGCAGCCACACCAGCACAGCCACAGAGCCTCTCAGCCAGCTCCTGAGTTTTGAGCAGCCCAACGACACTGAATCCTAAAAGGCTTTGGAAATAAAACTTCTTTGCACTTCTGCTGCCTCTGGAGAAGTGCTATTAACAGCTCTGACAGCAATTCTCATTCCCTGTTTAGAGCTGAAGTTTTTTGTCTCAAAACCAGCACGTGGAGCTGTCTCCGATTCCCAAGACCCTCTGGAATGATTTTTTTATTTAATCTAATGGTCTGGATTAATCATTGCAAGGACATTTTCCACATCCTTTTTTGCATATAATTAATTCGGCTTGTGATCATTCTACAACTGTTGGTTTCAGTGATGCAGTTTGAAATATTTTGATTTTGACCTGCTGTGTTTCATCCTGGCTGGATTGAAGTAGAGCATTTAAAAAGTAGGTCACTTGAAAAGAGCCTGTTTTTTATCTTCTCCCCACCCCTGTAGAACCCTATTGAATGTCAGTAACTGGAATTTCTCATCTTAAAAAGAAGTGCTCCCTGAAGATAAATAAGGCCATTTTTTTCTCTTTAATTATAGAGCCAAATCTAAAAATGGTGGCAGATCATTAAGGGAAAAACTGGATAAAATTGGCTTGAATCTTCCTGCTGGCAGAAGGAAAGCTGCAAATGTGACACTATTGACATCTTTGGTGGAAGGTCAGTCCCGAGTGTTTCTTAAAAATAAACTTTCTCCCCTTGTGCACAGCTTTTATCCTCTAGGCAAAGCATGGAAAGGTTAGAAAGTCCCTGAAAGTAATATGGGTTTTTTGTTTGTTTTGGAGTGAGCCTGGTGGGGATGTTGCAGCACCTAAGGAAGGGCTGTGCTGCCTTTGAGGGGTTCTCCTCTGCCTTGTGAGCCCTGCTCCTCTTTCTGGCAGGGATGCAGAATTCCTGCCTGCCAGGATGTGCCCAAGGCACCTTTGTCCACTCTGCCTCCTGAGGCTTGTTTTGGGTTTCAAAGGCAAGGCAGAAGGGGTGAAACTCCTGGCATTCGTGGCTTTGGTTTCTTGTTGGGAAACTTGGGGACTCTGTGCAGTCCTGCCCTACCTCAGCGGTGTCCTCAGAAGCTTTGCTAATAAACAAGCTTATAAAGTGAGATTTATAGCTTCTGACTTCCTGCTAGGAAACTGGAGCCCCTTTAATGTGGGCCATGCTCTGCGGACCCTCTGCCAGCGCAGCTGACCTGAAGGGTGTGTATTCATGGACGTGTGTGGTTTACATTTGCTGTTCCTCTTTCAAGCAGCTCCTGGTAGTGGCACAATTTAACAGGAATACAAGCAGCAGCTGAAATGGAAAGAGTGAAAAATGATCTAACAATACCT
This sequence comes from Passer domesticus, assembly GCF_036417665.1. Lineage (NCBI taxonomy): Eukaryota > Metazoa > Chordata > Aves > Passeriformes > Passeridae > Passer > Passer domesticus. The sequence continues at coordinate 13,032,727 of NC_087489.1, read as the reverse complement.
TCCTGCTGTTTCTAATGCAGCAACTTGCATTTAAATCTTTGCTTGGAAGTTTTGGAGAGCTGATGTGTGTACAGAACACATCACTGCACTGATCACACCAATCTCTTTTATTTTAAGCCTGATCAAATTGTTTTAAGGAAAAAAAAAAAGTGACTTGGTTATACATCTTGCAGTTTGGTTTTCTGTCTGAAAATTCTTATGAAAAAAATATTTCAAAAGCATACTAGACTGAAAACTTTTATTATAATGTGGGATTTAGTTGGCAGATATTTTTAAATATCAGTGGACAATTTGATCTTGACTGATTGTGTTCTTTGCTGTGCAGTTGTTCTGGATAGAGACAGGATTTTTTCTTTCTAGTATAAAAGCAAGAGAATTCTTTTTTGTAGCAGTCACCCTGTAAATTTCTTTTTCCTTGATACAAACTTACAAAGAAACACTGATCCATCAATTAAAAAGTGGTAGTAAGTGACAGAATGCTGTCGCTTTCCAAAACAGGAATACACTTCAAAACCCCACAGCATTTTTTCATTAATGTCCCCGATTTCCTTACAATAAATGATATTTTACAATTTAACAAGCCCTCCCTTTCACCACCCAGGTGAAGCTGTGCATCTTGCTCGTGACTTTGGCTATGTGTGTGAGACAGAATTTCCTTCCAAAGCCGTGGCTGAGTATTTAACCAGGCCACACATGGGCCGCAACGAGATGGCAAACAGGAAGAACATGCTGCTTGCTGCAAAGTAAGTTTTCAGCTTGGATTTTATTTCTTCTCCCCTTTTTGAACGTGTTTTTGTCTGACTGTGACTGTCTGCGACTGGGGGATAGTTTGGTGGATTTTTGTGTGTAATTTTAATTAGGAAGATGAAGCAATTCTTTTTATTTGGTTTTGGTTTGAATTCAGCTATGGCAGCAGTTTTATTTCAGTCTGAACCAATAATACGGGTAACAATCCTGTAGGTAACTAAAGCAGCTTGGACCAGTTCTGTTCAACTGCAGTAAAAACTTCAGGAAAAGTCCTACACCAGGAGAGCCCTAAGGAAAAGGTGTCCCTAGGTGTGACAGGGCCAGGGATGTGGAGCAGGTGTGGCCTGGGATGTGACCAGGAGTGGAGCAGGGGAAGCTCAGCCCTGTGTGCTCACAGCTGCCCTTGGCAGCAGCAGCTCCCAGCTTCCCGTGGGACTCGGGAGCTGCTGGAGAGTCCCTTTTTCCCTGTTACAGCTGGAGAATTTTATAGTTCACTGGAAGCATCCTTTGGTAGGTGTGGAAAGTCCCTGTGCTTCAACAAATCCCTGTTACAGACCTGGGTGAATGGGAAGGAGGGGAGCTTTGTTCTGGCTGTTCTGCAGACCCTTGTGCCTGTGGACAAACCCATCCTGAGCAGGTCCCTGGGCTGAGTTAAGCTTATCTCAAACTGGTGTTTGCAGCGCTCAACTTTCCCCTTTCCCCTGCTGAGTTCCTCTCCCAGGCTCCGGTTTAGCAGAGCTTCAGTTCATGGTTTGCTCTGCTCTGAGATGTTTTCTGGTTTGGGGTCGGTGGAATTCCCTGCTTTTGGCAGAATCCTTACTTTACAACAGGAGCTGAGAAAAACCTGCCTAAACTGCTGAGAAAGTTGCCCTGGCTTTGTGCTCACAACAGGAGTGTAAAACACACTCCTGGTGTTGAATCCATCCAGCCTTCTTTTAAGAGATCTTATTTTACAATAATAGATCTCTTAAAAATTTATGCATTTAGAAATCTAGTCTCCCTTGCCTGTAGTTTGAACGTTGTGCTAATTTTTCCTGATTACTCGGCCTGCTCCTGAGTATTTTCCTTATTGGCATTGTTACTGGCACTAATAAAAATCCCCTGGAAGATGTTTGTGATTGAGAAATTCTGATAAAGTGATGATTCTGTTAAGATTGCTCAGCTCCTGTGAAATCCCTTCAAGGGGACAGATTTACAAGCAGCAAACAACATATGCTGGAGCATTATTAAGCACTCGTGTTTTGCCAGGCATATGTGTTAGTGTTTGCAGGATCAGGGCCTCGGCCTCCCTACATATACATGGAATATACACAACTAAATTAAATCTCCTCTTCAGCTGCTCCAGCCTTCCTGCACCACTCAGCTGCAGCTGGGAAAGTTCTCAGAGAAACCAGCACTGAATTCCCACTCCAAATCTGGAGCAAATGATGCGGAGCCAGGCAGGCACCAGAGGTGCAGAGTTGATTTTGCAGAGTGTTTTTGTGATGGGGATGCAACAGAAGGTTCATCAGGATGTGGTGCTAATAAACAGAAACCTAGAAATCTAACCCAGTTTGAATGTGATGCTGATTTTTTGCTTTCATTTTAGACATTTAATTTCTCATGGTTCCTGCCACAAATGCCAAATATTTGATGCAGATCTCTTTGTTGATTTTAGTTTACTTGTTGATTTCAGTTTATTTGTTGATTTTGATTTATTTGCATGGTGTAAAGCGTGAGCCCTTTGTGTGTTGCAGGCAGATCTGTAAGGAATTCACAGACCTCCTCACTCAGGACAGAACCCCCCTTGGAAACACGAGGCCCAGCCCCATCTTGGACCCTGGCATCCAGGGCTGTTTGACTCATTTTAGCCTGATCACACATGGCTTTGGGAGCGCTGCCATCTGTGCTGCCATGACATCCGTGCAGAACTACCTAAATGAAGCGTTAAAAATAGCAGACAAATCCTACATGAACGCTGGCGACCAGAGCCCCGCAGAGACCAACAAAACCATTGACAAAATGGACAAGCACAGGAAGTGAAAGGAAAACCAGACTTTGCCCTTCCTCCTACACAGACTCTGATCTTCTTGCCAGGGGGAACATAGAGATTTGGGTGGTTTTATTTTTTCTCTTTTTTTTTTTTTTTTTTTTTTTTTTTTTTTTTTTAAAGAAACGAGGGGAAAAAGGGGAGGAAAAATAAAAATCATTCAGGATCTTCACTCCTGCTGGATCCGTGAGACAAGTCTTGCTAAAAGCTGCAGTATCCCTGTTGTGTGGAAGCAATTACCTGAAGATAAGTACCCGGGACAAGTGTATTGAATCCTTTGCTGTTACAGTGGTGCTATAAAGGGGGGGTTGATGGAATTATCCACAGAGATTTATTTAGATTCCTTTTCCACATCTCAGTATCTCGTGGGTGACCAGCTTCATGTGTAGTTTTTAAGAGATTTTTAGATGGAAGCCTGTTTTGCTCTCTGATACAATTTCAGGGGTTCATTCTCTCAAAATGCAACAGTAACAATAAAACAGTATTAAGCAGTGGTATAGAGATTTATGTACATTAAATTTTTTTTATGAACACCTGAAAATAGTAAGATTATCCTGTGGGGTTGTTTTTTTAAATCTGTTTAGTTTCTTTTTTTTTGTTTGTTTGTTCTCTTCTACTTTGTTTTATTTTTCCTTTATTTTCAGATTAACATAGAGTACTAAAATCCTACTAGACTTAAGATGGCATTTGACATGCTAATTTTTTACAGAAATATTCAGGCTTTTAAAAACTACAGCAATGTTGGCTGCAGTTTATATTACCTTGGTATTTTTTTAACAAGGACTAGTTCAAAATGAAAATACTTTTAGAAAATTTACATTCTGTGTCTAAGGATATTGCAGCTTTATTCACATATTTATATTGTCTTGTTTTTAAATTTGGGGGGGAAACTTGAAAGAATAGGCACATAACTTTTTTTTTTACTTTTTTTTTTTTTTGCCTACTAAGGCCAAAAAATACTTCCAGGGAGGCTTTATGTGTATTAAGGGAAGCAGTGTGTTGAATGTAAATATTTATTTATGTGTAATTTAATCGGATTTGTAAATAATGGTGAACTTTTTAATACTTTTTTTTATAAATGGGTTTCAAATTTTAATTTTGGTAAGTATTTCAAAGGTAATGGGTAAGCTAAACATATCTTTAGGTTTATGCACAGGTATGTTATACAGGGTATTTAAGACTTTTTTTTTTTTTTTAAATCTCGATTCTTGCCACTGAAGATTAGATTTAATCTGAGGTGTTTGTTCACAAAGCAATAATTTTGTGCATCATTCACCTGGTAACTGAGTAGACATGCAAAAAAAACCCCGAGTGTGTGAGTTAGTGTGTATGTGAATAACGGAGGTTCTGAGCTATCTTCACATATTTGTAAATGTTCCCACTATAATTCTGATGTATATGATAACCATATAATAAAAGTATTCTGGCTAGAAGCATGGAATGTTTTGTTAACTGAGAGCAGCTCTGTTTTCTTTCTCTGCTGGGGGAATGTGGGGCGAGTAGCACTAGAGGACATTATGTATTGAGTCATAATTGCAGCACTTTGTTCGGATTAACAGAACAGAAAGATGAAGCTGTTTGCCAGTAAAACTAATGGTTTCAATTAAACACGTTATGTATCTCCAAGAATCTTTTCTTTTTTTTTTTTCCCCCTTTCCTAAGATGTCATGGTCTTGCCTTCTGCCTGCTTAACTAGGCAGCTCAAACAGAAACTCTGCGAGGCTGCCTCTCAATAAAAACCAATCCCACCAGCTTTGTCTCCTGCTCAGTCTGCCTCTATTGCAATAATCTGTCTCCAAATATTCACAAAAACCCGGGGTATAGAATTTGAGAGGTCTCCCATCTGGTTTTAGCTGAATTGTACTGATTTGAGGAAGTTTACGTTTTGCAGGAAGTCCTCAAAGTGCTTTGTGCCACAGGAGTGAGGCAGGAGCTGGAATTTTTGGTATCTCAGATGCAAAGTAGTGCAACAAACCTTCCTGAAGCAAAATGTAGCTTGTTCTTCCAGTGCTTTCTGAAAAAAGAACCTAAAACTGGGCTTTAGTGTGTGCTCTTGGCCCTGCAAGAGCTGATCAGCCCTAGAGGAAGGTGGCACCGGGCTGTCAAGTGAGAATTCAGTTCACATCATGGCACTGTTTCTTCCAGAGATGTGTAAAAGAGGCAAAATGTACCATTTCTGAACCCCTTGCTTATAAACCGTGTTGATATTCTCATTTTCCCTTTAAAGGATAAAGGAAAACCACTGGAGGTGTGCAGGGAGAAGAAAGGAAAGGGAAGCACAAAGAAATGAATGCCTGTCAGTGGTGAGCTGGGTTTGAGTTGCAATCCAGTCCCCTTCTCTCCTAAAGAGGTGTGAAATTCCAGCCTTTGCATTTGTTAGACTCATTGTAGCATTTCAGAAATGAGCATTTTGGACCATCTGTAGGCACAGGCACAGCCAGGACACATGATGACTAACAGAACTTCTGAAAAACACAAACAAGCTGCCCTTCTGAAGGGTATTTTTATGGATTTTATGTATTTATATACAGAAATCTGCTGGGTACGGTGAGAGCTTATTTAGAAAATGCAATGCTCCAGTTCTCTTCCTTTTTTCCTCTTTTTGCTGCTGGGCTGCTTACCCAGCATATAGAGGAAGATATTTGAGCTACCAGACAATGGAATCTTGCTTTCTTTTTTTCTTTTTTTTTTTATTAATGCACAAAACCAGGCAGTGAAATAATTGCCCCTTGGGATAGGAAATAAGGATGTTTCCATTTATTCCTGCATGCATTCAAGCAAAGCCAGTCAATTGTCTCATGAACTGACTCGGGTTCTATTCATATGTGGAGTTTCCATTACCTTAGAGCTTTTCTTTACTCTATATTTCAACTGGGATATTCTTTTGAAGCTCAACCACCTTCTAAGTTGTGCCAGCACCATGAAACAACAGCCCTGTCTTCTGTTCCATCCCCTGAAAAAGAGTTTAACTTGTCTCACCCACAGTTATTAATCTTAAGGAATATGTACACTCAAGAAGGCATGTGCTTCTTCCTGATCCTCAAAATTTCATGGTTTTACACTGATTATTCCTGAGCTGGCTAAAAGATAAAGAAGTTCTAATGTGAGACTCTTCAGAAGCTCCATTTTTCATTTCATTTGAAAATGGACCATTCACATCACTCTGTCCAATCTTTTCCCTTGCCCATCTCCCATCAGAAGAAGAGGTTTGGTCATAATGTGAAGGAAAAAGGCTTTAAACTATCAGGTTTAAAAGTAAAAATTATTAAAGCCCTGCCTTCCTACAAAAATTTGATACGTAACCATAAAATAGCCGAATTCATGTTACTCAGTAAAAAATTGCCTTGTGGAAAAAGAAACTATTTCAGCCACCTCTGGCCTGGGTGGCAGCAGCAGTTGGGCATCAGGATGGTGGATCCATGGCAGGCTCCTTCCCCCTGCGGCAACCAGGGCATGGCCTTGGCCACCCCATCACCTGAGAGAGCCCTGATTGCCACACAGCATTAATTGCAACCCTGAGGATTAGTCAAGAGTCCACCTCAGCAAACTGAGACTTCATGGCATTGCTGTTTCAGTTTAAAAAGAAACTTTTTTCCTGGTGTTTGCAGCTTCAGAGAGAAATAATGATGTGAAACTAGTAAAATATTAAATAAAAATGGAATTTTTGTCTTAATTTAGTAACTGATTTCAGTTGACTTTATTCTTGACTCAGTTTTAATTTGCCCTCCACTTATTTTGCTGTTATTTATTGTTTCTCCCTGACTCTTGGCTGCAGCCCTGCTGCCTGTTCCTGCTGAATTTTGCAATATGAGTAAACCCAGAAATGCAGCTTGAAATGGGTCTGCCTTGCTGTGGTAGCTGGCTGTGCTTTGTTGCAGCCCTTTTTTCTGTTTTTTTTTGGTTTTTTTTTTTTTTGTTTTGTTTTTTTTTTTTTTTTTTTTCCTGCATGGAGTGTTTATGAACATCCTTGTAGATATTTTGGCCTAATTATGGTCTGGAGCCTCCCTCTTGACAGGGGTTTGGGCTGCCTTTGGCAACTTGTTCTGCAATAGCAGCTGCATCATTTTATTCTATTTCATTTTAATTTTAATTTTTTTAGAAAAAAATGGGGTACTGTTCACACTTTGTTCCCAAACTGTTACTTCACAAACAGAACACAAGGTTAGGGACAAAGATGCTTCCCTGTCACTAAAATAAATCTCTGAATGATGTGTTTATTGATAATGCAGGTTTTGTGTGGGGAACCTGGAGCCAGTTTTGTCAAAGCCTACGGGGTCCATTTGGGATGGTGACCCAAGGAGCTGAGCCACAGGAAATGCCCTGGGGAATTTGTTCCCACAGCCAGACATGTTTTTGTGAAATCTGGGTGCTATCCAAGCAGTTGTGGCTGTCAGGACATTTCTCTGGTGCCATTCTTGTGCCTCATGTCCCATCAGCCATGGGTGACCCTCTCTGCCAAAATTCCTCAGGGGCTCCCCTGGAACCACTTTTAGGAGATTTTTAGATTCTGTTCTGTATCATTTGCTGCCTTCTCCCTCTTCCATTTTCACTTTCAGAGGGTTATAGAAATAAGTTTACTGCCAGTTTCAGATGCCACTTTGCAGTCACTGGATGCTCCTGTGTGTCTCCCAGGGATGTTCCAGCTGGTTTCCATGTACCATTGTTGTGTAAGGGCTGCCCACAAATATTCCCTTTTTCCTCTCTTTTAGCTAAACAGCCCTTTTTAACTGGTTCTTGTGAAGGCCTTTCTCACAGGCTACTACTGTGCCATGACACATTCCCTAAATATTCATACAGAATATTTTAATTTAAAATTAACAGCATGGAATAATACAGACACTTGCTCTGTGCCACAAAACTCAAATACTTGTGAGTGCAGCAGAAAGTCCAGAGATTGAGAATGAACTAAATAACAGGAAAGAGGTTTTAAGTGAGCATAGAGTTTATATTTCCAGGTCAATCAGCATAAAACCAAGGGGGAAGTGGCAGCTGAAACCAAAGGTTGGAAAGATAATGTTCTCCAGCTGATTGCTGCAATAAAACAATTATTTGTAATTAACTGAAATTGGTTTTTAGTGACAGAAAATGGTTGAAAATTCTGCTAACTCCCTTGCTAAAGAGAGAAGGGAAAATATTTGATTTCAGCTCTCTGGCAGGAGGGATCATGTCTGGAAGCAGAAACGACTTCTGCCAGGTCTTCATCCTGTCCTTCCCTCTTTGCATCACATCAACTCCACAGAGAAAGGAAAAAAACCCAAAGTCCATGAAGAGCTGCAGGTCTGTGGAGAGCTGAGAGTACAAAGCTGGCAGCAGCTGGGATGGAGGCACACATATTTTGGAGAAACAGTAATTAACTTCCAGCACAGCACTAGGACAGCTACCTGGGACCAGTAATTTTCTCCAACTCTTGCAGCAAAATTTGTCTCAGTTCATTTGTCAAGCTTTGACTCTTTAAATCCGTAACTCTAATTAATTAAGAATCTCTAATTACCCAAAAATAGTGCTCTATATTTAGGGTTAAGGTGTGGTGAAATCCAGAGAAAACATGAGGGAAGCTGGAGGATGCTCAGAGCAGGAGATGCCAGGGAAATGTGCATTTTCAGAGGTGCAGGGGAAGCCAAATGGTCAAAGTGTCAGTGTCCTCTAGGGCAGGTCCTAAACTGCCAGAAATCACTGTCCAGAGCTTGGACATGGATCCTTGTGCTCCCAAAAAGCAGTGACCACCAAACTTGTCAGCAGAGATGCTGATATTGGAGACCCACAGCTGAGTAACACTTGGCATTTAAACAAACAACAAAAAAGTGTTAGTTTCTAAACCAGAAGCACATGGGATGAGGCTCTGGTTCTTTACAATCTCAACAAGAAACACAGGTGGGGACAGCGCTGAAAATATCATTGCAGGAGGAAAAAACCCGTTCACACCTGAAGGTCCTATTAGTTATTAAGTTCAAAATGTATCGCTTTTAACTGGTCTGTAAGCAGCCGATGTGACTCAGACAAAGCTGTAATGTGGACAGAGGCATCACTTGGAGCTAAAATTTGGCCTTTCTGCAGAGGATCCTGTTTTCCAGGGTTCACACAAGTTCCTAGGAGCCCAGGATTCAGCGTTTGGGGATCGTTCTGTGGGACCAGCTGGGTTTGGGTCCGCTTGGCTTCAGCAGAGCAGCAGGTATAAACCTGAAACTCTTCTGGAGGATTTGTCAGCACCATCCTCCAGCAAAGGTAAGCTCTGCTGGCAGAGTGGAGCCAGGGCACATCTGCATGTGTATGAGGTCGTTGTGAGGACGTTAAGGGAGGAAAACCTATGCATGTTTCTGTGAGAGTGCAGGGCTGTCCCTTCAGAGCCTCAAGCACCGCTTGCTCGCCCCAATAACGGGGAATCTTTGTGCTGGTGGCAAACAAACGCCTGTACTTAGTGGCTTTGTCTGCTGGGAGATAAAGCTTGATAAGATGCTGCTGAGGCTGTTGTGAGGCGTTCCTGTTAATTTTACCGCAGAGACAGAAAAGCGCTCCGCAAATGTCCCCAGAAATGCGCTCCACAAAAACCGCTGGGCTGGGGGGAGGATTCTCAGTGATTTCTGTTGCCGTTTGAGGTAAAATTTGTTTCTGGTGGTTTTCTTCACGACTTAGGTGATTGTGGAGTTCAAAAACAACATGAACATAAAATTAATCCTTTATTTCGTATTTGCCGGCAAGGTAGGGCAGTGATTGGCATCGGAGACGTAAGAATGAGAATGAGTATTTGGGTGAGAGCTTAAAAGGTGAGAGAAAGGTGTTAAATCGATTACGGCTTTTCTTTTGTGTTCATTTTCCTCAGATAAGTCACCATGAAAGAAAATAAAAGAAAAAAAATAAAAAACACAACAAAAAACGTTTGTCGGTCAGGATGAGGGAAATATTCTTTTCTTGAAAACCTCGAGGCTTCCACCTTGGCAGAGCTGTGTGAGGAGTGAGGGGATGCTCCGAGCGCGGGGTCCCGGCTGTCCCCGGTGCCCGTGGGTGCTGTCCCCCACAGATCCCGGCTGTCCCCCACAAAGCCCGGTGCCCGTGGGTGCTGTCCCCCACAGAGCCCGGCTGTCCCCCACAGATCCCGGCTGTCCCCGGTGCTCGTGGGTGCTGTCCCCCCCACAGATCCCGGCTGTCCCCCACAGATCCCGGCTGTCCCCGGTGCCCGTGGGGGCTGTCCCGGCTCCGGGCACCGCTCGGGCCCCGGCAGCTCCCGGCTCGCCGCGCAGCAGGCCCCGGCCTGCCGGGGCTGGGCCATGGCGGCGGATCACAGCCGGGCCGGGGGGTGCAGCCCCAGGCCAGCTTCTTACATAAACCCCGCCGTTTGCATAAGACGAAAACTCAGGAAACTTTTTTTTTCTTTTTTTCTTTTTTTTTTTTTAAGATTAAAAGAAAAAAACAAAAAACAAACAAACAAAAAAAAAAAACCAGAGGCGAAAGAGCTTTTAAAAAGGCTATCAGAAACTTGTAGTTTCCAGAATGGCAGTGCCAGTAATTGGCCAGAAAGGATTCCAAGGGTGACTGACTTGGAAATCTGTCATAATGTACCTGGGGAAAACAATTACCCGGAGGTAGGGCCACAAACAGAAAGGAAATGTTGTGCTGGTGATGAGGAGCCGATCCCTTTTGAAGGAGATGTTTCTCCAGACCTGGTGGAGGGAGGAGAAATGCCTCCTTCCACAGCAGGGCTGGGAGCGAGAGCCACCCTTATGGAGTCACCAACCCAGGGCATTTTTAATTCTGGGTGACTCAGATATTGCTGCAGAGGTCAATACCTGGCCTGGCATCTCCAAAAATGCACCTGAAGCTTAAACTTGGCCAGTGCTGGATCGGTGCTGGTGCCTCCTGTGCTGGGCTCACGGCTTCCCACAGAGGCTGAGCCTGCACAAGTTCTTCAGTGGAAAAAAATATGTGGAAGTGAGGCAAAAAAATTCTGGGGAAACGTAAATCTTGGATGTTTTCTCTGTGGTGATGCATTAGGAAGTGCTGGCTGGTGTTTGTGAAATATCCCAGCGTGTAGCTGTGGCCATGGAGCTCATGGCCTATACCTGCTGCACTGAAAGAAATTAATAAAATTGCCATTTAAAAATACATATAAAATTGCAGTCTAAAAATATATATATATATATAAAATTGCAGTTAAAAATATATAAAATTGCAGTTTAATATCTATATAATTACCATTAAAATATATATATAAAATTACCATTTAAAAATATAAAATTGCCATTTAAAAATATATATATAATTGCCATTTTAAAAGAATTAATAAAATTGCCATCCCTGCTGGCTGGATGTAGAGGTGGGCTTGGAAATGGAGTCATCTGCACCCCTGGAAGTGAAACCTGGGCCCTGTGAAGCTGCAGCAGGGCAGGTGCCCAGCTCTGTCTCTGGAACGGGGTGTCCAGGCTGGGCAGAGCTGGCTGGAAGTCACTGCCAGCTGCTGCTGAAGGAACTGCTTCTCATTTTAATGGCTGGTTGAGCTGAGCCAACCAAACTGCTCCCAGCACAGCCCTGTGCTGTAGGTGATGAAGGGACTGGAATGAGAGAAGCCCTGGGTTTCCTGGGAAGCTTTGTGTTAGCAGTGTTTGGTTCCCAATCCCTAGCTCCCTCAATCCTTCCTAAAGTTTTGGTGTTCAGCTTTTCCCCAGGCTGTGGCAGAGATGTCCATGGCTGTGTCCTTTTCCATCTGTGTGTGCAGGAAAAGGCAGTGGGGGCTGCCTGCTCTGGATTTGGGAGGTGAAATTCATTTCTGGTCACAGTGAGCTGCTTCTGGAGTATTTATGGTCAGATCAGGGCCCTCATTTTTGCTGCAGTTAGTCACAGTGAAATACCTAAACACTTTGCACCAGTAAAAAGGCAACTATCTCATTGTCATGGGACTGTGAGGGGTGTGAAATCTGCCCTTGCAGCATGGCCTTACAAAGTGGTTGTATGAGGAATTTGACTTGTCTAGTGAAAAATTTTGCATTTTAAAATTTTTGTTATGTTTCTTTCTCCTCATCTCTCCCCTTTTACATCTCTTATGAATTTACTGGTTGGGGAGGGGGAAATCTCCTGCCTTGTACCAGGGTGTGAACTTAAAAACAGCATAAAAGGAAATAAACCTGTTGAAATAGAGGACTGCATGGAGGAGCAGCTCCATGCCTGTGCTAATAGGCTTCATGTAACTGCAGCATTTTTTTATCTCTGGATGTTTTTGTGCTTCTTCCCTCCAACTCCTCCTTTGGGTTTATATCCCTGCCCTTCCAAAGGTGTCCCTGCACAGATCCACTGTGAGGTTACACTGCATTTATGAGGATGACACAAGAAAAGCTGACTCTTCCTGTGGTTCCTGTATGCCCTTCCCTGAACTCTGACCATGGCCTGGATCTGTGAGTGTTTAGGGATGTCATCACACCTGCCAAGGTGCTCCTTCCATCCCTCTGTCCCTTTCTAGGCCACTCTCAATCACCTTTGAATGTTTTGGGGTTTTTTCTTATTGGTAGTGCCAAGGGACAGGATGGGAAGCAATGGGCAGAAAGTGATGCACAGGGAATTCCACCAAAAAATGGGGTAGGTGTGGGGTAGTGTGAAGGTGAGCTGAGCACTGGAACAGGCTGCCCTGAGAGGCTGTGGAGCCTCATTCCCTGGGGATATTCAAAATCCTTCTGGGCACAGTCCTGAGGAAGGTGCTCAAGGGGACCCTGCTTGAGCAGAGGCTGGGCTGGGTGACCTGCAGTGATCCCTCCTGACCTGACCCACTCTGGGAGCTTCTGTGAAAGGTGGAAATGGTGATTACAGGATGCACTGCAGCTGGGATGTTGTGGAACAGCCTCCCTCGGGACTTTAATGAGCTTCATTACAATAATGAGTCCAGCAAACCTGTCTGTGTTGCTGCTGCTGGGTGTGAGAGCTGATTCCTGGAGCTGGTGACTTGATGTCTGGCTGTGGAAGTCTCTTTAGTTGGTGTTTGTGCCCTGTATTTATTTCTGAGGTTTGAAACAGCATCATATGCAGGCAACTTTGGGACTGTGTCCCAAGTACTTTGTAGGCAACAGAAGTTGTTGTTCCCAGCTTACCCGAATGAGCAGTTTGAAGGGAAGAAGGTTTTTGTGTCTGAGGAAGAAACATGAAATTTACAAAGCCTGAACTGGGCAAATAAGGAAAGAACTAAACTTCTCCTCTCTAATTTTTTGGGTTTTTCATCACTGTGAGAGTGTTCCCTCTGGGATGTATTAGCTGACCTTTACAATACAAGGGAAAGGTGTGAAAAAACACCACCTCAAAAATATGTACCTAAAACCCCTGGGGCCCAGACTCTTTCTTCCACCAGGGTTAAAACCCAGAGGCACCAGGCAGGGAGGGAATGGCATCCCTGGGGAGGGAAGAGGCTGGGGGAATGCACAGCTGCTCTTGGGGCTGAGCTGGCCACAGCAGGGCCAGCCGAGGGGAGCCTTCCACAGCCCCTTCCACACAAGGAGCACTGTGAGCATTTCTGGTGAGTCACTGCTGGGCTGAAGCCCTGCCCAGCCGTGCTGCTGCCTTGAACCATTTTATAATGTTACTTCTCCTGGCAGGGCTAAGTTGTTGTGACAGTGATGTTGCTGGCTGCTGCTGTTAACCCAGCCCTCCTGGAGATGCAGGAGTCAGGCTGGATGTGGGGTGAGATGCACAGTCAGATTCACCATCCCTGCTCTGTTCTTTGTTGTTCTGAGTCCTGTCAGAGCACCACAGACGCTGTGTGTGAGGGCTACAAACTGGGGAGGGATGGGAGCTCCTTTTCCATCACATCCCAGTGCTGGACCACATCACCTCATTATCCAAGAGGGTCGCTTGTCTGGCTGCACCTCTGATTTTTCCATGCAGTCATGCATTTCTGCTGCGTGCTTCATCTTCCTGCCTCATCAATGCAGCCCTTATGCAGCCCTCAGCATCTCTGTGGGTGAATCACAGCCCAGCTCACCCTTGGGGGTGTGCTGGGGGAAAGACTGCCTTGGTGCTTTGTGCTGAGGGCCAGAAGGAACATCACACAAGAAGTGCCTTGCTCTTGCTGTCCCAGGGATGCCTGGACCAGCCTGGGATGGGTTTCATTCCCAGCCTGTGCTGGGAGAAAGTGGCTGTGTGTGCCTCCTGGAAGCACCCGTGGAGTTTCCCATGTGCCACGACAGGGAGCTCATTAAGGCCAGCCCCTGGCACAGATTGCTCCTCACGGGATTATTTCCAGACATTCCCCACCAAAACAGCCTCTCCTTTTGTGTGAGCTCCTCTTCAGCCCAGGCCCTTGGAGCAGGGAGTGTCTTTTGGTGGCTTTTGACCATAGTTTTCCTTCCAGTTTGAGAGATTCCCTCACTGGAGAGGTCCAGGTTTCCTCTGCTGTATTTCCTGCTGGGTGGGGTGTCCATGCACAGCCAGGTCTGTCAGCAGTGCTGTGGACCTTACCATGAAAAAAGGTGTGAGAGCACAAAGTGCTGCCCAGGACAGCTGGGAAAGGGTGAGGAACAGCCCTGCCATCCCTGTGGAGGTGCTCAAAGCACTGCAGGGATCTCCTGCAGCCATTCCAGGACTTGGAGCAGGGGAGAAGTGTGAGGGGATGGTGTGTGTTTTAATTTTGTCTTCGTTTCTCACCACCCAAACTTATTTATATTGACAATGCACTAAATTAGTTTTCCACAAATCAAGTCTGTTTTGCTCATGGCAGCAGCTGTTCAGGGATCTCAGTGGTTTTTGTGTGGAGCCATGAGTTTAATTTTGTTTTCTCTCCTGTTGAGGAAGAGTGGGGCTGTGGGTGGCTCTAGGCTGATATCAACCCAGCACACTTGTGCAGCTCTGTGTTCACCCAGTGCTTAAGCTGTATCCTTTTTTTATCATAAACTTTTCCTTCTCTGCTGCTTAGCCTGGTGTCCACAGGTCTCTAACTGAGCAGGAACCCTCCAGATAAATCCCTTAGTCAGTGTGTGGGGAGTACCACAGCTGAAATGGGCCAGGCTTCAGGGTCTGGATTCCCTAAGCTGTGAGGGTTACAAAGGCTCTGTGTAATCTACAGTCCAACTACATTTTCCTCAAAATTGGGAGCAACGCACTTAGAATTTTCAGCCATAGCTAAAACTCTGTGGCAAAAAATTTTAACTAGGGCTGTGTGTGTGCTTATGATGGCTCCAGATGCAGCTGCAGGAAACTCTATGTGCAAGGAATGCACAAGGAAAGCTGCACTCCCAGCTCTGCATGCACAGTTCCAAACACTTGGATTCATTCTTAAGATGTGCATAAAACTCCTTCCCCTTCACTTGGTTTCACTGTAACTGACAAAGCTGCCTGACTCAAGCATTTCAGAAATCGAATGCTTAAGATTTCACTGTGAATTTTTTGGCTTCAAAGTGATTTTGTTGTGTCCCCAGTGCCCGGTTAAATCCTTAGTTATAATGATTGCACACTGAAGGGTGCTGTTACATAGAAATGCTGTCCCATAATGGCTTCGTTGCTGTGGAAAATCCGATGTTATTTGGTCATTCCCTACGAGTTCCCTAAGCCATCAAGACATTTGCCTCAAGGCTACAAACACAAAGCTACAGGCAAAACCCTCTGGACATAATGAGTGGGCATTTATGCAGAACTAAAAACTGGAACAGCTGAGCAGTAGATCTATGAATAGCAAGCATGCCTCTAAGCACAAAAGACATCATTCTGCAATAAAGGGGTTTATAATGGTTCTGACATCTTGTATGTCAAGATCATGCTACGTTGTTGTAACTTTTTTTTCCCCTGTTTGTTTGTTTGAGCCGTGTTCCTTAAGGAAGGTGTGAGTAATTAAAGGGTGTGAAGGAAACCCTGTAGCTGGGTAAGAACGAAAATTGGGCAACGGGCACTTTTGGCAAGATCCATCATTTTGATCATGTTTGCTAGGGAACAAGCTTATTGCTCCCGTGCTCTATTCCCAGTTCCACCCTTCAGGATTTCTTAGGGGGTTCCTCTTGTATCAGCAGCTCTAATAGGCTCAAATCTAATGTTAGCTGAGAAGTGTCTTCTGATGGAAACACAAAGATTGGACTAACCATAAACTACAGGGTCAGGGAGTCAGGCAATACAAAGAAGGGCAATAAAATTCAGAGTGATTTGGATCAACGGGGAGCTGGAGGAGCTTCCTGCTGAGAAATGGACCCCAGCGAGGTCTCAGGCCTTTGCAAATCATCCATAGGCACTTCCAAAGAGATGGCAGGAGCGAGATGGGAAGGGATGTGTGGCTCTTACACCAGGAGCATAATGAAAACTCAGAGTAGAAATTGGAGCTGGAGTTAGAATATAGAAACAGCCTAAAGGAAAAACAGGAGGGGAAAGGGGATGTAAGAATACACAAGATGGTAAATCATTATCTGTTTGCATCCACATGTATCTGATCAGTTCTTGAGATGCTGTTGATTTCCAAGTTGGTGTGGAGTTTTAGTGGGTTTTTTTTTCTTTTTCTTTTTTTCTGTATTTTCCTTGTGCCAACATGCTATGGGACTGGGAAGGGATGTGCCAGCCCTTTGTGACTGGGAAAACAAATTCAAACATGTTTTGGGATCCTTGCAAGGTAGTTTTGGTCTCTCAAAACCATCCATTGTAGAGATGAGCAAAGGCAGTACTGTGAAGTTCCTACAGGAAAATATGGTGCAGGGATTGGGTGCTGCCTCTGAGAAGTGATGGCAGTCTCCACTGTAAAGCAGCACAAACACCTGAGCTGGCTGTGACTGTGGCACAATAACCCAGCCCCTCACTTTGGGAAGTAAATTTCCCTTCCACCAGCACAGCAAGTGCAGAGATCAGTGCTAGAGAGCCCAGAAAGTTGGCAGAAAACTGGAGCAGCCTACAATCCAGCTGTGCACTCATTTCCTTATGTCCAAAAACTTTGCACAGCCACAAGCAAATTGTTTCTCCCCTTGGCATGTACCTTTCTTATCACTGAAAACCAGGTACTGTGTCTATTTTGCATCTCACCCTGAAGAGAGTCTAAACTGCAAGATGTCAGATATGAAAGGGTGATACTTGAGTTGCTTAGGAAGGCAAAGGGATTAATTTAATTATCCCTCCATCTTCTTCCTTGCAGCTGATGGCTTTTCCTGCCAGGAGAGAGACTCCTGAGGCCCTGCTGGGAGAATGACAGCTCTGGCCTGCTGGTAAGTGATGGCTCTGTACTTTTGAGGAGTTAATTGATAGAGCAGCATGGAAGAACTGGGATTGAGCTGTTCCCTTCACAAAATGCCAAGCTAAACCCAAGGATTGCTACTTGGTCAGAGTGACGTTGGCTGTGGTTTTCTGAAGGCCAGGCTGTGTTGGAAATCTGTCCCTGCTGTGTCTTGCAGGGAATGGTCCTGCAACACCAAACTGGGCAGTCTGGTCCTGCAGTCAGATTTTGTTCTGTTGTGTTTGTACCAATTGTATTTTAGGCAATGATTCTAATTTTTTCTCTGGAAAGCATCTTTTACTGTTGCATGTTTTAGTAGCATCTCTGTGTGTGAGTGGCAGAGAAGAGATGATTTGGTAAAGAGGGGCTTTGACTGAAACCTGCTTCAGTTATTTGGATGCTTGACTGGAGAGGTGTATTTTTGGCTGTTAAACAAAATATCCATTTATAAAATGAAAATAGGGCATTAAAATACCTGTGGTTTTGTATGCCAGCAAGTGAAGGGTAAAAAAGATGCATAGTGTCAGCAAAACTAGAAAGATTGAGGCTCGTGCCTGCCTGGAGGTGGGGGTGGTTCTTCACCAAGGGTCTCCTGGCACAGAGAAGGGACAGAGAGGTTGGTTCTCATCTCCTGCTGTGGGTGTGGGTTGTCCATCACTAGAGGCCCCTCAGGACCTGCAAGAAATGCAGGAGAGGAGTAAATCCCCCAGGTTTGTGCACTGAGAGTCCATAACCTGGTCTCTGATCCCACATCTTCTCGACTTTGAGACCTGACTCTGCTTTTTCACCCCTTGATGTCCCAGTGCCCCTGGAAGCTGCAGCCTGCATTGCCCAGGAGGACGTGAGAGTTACTCCTTGGCATGTAATGAAACCCTTCCAAGCAGTCCAGGAATTCTGCTCACAGAACATCTCCCTTATCAACTCTTCCTGTACAAACTGCATAATCCCCACCAGCCTGAGCAGCACTGCAAGCTTATTTGCTTTGTGATTTGTGGTTGGATCATTGCATTTCAGCCTTTACCAATGAAAGGAAATTACTAACAAGACACTGGTATTTACATTAATTGTGGCTTTGGGGAGATAGTCCAAAGAAAATTATGTTAAAGCCAGTTATTATGTGTCTCCCTAACAATTAGAATGAAACCCAAAGTTTATAAAACAAAAGTTGATTTCAAACAGATTTTAGCTGCTACTTGATATTTTCCCTAGAAAGGGCTCAGGGAAAAAAGGGAGCTTTAATTTTTTCTTCCTTCTTTCTTTCATCCATCTTTTAAAAACAGTGGAATGAATGTGGATGGAAAGGTAGCATGTGTACAACTGCAAGAGAAACTCCTGATTTGCAATGAGCAGGACCTCAGCTTCCCAGGAGGTCTCACAGAGTGGGTCAGTTGTCACACATGCCACACACTAAATGTCGGGTTTCCTTGGTTGAAGTTGTTGATTTTCATTGGTTTTGTTTCACCTCAAAGCAGTTTTGTGCAGCTCTGTAGCTTGAGCAGAGGTTTTGCTCTAAAACCTTCAAGGTACTCCCAGCTCCTTTCATGTGAATCCCATGAGATAATCTGTGAGTGTGCTAAGACTTCTTGCTCCTACTGCAATTTGAACTATTTCTGGACACTAATTCAATGCTTTTTATGATGTTAGATGTATGATGAAAAGTAATTTAAGATTTCTCAGGATGAGTCACTTGCCAGCATAGCAGATCCAAGAAACAAACACAGATGTGAGATTTAAATTCTCCTTTGGCATAAAACACTGCCTCATGCTATAAACCACAAACTATGCCCAGTGGAGACTGGAACACTATTCTTTTTTTAGCCTCAACTAGTCAGGTAACTTCTGCAGAGGTGAGCAGGAATCATGCACCTTGTTCTCTCACTAAATATCAGTGCTGCTTGTACGTCCTCACCAGTGGTGGGATTTGTCTCCTCCAGCTCTGGATACCTGACCTGAGCCTCTTGGGGAGGCTCTGTAGTGAGGAAATGCAGGCATTTCTGAAGCATGAATCATCTGCCTTGCTGTCAATGTCTATTTTAGGGACATGCCTGAAGTGAGGTGAAATGAAATCCTTCCCCAAAAATTCTTCTGTAAGAAGGGGGATTTTGGATGCTCTGGGGAGGTAGCCTGGGCTTCCTTTCCTCAGATGACCCCGTGAGCAGACATTCCCTGACGTCAGTGCACAAGTCCTGAGCAGATCCAGGCACAGGAATGTGTGTCCTGGCACGGGGCAGGCACCCGGGCGTGCTCCTGCTGACCTGGCTCTGGGCTTCTTCTGCTCCCCCTTCCCCTCTCAGAGGCAAAATGGACTGCTCTGATATGTGGCTGGCCACCAAGAGGCTGCAGACTAAAAGTGTAACTGGGTTTAATTATTAAGGTATAATTGAGGTCTTTGTGTTTATGGGATAATTGTTTCTTTTTTAATATAACTCAAACTTCGCAATACGAGAAACAGGCCTGAACCTGTGGATGGAGTGCTGGAAACTGTCTAAGAAGATTAAGGTCTCTTAATTGATTTCACATAAACAGGTGTGACTGAATTCATCAGAAGAAGGTTAAGACTAAATGTATTCTGCTAATTATGTGAAAATTGCCAGAGTGTGCTGGGTTGAGCAATTGCCTTCCCTTTGCAAGTGGGATCATTCCTCAACTGTACATCAAATGGGAAAAATGACATTTCCTAAGCAACAGCCAACCTGTCACATGCTGGGCTTTATTTTGAAATTTCTTTGCTTGTAGACATGCTGGCAGAGGTGGATTTGGCAAGAGGACATGGGAATGTCCCTGTGTGCTGTACCTGACTGGCAGTGTGGGAGGACAGGTGTCAGAGCAGGGCTGTGTCATTCTCTAAACTTCAGGAATCTGCACCATTGGGAATTCCTGCTCTGGAGAACTGAAGGAGTAACTCTGTTTAAACCACTTGCTCCTTGCTCTCAATGTTTCTGTGACCTCTGAAGTCAATTTTTTCTTGTTTAGTTCACTTTAGGCATTGGAGGAGCAGAGCTTGGACATTTCAGCCGTGCATGGAACACCTTTTGTCTCGGGTTTCAAAACAGCCTCTGGAGTATAAAACTCCTCACCCAGCTGACAAACAAACTGATTTATTCTGTTTGCTCTGCACTCTTTGCCATCTGTCCTCCTAATCTTACATCTTGAGGGAACAAGATGGAATTGACAGTGTTGAATGCAGCTGTGGAAAGGACAAAACTCCTGCTTTTGAGACATCCACCTCCGACTGTGCAGGTGTGACAATAAATTGTGTGAGGAGCAGAAAGTGTCCCAGCACAGCATCACCAGGGCCCTGCAATTACTCACTGGGGCTCCCAACAAAACCATTTGCTGATGAAATTGTTTCTTTGAGTCTCCAAACTGAAGGGTGACTTGTATTTAAGGTGTGATTTCAGCAGCGCATTTGCATAGAGATGCTCTAAAATTAGTTCAGTTGCCTAAAAGGCTGTTTTGTAATAGCAAAGATATTGTTTGTAGCATTTAAAATTAATATAGAAAATAATATGCCCCATGTATTTTTGTCTTTTCCTATTTTAATTTTGAGACCCAAATGCAGACTTACATCAGTGAGCAGTGAGTGATGATTTAGTAGCACTTTGTGTTTTACACAAGTTAAAGTGAGCAACTAGCAGGTTGTTCAGGAGCAAAATCTTAATTTAAATCCTTATTTTAAAAAACCTCACTTAATTGCACCTCCACAGAATTCTGGAAAACCATCTTCTACGTGCAGATACACAGTTTTATGTATATTATTTAAGATATTCACCATCCATTCAGATTTTCAGCTCATTTTTTTGGAGATGAGGCTTTCTGAAGTACAAATCTTATTACTCTTAGGGGATAGCAGCAGGAAAACCTGTCTGTGTCTGCATTTTGGAAAAGGGATGTAGTGGTTCTACCTGCACCTGCTGAACACGAGCTAAAGTTATGCTGTTTCCAAAAGGAAAAAAAAAAGCATTATAAATGAACGAATCTTAGCAGAAGATATCAGACATAATCCTCCACTCTTTGTGGTAGAGCATTAGGAGGAAAATAATTTCCAGATTTAGGCACCATAATTTGGGAAAAATATGGACCACGTGAAGAGTATCTAAAAAAAAAAAGGGAAAAAATCTGTAAAAAAATATTGAACTTGGGTTGCTTTTCTTGCAAACAAGACCAGGGTGGCTTTACAAACCTTCAGAAAGAAGGAAGAGAATTTATCCTCTGTGTCTATTCACCCATAAAAATAAATTTATTAACTACAAAGCTAGACATCAGAAAACCATTCTTACTGTGAGGGGATATTTGTAATAGATTGTGAGTTTCAGCTGAGGAAAAGATGAGACAAACATCAGGTTGGAGTGGGGAGGGGAATAGCTGGAAGATTGTTTGAGATCCCTTCCAGCCCTGTTGTTCTAATTTTATGATTTATTTTTTTAATAACTGCTGTAAGCACTCTTGTACAATGAGTTAGAAAAAGTCATTTTATAAAGTTGTAACTTCAGTTACTGAAAAATCATTCCTTATTCCAAGTAAACATGTCATCTTCATTTTCCTGTCCTGGACTGTAATTTTTTTCTAGAAAAATGCCTTCCTTTAAATGGAACATGATGAAGAAGCTCTTTGGCAGTTTCCTGCCAGCTTTTCCAGAAATATATCTATAGGTGAAAGAAAAAACTCTCATCAGAACATATTGTCTGCAGGAGAGGAAAAAAATTAAGTCTCGAGTTATGTTGATGTGGAAAAGGATCAGTGTCTGACGCTGGCTCACTCTCATTCAAGTTTAGATTTATTTTGCAAATAGAAGCCCTGCTTCTTGCCATCTGCTTCAAACATCTCCTTCAGGCTGACTTTTGGCTGCTCGTCATAGGAACTCTTTATTCTCTACATCCAAAGTTTCTTTGATTTCCGAAGGGGATGAATGCCCTGATTCCTTTGCTCCTTTGAAAACTCAAGCTGTTTTTTAGTTTTTTTTTTTTTTCCTTTTTAATCAAGACCTGGCTGAGAGGGCTTTGCAATTGATAGCATTTAAGCACATGCCTTAAAATATTAAGATAAATTGGGTACTTCCTATTTGTTTGCTGCCTAACACGAAGCTCATTTTACCAAAACGAGCTCGTTCAGGCTCCCACCTCGCTGCTTTCGTCCTGACATTAATCAGACCCTAAAATCCAAAGTTGCTCCATGAATTTGGGGCAGGGAAGGATTGTGAGAGGCAGTTTGGAGGGACAGGAGTCTCAGTCAGAGCCAGTGCTGCTCCATGGCAGGGGATGCAAAAGGCAGAGAGCTTAACTCCTCTGAATGCAAACCAGTCCTGGCAAAACATCTTCAGGGCACGGCTGCAAAGGGGGAAATGATTGATTGAAATAGATTTCCAAGTGATTTATCTAATCCAGAGTTATTTGCCACATCCTCTCCAATTGATGAAAAAACAACATAATGCACTGAAAGGGTTTTGCTCTCCAAGGTGTGAGGTTATACAGGAATTACTGGTATTTTTTTTTTAGTGATTGGAAGCACTTAATTCTTGGCCCCCTGCCTCATAATACAGCCCAGGCTGGTACAAGCAGTTCTGCTAAACATATAATTTTACTTCAGTTGTTTTAATGATCAGGAAACATCTACTTTTAACCTGATCTGCGCTGTGCAATTACAAATGTTTTGATGGAAACACTTTTTTAAAATTAGTTTCATTCCCATAATGACTCTAGTTAGACTGTTCCATTAGTAAGCAAAAGAATTGCAGTCTCTCATCAGGTTGTTTAGCTTTCCAAATCCAAATTTGTTTCTGTTAAGAAACTGGATCAGAATTGATTCTTTTAAAAAGATTTTTACAAAATCCTCAATTTTGGAGAATTTAGATTTAAAACCAAGCTCTCTTTTCCAGGTCATTTACTATTTAATTGATAAACATCTTTAAATGTTTCTGTTCAAAACAAAAAAAAACCATAACATGAGGTCTCAATCTTGTAGTGTGTTTTTAAAATTTATTTTCCTGTGCTGGTGTGGAAATTGTGAATGGAACAACAGTCTCTGTGCGTGTGGCAGATAAGTCTGGAAATAAGCTAAAATTGTAGGTGAGAAGAATATTCATATTACTTAAAAAAACCCCCTTTATTTATTTCTACTAACTAGTGAAAGTATAGGATAAATCAGGCTGGATTGTGAAGATTTAGGGCCATAAATACTGTCAATAAATGCTTCTGGCCTTTTTGGAAGGAACTTAAAAACTGCTGAGGTTTTTGGGGGAGCTGGCTGTGAAATGTCAGGAATTCCAAGGTGGGATGTGTGCAGTCCTTCCGTGGGAATGTGGCTGGCTGTCCCTGGCTGCAGATTGAGATATTATTGTGTAAATGAAACGTTGGGTATTCATTTTCCACAGAGCAGATTCAGTAATTACTGTGCTCACCCAGTAGATGACAGCTGTTATCATTCTGATGAAAAGAGCCCTAAATTAAAACCCTGTTGCTTTGCATAGATCCCTGTCAGAAACAAATGTTCATTTTCTTGGTTGGTCAACCTCCTTCATCGAGTCCTCTGGCAGGTATAAATAAGGTCCAGATCTTTATTTTTGTTTACTCTCTTGTTTCCTGGTGTGCTGATAATTTTGCAGTTGAGAGGATAAATCCGCAATTAAATTTTGTTGGATTTTGTGTTTGATTCTTCAGCCAATACCAGGGCATTTTGCATATGTGTGAAGGTTAAAAACTACCCAGATCTTTTTAGGTTTGCCTTGTAAAATGTGGTGCAGTTGGAGAGAAGAGGTTTGATGATCAGGGTATGTTCCTAGCACAGATCTCTGCACACACAGGCTGTTGGAAAAGCAGGAAATTTCCCCCCTCTTTCCGTGGTGACTCTGCACAGCCAGGATGGGGAGGTGCTCCTTGTACACCTCTTGTTTTCTTTGAAAATCTTTGGAAACCTTTCCAATTATGGGAGATTAAACCCTTTACTGTGTCATCATTTCAGGCCGGATGTCAACTGCCAAGCAGCTCTGCTCTGTGCAGATAATGAGGGGAAAAATGAGCTTGTTGATAGGGCAGGTTTGATAAACACAACAGCTCCTTGTGCAGGGGGGTTTAGGGTAGTAGGAAAGCTCTGACATGTGAGGGGACACTGGGGCTGAGTGAGGGTTTTGAACATGAACATCCCACTACAAAATCCCACAGATATATAACTTTACCTAGCAGTCATTCCAGATTTCTGCTAAAACTACAACCTGTCACTGTTACCTTTGCTTGGAGTGACCTTGGTTTCACAAGAACAAAATTCAGGCCACCAAGAACCCTGTTTGTGTCTTTCTTTTTATTTAAACCTCCACAGTTTGTTGTAGCTGCTGTTCCAAAGGTGCTGAATGAAAAGGACTTGGATGGAGAAGGGGGTGCAGGGCAAAACCTTGGATTCCATGTGGGGTTTGAGGGCTCTTATTCTGTGAAATTAAGTAAAGCACAGCTTGAAGGGCAGCAGAGACTTGAAACACTCAAAGATCCTGGGGAAAATTTGGATCTTCTTGGGGTTCCTAACTTTGTTTCCATACTGGGAGTTGTTCATAAAGCAAATAAAAATCACTGGAGTGTCCCCTGGAAACAAAGCAGTCTGATCAATTTAAGAATGCAAGATTCTTTATTTTTTGAAGGCAATGGTAAATCATCTCTTTAGAAATATGCAGTGCATGTCCCAAAGCAGAAAAGTAACAATAAAAACTCTCTTGAGCAAATATTGCAAAAGAAACTTTAAATAAAATCAAGCCCTCTATCTGTGTGAAACAGTTTGCTGCAAACTATTTTTTCTGCAATATCACTGGTCCAGGAGTAATTAAACCAGGCTTCTCCAGAGAAATGCCTCCCTGAGATTTTACAGAGGAGAATATTTTGGCACTTCACAGAATTACAGTTTTGTTTTGGGCTTTTTTTTCCCTTTTGCCTAAAGCTTCAAGGATAGTGGGAATATTGCCTGTGGATGTCATTATTTCAGTGCCTGCACCATTTGCATGCTCAAAGTCTTTGGAGTTTCCATGTTGTACAGATTCTCCCTGGCTACCTGGCTGAGAGGAAATGTGAGTTTAATGGGTTTTGTGCTTGTAAGAGCTGGCTGGGCTGGAGATAAATGTCGTAGCTCCGAGGACTTGTGAGAATCTCACAGATCCCTCTGGAGAGGGAGACGTGATGGCGCTTTGGTGCCTTTTAACTCAGCTACAGGTCTGAAGTTTGCTGGGGTTTCTAAGACTGAAAATTGCCAGGAGCTTTTTTTTCTCTTCTTTCCCCCCCTTCATTGTTCTCCTTTGGATGGATGATGAAACAAGTCAGGGCTCTCTCCAAACAGACTCGTGTGCAACTTTCCCAAAGCAGGCAGCTGTCTTTATTTTCTTTGGTTTCTCTTGGTGGCTGAGTAGTTTGCAGGCTGGTGGGGAGAGAAGAGCTCAGGGCTGGCTCTAGGAATTGTCCTTTCTCACCCTGGCCTGGCTGGGACAGGGAGGTTTCATGGAAAAGCAGGACAGGCTCCTCATTGCTGGGCTGTGCCTCGGGCCCCAGTGCAAGCGGTTGCAATTTTGGTTTCTGTGAACACTCTAACTTCACAATTTCCTGAGTGCTTGTGCCATTTATTTATGCCTGCCTTTTATTTATATTCATAGAAGTGCATGCAGACACAGAACTGAGGCTTACAAAAAGTTCAAGCCAATACTTGCCATTTTTTCGGAGATATTTTCACAGCTCTAATATTCAAACGCTGCTTTTACTAATTAAGTTTTCTTAATTATATGATTTGCTAGATTAAAAGGCCACTGCCAATATAAACCACATATTGCCCCTGAACTGTTAGATTATTAAATTGAATTTTTAAATTAATTTTTACTTGCCATGATTTGTATTCTGTTTGTTCTGTGCTATTTTAAGCTTGGATAATAAATATCATGTCAGTCTCATATTCATTTGTGGACAATTCCAAGTTTTCAGTGCTACAGGGTAAGGGTTTGAAAGGCAACAACACAATTTTTTGTTTTGTTTCAAAGAATTGTTTTTTTTTTTTTTAATTCTTCATCTTACGCTTTAGAGGCTTTTATTTTTAAACAAAATAAAAAAAAAACTAGGCTAAATATAAGTTGACAGCGTCTCTTGAAATGATATTCTTGTTTATGACAGTGTAGAGGAGAGGCACAAAAAGTCAGAGGTCATTTTTTATATGCAGCAAATTCTCATATGCAAGAATGTCTGGATGTGTAAAGTGTCTGTACGAGACTTGAGTCATCTCTTCCCCTCTGATGGGATTTCTCAGGGCTATGGCTGCAAAAACTGCTTGTGATAAGAACATCTCCCTGCTCGTGTGTTTTGTAACCCTGGCGTGTCCTGCTGGAAGCCCCTTCCTGCTCACTGGCCGTGGCCAGAGCTGGTCACTGACCCAGGAGGGTGACTGGGCACTGCCAGCAAAGCCACCGGGCAGAGCAGGAGCTGAGGGCAGAGCTGGGGCTGCAGGGAGGCACCAGGGCATGGAATTGGTGGGAGCAATGAAGCCCCAGCCACGCCACAGGAGTCTGAGGAGGCACCTTGGCAGTGCTGGTTCATCAGCTGTGCCCATCAGCACGGGGAATGAGCCTCTGTCCCAGAGCTCAGACACAGGGCTGCGCTCAGGGATCTGCTTTAGGGCTGGTGAGCTCTGCGGGTGTGTGCCACTGTGGTTTGGGAGCTGCTGGGGATTGCCCGGAGTGCCCTGGTCCCATCCCAGTGCCAGGGCAGGGCAGAGCCTGCTGGAGGTGACACCTGGAGGTGTCCTGTGTCACCCCTTGTGCTCAGCTGGTGGGATGTGCAAGTGGAAGCCCCAGAGAGATGCAGGGATAGCATGGAGCAACTTCCCAGATGATCCCAAATCCTTGCTGAAAGCTGAGGAGGGGGGCACAGGGAGCTCTGCCTTGAGGTCCAGAGCACAATGGATTAATCTGATTTCATTTTTGGCTCCTCCAAGCTGGCCACCTTCAGCAAGCTGAAAGCAGAGCTCACTTCATGGTGAGCAGAAACTTGCATAACAGCTAATTGGTAGTTTGTTGTGTAATGGAGGAAAAGTGAAACTCCTTAGAAAAATTGCCTCTTTCTTTCCTAAATTTCAAATAAAACCTCCAACTGTGAGGTGCTATACAGAGCTATACCAAATTATCAAGTGGTGATATTGATATAATAAATTTTCTGCTCTTACACTACAGAATTCTATTTCTGCCAGGAAGGACAACAAGGAAATATTGGTTAGGCATGGCAGTGACTTGAATTCAGAATTCATGTGGAAAAACTAAGATTCTGAAAATTTGTTGTTGCAAATGCATCTTGAAGAAAATACAAGGTTCTTGACTATTTGTCTCCTACTGACACTCAGTGTTTCAAATAAAATTTGTTGGGCATGTGCACACAGTCTTAGCTATTGTGGAAGGAAGGATTTTCATATAAAGAAAACAGTCAATATTTTTGGCATCTGACAGAATGTATTTAACAGAGCTTGAAATGGTGAAGATGGGGAGCATGGAGAGAAGCTTTCTTTCATTCTGTGACTTCCTGAAAAATCACACTGGAAAAACCCCCACCATGTGTGAGCACATGCAGAGGGTGATGGTGCAGAAATGCCATTGGCTTTAGACATGTCTTGATAAGGACCTTTCTTGGAGCCACGAGTCCCTTTCAGAATGCTGCCTCTGTTATGCTGCTGTCCCAGTTTATGACTTTGTTGGTTTTTTTTTTCCACTGCAAAAGATCTTGGATTGAGGGATTGTCCTGATGATCTGTTCAGTGTTCCAAGGGGGCTGATTAATCTGAAAAACCCAACAAGACAGCTGAAACCGCTGCCAAAAACTGTCATCCGTTCTGCTCTCTCAACTGCCAGCTTTCTGTGCTCTTGCTGCAGAGACAGGTCTACTCTTAAAGATGCAGCCTGACATTTCCTAATGCAGCAGCAACAGGGTAAATGATGGGGGAGTGATTTGGGGGGCTGAGTTTTCCCTGAATTCTGTCACTTCCGAGTGGTTGCGTTTCTCTCCCGAGGTAGCACCGAGCTCAGTACTGCTATTAATTCTGTCTGCTGAATGCAATTAATCCAGTGGCAGAGAGGATGGAATATTCTGGGAGGGGAAAATGGCTCTTGAAGGGTTGACATGGAGTTTGGGTGGCTTTTTTGGGTGCATCTCACAGCAGCAAAGCAGCAAGAACGGTGAATTACTCCTGAGCTGTGCTTCCTATACACTCACTTAAAGCAATAATAATAATAATGTTTTATTCCTACTGTGTGTGAGTGCTGAAAAGGAGGCTCCTTGGTCTTTGAAGTGAAGGATTTTGGAGCTTTGCAAGGAGCAAGGTGGCCGAGCTCTCCCTTGCCTGACCCACACCCTGTGTTTATATGGACTGGGTATGGAAGGCAGGAAAGCCCATGGCAAGAGGCTCCAGCCCCAAACTGAAATGGTGACACCTCCATACCAAGGTCCTGGGCTTTTCAGAAGCCATGCCTGCATGCCTTGCTGGGGCTCCCTAAGAAAACTCTTCAGCTATGGAAGCCTAAGTCAAAAGAAAAAAATATTTTGAAAGTAAACTGAATAACTGCAACTGAAAGCTTGAGGGAATGTTTAATGGGGCCATTAATAAACGACTCAGGCAGCCAATGGGACATAGCCTTTGGTCTCATGCCTTGCACTGCTGCAGAGGCTCCCTGTAATGAACACACAAAACGTGCCCCATCAAGCCTTGGTGCTTGAGCACAAAACACTCCTGAGTTTAATATATGCTGGATGGCAAAGTGGTGCCTCCAGTAAACATCTTGGACAACCAGTGCTGAGAAAAACCTTATTAGAGGATGGATTTTTCTAACAGGGAAATCTTTAACTCTTTTCAGAACTTTTAAGACTATCCAAATGTTCTGGGTAATGGAGAGGAACAACCTTCTGAACTTTAATTTAAACCCCTGTGTTAACCCCACCACGTTTGCAAGTGGTGAGAGGTGTGAATGTCTCCAGGACTGTTCTGCTGTGTTAGCAACATGTTTTGATCCTGGTTAGAGCTGCAGAAAACAGAGCATTTTAATAGCAATCATCAGTTCTGGATGCTTGATAGGACAGTGCAGGGTGCTATAGAAGCCCCTAACTAAAGGTTAAATTTGATTAAATACACTTGCAGCAAACTGGCTTGGTAGTGCCAATTAACTTGGAAATGCAGCAGTGTTTTATTGCTTTAGGAATGAATGGTACTTATTGGCTTCTTATATAACAGTTTGACTTCCTCATCCAGTCAGAAAATTGAGCATCTGTCAGACCATCAACCCATAAATGTCTTCATTAGATCTGATAAACAGACCGTGGCAAGCCAGAAAGTTGGAAGGTCCCACCCTTCTGCCTGGGGGGCTGGACTCACTTAACAGGCTTAAAAAGGAGGGATCTGTGTAGAACTGGGAGAAGAAACGCTCCGGGTGAGCCAGAGAGGAGCTGCTCTGAGACGTGCCCAGGTGCAGCACTGAAATAACCTCTCTCAGGGCCATTGGGACTCTTCCCCATCCCTGTTACCAAACAAACAAAACCTTGGCAAGTACCCGGTTCAGGAAGCTGTCCCCAGACACATTGCTGGGTGTGATCCCAATAAAGCTGGGCTCGAGCCTGCTGCCAGCTGAGATCCCTCTGGAAAGCACCAGGGCTGTGGAGGAAGGAGCTCTGTGACCCAGACTGTGTTTTGCACCAGACTAGTGATGTTTTCTGGAGCTCCTGCTGAGCCCTCCTGATGCTTTGGCTCCAGATATTCTGCTCCTGCTTTTGTGGTGCTGCACAAAGAATTGGCATGACAAGCCAGGGGTGCATCACCCACAAAATATTGTTTCTCCTGGCTAAGTTGTGGAACTATTAGAGCAGCCTCACCTGGAGTGCTTGTGCAGCCTCTCTGCCTGACCTCGGTGCAATAAAGCCAGTGGCTTTGGCAGCAGAGGTGTTGACAATATTACAGTAGAAGGTGGAAGTCCTTAATCACACAGGGCTGTGTGGATGTTTTGTTATTTCCACTAATAAGAATGGAGAAGGCACAGGCAGATGAGCCTTTAAGTGCTGTTCCTCTGAGTCTTCCTTCAAAGCCAGAAATTCTTTTTTATCTCCCACAAACTCCTACCTCACTCTGTGCTCTGACAAATCTGTCCCTTTAAATAAAGCTGCTGCTCTTGCACAACCTTTGGTCTTGCAAAATGCAAAGCCATCTGTTACAACCTCAATTACAGGTTAGAGGAGACAGAAACTCATTTGATGGACTGCAAGAGCAGGATTTACCTTCTCTGAGTGTCTGAGGGAAAAGACCAACCTTTATGACAGAGGCCAGGTCAAGAATGGGGAGTTTTGTCTGTTAAACTAAATTGAAAAGGAGGAATACTCCAAAAGACAAATTGAGTTCATAGCTAACTTTTAAATGAAATATAAATGTCTCTGTGTGTATAGTGGTGTGTACAAGCCTGTTTTTATTTCCTCACAAAGTTTGTGAATGTTCCTGAAGTGCAGTTCTGCATTTTAAGATTTCATACCCTCATGAAGAAAAACTCAAAGCACTGATACTCACTTGAGTTGCTGCTTTTGTATTGTTATTGAGACAAAATAATTTTGTTTCTGTTGTTTGTTCTTTGCAAGCTCAACCTAAGCAAAAAAATTGGCGCATATGAGTTAAAGTTGATAGGTTTATGACTTTGGTTTATACTGGGAGATCAGTATCTTAGAGATTTTAATCTTTGTAATGCTGTAATCACCTAATTTTCTATTTTTTTATTTTGTTTAGAAGTTTATAAATGTAGTAGCAGGAAAAAGTCAAACTAAGTATATGGGGAAACTCTCTAAGAAATGTTAAAATGTAGCTTAAAAATAGATCCTCTTTGTTTTCATTCCCTTGTGGGTAATTCATGGATTCCCAGAATGTACAATCAAGCTTTATTTTTGATGCTCAGGGTTGTCATTAATGCAGCAGTCACTCCACCAATTAAACCAGAACTGTTTAGCAGCAGAAATGTGTATTTTAGATATTTTCTTCTTACTCTGTTGCAATTCCCTTGGGAATAGGAAGCCCAGGTGCCTGTCCTGGCTGTTCCTGGGTGAACACTTGCCTCCAAGAGTTGCTGCTCACACGGGGCACACAGGCTGGGCTCTGTCTCAGTCTGTCCTAACCCTGGGATTCTCCTCCCCTTGCAGGTGAGACAAAACCAGAGCTCAGGTCACCAGTAAAGCTTCCCTTCCCCCTCCTGTCCAGCAGCCTGGGATGGGTTTGATTTATCTCTGTGTGTTGGAGCAGAGGGAGATGAGTGCTGTGCACAGGGAAAGAATCTGAGACAAACCTGAATGTGCTGAGTTAAAAAAAAAAAAAAAAAAAAGAAAAAAAAAAGTAGGTGAAAGCAGTAAAAATGGCAACTATGCCAGTCCTTCCTACTCTGCTTTTCTGCTACATTCTTCTTACACAATGGTGAGAGCTGTTGGAGGGAGCACTGTTGAAAGACGGGGATTTAAGAGAGCTGTGATGGCTCTGTTGGATTGCTGCCTGTATTTGGACTGTATTTATTATTCTCCTTCTATTAAGGTGCTTAAGTATTCAGAGTTGGGTTTAGACAAGAAATAAATATCTGAGCAGCTGTGACTACATGTCTGATGGTGATTAGTCATCACTACAACTCTTCAGAGTTGGATTTACCAGCAAATTGTTAAAATTCCCCCAAATGGAGGGCAGCACAGTGGAGAAAATTGAGGTTTATTTTGCTGTGTTTGGCTGGAAGTTTAACCTGGAGCAATCCAAGAGGGAGGATAGATCCTGACCTGGCACAGGAGAACAAGCTATTTAGGATTTTCCTTCCTTGCAGGTGCTGCTTTCTGCAGCTCACCTGCCAGGATCTGAGGGAAATGCAGAGAGCAGGAAGAGATTTATCAATGATATTGCTGGTGAGAGCAAAGAGAATTGTTAAACTCTGGCAGGGGGAGCCTGATTCCACCTGCACTGCACTGGTGGAGCCTCCAAGTGTTCAGCATCCCGTGGCTTTGGCTGTGCTGGGAGAGGCCAGGAAGGATGGAACACTGATTTCAGCCTCAGGGAGGCTTCTGCACATCCAGGTTTATTTTCCTGAGAATACCAAGGGAAAGGATCTCTGTTCTATATTTCTGGCTAATGTAATACATTTCAGTACAAGTCCATGTTCTGTTACTCTCCTTGGGTTTGTTTTGTTTTTAAAAGAATGAAACATCATTTTCTCCCTCTTCTAAAACTGAAGGAAGGATGCCTACACTTACAGTAGAAAAAAAAAAAAAACAACAAAAAAAACAACACCAAAACCAAAAAAACACTGCTTGTTTTGGTCCCACAAAAGGAGTTTTGCTAGAAAGCAAAATAATTTGTAGCATCTCTCCTGACCATGTTGAAGGAGAGGATTATTTTTCTCCTCTAACAAATCCCACAGCAAGTTTTTGCTTTAGTTTAGGACAATGTTGCTCATTGGATGGGGACAGAGGGAACAAAACCAGAGTTTTGGAAAGCCATCCCTCAGCAAACATTCCCTGCAAACAGCTGGGTGAGGAAAGGCCCATCCACCATGGAAAATGCTGACTGGGGGAGAGGGGAAATTGGGATTTGGTTTCCTGCCCTGCCTCACACAAGCAGAGTAACCTTGCAGGTGGGGCTATTCCTGTCCTGGAAGTGACCTTAATTTGATCCAGAAATCTCTTGAAAAGGTCCTGTGGAGAAGTTTAACAGTTATTAATGCCTTTGTAATTTTTAGAGGTGGTGGTACCAACTAATTTAGAGTATTTTATGTTTGGAATAATTTTGACTTCAATTCTTATCCCCCACCAGAAACTGTGAAATGGATGTAGCGGGAAGAAATACTGGTAAAGCCCCTCAATTTCTGGTGTCAGATAACTGCAGATGATAAATCACATCTTTTATCAATAGCTGGATGTGTGATACTTGGTTTGTCTGTTGGGGAGATCAATTTGTAACATGAGTTTCTTGGCCCACTATGAAAGTTAGGGAACAATTTCTGGCCAAATGTTCCATGGCTTATCATTTTGGTAGGATTAGGATGAATTTTCCATACCACCTGTCTGCCCTTCTTGTTTAATCCAGAAAAATTTGGTTCTGGCTGCCTCCCTTGAGGTCTTGGCTTCTCAGTTGGGAGTTATTGTGTAGCCATGGCTCTGAGTGAAGCCTCAGGAATTACTCACTGGATATATTGGATGCCATAAAAATACTGAATGTGCTTTTGAGTAAAATGGGGTTTGGGTGTTTCCAGCAGAAGTGGCTAATTCTTGAAAATTTTAGGTTTTTTCTTAATTTTCCAACTACTCTAGAAAAAAAATCAAAAGACCCAAGAATAACAACAGGAAAAAGAAACCCAAATCCCAGAAGATGCAAAAAGAACTCATCAGGGTGTAGTAAAGATCAATCCGTTGAAGTCTGTTTTGTCCATGTTTTATTTGCCACGTTCCCAGCTCAGGGAGGATTCCTGTTCCACAAGAGCTGTCTGCTCTGAGCAGTGAGGTCCCATGGGGACAAAATAAGTCCTCAAGTGGTGGTGGGCTGAATTTCCTCACTCAAGCTTTTTAAAATTCAAGAATGTGTTAATTCAAGCATCCCCAAGCTTCAGGAGTACCGATTATGCAAGCAGAGAACATATTTTTTCCCCTTCTTTCAACAAATAGCTGAATATTTGCACTGTGGTGAGGCTGGGGAGGCACAAGCTGCGTTCCACAGGCAAAGCAAGGTGCAGTTCCTGCCCTGACTTGTAGGTGTTTTTCTAATTAAATCCGTTGCTAATGATAAGACTTTTGCTTTCACTTTGTTATTTTTGGTTTTCTGATCCCTTTTAATAGAAATAATATGATTTTTTAAAAAATGTGGCTCTTCATGACAATGGTTCAGGGAAAGGGAGCCCTCAGTTCTGGCTGTACCCTCAGTGGTCCCAGGAAGAGATGCAGATGATTGAACTGGTCCCAGCAGAATTCCAGCCTGGCTTTCCTGCAAGGAGAGCCATGGACTGTGTTCTCAGATCTGAAGGAAGAAACACATCCCATATTTTCATTGCTTTAGAAGAATCTCTGAATGTTTGAAGGCTCTCTGGCTTGAAAGAATTGAAATTAATTTCTTGTTGGCACAGTACAAAACTGAACGAGCAGAAAAGTGCTTATTGACAAGACAGGTGTGCCATTTCTCTCTTTGTTGGTCTTTTCTTTGTATCATTGTATGATAATCTGGAATACAACAATCTAGCACATTTTTCAGTGCTTTGGGTACCTGGCAGTACTGCAGAGTATCTTTTTGTGTAGCCAGGGCTGGGCTGTGTGGGTGGAGGGATCCAGGACTGTTCTCATCAGCAGCTGAACTGGTCTGGCACTTCCCTTATAGGTTAAACTTTGAGGTGCGTTTGCTGAATGCTGCAAAGTGAGGATTTAAAATCCTATTTTAATGAGTTTTATTTCCCCCCAGTCCTGCCTATTGAATGCAGAGTTTGGTAGTACATGAGCAAGTCTTACGGTAGATTTTTTATTTATTTAAAAAAGCCTCCAATTTAAGAGAGGTTCCTCTCCTACAAGTCCAGCAAGCAAAAAAAAATTTCTACAGCATCCTCTGTGAAGCAAAGGAACTTTCATAAGCCTGCATGGCTGTAGGCTATGCAGAAGGTATATGTACAACCCTGAGAAAGGAATTTGTGAGTGCTGTGGGCAGCTGAAAAGCCTGGTAGACATTGGGCATCATGTAGGATTGTGGCAAAGCAATGGCAGGCTGGTTGGGTTTGACAACTAACAACATCACAGGGCTTTGACAGAATAAGAACTTACATGTGGTGTCAATCATTCTCCACATGCCACTTCCAATTTGTCTTGCTGGGAGAGGACATCTGTCCCCAGTGGCATCTGGAATGCAGCTGCCAATGTCACAGCACCAAGGACACCGTGGAGCAGAGCGTGGGGTGCTGCCAGTGGGAGCTGGGGACAGACGGCTCTGGGATGTCCCCTCCTCTGAAGGACCAGCTCCCCAAGTGGACTGAGGGGAGAGCTGTAGGTGGCACAGAGGCCAAGCCATGGCTCCAGGTGTTCTTTCAAGTCAGTGAAGAGCAGGAGTGAGTTTGCAGCACTAAGGTCAGGACACTTGGAATGGGCTTGAGCTCATATTAATGTTGCTGATTGGGCTTTTCTACCCTGCTTCTAGCTTAGCTCTAAGGGGATGAGTATTTCCTCCTTCTAAACTTAATTGAATTTTCACTGTCTTAAGAGGATAAATATCTTTTACTCCATTTTTTAAAGCTGTAGAGTGTGCAGCATTAATGTCTCAGTATTTTCCTGCTTCCATTTTCATGTGTTGTTCTATAAATCAATACTGGATCCAGATAGAAACTTTACTTTCCTTTTTAAAGACAGCTATCTCCATGCCACTTAAGGAGCTTGGCTTTTACAGGGGGCCTGTGGTTGATGGGCTTTGGTGTTGAAGAAAATGCAAGGTCTCACTGAGAGAACCAATGCTGTCTTGGGATTGAACATTTGTCAGGTGTCCCATTCTCTGTTGATTTCCTGATGCCTTTGGAAGTGTGAGATTGCACTTTGCTTTTCTCTCTGAGTGAGTTTAATTGGTCAGTAGATTGAAATGATGTTGAGGTGGCAGTAGGAGCTCACGTGTGCATCCCATGTATTCCCCAGCCTGGCTTTTATGTGAAATCAGACCAAAAGCAAGCCAGACACCAGCCAGAGGTGGGCTGGCTGATGTACTCTCCTCATGTCCTGCCCTCATCCAGACAGAAATGGGAAGGAAGGGCCTGGATGAGCCCAGAATATCCTGCAGAGGCTGGGAGGGAGCTTTGTTGCTCTGCTCAGGAGAAACCCTCGGTGCCACTGAGGGAGGGAGCAGAGCTGCATTGCCAAACCTGCTCGAGATGCCAGAAGAAGAGCAGAGCTGAACTGCTCAGGCTGAGGCTGCTGTGGCTGTGTCCCCTCCAGCTGCAGTGAGCTGCTTCCCTCATTGTCTGCACCATTTTCCTCAGTCCCACCCGGAGTGAGCTCCGTGCAGGAGCTGCAGGACTGCAGTTTGAATTGTCTGTCTGCACAGATTGCCTTGCTTTGATTAAAAGGCTGCACACGGCAGGGAAGGAGGGCTGTTTTTGCAAATCTGCCTATGCTATGGCTGTATTTCATCTCTGTTTTAATCTTCTGAGCACCAATATCCAAATGCCAGTGCAGTCCAGACGGGTTCTTCGCCCTCTTGCTCCTCCCACCGCTGTGGGTGTTTTTTATCATGTTTGTATTGGGGGTACACCAGTTGTTCTGTGTCTGCTCTGGCTGCCTCTGCCAGAAGTGAAACAGTTCCACCACGCCCTGGGGCAGTGTCTGAGTGCCTGGTGGTGACAGCTCTTGGTGGCAGGAGTGGCTGTGCTTGTGCACATGGGGCTGGCACAGCAGGACCTTGAGGGAGGCTCTGCTTCCACACACGGAGCAAGTGATCAGAGAAATGAGGGAGGAACTCACAGGTCAGAGCTGTAAATAAACTCCACATGGATTTTGAGTGCTGTGAGAAAGAAGCCTTTGCATTGACTGATGCTCTCCTGCCTCTTTTAAAATGTTCTGTTACAGATTTATGACCCTGTTCTGGGGAGTGAAATAAATAAGAGCAGTAGGGTGGCCAGCACATATAAAGCTGTGATATTATTTGGTACAACTTTAATGCTCTAGAGAAAAGTGGGTGTAACAGTGTAAGGCTACTCCAAATTGTAAACCTCCAGTGCACTCTCAGAGTTTCCCATTTGTCACTTTACCCTCAGCTAAGTGAATAGCAGTAGTAAAAAACATGTGCAAGCTGTGTCATCTCTGTGTGGGGCTGAGCACAAGTGCAAATTCATAGCTATGAAAATCTGCTATTTTGATTCTTTCTGCTTTATTTTGAATGCTTAGTGATGTGCCCAGAACTCTACTGCTGCACAGGCAAAGCTCCAAAGAATGATGGGCTCGCCTCCCGTTTTTATTTGGAGTTTTACAAACTGTAATAAAAGAGCACCCAGACAATGCTCTGGGCACTGCATATGATCTTATTTAAAAAATACACTTGTAAACAAATGGCTTCATCAACCACCTCAGATCAGATCAAATAAAACTGGCTATATTTATTCTGCTGCTGAGTTAAGAGCCATCTGTGGCTCTCTGTTAACAGAGTATTTACATGCTGATCCAAATGCTCTGGAAATGGGAATTGTCTTTTCTCTAGGAATCCCACAGTGCTTTCCACCCCCCAGGTTCTTACAGTGAAAGGGGAAAAGAGACTCTGTGGTGAGTTAGGAGGATTAAACCCCTGCTTTGCACTGACTTGTGGGCAGATATTCCAGAGGCTGGGAGCTGCAAGGAAGTTTGTTTGGAAATGGGGTGAGAGAGAGTGAAGTGCAGGGCTGGAACAGATTGTATTGAATTTCTGAATCTAACAATCTGATTGTTGTCTCATTTATAGAGCAGTAGAGTGCAAATACATATGAATTCTAGTAAGAACAGGCATGTAAGAGTATAAATGGGGGACAAATTAAAGTCAAGAACCAACTGTGAAGAAATCACATCCAAGATTTTTCTCCAGATATGATAAATCTGGGGGTAAGGGTGATCTGCCTTTTGATTTGATCCCTTTTTTTAATATTGTTGGCATCTAAATAGCTATTTTTTAAAGTGATGAGATATTATTAGATCAGTGCTTCAGTGTCAAAAATGGTAGGCTATTTAAAAAGAAAAAGTAATAATAAATAGGTTCTTATACTGAGCCCTGGAAATGAGTATGCAGCTTTCTAGGAACATGTTTGTGCACCTTTGGCTCAGGATTTCTGTCCAGCTGTGTGCCTGGGGAGCAGAAACTCCTCAAGGAGTTGCTGGAGAGCCCTTGGGGCTGTTTGGCCAGGAAGAGCAGTGCAGCCTTCTGCTCTCCTAAGAGCAGCACTGACAGAGCACAGGTTGGGAATGGAAACCATGGAGTCATCTGTGCTTACATTTCCTTAAAGGTGGTTCCATCCTGGAGCCAAAATAGGTGAAATTGCTTTTAGATATATGGGTGGCCAAGGAAGTGACATCTCTGAGAGTCGCTGTCCCCAGCAGAAGGGGACAGTGGGTGAGGTGTGTTAGGGTGGACAGAGACAATCACACAGAGGTGCCCAGCAGCCCAGCAGTGTCCTTGCTTTGCTTTTCCTTTTTCTTTTTTCTTCTAAAGTGTTTGCAAAATGTAGAAAAATGCAGCAGGTCCAGAAAAACTGGAACTGTTTGGTGCAATTACTCAGAGCAACTGCTTAGCACAGGCAAACCATAGCAAACCCCTGCCTAAAAAGTGCTGCAAATGCAGAAGTTTAGTAATAAGGAAAAAAATATTTTTAATAACTGCAATCCTCCTTGAGGAGAAACCAGAGCTCAAATATAAGCCTGATTTATGGTAAGGATGGTATGAAGTTTCTTTACGAGAACTGCAGAGACTCAGAGAGAACAGTTCCATGGAATGCAGGGAAAGCAGAGGAGGTGAGCAAAGGGGGATGTTCCTCCTGGATCACATCTGGTGTCTGGAAAATTTATAATTGTGCATAATCCGCAGCAGAGTTGTTTGTGTTGTTAGAGCATGTCACATGGCAATGTTGAAGTGTGTTGAAACAGCTATAGGGACACCAAGAGTGCAACACCATTACTCTGAAATGGCCTACAAGTCTTGAACAACACAATTTCCA
The DNA here is from genome assembly GCF_036417665.1 of Passer domesticus. Taxonomy (NCBI): domain Eukaryota; kingdom Metazoa; phylum Chordata; class Aves; order Passeriformes; family Passeridae; genus Passer; species Passer domesticus. Next base: position 12,994,130 of record NC_087489.1, on the reverse strand, counting down.
GCTTTTCTGTCACTTGACTTTGGTGATTGGTGACTTTCCTGGATATTGTGTAGCCCAAAAGCCTCAGACCTAAAATTTGAAAAACTGGTCATATGTAAGCAAAATGCATGAAGTTTTTATGCTTTTGTGCAGGAGCCCTTAGACCATGTGGAAATCTGGTCCTTGCACCTGCAGATGATCAGTCAGTACCTCCTGCACTCGAGGGATGTTGGCAGCTCAGTGCAAACTTGACTGATGTCCTGCAAACTCAAGACTTCTTCTCTGCTCCACAGCAGGGCACAAACTGCCTCCTGTATCCTCCTCATCCGTGTTGGGGGAACTAATTATAATCCAGGATTTATTGCAGAAAACTGTGTGTGTGTACTCTATTAACAACCCTCACAACGTCTTTCAAGGTTCTCCTTAGCAAGGGCAACTGCTGCTGGCATTTTGGCTCCCCTTCAAACCAGTCTTGTCAGCAAGAAAAACCATATGAACTTGGAGATTGAAATCAGTTGCCCCAGGGTACCAGGTCCGGTTTCATTTTAACAATAAAAGAATCTGATGCCTTTTAGCAGGCAGGTAGTTATTGCCTAGATGAAGGAAGAGTTGTAATAGTAAATCTAGAATTGCATTCAGATGTGACATCAGCTGATATATAAGTACTGCATGTCTTGCCATATCCACCCACTCTTTCTATATGCAGGGAAATCCGAACCGAGGGAAAAGTCAAATGTTGGGCTGGCTCCCCCAACTCCACAATTATGTGCCAGTGATCCTGAACTTCCTCTCCATTTGCAGGTTAGCTAGAGGGGCCTGAATCCTAATGCTGTGCTCAACTCCATGCACTGTTTACATTAACCTACAAAAGCTTGAGCGTGTCTGTGTCTGCAGACACAGAAGACTTGGGGACACAATAAATGTTTGAAAATTCCTGGAAAATTCCTGTTATGGAAAGGCTCTCCTTTGTAGACTGAGCTGTAGCTCTTCTGCACTGATTTCCTGTGATTGAGGTGGTTTATTGGAGACAAACATTTGGTTGACTGATTCTTAGTAGAACTGGGGATGGGAGGCATTCGTCTGTGGGGTGCACACCTCTTGCTGTGGTAGAACAACCCAGCTTTGCCCCAGCAAAGGGAAGAATCATGGATTAGTTACTGCCTGAACCTCTTGCTGTTATGTCAGGTATCCCATAACAGGTGTAAAGGCTTGGTGTTTTATCCAGACAGTTCCTCAATGTTGTCACCACCACAAAACTTCTGCAAACTCCCAGCAGGGATAAACAAAGGCGAAGTTGGTATTGTTCTCCTTCAAGAGAGATTCCCAATTAATTTTTTTACCAAGCGCACTATTGTTTTCCTGCATCTTGTCTTTGAGGCTGTGAAAATGAACCTTTGAGTGGCTCATAGCTGGTTGCTCTGGCAGGGCTGTTGGTGGTGTGTTAATTGCAATCCCAGAGCCGGTTCGGTGCCCAGCAGGACGGTGGCTCTCAATGGCACCGAGCAGCTGTTGATGGTGGCTGTAATTACTGCCCTGATCTATTGATCAAGTGGAGAAGGGGGGGAAAGCCCTGCTGGGCTCCAGCCTAACAGCTCCCCTTATGAATAACCTTCCTGAAGGTGCCACTCATTCTTCTGCTCAAATACGGTGGAATTAATCTCACCCGTGCGGCTTAATCAGCACAAAATGCATTTGGCACATTGTGGGGAAGGAAACTGCTCTCTGCCATCCAGCCCGGGCTGGGCTATAGCTGCCAAGATAAACAGGGTTGTGGATGAGGACATCCCGGGTTTCTGTCAGCATCCAGAGTTTGGTATCAGAAAGAAATGGAATTTTTGCTTGTTGGTTGTCTCCCACCTGCAGAATGTGGTGAGTCCCAGTTTGCAACCAAGCTGAAATCTCAGGGCATGGATTCCTGCAGTGGCTGCCTGGGAACGTTTCTCCTTTCCTGTTAAAGTTCTTTTCAGGTGTGTGGTTCTCTCTTCCACGGGCACAAAGGTAAACCTGCAGAGCTTGTGGCTGCCTGCAGTGTCTGTGCGCCACTGCAGTGGGCAAAGCTGGGCAGGACAATCAGATTAGGTGCTGTTTCTGGGTTTGATTGGGGGAAAAAGTGGAAAATATGAATTGGTATAAGATAAAAACAAAACCCCTGAAAGCAGTTATTTTGATGTAATTGCTTTATGGTGTTCTTTCAACTTCAGCTGTTTTAAACTTCAGAAAGATGATCCGTCACCAAAAGAAAAAGGCATAAAAATTGAAATCTGGAAAATACAAATTAATGTGAAATGTTTTCACTGGGGGGAAAAAAGCTGTCCAAATTCAGTAAGAGACTTCATTTTACAGGTAATCTACCACTTTGATGAAGTAGTTTTATCAGCATATCTCAAAGCAGTTTCACCATCTCTCTCTTATCTATGTGGGTTAATTTTTCTCGATGGAATTGCTTTGTCTTTCTTGTGTCTTCAAATTGATAGCAAGCTGATCCTTTACTCAGCCTCCTCCCTTTTGATCTGATGTTACATTTGTCTCAGTCATAGAAAATGTTGCTCAACAGGATATCAGTGCCTTTGACCTTTTCCTGGGATGCACAGTCCCATGCAATGCCCCACCACACGTGCCTTAAAGAAGGAGTTTGCAATCTTTGCAGGTTGAGCAAGGTAGAACTGGGCTGCTTTCATCTTTGTACAGCTTTAAGCAATCCAGAGATGACATTATTTCAGTTGCATGGGTTTGCCTCACTGTGGCTGCTAGGATCCACTAAAACAATGTCAGGTATGTTCAGTGGAAAATCTTCAAAAGGAAAAATAAATTTTAAAAAACCAACAGTGTTGTTTTCTCCAATGACAGAAGAAAACTCATTTTTGCATGGAAATAAATCAATCAATCACCTGGCACATGTCAATTTAAAAAAGAGGTAGCAGAAAGAGGGGGGAAATGCCATTATTTTGTTTATTCTTCTTGTAGTTAATTTTCCTTGCCCTTGGGAGCTGCTTTATAAAGAGTACATAAAAGATTTGTTCTGTTTGCTTGGGGATTGGAGAAGATGGAGCCATCAGATTTTCCTGATATTTGTGCCAGGCTCATGGAAAGAAAAAAAAAAAAAAAAAAACTTGCAGGAGTTTTTGTCTACCTCGAAGTTTACCAGTAATTTCATGTGATCAAAACTTTTGAATTTCTCTGATCATAATAATGAATATTATAGTATTTCCATTTTTATCAAGTTGTTTAGGTAAAACTATTGTCTCTTCAGTTGGCATCAGACTGCTTTGACACAGAGGATCTTCCAGAGTGACCCACAGAGCACAGAACTCTGGACTCGAATGTTTGATATCCAACCAGACGTGGCAATTTTTGAGGATTTTTTTCAGAGGTACTTCAGACTTCCCCTCTTGGTACAGTTTCAGCTGGCTGCAGGAATTCAGTATGGGATAGGTAAAAGTGCAGGCTGGTAGCACCATGTAATCTCCCTGACAGCTTTTTTTCACTTACTCATTTATCAACCTAAAAGCTAAAGCAAATAGGGATGCAACCTGTAAAGCTGTTGAATAATTTCAGTGAGCTTAACCACATGTTTAGCCTGAGGAAGAAAAAGCAGTTAATTTTATATCTAAATTTTTATTTTTTTTTTATCCAAAGCAAAGGACCCTCCTTTTTCCTGAAGGCAATTTCAAGCTGTTATTCAAGAATGAAAATTGATAATTGTTATATCTGTACTCAGTTGATCTTAATTTTAGTGGAGCTCCAGGCTAGCAAATATGAAAATATCATCTTGCTGGCTGATAAACTGGTTAAATGCATTGGTGCTGGATTTTGATGAAGTAGCAATAGTTAATATTTGTTGCTTAGCAAAGAGCAGTTATAATCCTGGCTTTGGAGTAAATCCAAATAGGGAGGGAGAAAGAAGTCATTCAGCAGCAGCATGAAGTGGTTTTTTATCTATGCAGACACACACAAACATTGTTAGACAGCATAAAGTGCTCTCGTAGCAGATTGTTTGCTCTCCCTGCTGCTGAGAGGAATCTCCTCAGCACAAGGAGGTTCCAGTGCCTGCACCCAGACCCTTCCAACTCAAACATTGGCTCCAGACCATCCCAGGGAATAGACTTTTCACCCCACGTCAGTGAAATAATTACAGAAATGTGAGCAGCAGTTGCCTTTGTCTCACCTGTGTGAAGGGCAGGAGGCTCTTTGGGAAAGCCCCTAAAGGTGGGTGAGCTGCCCTGCAAACAGGGGCCTGAACCAATGGAAAAATGCCCCATCTGTAAAACCAGGATGGTGCTGCCTGCCTGCACACCAGGGTTTTACAAATCCCCGTTCACACTGGTAAAAAAGAGTGTATTCTTTTCACTGGATGTAGTTACAGAAGTGCAGGGTTGTGCCACCAGTTTGGACAGTGACAGTCCTTTCAGTCCATGTAAATAATTTTTAATTATTAATGTCTTGTTTTAGAAATATCTTTCTCTTGCTTTCTCCTTCCAGAACTGTGTTCCCTGGGATACCTCCACTACTGGGTTTAGGTTGATTAAAGGCAGGGTTCATTTCAGCTTTAGGCATCAAAAAGACACTTTCCTGCTTTTCATTAATTGTCATGTCTGGTGCTTCATTGTGTCCAGTCCTCTGATCTTAAAAGGTACAGCACCACGTGGCTTTTCCCTAGAAAGCATTACTTCTAAATGAATTAGTACTTTGTCTTTTTTTCCTCCAAATGGCTTTGCGGTGATTCTGATGGAAATATTAAAAAGAGGTGAGACATTCTGCCTCACCACAGGATTAGAACTGGCCAGATGGATGTTGAGGAATTAGAGCAATATCTCCTGAAACTGAGTCAAGCAGTTCACTGGATCTTCTGCAGGAGTATTTAATGATAAAAGTTATTTCTGCAGTGCATCTGCCTGGGAGGCAGCAGAGCTTCCCAGCTGTGTGCAGCACTAATTCAGTGATAACTTCTTCTCTTAGAGTGGAACTTTTTCCAATGTCACTTGCATTGGGGGTTTTAGATCAGCTGCTTGAGTCTAAAATCTTCTTCCATTCCACAGGCAATTTAGTTTTTTGGGTGTATACAAGTTTTTCGTGGTTTAATAAGATGAGAAAAAAGTCAGCAACTGAGACTATTTCAGCAACTTGAATACTGCTGTGATGAAAGAAACCAGATATTATGGATTCATTCTGGGGCATGAAAATACTTATGAAGTATGAATTTATTAAAGGCCTTAAAGTACTTAAGACAGCTGCTGTGCATCTTGCAGCTCTACATGTAGGTTTTATTTGAATATATATAACACTATGGCTAACAAAGATGGCAATCAGAGGTGAACCTTGCAGTGCAGCACGGTGTTCCCCAGGATAACCACGTTCAGAGGGTAACCGGAGGGATTTTAATTTAAAGCACATGCAGTCCACTCTCCCAACTCAGCCTGCAGGAAGCAAAAGCAGAGAGTGAGTGCCATGTGGAGATGAGGTGGTGATAACTCCATGGAGAGGCAGAGGTGCCAGCTCAGCAGTGTCACACCATGATTGCGATGGTTATGCAAACTCCCGAGATGAGAAATCCTCCCCGTGCAGGTGAGAAGATAAAATAAGGCCCTTAGAGGCAAAGCAATCCAGGGTTCTGTCGATGGCTTGGTGATAAAGGAGCAATGTCAGACACTGAGAGCAAGAGCTGAGACTTCCCATCGTCCACTCTTCAATCCCATCCTTTCATTCCCTGCTTTTCTTTCTTCTGTAACTCGGAGATGCTTTTACTGCCCTCAGTGCTGGTCTCTAACTTGTACAAGCACATCATTTTAACTGTGAGTTTCCATAAAAGCATTAAAGAAACAGAAGATAAGTGACTTGCCAAAGGCCAAACAAAGCACCTGAGGTGGAGCTGGGCACAGAACCCAGTTCTCCAGGCTCGTTTGTTTAACTGCTTTTCCTATTTTCCACCACTTTCTGTCCCCTGTCAGTCCCTCTATTCTTGTTTGAAGCATGGGGGTACTTTATAACCCTGCATTTCTCACAACAGTAAGAAAGCCCTACAAGAGAGAAATGCTCCTGATTGTTTCTGTTCAAAGATGGGGGCGTTTCTAGACATGTCACATCTGAAAAGTGAGTGACTTTTGGCACCTAGTCCTCAGTTTTCTGACATGAGGGACACATGCAAGGAATATCAAATACCTGGTTGAAGCCAGACTGTGCCTCTCTAAGCATACTGTGCTTTTTTTCTATGCTGAAGGCCTAAAAAGGGAATTTTCTCTGCCTATCTAGACAGGGGAGCCTCTTTTAGGTATTATCTGCTGTACAAATATTGGCCTACTCCTTAAAGCCAGTTTCATAGAAAGTTGAAGGCAGTCTAAGAAGGAGAACATATCCTTTTATATGCATTGGATAAGGTAAATGATATCAAATAAAATGAAGGATTAAAGCATGCTCGAGCTTGAAGCAATAGATATAAAAAGGACAGGAATTATTGTTTACTTACATTTTTCAGCTGGGTGTGTGCAGTCAGTTTTGCTGAGGATTTATGTATCACATCAGCTCATTTCCAGCCTGTGCCAGCTGCCATGGGGAGCACCACACCAGCAGCTCTGCCCTGAGCTGCCCAGCAGCTGTGGGCACTTGCCCAGGTCCCTGCCCACCTGATCCCATTTCTCCATACACATTTCCCCTGGTGAACACTTCTATTTTCTCACCATTTCTTCTAATCACTTCAGCATTGATCACCAATGGTTTTATAGTTAAAATCCACCCAGAGATGTTTTCTTCTTTCTTCTTTTTTTCCCTCTTTTCCTCCTTTTTTGTTTTAAATTGTTGTGGTTTAGGTGCTTTGTTCTCTGGTTATCACAGTGTTTCAAAGCATAATAGTGCCAAGATATCTCCTAGAAATTGTGTAGAAAGTGCTGTGGCTTGCACCTTCAACAAAAAGTAAAATACACGTTGCAGTGATTTATGTGATTTACACATCACATTTTATACTCCGCATTGCTAATAAGCAGTGTGACAGTCAAAATCAGTCTGAGTAATATAGCAACAAAATTAATGAAGTAAAAGAATTCTGAGAGTCTGAGAGACAAATCAATATAATTATACTTCACATAAAAATTAGGAACTGTGCAAAGTTAAAGCATTATAGAAGAGCAATGGAACAGAGATAGTTACACAGTTGGAAATGCACATGTATTTACAACTGTTTAACCACAGCTATGTAAGAATTTCTATAAAGAGTTTAAACAAACAGAAAAGATTGCAGTCTATACACTCTGCTCCGAAGTGAGCTGGCCCAACAATGGAATTGTTTTCCAGCAATCAATCAAACCCTTACAAAGCATTTCACATTTCTAATGGCCAATAAGTAGGAATAACTCCAGCAACTCCAATTTCCCTCTGTTTCATCAATGAAACCAGCAGTTGGGTTTGGCTGTTGGAGTGCTCTGTGTGTCATAGTTGGAAAGTTTAGGTGAGCTGCTGACGTAGCAGGGATTACATTTAGGTTTCCATAGAGAATTCAGACCTCAGTGCTTTGTTCTTCAGAGCTCTTTTAAATTCCTGCAGCAGCTGTGAGGCAGAGGTTGGGCTGGAGGTGGGATTAAGGGTCGGGTTGGGATGTGGGCAGGGGTCCAGAGGAACTGGGATGGAGAGTGGTGATCTCTGGGAGCTCTTGGCTAGTCTCAGTCTGGGATTGCTTGCTGGTAGCTAAAGTGTGGCAGTCTGAGTGCAGAGAGGCTGATTGATTATTAAAACTGGAGCTGAGGCTTTCTGAGTCATCACAATGCAAAAAGAAACATCCAAAAGTCATTTCTCCACCCCATCTCAGCTTTGAGCCTTTGATTTAGAAATGATTTCTGAAGTTTTGGCAAGCATGAGCAGCAGATCTGCATCTCCTCCCAGCTTTGCACCATGGCTGCAGCAGTGACCAACAGCCTCAGGAGAGTTTCCTTCCAGGTTCAAACAGGGAGAAGGATGGATCTCTGGGCTCCTGGAGGAGGGAAGCAGAGCTGAGCTGGGCCAAACATGAGTTGTGTTGGGCTTTGCTGTCCCAGTAACTGTGGGGAGGCTTTGCAGTGCAGGACAGCCAAGAATGAGTGAGAGGAGCCACAGGGCTGCTTCCTGATCCATAATTTTTCACTGGAGAGGTGTAACTCCCCTGGATCCAGTTGGCTTTGCCTTGAGTTACCTTCCTAGGAAAGCAGACCCAACTAATGGCAGCTGAACAGCACTTGTAGGTGAACTCCAGGGGTTCATCCAGGGTTTTCTCCAGGACTTTTGTAGCTGCCTCAATCCTCCTGTCCTGCACTCAGTGCATGAGAAGAGGCTGCAGGAAGAGTAGATAACCCTGGAGCACTCAATGGTGAGAGCAACAACATGGAAGCCCAGAAGTCAAGGCTCACTTAGACCATTTATTTTGCTTCGTTTCACACCCAATGTTCCTCCTCTTAACCAGATCAAACTTTACCAGGCATTATGCACTGGGTTGATCCACAGAAAAGTTCTTTCAGAATGAAAAATCTGTTTGCTGGTGGGGAAAGGGTAACGTAGCAACTCTTGTGTACTTTGGTGAAAAAGCACTGCATAAAAGAGGGACTCTCTTTATGTTTCCCTGGGTGATTCAGGCTGGCTGGGTGTGGCAGCCAGGGAAATGTGATCCACCAACTATTTACATAAACCAAAAACTGTTTGTCTAAGTACCAGGAGACAAGGGCTAAGCTGGATGAAGTGCTGTAAAGAATTCTTTCTGCAGAGTGATCCCTATTTGCCATCCAAAGAGGCAGGCAGATGCTTATATAGTACAATATAAATTTTTGAGGAGTAGTTAAAATCTTCTAACAGCATGGTCAAGCTTTGTCCTCTACCCCCTTGAGAGCTGAGTGTGTGGATGAAGAAAGAATGGTGGAGGAGTGCCTCCCAAAATTCTCTTTTGAAGCCTTCAAAAAATAGAGAGAACAAATACACTACAATGCTAAAAAAAAATTGTTGCAAAAATAATTTCCATTTTGTACAATGTTTACCAGAGCCACTGCAGAAATTTCATAATCATGTAATTAACCATTCTGCCTGTCAAGTGGGTCTAGTTTCAGCTAATACTAACCATGTAAAGCTCTAATATGCAAACGAACTGGCAGAATGGAGTTCAGAATTTAACATTAGGTGCTGATTTCACTAGTGATAAATTGCTTTGATCCATTGAGTCATGCCTTGTTGTCCTTCCAAATGAATGCAAGCACCTTCTCCTAGAAGTGAGTCACCCCTGGAGATGGGGGCCAGCCTGACCTCGCTGCTGTCCATGTAACCCTCAAGTGGTTTAAAACCTAGGACATGTTTATCCTCATGGAATTCTTGTGAGGTCAAGAAACGCTGTTCTTTCCATTTTACAGCAATGGGGCTGAGGTGTGAACTTTTGAAATGTGTTGAAGCAGCAAAGTCTTGAAATTAGCTCGAGCTGCAGCACCTGACAGCTCATGCTCATTTCTTTGGGAGATGGATGATTTCCCCAAGATAACTCAGGAAAACTGGAGCAGACAGCAGAGTTAATCCAGCTCTGTGTTCTAGGCAGCAAATTTTCTTGCTCTGATGGAGTTAAATTTTCTGCTATCCTTTGTTATTCTAGAAATAATGCATGTATGGTGTGGAGTTTATGCTTTCTTCAGTCAGATGAACTCAGTACACCTGTAGAAGCCAAAGTCCCTGAAACAGGAAAGAGTAAAGCACAGTAGTGCAAGCTTTTGATATTCACCTTGAACACCAGCTCCTCCTTGGCACTTTGCTGCCTCGCTGTCCTTGGTGTGTGGTGCTGGGTGAGTGGAGCAAGGCAAAGGATGACTGTTCCTGCAGAAAAGTCAGGGCTGTTTTCAGCAAGAGAGGATCCACTTCTGCAAGAGCAGTGAAATGTGCTCTTCTACTGTAATTGTGATGGGGGATTTTGGGCTACAACCATGAAACAGTTCATGTATTGGTTGCTGTTTGCCCTCCAGAGGCAAAGCCAAATCTGAAAGTACAGCTTTCCTGTGAGACACTTCCACTGCCATTAATGCTTGATGATGTTCAAACGCATAAAGGGAATTCTTTAAAGGCACAGACAGTTGACAGAGCAGAGGTCCAGATGCAAAAGGACTGATTTGAAAGGCCTGTGTGTTCAATACAGCTGTACATGTCTTCCCACAGGTGAGTCTGGGAAAGGATATAGCACATTTTCCCCAGGACAGCTCCATGCATTTTCTATTCCTGATCAAGATCTATTCATTGGGCAAGTGCTGTTTAATCAAGCAGCAGGAAAAGGGTGTGTGCTGTCTTCAGTAGTACAAAGAAATCTCATTCAAAGACAGTCCCGTTCTTAAAAGGCTGGTGTTTAAATTAGACCTGCCCAGACAGGTCTGGCATGTTTAGTGTGACCCCCTTTTACTGTGGATGTTCCGGTTATAACCATCTCACTGCTTCCAGTTAAAATAAAAACACAACTGCCATAGAAAACATGGAGCAAACCAAGCTCCCAACACTTGCCAGCCCCTGTTTAGTGATAAACCACTGCTACTGGAAAGTAGCAAAAATTTTAGAAAAGTACATAGAAGAGTAAATTCAGTAAAGAAATTTAGAAGACAGTGTTGTAGAAGACAGCAAATTGACAAGGGAAGCAGGGGAGAAATTATGTCTGTTTGGTTTATTCCAGTATTTGGACTTCATGGGTTTTGATGCCATTTGGACCTAAATGCGTTGAAGGCTCTGTGGCTGCCTTTGCTGCCATAGCATGTCCTTCTCTAGAAGGAGAAGCTGCATATCATCTTTGATAGCCAGAAAAATGGTGTTCTTGGCTTTTTTCCTTTTCTTGGTCCTTTATCTCAACTCTTCCAATGTTCCCTATAACAATGATGAGTCTTAGAGGTCACCAAGGCTTATTTTAGTCATGTTGCCATGATATGCTGTAGCTTTATAAAGAAATGATCATATGCTGTGAGATGTGCAGCTTTTCTGGTGCAAGAGCAGATCCCCTGGCCTCTCCTCGAGTCCATATGCTCAGGTTTTTCCCTGTTAAGTCCCTTGGTGTGTTACAGCCTGCCTCTGTCTCCTTCAGTCTCCTGGCAGAGGTGACAGATGCTCAGCTCAGGTCTGCAGTGAGTCATGTGTGGAGAATGAATGATCCATCTGCAAACTCGGGAGAGACTCCCTGGGAACCACTCCCAGGCCCTGCTGCTCCTGGGGATAAGTGCCAGTCCAGCAGTGCCTCTTTCACCTGGTGTTCAGCTCCCCTTCAGCCCTGTGGTGCTGCAGTGTCTGCAGAGAGGAGAAAGGTGTTGGGGTGTGCTGATAACCAATGGGGTACCCCTTGAGGCAGCCTCAGCCTCCCCTTTCTCCTCGTGGTGTTGGTGAAGCCAAGGAAGATGTTATGTACAAAAGCATCTTATCCCTGCTCACACAGCACAGGAGTGAAGGTGGCTTTGCTTTTGCCTGATGTGAGATGGAGCAGGGCAGAAATATCATCCTTAAACTGTGCTTTCTGTCCTGAGTTATTGCTCCACAAGCAATCTGGGACGTTTTCCAGGATCTATTACAAATAACTTTAAGTCCGGACTCAAATAGACAAAAAGTAAATGAGTTGTTGTGGGCAGGAGAAATAATGAATTCTCCAAAATAACAATCTCACAGGCAGGAAAGAGCAGGTGCTGCTTTATTTATCAAGAAATGAGGGAGGTTTTTCCCAGTTGCTGAAGGGAACTAACACTGGTGAGATAAACAGGATGATAAGAGTTCAACCATCCTACTCTCCTAAGGATAAAAAGGAAGCACAACCCTGTCCATGTGAGGTCCTGCAGCATGCAAGTGAAATCCCATATTTATCCAAGAGGATCTGCCATCACATACAGAGATTTTAATACAGATCCGTTGCAAAGGAAAGGAGCTCAAAGATTTGCTTTCCCTCACTTACGTGAACTCAGTGTTGAAATCTTCCATCAAGTGTAGAAATTGCTGCCTCGTGGTTAGATTTTTCCAGATTGCCCCACTGCAGTCACAATGTCTAATCCCCCACCTCATTGTTGGGGAAAATCTTTGTCATCATCTTTCCTGTGTGCCAATTCCTGCCAGCTTTGGGAGGCAGAAAGGAGGTGGGAGGTCTGTGGGATCCTGGAGAGCTGCAGCTCTCTGGAGCCTGTTGCTCTCAGCAGAAAGGCCCAAAGGAGCCATTTAGGAAGAATTGCTTAGTCTATAGTGATTTGGAGATTTACCATTATAACTCCTTCAGATAATCCTTTTTAAAAGCTGGATTTGAAGTAGATCAGGTCTAAGACAAGGCAGTTTCTGTGGGTATTGTAGCTTTCTTAAGATTGCGTGTGGTACTTTGGCAAGCATAAAAATGTCATGTAAAAATCACCTCCTTCTGCCTGACATTCTCAGGTAGCAAAAGCTTCTATTGTAGATGTGAATGTAGAGACAGGACCCTATTGTGGTTTGGTTTTTTTTTTTTACTGAATTTGAGAAAATCTGATGCACAGTTGTATTTTTTTCACTCAGGCTGAGTTCAGTGTAGGGGTGCCACGTTATGTCTCAATCAAATCAGTCCTCTGAAGTCAGTGGTGATACTGCTCAGAGATCAAACTGTGTCTAAGAACCAGGTTACACTCTGGTAAAATTCCTTTTTTCTTACTTTGTTTTTTTAATCTTAGTTTTCTTTTATTTGTCCATCTTTTATATTTTGTAAAATATGTACAGAGATTGCAGTTTTTCCATACCACAGCTGGGCTGGGGATGTTTGCTAGGCCAGAATCCCAGGTGCTAAAAATGCTGGAATACTTTCTTGTTCCAATGTCTGAGGCACTTGCCTGCCTGTCTCCACCACTGTGTCACTGTCAGCAGTGCAGTTTATCAGGCTTCCAAGGAAAAGCTCTTGTCAGAGTGGGAAAAGACCCAATAGTACCTGTGTAGGCAATCTCAGAAATTGCATAAACACATCCAAATGCTATCTTGAGACTCTGAGGCATTGCAAAGCATGAAAGAATTACTTAATGTCATGGAACAGCTAGCTGGTTCTGTTTTGCCTAAAAATGTGTTAGGAATATTTCTGATGCTAAGGCTTGTTCATTTCTTAGGGAGCTGTAGAACAGATACATTTACAAGTATGAGTAATGGGAAACAGAATTTCTGCACAATGCAGACAATCCTTTCATGTTACATCATTCAAAGCAGGGTATTCACATGGGGATATATTCAGGCAAAACTCCACAGCCAGAAGACCAGGCTCCACTGCTTGGCTGTGCTTTTAATGTAGGAAACTTTTGGTTAAGATTTGTGGGTATCTTTCACACAATGCATCAAAGAGCTGAAAAGTTGAGGATAATCATTCCCACACATGAATCTACGTGCGCTGCAGTGCGAGCCCTTCTGAGCTTCCTGCACTTCAAACATCGTCCCTACATTTGCTCTTGGAGGTCCCCAGCAGTGTAGACAGCCAAGAGACACTTCTGAGATTACTGAATTAACAATCCAATGAAAAACTGTATTATTAAGAAAAAATGAAGAAATAAGTGTAGTACAGAAGTCTGTTAAGGAGTACGTTTATTTTCTATGGATAAATTTCTTCCTAAGGCAGAAGTCAAAATTTGCTTTTAGTATACACATTTCAAATAAAGGGCAATCAATGGGAGCAGCCAGCTTTGCTGTCTTGGAATGACTAACATGTCATGTAGACCAGTTTGACCTTGTGTTATGATAAATGATGTCATGGAGGTGAACGGCAGAAAAAAATGCAGGTTTAATGCTTTTTTTTTGTTTTACAATTGTGTGCATTTTCCAATAAGGCATCTAGTTCTGAAACGTTAATGAGTCTTTGGATTCCACAGTGAGATCCCAAATACCTTAGAGTCAGGAACTCGAGTTTCCAGAAAACATGTAGCACCATGTGAATATACAAAAATCTGGCAGCATAAATGAATGTGTAAATGTACATAAAGCTCATAGTTAGTCATGCAAACACTGAGCTGCAGACCCGGCCTGTGCACGCTGTGTAGGCTGAGGTAAACGTGACACAGCCCTGTGCCTATCTCTGCCCTGGCTGCTGGCAGGGTGTCTCCATCCTGACACACAACAATCTTCGCATTCCTGTCCCACCTGCAGCCAGAGTGAATTTAATGAGGAAAACTGAACTGTCCTGCCTCAGCACGGGCCTGCGGAGAGCGCGGAGCCAGGCCCGTGCTGGGCATGGCACAGAAACGATGTGGGCATTGGGTTTGGGCAAAATCATCTCTTTGTCCTCTTCCCTTTTGAGAGTGAAGGGGTGAGTGGGGAGAGAGGATTTTTGGTGGCTGTTCAGAGACAGACTGACCCACCAGACCCTCACGGAGCTCAGGCCAGGCCCCCCCGTGGGTGCTGAGCGAGGAGCCAGCCATGCAACCAGATGCCACTGCTGGCTGTGCTGAGCAGAAAAGGCATCCAGACTCTTGGCACTTGACTCTTGCATCTGCCAGGCTTTTCCCCCATAAATGGCCCTTCCAGAGAAGGGGCTGTGCCAAGGGGAATGAGCTCCATGGGGAATGAGCTCCGTGCTCCAGGAGGAGGAAGCTGCCTGATGTGCCCGGCACTGCCCTTGCTTACTGAGCTGTCTTTCCAACACCCCCAGAGTTCAGGAGTTCCTGGTTTGACACTGCTTTTGGTCGAGTATTTAACAGCATAATTGTTTGGAGAAATGAAGCAGTGCTGTGGTTTTGATGTGCTCAGTGCTCTGCTGACACCTGGGCCCCAGCTCGGTGCAGGGCTGCAGCCATCTGGGGCAGGCAGTCCTTACTGCCAGCACTGCCTGACCCCGCTGCCCAGCCTGGTACAGGGGCTGACAGCTCTGCCAAACTGCTTGGCAATCCATTTCTGAGCAAAAAAATGACATTTAGGGTTTTTTGTAGAGGTGGTGATCTTTTCCAGGGCAAGAGAAAAATAATAATTCACCTACGCTTTCTCTATAAACTTAATCCGTACACACCTATTCCTGATTACAGTATTGCCAACACTGAATTTCACACATTTAGTTATGAACAAACACTCCTTTGCAATGCCATGAGTTACCTGAATTTTGAGCACTTCATATGAACTAAGAGGGAGTGTGTTTTAATTTGGATTTTCTGTGTTGGCCCAAAGCTGTATCACAATGTTGTCTTTGGCCGGGACTGACATCTGCACTGAACATTTAAAATAACAGATGCTTGTCCAGGCCTTCAAGGATAAGTCCTTGCAGAAAGGTGGCACCTCTCTGACACTTGATTTGTACTTCAGTCAGTGTTTGCTTCAGCGTATTTCACACTCAGGGAGCTGCTGCTGTGGGGAGCAGGGGACCTGTGGAGAAGAGGTTGCCAAGTTTTTTGGGGTGGTGCCATGCTGGAGTGAAGGGAAGGAGCACTTCTGCTATGAAACCAGGCTGAGATGGGATTGTTCAGCCTGGAGAGGAAAATGGAGATGTTTTAGCACCTTCCAGTACCTAAAGGGATCCTGAGGGAGATGGGGAGAGACTTTTGACAGGAGTATGTGGTGACAGGCCACAGGGAATGGCCTTAAACTGAGAGAGGGCAGGGTTAGATGGAATACTGGGAAGGAATTCTCTGTGAAGGTGGTGGGGCCCTGGCACAGGGCCAGAGCAGCTGGGGATGCCCCTGGATCCCTGGCAGTGCCCAAGGCCAGGCTGGACAGGGCTTGGAGCAGCCTGGGACAGTGGAAGGTGTCCCTGCCATGGCACTGGATGGGCCTGGAAGTCCCCTCTGAGCCAAACCATGCTATGGCTCTATAACTTGCAGTAGAGTATTTTCAGATGTATAAAGACACCTCAGGGCACCATGAATTGCTTCCTTTCACCCCTTCTTGGCAAAAGATTTATGATTAAAAATATGTGGACCATAAGTCTGATTTTGCTGAAAACTTATTTGAAGAATCTAATTGAAGAAACAGAATGCCAAAACTTTAACAAAGGCTTTTTTTCTTCCCCCATCTGTTTGATCAGGTGTCTTGGTATAGAAGGTATTTTAACAAAAGGTTGTGCAGATGGTAAGGGAAAACATTCAACTGTTTGACTAAAAATCATTTCCTCTCTCAAAGAGGGAGTGCTTTCACAGATCTCATTAGTTCAACTGTTATAACTTCCAGGAGTTGCCACGGGGTACAAAATGCTTGGGTTTGGTGGCACAAATTTATAAGCAAGAAAAGAATCAGTGAAAGAAAAACTAAGTGAATGCTCAGATAGCTTTAATTTTGGAGTACACATCCAAAAGAATTACATGCTTCCTCATTTGCTCTATAAATATTATGTATTCCTTTATTTGCCACACCATGTGAACTCCAATATTGCTTTGCCACCTCTGTTGTGCAGGCTGGGTGTTAATTGTGGCTGGTGTAGCAATGCATGGAGCCAGTGCTGATTCACAGGGCTGCTGCCTGCTCGGGGCTCCTCTCAGTACCTTGTTATTTTGCAGCAGTGGGATCAGCTCTGTGCTGGTGCTGTGCAAGCAGAAAGATAGTCTGGAGGAGTCTGCAGTCTCAGACAGCCCGTGTGCCTTACTCCAAACTGTAAGGTCTGTCTGATTCTGCTGAGTGAGTCACAGTTTTGTTTTGCCATATTCAGATGACACCTCCTCCTCTCAGTGAAAACATGCTGGAATAGCCTGGCAGCATAACCAAACAACAAAAGAGTGCTGCTGATGGCTGACAGCTCTGACAGGTGCATTTGAAACTGGAGTCAGTTTTGTCATGGTGCGCAGAGAGGAGCATTGACGCTGGAAAAATAAGTAGATTTTTGAAATGTAATTTTGTAACTCTGCCAAATTAAGAAGTCCAAACATTGCGATCTTCCAAGCAGGGTTTTTGAGATGCAGATTTGTTTGTTTTGTGAGGGCACTTAAATATTTCATTCTTTAGCAGGGGATTTGCCCTGCTGGCTGGGGGAAGATTTGCCCGTCCTGCTTTGAGGAGAGGAGGATGACTCTGGGGTTCTGCAGCGCTCCGAGCGCGCTTCTGTTCCAGCCCTGTAATTTCTCATCACAAATTGCCTTGACTGGTTCAATGATTTTTGTCATTGTACAGGTCACTAACGTTCAGTCATAATCTGAAGCAGAATTCTTGTGTTAGCCTTTTGCAGACTTTGGGTTCTTCGTGTTTGTGCTATGGGAGGAAAACAGGAACCCAGGGCCCTGCTAAACGCAAATGCCTTGCATGAGAGTTGTTTTATTTTTTTTTTCCTTTTACCATAGTCTCTGTTAATAAAGGTGATCATATGAGAGAAATTTAGAAATTCTAAATGATTAAAGATTTTGTTTTACCTGTAATCTATATTCAGCTGTCTGAAAAGATCTGTTTTTTGAGGAAAACTTACAGGAAGTTTAAGATCATAAATAAGGTCACTTGACTTCAGACATGGATGAACGAACAAGAAACTGTCTTTAAACAAATATGCTAAAGCAAATGGAATAAAATAGATTTAGTGTGTTTGGGGTGTAATTCTGAGGTATTGGTGAATTTAGGACAAACACTGACTATGGAAGGGTCTGTCTTGAATTCTTCACATGCTGAGAAAACATTAAAACATTTTTGGTAGAAAAAGTGTGATGTTAGTTTGATAATGGTTTGATAGATTAATAATTTGTGTTTGTCTCATAATCATACATACAAGTCTTAGGCTCTATAAACTGGGGCCTTCAAAAGGCCTTCAATTTTCTCATATTGTAGCTTGCCATTAAAAGAGTAAATTAACAGCATTAGCACCAATATGAGGCTTTGGTTGTCATTTTAGGGTGATCGTTTCAAGCATGCTCCCCTCCTCCTTGGAAGATGCAGCCCTCCCTTTCTGGGTGTGAAATGGTAGAATTTTACATGTCTAAAATGAATTAATTTTTTTACCCCTAAGTGTGAATATCTTCTGAGCATGCAAACTAGTCAGCTAAATTAAGGTAGGGACCATAGCATTTTTGTTTGGAAAATTACATCTAGTTCTTTGTAACGTTGGCTCCATGTTTAAAGAAGTCTCAGTGTATATTTTTACATGCACAATTCACAGCTGCAGACAAGCCTAACTAGCATTTGGACTTGACTTTCTTCTTGAAAAAAATCTGACTCTCAAATGCATTCTTTTCTTGTGAGGCTTAGGAATATTGATTTGATTTTTTTTTTCCCCTAATGACTTATGTGTCAGACCACCCTTTACTCCTAGTACTGAAATGAAGTGACAGTCTATGGCTGGCTGTGGAACAAGTGATGTCTTGGTCATGGCCCAGCACAGATTTCAGGCACAGCACGTTGCCTCCCTTGCCAGCCTCTGAGGCTAAAAGTCTGCCTCTGTCCCAGTATCTCATCTGCTTTCTCACTTGGACTCGAAAAAAAAGGTCAGGCCTTGACTTTACAGGTCAGTGCAATGAGTGGCAACAAACTGCACTGAGCAGGGGAAAGAAAAAAACCCTTTAAATTTGTGTGCTGGGGTCAGACGCAGGCAGGACACGAGGTTTGTGCTCTGCCCTCCCAGCACAGGGTGAGTTTCCCTCCTTGCTCTCCACACTGTCAGGTGCTGGGGGCCTTTTGCTCCCAAATTCTTCAGCACAGCCAATTCCCAGTGTCCTGTAGGAGCATCCATTGCCCGAGAGCCTCCCCCATGGAGCAGCAGGGTGTGTGTGACAAGGGGCTGTAAAGAGGGATTTGGGAGCACTTTCCTGTCTAATGAAGAGTGTGATCTTTTAAGGCTAAGACATCACTTTCACTGTTTGTTTTATGAAAGTTCTGTGTCGCTGTTTTATCTTTATTTCCATTTGCTTAAAATTCTCCTACCTGGAGCTCTGAACATATATGTGCCTGTATATATATTAAATATAAATATATATACAGACACACACACCATGTTAACATACAAATCTCTCATTTCTGTATTTTAAGCTCTGCCAAAAAAAGCAGTTTAGAAGTGAACACAGACCAATTCTTGATGTGAGCCCAGAAGGGACTGCAGACTCTGTGATTACACCTCTTGTTCTGCTCAGTAAAATGAGGCACAGCTTGGCTGAGGACGTGCTGAAGGTCCTGAACAAGTCTGGCAGTGCTGAGAATCCTGTGGAGGTGTTTTGCTTCTTGGTACATTCATGTGACAAACTGTTGGCTATGGTGCTTTAAGCTGGGGAAGGGCTTTACAAACAAACAAGGAACACTGAGGGAACAAACCCAACATTTTACAGTGCTATGCAAAAGTGTACTAAAAAAATCATTCTGAAAAAACCAATATAGTGCTTCTGATATTTCTCTGGAGAGAAGTTCAGAAACTTCCTATTATTTCCTTCAAACTTGGGTTTATCAGATTATTAACATGGAATTAACCAAAGAAAAAATGTCAGATAAGTGAGGAGAAAAAGATCAAATGTTTCCCGAGACGTAAGGAAATGGCTAAAATTGTATAGAGCATTGCCTTATTCTTCTAGTTTGAATATTATGCCTCCCAAAAAGAAAAGGAGAGGGAAGCAGTGAAAAGCACCATGTGATGATTGGCCTGTCCTGTTGGGCAACTAATGGAGACTCAGCTGTTTGCTGTTATCCAGGCTGGGATTAGAGGATAAACATGTCTGGGATTTAGCATAGGCAGTGCAGGGCTGGTTCCCATGCTCTGGGATGGGTGTGCAGGGCCTTGCTCTGTGTTGTTACCTGGGAGTAGGGAATGGGGTAAACAGTCCCTGTCCTGTCCCCTTGGGAGCCACGGAAGGGACACTCAAAAAATCCAAGCTGCCGCCTAAAATACTACAGAAGAAACCACTGAATATCAGTTCTCTATGTTGATTTATCTGCTGGTTGTGCACCTGAGTTCTCAGCACAGTTTTGCACTGGGTTGCTGTCCCATGGAGATCTTTGCCATGTCACTGTAAGGAGAGATTTAAATGGTTTGTCTCCCAAAGAAACTTCACCTTTGCCTAAATGCTGGCTGTAGGTGTGTTAGAAGGTGCTTTCACACAAAGGTAAAATAGGATTGTGCTGCCTGATAGGGGTAAAAAACCCCCATGATCCTCGTTTTGGTTAATCCTAGAGCAGAATTCCCTAGTGAGAAAATGAATTGCTAGAGGCTTTCCTCTACAGTATAAGAACTTGAGGAAGGAAATTCAAGGAAAATATCAAGGAAACTGGGAAGTGAGGGATACCAGGAGCTAGGTTTGTCATGTTATTGCTGAGCCAATTTCAATCCCACCATGGTCAGATACCAGAAACCTGAATTGTCTTCACTTCCTGGGAGTTAATTCGTATTTTGGTGGAGTTCAAGGAGGACTTGTAGGACAAGCAAAGCAGCTCTCTATGAAGCTTATGAAAACTTGTGATGTATTTTGTAACATCCACACACTGGATCTAAATCTCAGATATCCCATTAATTATAAATTTTTTGCAATGTAGGCAGCCTGCAGTGACCCACTAATGACTAGCACAGGGGCAAGATGTTCCAGGAATTCCTTAGCCACAGATGAAGTTTGGAAAAGGAATTGGGTGCATAACCAGGCTTTCTTTCCCAGTAAAGTGTTTAAATCCTGACATTTTGAAGAAATCAAAAATTTGCATGAATATAGGTTTGGCAGATAATTTATCCTACAAAGTAAGGAAAGGAGTGGTGAATGCTGAAGTGTTTTCTTTTTTTAAAATTAAAGTTATTGATTTTCATTCCAGAATGACAGCTTTCTTTGTTAAATAATTGCTGTAATTCAAAGAAATATTCCCTTTTGAGTAAAAAAGAATGTTTCTGTTTGAATCAATTATAAGGTCTGTGTGTGTACAAATTTTTCTTTCACTAAGCAAAAATTGCAATAATTAGAGGCTGTGATTCACATCTAACAGAAGGCTAAAAAGGAAAGTAGCAATGTTTTGCCTTTGTGCATATGTTTATTCTTGCTATTTAGAATTTAGTAACAGGAGAATAAATATATTTTCTGGGAAAAGGGGAAATTGTTGATGAATAAACAATGGGGATTTCTTTTTTCTTTCCTTGTGTCCATTGGGCAAATATGCAGATTTTCTTCTACCTCTTGTTTGCTTTCTTGCCCCAAATATCTATAGAATGAGTGAACTGCAGGATATTTTTGCCTCTTATGCAAATTACATGTCAGTACATAATTACCTGTTAGAGTAATTGCTTGGTTCCTACACAGAGGTAGCAACTATATGCAAATAAAGCACACAAATACCTGAATATTTTGGTATTTGTTTCATGTGCATGAAAATATGCGTCACAGTTTCTGTGTAAAGATGATCATCTCATTTCTAGTGAAATGCAAACGAGTTCTGAGCAGCATATCTCAAGATCTAAATTCAATTAGGCTCGTGTAATAATGATCTGTCAGGAGAGTATTACATGCAAGGTTTTCTAGATATCAAACCCTTTCTATCTTGTATCAAACACTTGAAGAAAATAATTGTGAATTAGGAGAATGAAGTACAGTCTGCCTCAGGATCGTGAGATTTCCTCTCGAGGATGCTCCCACAGATCTCACAAAAGAACAGGGTATTTATCACCCTACCAATGATTCCTTCTGCACAGAAGGATTAGATGAGGACAGGCTTAAAAAGCACCTTTGGGTTCTCTTGATCTGGATTATTTCAAGTATTCTGTAATGAAAATGTGCCTTTTGCTGAATTTCTTGAAGTCTCCCTAAATCTTTTCACCTCTTACACCCCACACAGCTGCAAATTTTTTATATATTTGTGGTGTTTGGTCCAGATTAAATAAGACAGAGACCTGAGCCTGATGGGTGCTTGGGATTGTTCCCTTTTCCCTGGAAACACTGAAGTGTCCCCAGGATGGCTCCAGCATGGAGGGATTCCACATGGCTGATTCAGTCTGGATTGTTTATCTTTTGAACACCACTGACCACAAATTACCTGGCCTTCCGTGGTCATTAATTAATAGACTCCATTAGTGAGCAGCCAATTACAGGGTGATTATTTTTCCCTTGTATCCTTGGCTCTTTGCATCCCTGCTTTCCTTTTGTCCACGAGGCAGAGCAGGGGATGCAGCCAGCCCAGATCCCACATGGGACTGACCCCATTGCTGCTGTACCCTCACCTGTCCTCATTTTTCTGATGCTTTTAATGCCATCACTCAGCTCCTACTTCCTAAACTCTTTGTACTTTTGCTTCCTGTGCCTTCACTCTCACAATTGTTGCATTGCCCACCCTGTATGTGTTTCCTTTTAGATGTGTCTCTAGTTATCTCTGAAAGTCACCTGCTCTGTAATGAGAAAAGGAATGATGGCATTGGTTTTATCATTTCAATTTTTTATTCTTTGAAGGGGTTGGTATTGAACATGGAAATGAAAAGACAGCAAGAAGTCTTTTGCAAAATAGTATCTTATATCTTATGAAAAATGGGAAAATCCTTTTATTGCATGAAAAGATAAACAGATTTCTAGATGCAGTAAATTCTGTGCTTTCAGCCATTAGTTTCAGTAGCTGGAGAGCTGAATTGTGGCAAGCTGGCCCAACACGTCCTGGGAATTTATGGGAATGATGTAGAATGGGGGCAATGCAGGTGAAGGAGGAGTTTCTTGCAGGCTCCCAGTGCAAACTGGTCCAACTGGAGGCTGGGATGCTTTTAAAACAGCCTGTTTCTGGGAGGAGCGGTCCCCTAAAGCACCTGTGTTCAGCAGTGCCTTTGAAGAATGCTTTGCAATCTGTGAGCACAATCTCACTCCTGCTCATGCTGCAGATTAACCGAGGCCTGAGATTTGGTGGTGTGGTGGCAGCCTTTAAAAGCAATGATTTATAAACACAAACTGTAGCTAAATTTTTCAGGGAACTGGATCTGCAGACATCAATGGCACGATTAGAAACACCGTGGGGAGTACATGCATAAAGCTTCTTTTAATTCTGGGCTTTTCAAGCGTTTAATAGCTTGACAGCAACATTTTAATAACAGCCCACTAGGCCCAGTTTTGGCATTCACCACACACGGAAACAGCTCCTGGAACTTGTCCATGGAACAGAGAATTCTGTTTCTGCAGGCTAGATCTCATGTGGAGATAGAGCTGAGATAGAGCACTTGGAATTCAGGACACTTTTCCATCGCTGGGTGCTTGGGAACGTTCCATGCTCCTGTACCAAAGCCACCCCTCTGCAGGGGGCTGTGCTCCATGAATTTTTCAACACACATTTTCCTCCTGAGCTGACTTCCCCGAGCAGTGCTGAAGGAAGTTGTCGTGCAGCAATGGAGATTTTGGTTGTGGAATTTTGTGGCGTGCTCCTGTCAGTGACAAGGCAGAATGGGGGTCACGTCTGGAGACCCTTTGGAAGCACTCCTGAATACCAGGGCTCCTGTCAGTAGTTACTGCCTTGGAAAAAAGGAAAGTGTTCAACCCTTCTGAACCTTGGTTTTAACCTTAAGAAGGGAAAGTACTTTAAGAAATAAAAAAAAGCAATTTAAACTCAATTGAGCTTCAACGGACTCAAAAAATCCTATTTCCTCATAGTACCATATCTTTGATTCTCTCTTTTGTTGCATCTTGTACAATGCTTATAGCTCTGAAGAAAAAATGGAAATATAGTTATTCAAACTAGGTATTCAATAACTATAGTGATTGAATACTTCAACTATAGTTACTCAATACTTTATCCAAGGAGATTTTTCCTCCCCCTGGGTTCTGCTATTGGTGAAGAGTAGAGGACAGAGTCCCTCTGGATTCCTGTGCAAGTAATCAAACACGATATCTTCAATATTGAAAACTTTCAATGCTGCAGATCCTATACTTGTTTTTAAGCACGTGAATGATCCCATTGCCATCAAATGTTTCTTTTGGGGCCTGATTTGGTTCAGTTTCCCATTAGAAATTGGAAAAATTCAGGTGTCAAAAGCTACTTTTTCTGATGTCATTCTGGCCAAAATAAACCATCCAAACCAAATGCTCTGAAGTGCACTCTGACTTCAAAACCCATGTAAAAAGTGGGAGCACCTTTGGTTCAGATGATGTTGTTGCTGTATATCCTGACTCCTAATATCAGCCATGATTTCAGGATCATTTATAAATTATTTCCATTTCTGCATTAATGGTGGTGGCAGGTTCAGGTTGGGATCATTCCTCTCCTGTGCCAGACTGGACCCTTGGGGTACAGCTTATTACTTTGTTGTTTTCCACTGAGTAGAAGCCTTCAAAAATGTGCAAAATAGAAGGACTACACATTTTGTAGTTGGGTTTTTTGTTTCTAGATGATAAAGGAGCATTGACATCCTCACAAAAACCCCTTGCCTTGCATCAGAAACAACACATTTTAAAATACAGATAGTTGTAAAGATATTTTTCAACCCTTCTCTTTGGATTTCTCCCAGGATTAAGTTGCTGCACTGATGATTGCAGTGGTTAGATTAGTGATTTAGATGACTGGTTTTGAGGTATATAAAAGCAGGGTTTAGATGTTTATTACATTTCACTGCTCCTTTTAAGGTAGTAAAGCCCCACATTTCAATGTAAAGATGTTTATTGCAGAAAAATCAGGACCAAAATAAACAGTTAAGATTTGAACAAAACTGATCACTCAACAGCATTTATATGATCCATAGACTTTAATCCCTCTTACCAGGGAATCTTCTCTGGGTTCAGTGGCATTGTTTGTTTTAGTTCCCTGAAAAATGCACATGATGGGAAGAGGTATGTTGATAATAATGTGCTGTGAATAGCATGAAGGCATTCTGTGCACAGCGTATCATATCATCCATCATTAAGTTTTTCTTCTCCCTCTCTCTTGCTAATGGCAGCGAATCAAATATTTAAATGCATTTGTTAGTCCTGCTTGCAACTGTAAGAGTATGTGGAGCAGGAAGGAAACAGATTGTGTGGCACAAAATGAAGCTGTAAAGTGCATTTTAAACTGGAGATTTGGTAATGGACACAGAGCAAATGATCTCAGAGAATTAACATTAGAATTTGCACTTTAAATGCTTCCTAATTGGCACCTCTTGGGATCCATTTTGAACTCACCCAACACGATTTTTTTCTTTTTACTGAAAACAGTCAGTTTGGGCTGACAGCACCTGGGTCATAGTGAATGAGAGATGATGATGTATTTGGCAGCTTTTCTAGTTGAGCACTGACAAGTCTTGTTCTCTAAAGAAAAAAATCAAAACATATCAATCCACATGCTCACTGTACTGAGGAACTTCGTTGTCATATCTTTCAAATTGTTTTAATGTTTCAGCACTGCAGAAGTGAAGGCATAACAGAAGGAGACAACTATATGCAGTTTCACTTTGTTGAAAACAACTACATAAGGAAAGCAGAACATAACTAGCAGAGTCCTGATAAGGTCATGTCAAACAAATTAATGGGAGATGGAAAAGCAAAGCTTAAAAATCATTCTTTTAAGATGATAGTCCTGCTGGATGGAAGTTGGGCCAGCCCATCCAGTCCTTCTCTTGGCTTCCTGCCATGTGTGTCCCCAGGATTCTGGGCTGTCTGGATGTGAGTGTTGGCTAATCCTTTTCTGGAGTGTTTGTGTGTGTGCTGACCCTGTCTGCCACCCAGGCCTCATTAGAGCTGTTCACTGAGTGCCATCCAGGAGCCACATCCTGCCCTTCTCCCAGATGACAGAAAGACAAGACAAGGTGACATCAACCTGGTTTTAGGTAATTTCTGAATGCAGAACTCCTGGCTGTGCAGAACATGCACCACTTCCAGTGGCTCTGCAGCTGGAAACCCTCCTCCCTGTAGGGTGGATTTGTGACACATCAGACAACGGGGGCTGATTTTTGGTGCTGGATCACTGCACAGCTCTGCAGCCTCAAATGGGCTCCTGTGGTGCCATCACAGGCTGATCCAAGCCCACAGGTAGATGAGCAAGGATGTGCAGGAGATAATCTCCTCATTCCTCTGGGAGAAGGGTTGATTCCAGCCTCAGCAGGGAGATAAATGCTAAGAATATGTAAAGGCTTTGGGGAAAAGGTCCTTTATCATCTCCATGCCTTTTGGTCTGCACCAGCACTGTGGACAGATGATTTCCAGCCTTACCTAAATGCTACAGACCCAGGCAGTTCCTTTAATTCTGACTTCTGGGTAGATCACCATACAGGAATTCTGTATTATTCTCACAACAGAACTTTATAATTTTATTTATGAATACTTGAATTCTGAGTTACAGTGAAGAAAAATAGTTTTGAATGCAAATATGTAGCTGGCTTTTTTTACTCTTTTTTTACTAGGGGCCAAATCTGCAAAATGTATTCCTTACTATGGCTGGGCTTTATTGAAGGACTTCATTAACTAAAGAATAGGATAAATATATAATATATATATTTTTTTTTACTATTACCACCTTTATTGTGAAGAAATTGAGAGTCAAGGGGAAAAAGAGGATAGAACAGTAAAAGGATGCCCTGACATAAAAAGTTGTAACAACAGTATCTGTGACCTTGAATTTGTTCATTCTGCCTCATTCTATTAAACTGCCCAAGGATTGCTCATTTTAGGAATCAGTTTTTTGTTCTGCATTAAAAATAATCAAGTCTCAATAGGTTTGTGTTTAAATACGGCCTTGTTTGCTTCCCTGTAACCTGTTGCTCAGTTCTACTGACTAAATGTCCTGAGGCACAGTCTTCTCATCCTTTTGTCAGTGGAATCTACTTAATTATTCACCTTAGAGCAAAGATGTTACAATTATAGCCTTCCCTTTGTGTCAGTAACCAAGCATCTCTTTGACTGTTATGTTAACTGTTTCAGAATTAAAATATCTGCCTATAAATCTGGCCCCTTTATTCATGTGAATTCATGGGGCCTGTTAGTAAGCTGAGAAGTTTGGGGTTTAATCTGATAACCACTATTTCACAGATCACATAGATGAATCTAAAATTCTGATTAAAGGAGTGTGGGAAAGCATTTATGCATTTATTTTAGTTGGTTTGATTTTTTTTTTCCCCAAAGGATTTCTGTGGGCTTGGGATCTGGCACTCTCTTTTTCTTCTATAATGATTTACAATTATCTCCCTTCTATCCTCAACAATACTTGTGAAAGGAGCTGTCACTTCCAATAATTCCCAGTCCTGGAACCTTCCTGTAAATTTCTCTGTTTCCTGACCTCTCCCTTCTAGCAAAGAAGGAACCCAGAGTGTTTTCCCTGTTGTTTGCAGCAAGTGCTTATTAACATATTTACCATTGCTGACCCCGCTCTCACACATCTCTAATCAACCCCACTTGGGTAAATCAGTGATAAAATTATCACTGTTTCTCCACTTTGAAGTTTTGGCAGTCAGTGTTTATGTGTGTGAGCAAGCAGGAAAACAAAGTTTTGAAGGTTTCCCTGTAAGAGACTCATAAGGGTGACAAAACATCTTAAGTGAGAGTGGCTGTGGATTTTAAATGCCTCATTTTCCGATTTTAATTGGGACACTACAGACACCAGTTTGGGACCTGCAGGAAATGAGGACTCAGCACCTTGGGAGGACTGGTCCCTGATCAAACAGCGCTGGGCTCATTGAAATCATTCTCTGTGCTCATGACACCATGCCATGCTTTTCAATCCCAAGGTTGCTTTTTGTATTTAGTGTAAAGGTCATGTTAGGATTAAAAACAATGAGCAGCTCACAGCGTGGCCAGTGACCCTGTGAGAGAAATGGGAACGCAGTTCACAGTGAAATCTACGTGTGCTGAGCACAGAGCTGTGGCCGAGAAGTGGAATTTTCTAATTACGTAGTCATTTTGAGAAGGAATGTGCTTGTTAGAACCAGGCCAGGTGTGCACTTGTGATGGGAGCTGAGGAGGCTGTGTAATTACACACCTTGCATAATATAAAGTTTACAATAGCCATACAATTGATGCAGCAAGATGTAAATACAGCAAGTTAAAGTGTCTGAAAGGACACCTGTAATCTAGCCTACAGCTAGTACAATTACATTTGAAACAGTCTTGCATTAAGATTTATTAGTGTGTTAAAGTTGCCACTATTCTAAAACAAAAATGGGAAATACTTCAGAACATTTCAACAATATCTTTTCAATGAGAAATGAAAGTTATTTGAAGACTCTTCCTGTAGTTTCCTGAAAAGTCACATTGAAATCACGTTTCTTCAAATATCCTTCCATTCAATAATTATGCAGTAGTTTTCAGTAAATTGGTTTTATATTTGTAAAGGACTTTACACAGTGTGTTCCTGCCCAAAATATCACCAGAACTTTTCCCCCTATACAACAAATTAAAAACATCAGGGCAAATTTAAAGACAGAGAGAGGAGGGGGAAAAGATAAATATTTCTACAGTAGATTATGCTGGGATTATGACAGTTTCCAAAGCACTTCATTTGTAGAGGTTTAAGCTGAAAGATATCAACAAGAGCTCTCAATATTAGTGAAAAAGGCTCCTTGTAAAGATGCTGCTCCCCACTCAGCACTGACCCCGGGAGCAGGGACAGAGCCAGAGCCTCGCTCCTGGCACAAGCTGCCCGTGCTGGGGTGAGATGCACGAGGGTCCTGGTGTCACCCCTTGCCAGGGAGTCCTGCGGTGTCCTAGTGCCACCCTGGGCACCTCACCCTGCCCTGCTCCTGGTGAGGAGGTGCCTCAGAGCCAGCAGGGTGTCCCAGGTCTGGCAGAGCCCGGGAGGTGCTGGCACAAGCAGAGGGGCTGGGAGTGCCCGGCCGTGCCCGCTGTGCCACGGCCGTGCCCGCTGTGCCACAGCCCTGCCCGGGCAGCTCACCCCTACCCTGGGCCACCCCACACCTAGGGTGCCACACCTCGTGTGTGTGTGTGTGCAGGTGTGTGATGCATAAACATGAGGGCTCTTTGCAGGAGCCAGCAGCACCTTGGGAGAGGCTCCCAGGGCAGTGCTGGGAGAATTCCGTGCTCTCTTTGTCACTGCAGGCCTTGGGTGTGTGTGGAGGAGCTCTGTTAAAGCTCTCTGGTTTTACTGTCCCTGCTCTTTCTCTCCTCCCATCACACCAGCTTCACTGTGATGCTCAATTTGTTGTAGGATATGAAGCCCCCAGCTGCCCCCCTTCAGCCATAAAGCTGGATGAGCTAATTATAAAAAAAGGGAAAAATGAGTCTGTTTGTCTGATGGAGGTGGGAGGTTACTGCTCAGTTTTCCTCCTTTGCTTGCTGCTGCTCTGTGAATAACAGAACAAGCCTCCAGGACAGGAACTTAGACCAAGTGATGCTCACAGCATTATTTCCTCCCCTGGCTGTTTGAACCACCCAGCAGCTTTCCATGCCTTGAGGTAGGAAAAGGAGCATTGTGCTGGTGACCCATGGCAGGTCCCAGTGACAACACCGAGGGCTGCTGGAGGGAAGGTGTGTCCCAGAGGGGTGAAGTAATCCAAATAAAGGCTCTGAGCTTTGCAGGCAGTGCTGGCAGCTAACAGGTGCTTTGTGGACAGGAAAAGGTCACCTCCCTTCTGTTTAAAAAAAAACAGACTAAGCCCTTTAGTTCTCACAGCAAGCAATACTCCTCAATACTCGTACAGCAATATTTGTGAGCTTTTTGTCTTCTTCCAAAAAAACCAAACCAAAAAATTCATGTGTCTTTGCTCTGCTCTCCATACTCTGGCACAATGAAGGTCCCTTTCTTGCAGGCAAATTCCACACAAAAATCAGCCACATCCATGCCTGGAACACAGCAGGGAGGAGCTGGGAGTCGGTGCCAGCTCTTAGCAGGCACAGGGATCCGAGTGACCTGCATTTCTCACCGAGCTGCACCTTCCCCCAGGCAGCGGTGAGCGGTTTAGCAGCGGCAGGGGAAGGGAGGAGAGCAGCAGCAGGGTGAGAGTGATGCCCAGGGGGCTCAGCAAACCCTGCGAGACCCGTTAGGGGCAGCGCCAGGGCTCCAGGAGCTCAGGCTGCCCTGGGCAGGGGATGGGAACTTGGCTGCACTGTTTGATCATGATCCATACCCAGCAAAGCGGAAAAATGACAAACAAAGGGATCTTTTTTGCTCATAATTTAGAAGGAAGTGTAAAATCTGGTGTGACAAGTTTAGTAAAATAAAGGCACAGGAAAGAGCCATTCAGTGCTCACATGCGTTTCATGAAGGAGAGCAGCTCATTTTGGCTCTGACCATTGCCTTGTAAATGTAGGAAAATAGCTATTTTGCAAACAATTCTTTGGATCTTCCTTATTATCACAATAAATTAACTCATCTTTCCTTTCTTTCTATTTGAACACAGTTTTTGAATTGAATGTGACTGACACGTAGGCAAATAACATTCAAGAAAGAGCAAGGGTTTGTTGGGAAAGGTGAAAGGAGAGAAACATGAGAGAGAAATTAGGACTTTGTAGTGGAAATATGGAAACCTGCATGAGAAGGGAGCTGGCAGCAAAGTGCCTTGCAGAGGATTTGTACAAAGCTTTGTGAACCATCCTTGCTCTTTTGACCTGCACTAAAAACTTCTTCCCATCAATGCTCATAGTCATTTTGGCTTCGTTTTACAGAAATTAGATTGAAAATTTAAAATGAACAATTAGCACTGTGTAACTACCACTGGAGGATGATTGCAGTTGGTGATGGACAGAGCAGCAACTTCCCCCTCACCACCTGAACCCATGTTAGAATCGTGTTTGATTTTTGTGTGAACTTTGCCTGCAAGGGAGGGACCTCCGTTGTGTCAGAGTATGGAGAGTAGAGAAAAAAAAATTGAATTTTTTAGTTTGGTTTTTTTTTTTGGAAGAGTGAAAAGCTGACAAATATTGCTGTATTTGTGAAGAGCATTGCTTGCTGTGAGAACCAAAGGGCTTAGTCTGCTAAGTTTTTAAGAAGGGAGGTGACCTGGTTGCATGTCTAAGTGCCTCCAGGGCACAGCATGCAATATATGTTTCTAATCTAGTGAAGAAAGACATGGGAAGAACCAAAGAGTGGAGGAGAAACCCATTAAGTTCACCTTAGAGGTAAAGCATCAAGTAACAGGGCATTGAGCCTTGAGGGGGAAAAAATTATGGAGTGAAATAACAGTTTCTCATCTCAATCAAGATATTATTCTAAAAGAAGGGTTTTATTCAAACACAAATGATTGGATTTAAAACAGATTACAACAGATAAGGGGAAGACCTGCAAATTCAGGGGTGGCCTGGTGGCCCAGGGTTGGCTCTCTGTGGCTTTCCTAGGTTCGTTATGGTCTTAAATAAATTAGCGACATGTCAGATTGGAATAGCAGAGCTCTGATTCTCTTCCTTTGCCCATTCTGACTCAAACAATCTCTGCAAAGATATCTCTATTTGGAGGGTGGGAAGAGAGTGCTGGGCCTTTCGTTTACCAAACCTGTCACACTGTATTTTACACTCTCCTGTATATTATAAGAAATTGAACTCTTACAGTTGTGGCTGGATTCCAGTCCCTTTACATCATTTAGGTGGATAATTTGTTCCACTGTGTTTTTCTTTCTTCTCAGCTGTACTTTCCCTTTGAAGCCTCCAGCTACTGGATTGGGGAGGTAAATTGCAGTCTGTCTTAGGCCTGAATTGTGCCTCTTGTTTCAATTTTTGGAACTCTCATAATGGATTCATCCCAGGATTGCTTGCATTCAGAGGATTAAATGACTGGGATCCCCTTTCACAGAAGCTGCTGTGTGAAAATTGTTATGATACTTAAAAATGATCTTTTAGTACTTCCTTTCTTGAGGCTACAGGAGAAACAATGTTTTCTCTGTGTCATTAAGTGCAAAAAAAAAAAAAATAGGTACTTGCTCAGTTTTCAACATGTACACTCCTTGGCTTGATGTTGCTTCTTTGGTGCATGTGCAGGTCCCTAAGGGTCCTTTTTGCTCTCTGTAGTGGCAGATAGAGACACCTGTGTGAGAATTTGGCCCTAAATACTCACCAGAGAATCACAGATATCTGACTTCATCAGGGAATTATTTTGGTGGCAATGTCTATGATCATGGCAGAGCTGTAGTGAGATGTTTAAAGGGGATTCCTTTAGGGATTTTATGGACATGGTTTTTTTGTTTTATCATATATCCGCTCAAATCTCACTAAGCTTTGAAGCATCTGGAATCTAGCAAAGATTGGTGAAATTATAATGAAGGGGGGAAACAGCTTTGAGAAATAATGGGGATTTTCACTCCCTGAACTGCCCTGGTGCCTTACTCCCTACCACTGCCTGGCCACTGTTCTGGAGAGTTTTTAACCCATCACATACCTCTGAGGGACCCATCAAAAATGGAGAAGATGAAAACTGATCCTGATATTTTAAAACAGGAAAACCAAGGGAAATTCTTCCCCTTTTTAGAACTGAGCTGGAAGGGTAAAACCCTCTCACTTCTGGTTTTTTTTTTCTTTTAAAAGAAGGTGACTTGTACAGCTCACCCTCATACCAGCCTTGGGAACTGCAGAGTCTTTATCATCTGCTCAGAGATGTGAACATCTCTTCAATGCTAATTAATGCCTGTTTGTGATGGATGCCTGCAATCCAAGGGCTGGATTTTTAAACTGCATCTTGGTGTTCTCCATGTGTATTTCCAAGGAGCTGATCTGGACGGATTTATACCATTAATGCATTTTTTTAATCTTGTACATATTTAGATTCTCTGTGTCCTAAACACAGACATAT
Source organism: Passer domesticus (assembly GCF_036417665.1). NCBI lineage: Eukaryota > Metazoa > Chordata > Aves > Passeriformes > Passeridae > Passer > Passer domesticus. The sequence continues at coordinate 12,961,703 of NC_087489.1, read as the reverse complement.
TTAGAAGAAATAAAAATGTAAATGAAGAACTGGTTTGCGTTTGGTTAATGAACAGAGCAGGAAGTGGGGATGTGCAAATGCCCAGCAGGCTCAGGGGTTAAACCTCCTCCCTTTAATTTTTACAATGGATTCTCAGCATCCAGTATAAACAAAACTCAGCAAATTATTCCTTGTGCTGTGCTCAGCTGTCCAATCACACACTCCTTTATTCCTTATTATATACATACTGCTTGAAAAGTATTTGAGGCAACTGGGAAAGGGCTGTGTGAGATGCAGGGGAAGTCTTAACCACCAGGAATTAAAATGTTAAGCTGCACAGTGTACGAGTCACATAACCAGGAAGTTATTTTAATCAATTCTTTCAATGTCCCAGACCTGAAGGAGAAAGTTAATGTAAAAGTTATAAGAGAAGCTCCTCAAAACCATTATTAGGGGTGAAACGAAAAATAGTTTGTTATTAATTTAATCTGTGGTGGAACTTGGTGGGTAGAGATTCCTAAGTATTGATCATACTGTGGTGGTTCCTGCACATGTGGCAGGAGATGGGGTGAGATGAGACCTCACTGAAGAATTTATTAATGAAATATTGGCTCTGCTGTCAAGAGCTTGGAGTTCAAATTCTGTGTTAAGTTTTCAGAAGAAAAATCTGAAATTATAGATGAGAACCAAACACTAAAATCCCTCTGCAGAGTTGGAGTTTCTGTAACTGTGGTGGGTTAGTGGCAGGTGTGGTAAATAGTTCCAGAGGGAAAGGAGGGATTTGTGTTGGATTGGGTCAGATTATGAGTACAAATATTCTGTTCTATTGCAAACAGATATCTGCTGTCCCTCAGACCCACCACAGTCACCCCCACGTGTCTGATTTGAGGGCAAGAAGTTGCTAAATGGCAAAATTTTGCATGTAGGAAATCTATTTGGGAAGCCCTGATTTAGTCCTGCCCCATTCCTGCCACTCCAGCAGCTGAGTCTGAGGTTGGACTGGAGCAGGAGGATACAAAATTCACCCTGGAGCATCTTAGTGATCCAGCAGTGGCAGGTTGGCCCTGCAGAGCAGATGGTCTTTGAGGTGGCCCAGAGTCGTGCTTCCAGTCTCACCAGTGAGCAAAACCAGGAGCTTCTTGAAGGGAGAGGTTCCTGGGTGGGGTGGGAAAAATCACAGGAAAAGGAAATAAAAATTTAAAAATCCCTGCTGTGGATTTGGCAGGCAACAAAGCAAACCAAGCTGACTGAGGGAAAACTTTTGTCAAAAGCATTTTCTGCACGAAAACATGGTTTTAACCAAACCTTGGGATGGTCCAAATGATTTACCCCTTGCTCCCTGACAAAATAGTGATGGTCCTGATGAAATTCTATTCAAAGAAATTAAGAGCGATACATTTTAAATTTCAGAGCAGCTTTGTCCTTAGAACATTTGTCTTAAAAAAGAGTAAAACAGTGAGATACTCCTTCTCCATTGAAACAAAATACTTTGACGCATTGAATTGAAATTTTGTTCTGAAATATTTCACTTCAAGTTCTGTCCCTGTTGATATTTTGTATTTTTTCCCTGATCCCAGATCACTATGGCTTTGTTTAATTTACTTGTTTTACCTGGTAAAAAGTTCTTTATCTACTTAAATACTTTATCTATCTTTACCTATTCAGAAACTGATTTAGTGCAGCAGAGTTGAAGCACTACACAGCACCCGTGTGCACAGAAGGCTGCTCTTGAATTTGCCTTTTTGTTTTCACTCCTGCTCAGACCTCTCAACGCAGAAGTTTCAAAATGTGGATGCTTTCAGGAATGCACAATGGGACTGGAAGGCCACCAGGAGTCAGTTTAATGTGGTTTTTAGAAGGGGATGCTGAGGGCTGCAGTGGCAGAGCTGCATCATCGCTGCAGGTGGTGTTATTTAGGATTGAAGGCCCAGTCCTATCCCCCAGCTGTTAGCAGCTGTATTTAGTTGCATTTTCTGTGGGATTTCCTCCTTCCCCCTCCTGCAGCTTAGCGTTGTTGGTCTCTCACTCCCCAGCCAAGCAGTGTAAGGCCAGGCTTGCTCAAGCGCGTAATGTGCAGCAGAAATGTCAGACTTGTGCCGTCACCTGGCATCAGTCACAGCCCTTCCAAAGGGGCTGCAGCTCCACTGGAGCTGGGCTGGAGAGCACGTGTGGTGCAAACACCTTCTGTGCATTTAATAAAGGATTCTCTGAGCTTGAAAAGCACCTTCAAGTGAAGGATTTTCAACAAGCTCCTTCTTGCTGTGTCTATTGATTCCTTTGTGCAAAAGGAACGTGTAATCTTGCCAATTCAAGAGAAAAACCAAACCAAATATCAACTACTTAAGATTTTGGGGCATCTTCTGATTATTTCTCAGGTCAGTGTTTCTGTGATAGGTGGAGATGTTGTGGTTATCCATGTCAGAGGCCAGACACAGCTCTCAAAGCCCTGAGGGAAAGGTGACAGGCATCAAAGTAGGTCTGCAAGGGCCTTGTGCAACCCCTGGGCAACTCCTGCATCCGTGCTTTAAAAGGAAGCTTTCTTTGTTCCAAGATTTACATTTTGTTTTCTGCAGCAGGCTTTGTTTCTGCTTGAAGAATTCTTCTTCTCTGTGCTTAAAAAGTCCCTTCGTGCTTGCTGCTGGCGGTGCAATGCCCGGTGAATGAGTTTTGATAATTTCTGTTGGGATTAATTAATTAATTGCAAATGTCTTCAGGCTAAATTGTGAGTTTGCATGTCAGGATGCTGTACATAATCAACAAAATCACTCAGGGGCTTGACATTATGGAGGTTACATGGAGATTGTGAGAGGAGCACATTCATTCCACATTAGTCAAAACTTTCTATATGTTATTTATAGAACAGTTCCTATTTTATGAATTCTCAGAGTCAGAGGCAGAAATTTAAGATGAGATGTAAGGATAATAACAGAAGCAGGGAGATAATAACACTGATTGCTCCTATTTGATGAAGTTGTGAAATGTTTGAGTAGGATGATTTTAATGGGAAGTAGGACTGGAATAAATAAATAAAGATCCATAATGACATTTCAGGTTAGATGGAGCACTGCTCTCCCAAATGAATGAGCACTAATGAAGCATTGTATGAACTTCTAGAGACTGGCTACACCAGCCAAGTGAAGGGCACTGGATGCATTATAAAGTCAGAGAAAGATCTTTAATTTGGATGTTATCAGCACCAACTGACCCATGAGAATAAGCAGTGCATGAGGCACATGAAAAGCATTTCTTAAATCTGTAAATCTGAATGTTTTGGCTTCTGTCCTGATCCTAGATTATTTGGTTGTGCTTTTTTTTTTTTTTTAATTTAACTGACATCTCCTGCCTTATAAAAAGTCTATTCAAGAGCTGCACTGAGTCCAGCAGAGCTGAGGCAAACCCAGCTACACAAAGGCTTTATGGTTTATAACGAAACAGGAGGCAGATTCTCCAAACGTCTTTATATCTGTGTTTTGAAATCACCAGTTTAAGTCCCCTTGGCAATGAAAGCATTGTTTCTTCTGCTGGATTCACCACTTTTCATGCTCTTGGTAAAATGATCTTGTTGGTTCAAGTAAGTGCTCGTGGTTTTGATCCATAGTAGATGGATGTTTTTTGGGTTTTTTTCCTGGTAGTGAATGCAACTCATTGGTGTTAAGTCTGCAGGAGCTGTAGACCCAGAATGTCCCAGTCAGTCCCAGTTTTCCCCTGCAGGGCCTGGGAATACCCACCAGGCTGGCTGCCTTTTCCTGATCTATTTTAAGTGTTCATCAAAGCAGATTCTGAACTTCCACTTGGAATGCTCCACGAAGCAGCCCAGGACTTTGCAGACCTTGTGTTATTTACGTTTCTGGCTGGATGTTTTGGTTGCATAATCAGGTGCACATGGAATTCTGGCATGCAGCAGAATGCTCTAAGCATGCGTGAAAACGCAGCATCCGCCTGGGGAGGCTGGACAGTGTTTAAAGGTGATCTTTGCTCTCAACTTCCAGGGGTTTTATGGATGTTGCTGTAAGAACAGCAAAAGCAAAACTCTGCCTGGTTGAGTTGAAAGCTGTGCTCCAAGAAAGTAGCTTTGTCTTGGCCTTTGATAACCAGGTTTTGTTAAAAAGGGATGTAAAATAGCACTGCAAAAGTGGGTTTTGTTCAGCTTGTGGATGTTCTTTCCTCCTGAGCACCTGACTGTCTGAAGCATTATGGATTGGTGGGAAAAATGCAACTGTGTGTGGTGCTCACTAGAACTGGCCAGTTGTGCCTGCATTTATTTGGTTTATATTTACAATTATCTCTTATGCATGTGGAAATTAGACGTGTCCTGCGAGTGTGTTGGAGCATATATTTCACTAAATCAAAAGAAGTTTATGTAAATAGATGCCATAGTAAAATCTGCTGTTAAAATCCAGCATAGAGACAGCATTCCTGGATATTCTCCAGAGACGTTAGAGCTCCAGAATGCAGCAGCACAGCTTGATCTCCCTTTTAGCTCTCTAGAACTTGCTTTTCAGCAATCAGGGCTGGCAGAAATGGAAGGAAAGAGCTGCTCTCCTCAGCTCTTCAGGTGTAAAAGGGTTGGAGTAGCATAAGGGATTCCCAGGAACAGGAGGATGCTTCCAACCCAAATAATGCCAAAGGCGGCCATGAAACTGCCTTGTGTTATCCATTGTCTGTGGGACAGACATCCCTGGAGCATCCTTTGGAATCTCTGTCATCCTGATAAACACCGATTCCCAATGGGGTTTTGGGAGTGCTCTTTGCTTCTTTTTTGGGAGTATAATCTTTGATTCTTCCTGATCTTTCACGTTTTCACTTGGCCCACAGTACCATGGAGGAGTTGAAATGTAACCTGCTTCTTCTTAGTCCAGACCTGAATCACACTTATGGTTGGCCCTCACACTTTAATCAAATCCTCTTTGCAAAATCCCTTCTTCAGAGTCTTCCACAGGGTGGGTTGGCTTTTTGTTGTTTGTTTTGTTTTGCTGTTTGTTTTTTTTAAAATTTATTTATTGTTGGATTTCATCTGGTACGAAGGTTTAAACTACAGAAGTAATTTAAAATATCGTGGCATTTCCTTTCTTAATTAATCCCAACTGTTTTCCTTGGTAGCACAGAAAGTATCAGTATTTGATGAGGACGTTTTGCCTTCATCACTGGGGCAGTGGATTCTTCCTGCCGAGTCTGTAAACAGCAGACAAGCCACAGAGTTCAGCCTTCATGTTCTGCTTTTCATTAAGCCCAGACTAGAGGAGCACCCAGCTGTGTCTTCCTGTAAGGTCTGTCAGTCTTCCAAAGCTTGTTAACATGCTAATATAAAAGGAAATAGGGCTGACTTCAAGGAATTTACAACTAGTCTTAAACTTCAAAGAGTACAGCTACATCTCTTCAATACAACAACAACAATAACAACAACAAAAATCCTATAATAAAAGTTCTGTTAGCCACGAGGACAGATCTGGGCGCACTGAACACTTCAGCCATCGTGCAGGATGCCACATTTCTTGTTGCAAGTTGCAACACAAAGCCTCCTGCAGTTGTGAAACTTTGTTCATAGCTGGTAGGTTTGATCAGAGACAAGATAAATTGCTGTCCAGCCCACAATTAGGATATCAGGCATGGAGTTGTCAATCTCTCCTTCCCTGAACCTGTTTTCCATGTAAATGTTTGCGGGGGGATGGATGGTGGATCAGGTTTGAACAGTAGGCAGCATTCTCAGGTGGCAGGAATTGGAAGGACTCCTATGACTTCAAGGGGAATTTCTGAACTTCTGAGCAGCTGGCCCAGGCTGAGGAAACAGCTGCAGTGTCTCTGAAGGTGTTCAGGCAAGGTGGGACACATTCTGTGGATTGCCATGGAAAAAGAGAGCACTGCTGTGTGGAATCCAGGAGAATGACCCAGGGCTGGCAACTGGACCTGCAGGAGGGCTTGGAGAAGTGGGACCAGCAGTGATGCTTCCCCAGTCCCCAGCGATTTGAGGACCAGGGGCTTCCTAAATTACAGAATTTATATCTATATTTATATCAAGAAGCAATCGATGATTCCCCTCCCCTCATTTTCTTACTACATCTCTTCTGTAGTTCAATGGGTAACATGAAAGATTCACTGGAAATGCCTCTTTCTCCCCTTGGAGGGCTCTCTGCTCCTGATGGATATGGATATTTCCACCTATAGATTATAGAATATTTCAGGTCTTGCAGGAACATGGTGAGATGAGGTTCTGCATCCCTGAAGTTCTCAGATGGGAACATTTCATCAGTCGTGAGAGTAAATTGCTGTTTTTTTCACCTGTGGAACAGATTTATGGCAAAGGAAAAACATTTCAAACATCCAATAATGTATCATTATTTTGATGTTTGAAAATATTTCCATTAAAATTCTCCTGGAGAAGGCTGAAGAATTTGGATGCATAGGAATAAGGGTTGTTGCACAGCTGAGGTAATTATATATTGAATGGCTTTGGCAGGAACCCTGAGCAATAAATGTGTCAGATGACACATTCCGGAGTCATTTGAGGAGATTTCTTCATGGGGTAATTTTTTACACCAAGATTGAGCTCTTTGTGTCAAGGAACTATAAGAATTTGTGTGTATTCACTTGACCTCAAAATTGGTTGCTCTGGTCACCCAGAAATATTAAAAGCAACGCAATGCAGGGATTAAAAAAAAATTTAAAAAAGCAAAGTAACATATTAAACTCTGCTGTTATTCACACTGTTCCTTCTGTGACAGCTTGTTAAAAATGTTGGGGGAATCGGTGCTGTTGTTACACTTTCATTATTTGGTGCTAATTAGAACAAACTTACACAGAATCAAGAGTGGCTTCTAAAGGGAACTGATGGTTTAATAGGAATTAATTGAAAATGCAGCCCCCAGTGGTGCAGGAGGCCACAGGGAGCAATGGCACACGTTTAGATTCCATCAGCAATGTGGGAATCCTTGCAAAGGCAGCTGTGACTGCATCCACACTGGGAAAGCACGGGCTGGAAGATTGAAGACCTGGCTGGCTGGGCTGGAACCAGAACCAAGCACAGCCACGTCCAAGTTACATTTTCCAGCTTCCTTTCACCTTGGAAAATGCAGAGATGTGGATGGCAACAGGTTGTGTATCAGCCCTGCTGCTGTGTCCAGATACAGGGTTTGCATAGCAAAAATAACTGGTCAAATATCCCATAAACTGATTTTTACAGTTATTTCCCTTGTGTATTGATACCATTCATGGCTGCAGTTTCCATCCTCAGTTCACTTGGGGGCTCTCTCATGTGTAGGAATTTCTGTTCTTTCTGCTGGTTCCTGTTGGTCTCATCAAGGGTCACTGGAAAATAACCCCCTCTAAAACACAAATAAAAGAATTCTGATGGAAAGAAACAAACTGCCCCATAAAGCTTTTTTTTCTTTGACAGCAAAGCTGGGTGTTTAGGCAGTGATGTGCCATTTTTTTCAATGTTCTTGAAAATCCCATTTTAAGAGGAAAAAAATGATAGGAAAGGCTGCATCAGTCTTGTTAAATTCCTGGGGATGGAGCTAAACATGATATGGTGTGTATCTATTGCCTTCTGCCAAAAGCACCTCAATTTTGTCAGAGAAAAATGGTAGGAGACACTGTGCCATAAGCTGATAAGGTCATATTAAATCAGCTGTCCGTTGAGTCTCACATATTTTATATATAGACATCCCCTGAGGGGGCTGTGCTCAGACCCTGGGACAGCCAGCACAGAGGTGATGGCTGACAAGCACAGCAAAGCAGCTAGAAGGAAACCACACTTCTTTCCTTTTTTTAGTGGCGGTGGAAAGCATGCAAATTAAACAAAAAACTCAAGATGACATCATTTAGAATGATGATTATGTGGCATTGTGAGCATTTTAGCAGCAATGGAGAACTTAGCACTGAAGCTTTGAGGTGAGGGATCCCAGCTGAGGCACTGGGACACGACAGGGATTTGGGAGCAGCCCCCTCCCTGCAGGTAATGAGCAACAGCAGGAAAACAGGGAATTAATGTTAAAAAGGAAATCAAGTTCCGCAGTAAAGTTATTAAAATTATCATAGAATTTGCTTTGGAAAAAAAAATTGTTGCTTAATATAGCCTTAAGAATCTGGCACATTCTCGATGATGTTAATCCATCTGCTGACATTTCATCTTCCTCTTATTGGTTTTGTTTCCAGTTTTTTGATACCTCCAGCATTTTAGATGTTATGTTATTGAAGTCGTGGGTCTTGTAGAAAACAAATTACTCCATAGACTTAATTGCACCCATCTCGCTCTTTATCTTGTTGAGGTGAACTTATCTGCATTTCATTGTGGAAAAAAAAGTCTGTGATAGGAAACAAACATACAGAAAGGGAGCAGGCGTTGATCACCTCTTGCCGTTTTCCCAAGAGCAAAATTAACAAGATAAGCCATTATTACCTGTCAGGTATTATCTAAAGCTCAAATATTCTGGGCCCTGGGTAGACCTGAGGAAACCTTGTGCCTTTGTGGCAAAGTATAAAAAAATGTATTCCTATTTGTAGTATTTAGACAGTTAAGTTTGAGATCTTTTTCTCTCTGGGAAACTCCCTTGGTGGAGAAAGATTGTATTAGAGGGAGCTTGGTGCATTTATCATGCTGAAATGTGGAGCAAGAAAAGGAATGCAGTTGAAATGATCATCTAAAATTCCAGTTTCACCATTGTGATTTTGAATTTTGACTGAAAGCATCTTGGTTTTCCAGACTGCTCCCTTTCCCTTTACTGTCACCTCTGTGCTAGAATTCATATAGAATTCCCAGATCTCTTTTACTGGTCAATACTTTCAGCGTTGTGGTTTTGTGTTTCTTGATGCTTTTGGGTTGGGTTTTCTTTGTAGCTGCTGCATTGTTTTAGACAGAATAATTCCAGGAGCCAGCAGATGAATGGCGTGTGTTGTACACATTTCTCAAGGTGTTCCAGATTCCCTCTTTAAACAAGCATGTGCTTGTGTGCAGCTCTGCTCATGGAGCTTTGTGGTTGATGTCTATAAGTTATTCCACTTGATGATGAATGTATGGATTCAGTGCTGGAATTAGCGGAGTGTGTGGATCAGGGAAGTCAAGGCAGGAGGGGAATCTGCGGGGAAAACCCAATTGAGTGGCTTACCCGAGACTTCTGAAGTAAGTTCCTTAATTTCTTTGTGTTTTCTCTTTTTGCTGCAAGGTTTTTCTTTGTTTGTACGTGTTTAATTAGTATCTCAAAAGCATATGCAAACGAGCTGTCTGGCTAAAGATTTTGGAGCACGCGGGAGTGGATGAAAGTGGTTGAGGAATACAAAGGAGCACCTACAGGGAAAACGTGCTTCTACCTCCTGTCCCTTGGTTGCCAACAAGCCAAACTCCAACCTGGCTCTGCTGAAGCCAAATCTAAAACTTTTTGTGGCCAGGCTTTCCCCCTCGGGTTAAAATAGATATTTGACAAAGGTCCAACTCTTCAGTTGGTTGTAGAGTGTCCCAAAAAGATTGCTGAGCTGCTTGGTGGGATGTGTCCATAGCCAAAATTACACTGTGGGATGATTCCCAGCAGGAGGATGGCCAGGAGGCACTGCTAAATCTGGCCCTTAGGAAAACTGACACTCTGTATGTTCCATGTAGGTTCTCCCACTCCCTTACTGTCAGAAAATGTTGAATTAGAAATGTTATAAGATCCAGCTTTGTTAGAGAAACGTATTCAGATAACGGGGAATTCAGGGATTTATTCACCGGATGATAGTGGATGAATGGTGTCTGTTTTCTGTGCATGAATTGTAATTGACTTTATTATGAGGTTCTCAATGTATTCGTTATTTGAACTGATTTCCTGATTCATTCTTTGTCAGTGGATTGGCTGCCAGCACTTCATTGTGGGTTTCCAACATTTAAAATTTCAGCTCTTTGTAATGGGTATCCAAGCCTTTTTCCTGGTTGGAAAAGGGGTTGATGCAAATACTAAAAATGAACGTGAATTTAAAATTCATTTTTAAAAACACCTTTAGAGTACATTATTTTTAGGCAAAACTTGTCTCAGTGCAACAGTCTCAAAACCCGTTCCTTTTCCTTGTCCTGATCAAGCAACATACCAAAGTCTTGAGTGACACGCAGGTTTTTGCTCTGGTATTTGCACAGATTGATGTGTAGGAGCTCACTTGAAGAATCAGGTTGGAAAACAACTTGAATGCAGTGAAACAGAATATTCACAGGCTTATTTGCGGCTCTCTCTCACTTCTAATAATAAGTGTAAGTGTGGATCACTTGAGCTGTCTCGCTGTTCCCAGCTCTCTGCAAGTTCTTCAGGGATTTATTTCTCTCTAGGGCTGCCAGTTGGAAAACAGGAGACTCTCAGGCTAAATTCACCTTGCACACATACAGCGTTGACTTCTTATCACATCATCAATCTGTGACTCAAGACCAAATGCAACCCACACTCCAGTTATTTGACCCTCTGGAATTCTGCCTCCCTCTGAGCAGCACAGTTCCGTGGGCTGAATGTGCTGGGTGTTCCCAGGATATTCTCTTTTTCCCAGGTTTCTCTTCTCTTTGCTGCAGGTTTATGCACAGGTAGAATTTCTAGGCATAAAAGATGTGATGTAAAAGTGGAATGGAAGTTGACCTCTTTGGTGTTTGTATCAGCATCCTGAGACAGGAGTTCATCCTAATTTTCCTACTCTGATCCTTCATGGGCTGATCAGCTGCTAAGTCTGTGTGCTTGTGGCTGTAGAGGAACACCTTGGGAAATGAAATACTTCAGGATAAACTGCTGTATTCCCCAGTCTTTCATTCCTCCATTTTTGGGTCAGGAACAACATGGAGTGGTGTTTTTGTGAGGTAGGATGCAGAAAGCTTTGTCTAGCTCCTGACTTTGGCATAGAAATTGAAATGCAATGAACCCTTAATAGAATTAAAGAGTTGGCAATGCTTTTCTGCTGCATGTGTGTAATTGTTGGTTGAATTGGATGGAGAGTTTTGATATTCAGAGCCATAAAACCAGTAGTTTGAGCATTTCCAACTCCAGTTGGTGGCTGAGGAAGCAAGTTCATGCATCTGTGTCTCACCTTCCTGTCGGGGTCGTGGCACTTTGGCAAACTCTGAAGCAGAGAAGAGGTTGGGGTTGACGATGACTGTGATAGTCAGTGGTGCTGTGAAGCACAACATTAATGCTCTGGACATTACCCACTCATGTTAATTCTGGGATCTCTTGCCCTGTTAGGGGTTGGTGGAATGTCAGCATATCTTGGGAGGCAGGAATTAACCCCACTTCCATATAGAGAAATGACTAAACATAGCAAAGCTTTTGTGTGCGCACTTCACAAGGAGTCACTCACTGACTGTTTTCATTAACAGGCAAAAATTTTCCATCAACAAAAGTAAACCAAGCAAGTTTTGCTTAGAAAAATTATCAGAGGATAAAAATAATTTAGAATATATGTTCATGATGATTTCCTTGGCATGTCAGAGCAATCACTGCTGTTTTTTTCTTGGTATTCAAAATGTCAGAGTAGAAAGTAAAAAGTGAGGAGACAAAGTCTCTCTGAAGAGTTTCACACTTTAGGTGTAGATATTATTATCAATCCCAATTTTAAGAGGTGTTCCTCAGTCCTTGTTTCTGAGGGACACAGGATTGGAGCCTATCTCCAGTAATTTCTGTCCCTGATAATGATTTATTTATTTCATACACAGATAGAGTGTATATGAGTGTATAGAGTGTTTCATATACAGATAGAGTTCAGGGAGATTTAAAATTCCCTCCTGCACAAGCTCTCACTGTTGTGATGAAAGTCTCAGTTTCAGGGTAGTCCCAGGTGCAGGATCCTCTCTCCTTCGAAGATTTTCTTCTCTTCCTACCCTAACTGGTCCTACTTGTCCTAGTGTAAATATTCAGCTGAACTCTTTCTATAAACGAAGGAAAGAAATCCATGACAAAGCTCTCTCGGCACCTATTTTTTTTAATAACAATATGGTTAATTATCTTTCAAATCTGCTGAACAATTAAAGACATTCCCATAAACAGCCCAGGCACTCCTCCAGGCCCCGTGCATTAAGACCATTGTGCGGTAACTTACATGAGCAACACAGCTCCCAAAAATGTGCAATTTGGCCCAAGAGACCAGTTGGTAAAAATCCTATATTCCTCTTCTTGCTGAAAATGGCTTTCTGAGCAATTTCAGAGTTGGTCATTTGCTCAAACACCTTCTGCAGTGGCTCTCAGTGAGGAGAAAATCTTTACATTTGCTAGATAATGTAAGGAGGGACTCCACCAGCCCTGTCCACTTTGCGGGTGGAGGAAGTGAGGCATAAAAGGGATTTTTCCTCAGTTTCCAGCAGGAGCTGGTGCCAGAGGAGGGAGGGAAGCCCAGGTGCAGAGAACCATGTGCTCCAGTCTCTCCTGGGTGCTCCAACTGCAACACTTCACCTCAGCCAGGAAATGTTGGCCCTACAATGCCACATTTTATAATATATATAGAAAGTATGTATATTTTTATATATAACTTAAAAGGTAGGTAGTTTTTTTTTCCATGTTAAATTTATAGGTAATTTACATAACTAATTTGTAAGCCAAAGTGTAAATGATGCTCAGCTGAAGTGACCATTTTGACAAGCAAGTGCAAACATTGTCAGAACATTGGCAGATCTGCTTTGGACAAGACTGAGCTTGACAGCTTTTTCTGTGTTCATCTGGATTTTCTGGGGGGGCAGCAAGGGGGAAGTGTGTTTTGTTTTCTTTTAAGAGCTACTTAAGATCGCAATATAATGGTCTTTTTTTTTTTTTTTTTTAATTTTCCATCGAGCAATGTCATTTAAGATAATAAAAAAGCTGGCATGAAAACCAGAAAGCTGTGAGGTTTTTTTCCCCCTGTGCTTTTTGGGCCCAATTCTCTTTAAACAAAAGAAATGTGGAATGCTCTGAACCATTTGACATAATAATTCAGCTCTGGTTAAAGATGATGACTTAAAGAAAGCTTGCAAGACTCCTTATACCAATGTTAGATAGGGATTACAGGGATTGGGAGTGGAGAGATCAACATTTTAAAATCCCAAATATATGCAAGGTATTTTTTTTTTTTAATCCTCGAATACTAAAATTGAGGATTCGAATGGCTTTATATTCTGGAAATTTTAAAAGCCTACAACTTTATATAAAGCCCATGGAAAACTCATGGTGCTGTTAATTTGTAAATTTTTTTGGGCCATTTTTATTATAGAAAATATTCTATTTTTAAAATAGGATACACGTTAGTTTTGGACATTTAGTGGCAAGTAGCAAGTTGGGGTTATCCAGGGTTAGAAAAACATGATTTCCCCATCTTGCCTTGCCCAACTAGTGTGATGTCTCTAGGTCTAGTGGCTTTTTAACTCCAAAATATACAAAAGGACAGATTATAATTTTGCCTGTGGACCATTATTTATCATTGCTTTCCTTAATGATCTGCATCTGCTTTAATAAAAAGAATATTTAAGAAACCATAAAGAAAGCTTACCCAATTCTCTTTTAATGCAGCATGTAATTAAATCTTTATTGAGATTTGAGAGCTGTGCAACCACAAAAGAAAAGAAAACAAAACAAAAAATTTAGAGTGATCATGTCTTTATATCCAGACACATATTGGGAAAAATCTGTGCTTGAAAATATTCTGTATAAGGACAGGTAAAAGATTGTGACTATTCCAGGAGTCTGTCCTGCATATATTAGGATTGCATGAGGCAGGATTATGGAAGAGAATAATTCCCTCATGGGCAGTAAGATTTCTCTGTGATGTACCTGCCTGCAAAATGAATTTGTGTATTCCTGGTGTGCTTTAGCCAAGGTGAGAATCAGGAGAGAAAATCAACACAACTGGATTCTGTGTGGGTGCTCATCATCCAGCTGGGAACACAGCCTGTTCCCAGCTGGATGAGCTCTCCAGCTCATCCCTCAGTGCTGTATTTTGGGGTGGCCAGGCTGTGGTTCAGGCTGTGGTGTATTTTGGGGTGGCCAGGCTGTGGTGTATTTTGGGGTGGCCAGGCTGTGGTTCAGGCTGTGGTGTATTTTGGGATGGCCAGGCTGTGGTTCAGGCTGTGGCTGGAGCACGTGAGCAGCTCCATCTCCCTCCAGCTCTGCACCAGAATTCCTGCCCCATGGAAATCCTAGCAAGTGGTTCCTGCTCAGAAAGCTCAGCTTTCCCATTTTAGCACCAGGTTTTGCTGGAATGCACACAGGAACGTGCCCTATCAATTAACCCCCACTTATAACGTGTAAAATCTCCCCACTGGCTCTGCTGGTTGGCACCCAAAGATAGGATTATTAATCCTCTTCACACTGAGTAAGGTGCCCTGAACTGAAAAATTGTTAGTTTTGTCACAGAGGTGTTATAAATGATATTTTGGATAACGGATCTGTGCTCTACTACATAGAGACAAGCTCATGTTTTCAGTAATAATTTTTAATACTTATGCAGTAGAACAGCAATCTTCCCTTTTACTGCCCTAAGAGTTCACTGAAAAATGGGAGAAACCCCCCTCTCCAGAATACAAGTTATCTTGTATTTTTGCTAACGTATGTAATTACTGATGTGGGTGTTCCCACATCTTAGAATGGAAAAAGTGCTTGCCAAGATTGAAAAACCATAGTAAGCAATATAAATGATTTCTCTCACACACCAGCGTTTCTTGCTGAGACAAGTGAACTGGAACTGTGTTTAAAACCATATAATTATACTCCTATATATCATTTATTAAATCAGATTTCCCCCACCCTCTTTGCTTTCAAGTCACTTCTGAAAAACCTTGTATTCCAAGAGGCCTGAGAGCTGGGGTCCTCCCCTGGAAGAGCACTTTCTTAACAATGAAACCCAGAAAAATGCAAACAGCACATCTGGCCCCATGTGGTGTCCTGTGCCACCATTGCTCCTTGCTTTGATCTTTGCCATAGCTTTGTTGTCACTGAAGTCTGCACAGATATGAGGTAATGTCATTTGGGGACTGCCCTGGTCATCCATGGAGCTTTTTGGCCATCCAGCCTGGATTCCTTCACGTCACAGGCCATGAAATTCCACTTCTCCATTCCTCACTCATGCCCAGAACTGCCTGTTCAGGTAATCCACGGACTGGAGAGAGCTGCTTGTGGATTTCCTTATTTCACACTCATTTCTATGCAGTTTAAAACACAAAGAAGCTGACCCAGTGTTTTCACACCCCTGCAATAGAAGGACTATTAAATGATTTTTCCAGAGCACACAGATTGTGTATGCAAAGGTCCAGTACGCAAATCCTGACTTGTTTATGCCTCGGGTTGTGCATACAAAAAGCTGTTTAACTTGGAGCCAATATCTCTCTCTTTCCAGCACCCACACCTCCCTCAACCCACCTCCTCCGAGAGAGCCTGGGGAAAAGACTTTACAGCACTCTCCAGGAGGCTGGGGAGCTGTGTTGGACAGAGGGACCTTCAGAATGTCACCTGCTGCCTTTGCCATTCTAATCCAAGCAGAGGTTCCAGCTGTTGGCTTCTGAGCAGGGTCCTACCTTGGGAAGCTTCACTTTGAGTGAGGGGATGTGGGGGCTGTTGCTGTTGGATTTGTGGGGTACGTGGTGCCGCTCAAGTCCTTAGAACTTTCCTCAGTTCATCCTATAAATTGCTAATTAAGATGTGGTGGCATCTTCTGGGTGTTGCACTCTGTAACTTGAGAGGTTTTCTCAGAACTGTTGTTGTATTCTGAGATCAGGGTTTTTTCAGGTTTAAATGTTAATTCACATGAGCAAGAGTTGCAGTTTTGTTTTATTGTGCTCCTTTTTTTGGTCATTCTATTACTAACAGTCACTGAGAAAGGGAAATTGGATATTAATGGTTTGATATATCAAGGGAAGAAATTCTTTTACCACTCATTGATATGTGCACATGATGAAGATGCATTAGATTTCAGTCTAAATTTGCCATCAATATTTTCTTTTTCTATTGCTTCTCTTCCACCTATCCTTCTCTTCTATCCTAGGGTGGCTGTGTTTGTTTGGGGCCACTCTTTGCTTTTACTCCTTTTCTGGTCCATCCTTTTGAAGTTTTGTCAAGCAACGCTCCAGTTCTGCTTGAGCTCTTTGGTCTTCCAGGATGAGAGCAGAACTCCAGCAGTTCCCATGTGGTGCTGCTGTCTCCAAGATTCCTAAGTTCCAACTCATGGATTTAAGGAGATGTTTTGGTTTTGTTTTTCTTGGGGCTTAATTAATTTATTTAACAGTTCTTTTTTTGGTGCTAGCCAATTTACCATGTGCTTTTACAAAATATAATATGAAATAAAAAAACCCACCATTATTTGAAGGAAGATGCTGAGAAGTATGAGAGATATTTATGCTGATTGTTACTTAGTGACTACTTGAAAACTGTCATACTCAGGGCTATCCTTGTTAAGAAAATATTAATTCTCATGATTAGAAGGTACAAACCATATAAAATATAAAGAAAACAAATCTGGCCATAAGGAAAAACAAACATGCACTGGGTGTTCTGCTCATGACCTACCATGAGCAGAAATCTGCTGAACTTACAGCAATGTTTGTCATAGGAAAACTTATAACACATTGTCCTTTTATTGAGTTTTATGCCTTTTATTAGCTTGCTAATCTAATTAGGAAGCCAATTGGCACCCAGTACGCAGTGACGGAAGCAGCACCACCTATTCTTGTGGCAGCTTTGGTTGGGCTTTATGGGTGGTCTTTGTTCCTAAAGACTTATATGAATACCACATATTAGCCGAGCTGGTTCCCCCTTGATGTCTGTGTTGTATTGTACACATGTTGTCACTGTTTGACACTTAAACAATCCAGATTCTTACCCAGCCCATATTTAGTGCCATAATAAACTTCTGAGCATATGTTTTTGAGAGCAACAGTAACATCCATCACCGCAATGTGACAGATAAATAAGCACTACTGGAGAGTGTCCACGTCTTCAGAGGGCAGAGCTGGACTGCAAGGTGTGTGCCAAGGGGATGTGGTCATCTGCCTTGCCCTCACTGAGCCTTTTTTTCTTCTCCTTGTTTCAGTAAACCAAAACAGTTTCTGAAGAGACCTAAAATATTCACCCTGTCCATGTGAAAAGCACGTTGTTCCAAAACTCGTCTAGGGAAACATTTCCTGTTTGGGGCTTTGGCTTGACACACAGGAGATGTAAGGCATAAAGCATTCCTCTTCCCTCTTCATCTCAATGCCTCCTCTTGCAGCGAGGAGCTCCGTGGAGCCCTGGCAGATGTGATGGGGATGTTCCTGCTCCCGTGAGTCTCCTCTTGTTTGTGCAAAATTCCTCTACTTGAGTAGAGCTTTTGCTCCAACAGACATGGAGGGGTTTCTTCTGGGTTTTGTTTGGTTGTTTTCGGTTGTTGCTGTTGTTTGGGATTTTTTTTTTTAGGTGGTTTTTGTAGAACAGAAGGGGGAATCATGAGGAGCTTCAGGATTTGTGTTGTGCCTTGTGCTCTCTGAGCAAGACCAGAGGCTGACAAAGACTAATGGCAGCACAAAAGATTTAAAGTGTGGTCATGTCTTGTCTTAGCTGGGTAAACACATTCAATGAGAGCTTTGTCTGAACAAGGACAGAGAAGTTGAGCCTTGAACAAGGAAATAATTTATGTAAGTTTTAATGAATATTTAATGTGGAATGTTAATTATAAAAAAGAGGGTATGTATTTTGATGTCGTGCCTTTAAGTGTCAGATCATGCAGTGTCTCCCTGGCCTGGGGAGGATGATCAGCTTGCTAATTACAGATGTATATCAATCCAGTGAGAGTACCCTGCCCTCATACCAATATCTCTTTAAAAAACAGGTGGTGTAGACAAAAAAAGACAAAATATCTTTAAAATCAATATATGAGAACCATCTGCCTTTATTGCTTTTGTTGAGTTTCCTATTGATCAATATTGCTGAACACAAGAGAAGACAGTTATTAATAGAAGATAAACAAGAAATTTCTAGGTGTCACTTGTTTGTAATATAAACATAATTCTCAATGTTTTATTAAGATACGTAAATGTAAGTTTTTTGGGCTGAAGTAGTATTTTTTGAAGATAAGTGACATTTGTGAGGTAGCCTTTTTGTTGTGTACGAGTACACCCTTCCATGCTCTTGGACCACTTGGAAAAAGACCCCTAACAATTCCCACCTCCCATGGGGGGCCCGTGGGGTGGTTCTGCAGGCAGCAGATGCAGCTGAGGCTTCTACCACAGTGAAAATGGAAAAAAAATCAAAATTCTTTTACTCGGAATGTTCCAGTGCTCAAGAATAACCCATGCTATGAACTGAAACACAAAGGTGAAGTTACCAGATGCTGTCACAATACTAAAAAGGTTGGTTTAACATTCTTACATTTGTCTCATTACAAAATCCAAGCGTGCATTAGCAGCGGGTCCTACTTTTAAAGGGACATTTGTTAATATCTGACCTTGGTTTGAAATTCACCCGTCCTCGTTAGGAAAATGAAGCCCAGCACACTGACCCTTCTGTCTCCCCCAAAGCACAAATATTTGAAGCTGCATCTAGGCCTGGACTCTGCCTCAATTTCGTGCTCTGCATGTGTGTAGAGCGAGTGAGAGAGCAGGCAACACGCCTGGGAATAAACCACATCAGCTCTCAAAGGGAGATTTTAAAGTTTTAATATTATGCTTGTCTAGTTTGATCTCGTATCTGGTCGTTGAATTGTATCATTGCAAGGAACATGAGAACAGCAGCACGACCATGAGGTATATTGTGTTACAGAATGAGGTTACACAGCACCAAAGCACCACCATATTTCAGTAACAAATGCAGCTTCTGGGGAGTTTTGTTATCATTGCATAAGCTTCACTGCTCCCTAGAAGATGACACTGATTCAGACAGAAAACACTAATTCAGTTCTTGCCAGCAGAGCCAATTGTCTCTCTGATTACATTAGACTGACAACTGGTTTTCAATGTCATTGTCAGCCGCAGCTTCTCTTACATGGTGCACTGGAGCATGAACTGGGCTCCCTTTATTTAATTATTTCTGCCCATTTCTGTGCTTGTGAATAAGGCAAATGTGAGCCTCCCATTTCATAGATAGAAAAATGTCAGGTGTTTAGGTTACAAAACTCAGGCTTCAGCAGTGGAGTGCAGCACCTTTTTAAAGGCAGGCCCTGAATGTGTGTGTCACTCTGAAGAATTAATTTGAAATTATCATATTTTTTTTGTGTGTTGGTTGACTAGAAGTAACCTAGGATTTCTGCATGAAATAATTGTTTCATTAAATAATTTACTGAATATATTAATTTTTTTTCATAATTAAGTGGTAACTGGAAGACTGCCTGTGAGCTGCCCGTTGCAGGCACTTGTTATTTAAAATTTGCTGTGCACTGCTGGTGTTTTTGGGCACACGAGCCCTGTGTCCATTCTGGGTTGGATGAGCGTGGAGCTCAGAGGGTGTCTGAATCTGACAGGGCTCCGTGCTGTCCCTCCTGCCCTGGGCTGATGCAGGGATGGTGCAGTGGAGGTTGGCAGTGAGGGTTGGCAGTGGAGCCGTCACCTGGCAGGCAGGGCACAAATTTGGGCTCGTTTGGGCAGCACGAGCAGCATGTGGGGCTCTCTGTGAAGCAAACCCCCCCTTGTTCCAACCAGCTGTGCTGTTTGACAGGGAGTGATGGCCTCTGCAGTGTCACCACAGCCATGGGCTGACACCAGCTCCCTCCCTTGCGAGCAGCCCGTGGCCAGCTGAGGTACAGCCTGGCCACGAGCCAGAAAACATCTTCTCTTTCTCTGCTCCCGTGCCCAGGCTGTGCTTTGGTTGTTATCTGGAGCACAGGACTCCCCATGGAGCTCTGAGCTCCTTTTCACTGAGTGTGTCCATGCTCAGCCTCCTCCCCTCCCTCCCATGTGTCTCCCCATGGAAGGGGGATTGGGGACAGGAGGCTTTGCAGAGATGTTGCTCATCTGGGCAACATCTGGGCAAGATGTTGCACCGTCTTGATGTTGCTCATCAACTTCTTTCCAGTACCCTGCTGGTCGCTGCTCCTGCTCCTCAGCAGAAAAGGGATCAAGTATGGAGGCAGCATTTTTACTTTGTAAAAATCTTTTTCTTCACCTTTTCTTGAATAGACATAGAATTTTTTTTTTTCCTTTTAATGTTTTCATTTCTGTTAAGGTCATAAATGCATTTAAAAAAAATTTAGCTGAAGTTTTTCCACAAGGTCTCGTTTCTAGAGGAGCTGTGTGTGTGAGAAAAGCAAGAGGTTGGCAATAAAATCAGGAGAGGTATCGGCAATGAAGGTTGCTATGCCAAACAAAATGCTGTTAAAGTACTGGTTTTGCATTAGCTTTCTATGCTTTTATTAAAAGAACCCCAGAATATCTTAGAACAGCAGGTACTCAACAGAAGGAGGAAGCTCTACAAGCAGTAGCCATGTGAAATGAATTCCCATGAAATGCTTGCTGCCAACTTTGTGATTTCTCCATGCTGCAGAATTAGAGATTTATGCTCTTCAGAAACATGTCTCCTCTTTCTGAATTCCCTTCCACTGCTCCCGTTGCCCAGAAGTCAAACAAAGCTAACCTCCTCCAGGTCCCAGAGTGAAAAAATGCAAACACACTGCATTTAAAAGTAGATTTAGCAACTCCAAAGTGGGCGATTTGGTTCCACCCATCAAACCTGAGTTCTCTGATCTGAAGTCAGATGGGTGCTACTCCTAGCGAGATGTGTGCCAAATCTAATTAAGCTTTGCATAATGTGCATCTTGGGTGATTTGATTTATTAGCTTTGTTTGAAGAAAGTAATAATAAAAAAAGAAAATGGCTTTGGTAATAAGCTGTTTGAATTCCCAGTGCAAGTAGGCACAGTCCCTCCTGGATCTCCCTGAAATGCTCTTGAGGTGCACGAGTTGCCCATGGATTGATGGTGGGAGCTGGAGCAAAAATTGTGTCTGAAACAGACACAACCCTCCACTTCTGCCCTGGCTTTTGGCTCAGCACAGGTGTTTAAGTATTCCCCACTGGGGATAATGATTTCCATTCTCACAGCCACCATAAAACCCTGCAAGTTGTCTTTATCACCATTTATACCAGCGGAACCTGGTGCACAGAGAGATTGGAGATGGCTGTGGTGTAACACAGCAGAAATTTGCATTTGCACAAATGCTGGAAAAATACTCCCAAACCCCATGCTGGTGAAGCAGAGCTGCTTTGGTTCCTGGAATAGCTGAGTGTACCTCCTCTGTTAATTTTTTAACTCAATACTGGGTGGTGCAGATGTGTCCTGTGGCTGAGATCCTCGAGATCTCAGGTCCTGTTGGTTCTGGTGGCTGGCCATGGCACTGTCTCACATCCTGTAGCATTCCTGGAGCTGGGTTCTCACTTGCCATCCCAATATTGGTTGTTTTCCTTGTCTTTGATGCCTTGTGGGTTACAGAGGAGGATTTCCTGCAGGGCTTCTGATAAGCCTGGCTCTTCTGCTGCTGATAAGAGATCCTTTTCCTCCTCCATCCCTCAGAGCACTGACTCGTAGATCCATTGCAGCATGGCCCAAGGTGAATCTCTGTTTGTAACCATCACTGGGGCTCATCACACACCATGGAAAGATTTGGAAAAGTGGCATGTGCTAAAAATTATAGATGCTGCCTTGGTGGCTGCAACACTGCCCTGGGATCAGGGGGAAAGGCAATTCCCTTGGGATCAGATCCGCAGCAGTATTTTGGGATGTAACTGTAATTGAATGTAAATAAGGAGCAAAAATCCAGAAACTCAGATTTTTGGTTACCCAGAACCAAAAATCTGGGACCTGAATATCAGGGTATCTTTTCCTAATTCCACTCCTGGCCTACAGCAGGCACAAAACATGACCAAAGATTGGGCATCTGCAATTTCTATTTCCAGGGTAAATGTCTGTGACTTGTACTTTGCATTTACAATGAGAACAGAGCCTTGAGGACCAGCAGTTGTGGTGTTGTGTTATCTGGGGGCCAAATAACGACTTAAAGACATCCTTTAGTGGGAATATTCCTACTGTAACTTAAAGGGAATTGTGTGTTTATCTTCCCTCTTTTTGAGATGACCTCTCCCAAAAAATCTTTCATGTTTGCAGCTTGGAAAGTGGGACTTAGGTGCAGGATCAGATTTATTCTTAGTTGATGAAACATTATTTTTTAATAATGTTTAATTTATGTTAAAGACATTTGAAAAATTATTTTAAAATTTTGGGAAATACCTATAGGGTAAAATGATTCAATGTAAATAATTTTTGCAGTTTAGTTGTTTCAGTAAAAAAAATTAATGAGGTTATTTGGAACAATCAAGCTTTGAGATGTTTTAGTAGCTTTAATGAGAATAAACTCTTTTATTCTTATTGCTAAAAAAGGAAGAAATAATTTTCTTTACACTGGAATAGTAAAAGAAATAAGGAAAATACATGGATCAGCACCAGTTTTATGCAAGCTAGACTCATCCAAAATTTGAATTCCCCAAAATGCTCCCTGAGGTTTCAATCATGATAGTTGCTTAGTTTTAGCTTTTTACTTTTCTGATCAAACATACAGCTGAACCTTGTGGCAGAAACATTCACCTAAAATGCTAACATTAAAATGCAAATATTAAATAAATATCACCAAAAACATTGAATACATGTATTTTCTCACCAGAAAAGGATTCATAGCATTTCATCACAGCCAAGCAGAGGAAACAAGCTCTGCAGCCTTTGGTGTGTGATCAACACGGTTTGAATTTTGAATATTAAAATATTTAAAATTTACTTACAGACCTTTAATATCTCCCATAACATATCTGGCAATTAATTTCAAATGCCACATCACTGGCAGAGGGGATTAATGTGTTTTGCCAGTAATTTTGGTTTTATCAGAGACAGATGTAAAATGGTTCGTTATGAAAAATTCCCATTTCCATGCAGTTGGATATGAAATGAAAGTTTAGAGGAGAAATGAAATGAAAGTTGAGAAGAAATGAAAAAGGTGTTTTCTGCTTCCCACAGTATCAAGGGTTCATAACAGGCACCATTACCTCCACCAATGGCTCTGGCGCTGCGGGAAAATCCATGAGACAGCTTTGGGGGAAGTTTTCTGTGGTTGTGCAGAACAGAAGGGTCTGACCCTACCTGTCCTTGCAGATATGGGCCCTCCTTTGTCCTTGAACACACAGCAACAGGGCGACAGCTCCTGGTCTGGGTTAACCCTGGCACGGAGGCCGAGGCGTTCAGCGGCACCTGAGAGCGCGAGCGCTCCGCTCCCGTTGAATTTTAATGGGTTTTGAATGCTTGGCTCCTCCAGGCTCCTCTGAAAACCTCAGCTTTGGTTCCTCTGCCTGTTCAGGGCCTGGGCTAGCACGGTTGAACCCAAGGGGCAAAAGCTCTTTGATGCCAGTTGAACGCTCTGTTCCAAAAGCCGCCTGCGTGGCGGGAAACGGCAGCACCGTGTGTGCACTGAGGGGCCTGTGGAGGGGCCGGGGGAAGAAGAGTTTATCTTTAAACTGGTTTGACTGACTTGCAGACACAATGCAGCTCAGCATCCGCCTCTGCTGACTCTGCACGCCGTGCCGGGCTCCGGCGCTCCGTGACTCAGAGGCAGCCGGAGCGCGATTACGGCTCCTGGCTCCAGCGTTGAGCCTGTTGGGAGGAGGAGAGTAATTCATTAATTTATTTGGGACACTGGATGGTTTCCTCGCTGTCTGCAAGAACAGGGTGTGAGCACTCCCAGCTCCAGCTGCTGGCAGACGGGTTTTGCAAAAGCCAGTGATCCTCACTCACCAGCTGGAGCGGCCGAGCCAGGATGAGCCTCTTGTGCCAGCATGGAGGGGTCTGGTCTCCTAATTAAATTCTTACTATGCTCATGAGTTCAGTAATTAGAGATTCAGTTTTTCAAAACCTGCTAGGGGAATTTTCTATAGTGCTAAGTCTTCTTATTTTCACTGGAAACAATAGGGCTGAAGTGTCAGAGCCGTTTGGGATTTGCTTGAGAGAAAAGGAAACCAGGTGTGAACACCATCCTTAGGGGGCTTGGCAGCCTTGTACTGAGCTGGTACTGGGAGCTGCTGTGGATGTGTCCCTGGGATTACCTATTAATTGATGAGTCAAATAACTCCAGAAACCTGCAGGCTTGCATTCCTCCTGCTAGTGCAAACTGGGAGCTGTTCCACTAAAGGACACGCTGGGATTATTGCAGAGCACTGCAGGTGGCACAAGAGTTTACTGCGATTTCTTTTTTGCTGTGCAATAAAATACTAAAATAATGTAAAACTCTCCTTTGTGGTGATTGCATTTCAGACAGATGATTCTCCATCCTGACAATAGTTTAATCTTTTGCCCTTGAAATCCCAGGGAGCTGCATGGCTGTGAATGCAATGCCACGGGGACAAAGCTATCCTACAGTCTTGTATATGCAACTAAATTGCCTTGTTCTGTGAGATGCAATTACCATAAATAGAAATCTACCAACATGTGCATTATTTATAAGTGGAGGGTCGCTATCCTGACTGGAAATTTTGTGTACTTCCGTAATATAAATATTTATTAATTATAACAGTAATAATGTCTTCTGTTTGCTTTCTGGATATTTGCACTAATAAAAATCCACATTCCTGTGCACTGCAAGAACTAAATATCAAATATGCATTGCAAACATCGTATTTCAAAGTTAGCATGTATGGAGTACTCAGAGTAACAAACTTGAGTATTAGGAGACATTATTTCCCAAGACATTTAGAGAGTTTATTTTGCCATCGGTCTTAATCTCTGCAGAATGTGGCAAAGAAGCTCGATTTTGGCAGTTTAATGCTTCCAAAGAAAAACACTTTGCAAAAAGGCGTGTTTCTAAACCCTTTTATTTACTACAGACAATATTTTCAGGCAGGGTCAATCTTGATGTGATTGATGTGTGTCAGTCACAGCACAGCCCCTTTCCCAATCACTCAGCAGTCCCAGAGCAGCAGTTTGGGTCCAGTTGTGGGTATTTTGGGTTCAGTTGTGGACAGAGCAGCCCAGCCCTGTGTTACAACAGGAAAACCAGCCAACAGAAAAATGCAGCTACAAAGATGCATCTTGGCTCCAAAGTCCATTTTTTAAGCTTGATTTCAAGAAGTACTGAAGGGAAAATCACTGCAGGGCTATGTATTTTAAATATCAAGCAAGATTTTTTAAAAAGCATCTAAGTGGCTTCTGAACATAATTCCACTTACTTCTAAATGAGACTGGTCCTGAGAAATTTTAGGAGACTTTTCAAAACTATTCAGGAGGTTAAAATAACTTATTTTCATATCTTAAGGAGTAAGATATTAAATGTTAAGTAGCTAGCATGAAGAATCAGAATAATTGCTCCCCTTAAGTGGATGATTTTTAGCATTTAAGCAAAGCATTGGATTCTGTTACCCCGTTGTTCCATGGACCTACCTGAGGAACAAGCTCTTACTAAAGGCAGGTTCAAAATCCAGGTTTAATTTGTGAGGCAGCTGGAATGGAGCCTGTCAGAGGCATTTGCTCTTCTGTGGGTGGCTGAAGCACCAGGTCTTTGTAGGTTTGAAACTGTATTAAGTTTCACCAGCTTTATTCCATGGCTGATTTTTTGGGTCTAAAATATGGCAAAAACATAAACACAACCTGGCATTTCCTCCTGGCTTGGCTTGCACAAGGCTTACGTAATTGTACTTTTTTTGCTCGGAGGAACTATTTTGAAGTGATAATGGTTTTCTTAAGGAGATGCTGTGAAGATAAGCATCAAGTATTTATTTCCATAAAAACATCCATTCTCAGCCTTGAGATGAGCACCACCTTCATTTATTAAAACTGAGAATTTCTTAATAATGTGATTGACTAATGAGCTATGGGACCCTGTAGAGGGGAGATGGCACCTACTCCCTTAGTCTGTAATTACAATCTGGGATGAGGGATTTGATCTTGCTCTCATGCAAAGGGAATTTTCTGTGTGTAATGAAGTGGGGCAGAAATGAAGATGATTTAAGTTCACAGTAGGATAGCATTTTGTCCTTTTTTTTTTTTAACTTTAATCTGGAATTTAACATCTCTAATCCCAGCCCCCAAACCTATGCCTCTGTATGACTGGGGTGGTGCAAGAGTGTGGATCTCCAATTATATTTTACAGTGATTCTTTAAATAACAGAGGCATATGGATATAGATTAATTTATATTTTTTACACCTTAATCAAGACTCTTCATATCTCAGAAAAGCAGCATATTTTGGAGGTGAGAAAGGGCCAGTGTCTGTCTTCACCTTTCCCATCCCCATGATTCCTCTGGTCTTTAAAAAATGTTTGTATTGGGCAATTTTAGCTATTCCCCAAATCTAGGTGACACAATCTCTCCTTGGAAATTTAGTCTTGCAAGTGAGATATCCATGTGTCAGACAATTAATTAATCACAATTCCACTCCCTAAAGTCAAATTCTGACTGCTAACACATTGAAACAATTTCTGTGTTGTTGTCTTCAAATAGCTACATCCTATTTATGACTGTTAAGGAGAAGGTCGAAACCCCACTGGGAAAACCATAAAAATCTCCCCCATTTTGGAATGAGTTTTCCTCTGGATTAGTGATTTTCATCATCTTCCAATGGGCTGAGTGCATTTCTTTATTAAATATTTAAGCTTTCTTGTTATGGGCTGGGTTTTTGAAAGTTATTGATCTAAGTCCCTGCCCTGCTCCAGGTCTGGAGACCCCAACCTGAGGGTCACTTCTTGGGACAGGGCATCCCTAATTTTTGCTCACTGTGTTTTCATGAGTCATGGATTCCAGGACAAATCTGATGAATTTCAGTGCCTTGATTGGGGAGATCCAAACCAGTTCACAGATCTTTGGTGCTTGAGGTAGGAGGAAGAACAGTATTTCACTTTTCTTTCAGAGCAAGAGCAATGTTTTCATTTCCAAAGATCAGTATCATGAAAATTGTCTTCCAAAAACCCCTGTTCTGGACTGAAGCCATCTGAAAGATGTACTCTACTTAATGAAAAGCCATAGCTCAGTAAAATCTAAAAAATCATGACAATTTTTCCCGAACTTGAATTTTAAATGAGACTAAAGTTATGTTTTTCCTTTTTTTTTTTTCTAGTTAATTGCAGTGTCTTTGACCATACATTGACTTGTATTAATTGCTTCTCCTGGACAATTTTAATTTAGAAAAACAACTAATCCTGGTAAAAAGTGTTCATAAAAATTTTCTAAAATGTTTTCAGCAATTGAAAAGTTGTGGAAAAGCTAAAAGAAGTATTTGGCTTGGCCCAAAGTAGAACAGTTTCTTTATTTTTGAACACTTAACATTTATTTCTGTGACATTGAGGGAAACATGAGAATGAGTGACTGCTTAGAAAAGGAATCAATTATTTTAGCAAACGCTGCAGTGAGACATTCTGGTTTTCAGGGAAGCTTTTCTGTTTGTTTTGGTCTCTGAAAGGAACGCTTGGCTGAAACTGGCACAAAGACACAGGAGGATCCAGGGCTGCTGAATCTGCAGTTTTAGTCTGAGTGCCAGGCACTGTTTTCCAGGCTGGTGGAGAGCCATGGAGAGCTCCAGAACATTTTCATGGATGTTCATGCAAACCCTTTATCACCTCAGCGTTCCCTGTCCCCCCAGATAGAATCCTCTCACTACCTTACCAAACCAACAGCATTTACACATCAAAACAATAATTCATTTTCAGATTTAGGCCTTCATTAAAAAGATAAGTAGGGCTTAATTGGCATCCAGTGCCTGTGTAGCTGCTCTGTGCTAGGGCAGAGTTAAGTGGGGTTTCTCAGACAAGGGCCTTGGGCAAGCCCTGTGTCTGGGATGAATTTCTCCCCAATTAAACTCATTTGTTTTCACATTCACATAATGGCACCTGAGATATGGAATGTCTCAACCACTTCCTTCAGCTTTTTTCTGAGGGTGGGGAATTGTTTCAATCTGAGCTGCAAACTTATTACGGTAGAATATTCCCTGCAAGTAAATGTCCAATGTGCTAGAGGATTATCTGATTAAAGAGATTAAATTATCCTCTTATTACTTTAATAGTTTATCTTTTCTGAGGTTCAGGTAGCATGATGTTTTATTGAAGATATGCCAAGGGGTGGAGTTTTGCCTCCAATGATGTTTTGGACAGAAGTTGGGTTTGAAGCAGGATCAGGGGTGCCAAATCTTGTGACCTGTTCATGCCAGAGTGGGGTTGGGGTGGTAGCAATTGAGGAAGATTTGCCTTCTCAAAGATTGTGAGAAATACTTGTACAAAGAGCTCTGCTGCATCTGGTGTGGAACTGGTCGTGCTCAGAGGAAGTTCAGAAAGTTTAGAACAGAATCCAGAGGGGTTTTGCTAAGCAGATCCTTCCTACTGAGCTATCTCACGGCAGGACCTAGAACCAAGCGAAACACAGTCCTGTCATCTTCTCCAAAATTTTTAGCCATTATCTTTTCTATATTTTTAATTCCTGTGGTTAAAACTAAAATGAGGAAAATCATGCTGATCTACAGAGAAGTCTCTCAGTCTGATCTGTGAACACCCAGAGCCTTTAAAGGCCCTTGACTTCCTGAAGTCCACAGGCATTATTGTCCTGTTGGAAGCACAGCATTTTCAGAAATCTCAGGGAGACATTGGTGTAGAAATTAATTTTTTTTTCAAGCTCTTTATTCTGCGCTTACCTTCTTGCTGAGAAAGGCAGCATCCTCTGTTAAAACCAAGAGCAGGTTCTGGCCTTGCCTCTATTATCTCTCTCTGAAAGGCTGAAATTAGGCACAAAGGCCAACTCTGGGGCTCACCTGCCCTGTGGGAATGAGTTTCCATCACCTCAGCACAGGCTGAATGAGTCTGGAGGACGCCAGAGATTGGGGAGGAACTTCAGCCTGCTTTATCCCTTCTCAAGAGATTCCAAAAATGTGTCTCCCATGGGCAGGGGTGGGATGGCAGATCCTGCTGCTCTGCTGGAAGTTGCACAGGCACCAAGGAACATCACCCCAGCACCTCTCAACTGCTCAGTTTCTTTCACCACAAAACCAAGGAGGATAATTCTGAGTCGTGTTTGTATTGTACTTTGGGACTTCTGGCTGGAAAATATAGAAGGATTTGTATTATTCTGCCCATGAAATATCGTAGTGGGACTCATGATCTCCTTGCCCTCTTCTGTTGCAATCCTGCATCAGGAGGCATAACACAAACCTCTGTCCTGATGGAACAAGAGAAATAATTGAATATGCCCAAATGCTGTGTCAAAAAGTTAATATTTCTTCCAGTTTGGCATTCCTCTGGGTGCTAATAACCACAAGAATTAGTGATGGAAAGATCTAATGTTGCAAGAGCAGTAACATGGGAAGCTGTGGAAAATTATCTCTGTCTCCATCTGTAACGGGGAGCAGGGAGGCCGTGATGCTGCTGAAATTAAACTGCAGTTTGGCCACCAGGGCAGACGCACAGCAGCGTTTGCTGCCCACCTCAGAGGTGTCCTGGCTGTGCAGGAGCACTGTGTTTAAAACCATGGTGCTGGGCATGTATGGTCTGAATCTGTGCTCCAGCAAAATGAATTAGGCAGAGTGTCCCTTCTGAAGTGCTGCATCTGCAGTGGCTGCAACCTAAGGTATCACAAAAAACTGCACCTTAATAAAAAAAAAAAATTAAAAAGAGCAACCATGCAGGCAAGAAGAAGCATCTGCATTTGCTTTACTGGATCTTTTTGTCAGGCATTGTGATCAGGCTGACAGTTAGCCCTGAGGAAAGTTATAAATTCTGCGCTGAATTGCGGTACAATCATTCACCATGGCATTTCTGCCCTCTGGCCACGCTCTGGTTATCCATAATTGTGGCAGATAATGGTTTTTTATGGCTGGAAACATTCTTTGCAGGCACAGGGACAATAACCAGGGCTGAAAATGTAATTAAAGTGAATGGATGAACTTTCTTAAAGAAACAGTGTAGATTATTACTGGAGCTTAACACCTACAAAGCCTGAGGCAAAATGGCAGCATCTGAAAAAACTTGTATAAATTTTAAATGTAGGGCGAGCTTGAAGGTGGATATTAGATTACAGAAGGAAAACTGAGACATTTGATGTAACAGATAACTAAGAGCTTAGATCATCTCCAGAAATATAAACTAATGTAACTTATCTTTCTCTGTCAGTTGGAATATGTTATTTGTGATCAGTGGCACCTTGTTTTCATGACTCTGTGGAGAAGTTTTTTGCGGATTCTGTCCACTCATGCAAAGAACATCTTCCTTAAGTAATTAGAGTAAGAAAAAGATGGGATGGCTTCTCTGTAATAGCGGTTTCTTATCATGGAATGAAACAGATTTAATGTTTTTCCACATAGTGACATTAAAGTTATGGAAATCAAGTTTTATTAACCAGTTCTATAAAGGCACAAATGAATAGAAAATAGCAGATTTCTGGGTTTTGCAGCACTTCTGTTTCTGGTTTAGTCACCTCTTGGGGCAGTGTTAGTTACCTGCAGGCAGTTCCTTGCCCAGATGCAGATGCTTCCCAACTTCTGATAAATGTCATTTTCCCGTATCTGCTGAAAACCAGAATGAGACAACACATTAATTATGATTAACAAAGACTTAAGACTTCTTTAAACATAAATAATGTCTTGTGTTATTATTAATTTAACCATTCAGGAGCTGATAATGGGCAGTCTAAATGTTAGACTTGGTTCTTATGCTTCCTCTGCTCCTGCATCTGGGCTGGCACTGGAAAACGTTTGTTGTTTTGGGAGCAGAAAGGGCATTTTAGAGCTGCATGGCCTTCTGAGGTGACATTTCTACGCTGCTCACAGTTTGCATACAGGAGAACTGGTTGTAAGATTTAGAATCCAGGTGATTTTTTTCCTCTGTTCTATTTTTGGCACTCAGGTTTATTCCCACAGAAACGTTCCCGCAGCCACACCGGGACAGCAGCAGGAGCAGGCAGCCTGTCGTGGCACAGGTGGAACAGCTGACTTCCCCACCAACTGCAAATTAAAGCAGCTTTCTGTGTGGGATAAAATGAGAACTGGCAAAGCTGCTTTTGTGTGTTTTAAATTACCTTCCCAGCTGAGGGTAAAGGATGCTAATCCTGAACCACAGGCAGTGCAGGCACTGGCTTTTGCACACCTCGTACCTGGTGAGTGAGCTTGGCCTTGCAGTTATGGTTTATGTGATCAAGCTGAATTTTGGAGCCTCGTGTATGTGTTTGGGTTTTCTCAGCAAATTATTTGCTGTTTTACTATGAAAAAGTCAGCCCTGTGAAAAGCATCACAGGCCAAAGGGACAGTGACACCAGAACAAATAAAAACCACTCTGTGTTGGAAGGGGCATAGGAAAGAGACCTCAAAAAGATTATTTGAAGCTTTGCTAAAACGAGTTATTGGCAGAAACCTCTGCCCAGTTGGATTTCCTGGTTGCCAGCAGGAGAGATCACTTTCTTTCCTTGAGAACAAAAGGAATCCACAGGGATTACAGAGCTTGGCTGTCACGGTGCCATGCACTTGTGTCTCTGAGTTGAGAGATAAAGACCCAGCAGCCCAGGTGTAGAACTGGCTGCACGTGGCCAAAATCCAGCACCAAATTCTTCAGCAGAGGGACACGGGTGTCAATGGAAGAATTGCCCTCAGACCCTTCCTCAGGGCACAGCAAGGATTTAAAATATTTTTCTTTGGCCACTCATCATGGTTTGGGCTGCCAATATAACATGTTAGAGACACTGTAAATTTATTCATTTGTTTATCCTAGTCTTCAGCTGAAAGATGACCTCAGACACTGCTCCTCTTGCTGCGTTTCAGTGATAGAATGAGAATCAGTCAGAGAAAGGTGATTCCACGAACAGAATTTTGAGTTTTCTGAGTTTTGTAGAAGAAAAATACCATAGCAACTGCTGAGCCAAAAGAAAATGGTAGAAAAGCTCTCTTTCATTTTCATCTAATGGCTTTCCTCTTACTGGTGCTCTGATCCACCCACACAAAGCACAGATCAGGAATCTGGGCTTGGTAGAAAGTTCTCTGTGATTTAGCCACTGCTCATAACTCAGACTTTTTTTCCTCTTGAAAAAGAAGGGAAGAAAAGGGGAAAAGTCAGGCAAGATACAGCTAAAAAAAATCTGTGTCATTTTGCTGTATTAGTACAGTCAACTTATACATGGCTGATTCACATTATGGCACAAATATCACTGACATGATCCCACCTGACAAGATCATGTGATGTGGCATATTAAACTTAAAGAAAAGAATCTTTTAGATCAGATGTCCTCCATCAATTTCAATTTCCAAGTAATATAGCTTAAAGAATTTGGCATATGAAAGAAAGGCTGGTGTCTGTCTAGAGTAAAAAATGTTGTGTGTTATATTTTCTGCTCAGGGTAGAGATGAGAAAAAATTTTTTTTTAAATTCCAGATTTTTCAATGGGCAATTTTAAGAAACATTGGAGTTTTTTTCCAGTTTAATTTCAAACTAACCAACTCAACAGAGGGAGCAGAAGCAACAAAATGCTGAGCAGAACATTTCTCTCAATTAACCATGCTGTTTATCTACACGTGTAGCGTGTTGCCACATGCTTTTGATTAATACAAACACACAGCTCCTGGTAGGAATTTGTGTGCATATGAAAGTGCTATAGAAACCCACTCAGCTCGGGAGAAAAAAAAGAAGGGTTTCAATATTAAGAAGATAAAAAAATGACACAGCTTCCAGTGGGTTCCTCTGGTTGCTCCCTGTCCTGATGCACTCCGGGCTTTACTCGTATCTGGGACTGTTTATTCACAAAGGTGGAATTTTTGATTGTAAAGATCCATTTGTCTGTAAAATTTTCTCTTTTCTGAGAGATATTTTTGAGAGTTGATTTAATTTATGCAAGAAATAATTTTTACAAAATTATTCTACTGGTTTTCCTTTCATTTATGTTGACAATAGTCATTTCCTGGCAAATTAAATAATAATGTTAAACAAAAAAATATTGATAAATACCTCTCTGTAACTTCATCTTTGCAAAATTTTATTTTTGTGGGGAATTTGTGGTGGACATTTCCTGCTGTGCTGGGAATGGCACAGTCTTTCCCACCATTACCCAAATGCCCATCAAAGATTGAAAAATCCAACTCTGGCAAGAAAAAGACCACACTGGAATGGTCAAATAACTGAAATCACTGAAAGAATTTTTTCCCTGCTGCTCCCATTTGTTTTCTTTTTCATATTTTCCAAAGCTGCTCCTCCAGTGAGGAGGAGATCATTTGATGGATGGGGGAGGGAAGGAAAGGGCAGTTCAGATGGGCGAGTTCAGGGCTGCCGTGGCAGTGACCATGTGCCACCCCCTGTCCCCAAACTCCACACGGGGCTCATGGCTGGGTCACCCTCTCTGCTGGGGCTGCTGCACCAAACCCAAAGGGAATAAAAATGTAATTAATGGAAAGGAGAGCCCTAACAGGTAGAAAGCAAGCAGCTCTGAGGAGCAAGCTCTCGGCGGGCTGTGGGTGCCTGCTGCAGAGGCAGTGGTGCATGATCCAGCTGAGATGCTCACAAAGATCCATGGCTCTGAACACAGGCTTTAACCACAAGTGGAATATAAACCCTTCATTTAGCTTGGGGTAGAGAGAGAAACAAAACTGTTTCTTGATGTCGTGTCAGAAGAGATCACGTCTGATTCTGATGTGCTGCAAAAGAAATTCTGCATGTGATAGAGCCCACAGTTCCTCCATGTCCTTCATGCCTCTTGGGCACAGAGAGGGGCAGACAGTTGGGTTCAGAGCAGTGCTCTGATGATGCCAGACAAGTAAGGAGAGAGGGGAAAGTTCTTTTGCTCTGGGCAGCCAGAAAGAAAACACAACTTTTGTGCAGCTCGGCCTTGCTGTGTGTGAGGAAGCTCAGGGAAGATTTATTCAACCAGGAGATGGTTCAGGGCTCTTGGTGGTGAGAGATGAGACCAGGCTTTTCTAGGCAAAGAAAGGAGATGGTTCAGGGCTTTAGAAAATAAAATCCTGTGTCTATCTGTAGGTATAGGGCTGAAATGAGCCTTGTACAAAGTGCAGCAATTCAGGTGTTTTCTCCCTGTACTTTCTGCACCAGCTGTCAGACACACACTCAGGTTTGCTCATCCAGGCCCTGTTTAGGTGCAGGGTTTGTGTCCTGACTTCCTTTCCCATGGTTTTAACAACAGTAGCAGCTTAGCTGCCTCAGAAAGATGCTGCAAAACAGACCTTGGGAACTGACAGAGGTTGTGCTTTAGGGGTGCTGAATAAGTAAAAAAAGCTTGGCACACATTTTTTGACCGTGTTTCTATCTCCTCTGGCGCTTCCTTTTAGAGAGAGAAAGCTTGCAATCAAAAGAGTTAAATGAGTTAAATGTTGCAAGAAATGCCTATTTCAACTTTACGTGCCCTAATTTCACTGTTGAAAGTTTCTTTGATCTTTTTTTTTCAGTTTAGCTTTAGTAGGAGAAACTTGTGCCTAACAACAACAGTGCAGTGTGGCCAAGTTTTCAGGTAATTTGTTCAAAGTAGAAAAGCAACGAGCAAGGGTGTAGGAAAAAAAACTTCAACAGGATCTGATGCTACAGCATAGAAAGGTTTCTATTTGTTTAAATTGGTTTTGGGGTCGTCAAAAAATAGATCCCGACCCAATCTTTCAAGAATTGTGCAGTCTGCGGGTGTTTCATCTGTAACATGTGATGTGGAAATAGTCTGTCTTGGTTTGTACAAAAGATGAGTGGTTAATTTTAATAGCAGCAATCATAAATGAGTGGTCATTTAAAATTAAATGAAAATTTAAATGAAAAATTATTTTGAACTAAGCTTATTTCAATTAATCATCCTTTTGAAAAATATTTGTGTTTTTAGCTAGCTATCAAATCCTTATAGTAATTTCTGGGAAAAAATTCTCTAATATTTCTTTTTAATGGTACATAATTGTCTTTCAAGAGACTTGGTTGCTAGGCTTATTTAGCAATATTTGCAATAAGAAACTTCTTCCTGGCAAATTCAAAACATTTCCAAAGAAGAGAGAACCACGTGCTTGTCAGTGCTGTAGCCCTCTGTCATTTGGATTTGAGGACTTTTGGGGAAGGTTGTAGGGGAAGAGAATTAAAAGGAAAATGTCAGAAATGTTCCTGATACTTCTGTGGATCATTAGAAAAATTAACTGTCGCTCTCCAGCGTTTGGAGTCAGGCGCTCGGGTCGCGCTCAGAGATCTGCACCAACGAGCCTGATGCAGACTGACACCTAGCAGACCTCATTCCTTCACTTCCAAAATCTCAAAGGCAAAAAGCTGCAGAAGTCCACAGGGAGCTGCCACAGAATCACAGCGTTTGGGGGGCAGGTGAGGAATATCCTGTATGGGATCCTGTAATTTTGGATGCTAATGTCGTACCTGCGTTTCAGTGAATATAAAAAATCACTCGTGTCGTGTGTGTGAGGTCTAAACACCAGTAAAACTGTGAAATAGAAGGTTTGTAATATCTGATATTTTATTCTACATTTCCTTGTGTAATTCCAACACTTTATTTGGGTAGCAGATGCTGGGCGAAGTATCTCTGTGTGCCTGCCCTAGCCAGGAGTTTTTCTGGGCAGCCGTTCTCGGGCTGGAACAGGATTCAAGGACAGAAGTGTCTTTGGTAAGGAATATTCTGATATCAGCCATTGGTCCATGCAAGCTGCATGAAACTGTGATTTTTGCTAATTAGATGGACTGTGCAATTTCCCATTCTTTTTAATAAAGTCTGCAAAGCAGTCGTGAAAGGGTCCAGGGAAAAGGGAGGAGCGTGTGAAAGCAGCTGAAAAAAAAAAAAGTCTTTAACATCCACGTAATTTATAAAGTCCTTAATTGGAACCTGTTAAGTGAAAAACCTCAAGATCAAAATATATCATTACTGTCATGATAACAGTAGGGATGGAAAGCAAGGAATGAGAACACTGGTCTGGATGCTGTTTCTCCCAAGTAGTCTCTATATTTTCTAACTTAAAAAGTTGTAACACCTTTTTACACTTGTTGGCAGAACAGCAGCTCAAAGTGATTTTGTTCCTTTATTTTTTCTTAAACTTTATGCTGCAAAAAGCAAAGTCTTTCTGGATGTCATTGTGCTTAAAGCTAGCTGCAATATTTAGGGGAAACAATAAAAAATTCCAGTCACAGCTGTGTATATAATTACTTTTCTGAACTGGAAGGAGAACTAGGAAGAACATGGGTTGGTCTGAAATCACGTTTCATTTTTCTTGTGTTTCCTTCCCAAATGTTTTAGCGCTTTGTTGTGTTTAGTGTTGCAGTGCTTTTCCTGTTGCAACAAAACCAAAAATCCTAAAACACAAAATAGACAAGAAAAAAAAAAGAAAAAACTATATGTTGCAATTGATGAAAAACCCTAAGCTAAAAAAATGCATTGTTGCAGTATTGTTTCCAATCTCAATTCTGATCCTTAAATTTGGTTAGTTTTAAAATGAAAAGAGATGGTAGTGCCCTCCACTGCCATTGATTTCTCTGAAAATGAGAGAAGTCTGATCACTGTAAAATGATCATTGAATATCAAAGCACTTCTTCATTTTTCAGTCAGCCAGGAATTGTGTCTGCAGGTAAAATGATGTTGGATTAAATCTTAATTCTCTGGAAAGATTTCTGGACACTGAACAGAAAACTGTCAGCAGCTAGGGTGCTTTCAAGCACTTGTAGTGCCCAGATATTTCGTCAGCAGAGCTGCTACTGGAGAGCTGGGAAGGAGGAAAAAGCACTCTGGTAAAATCCAAGAGCTGCCTTTCTTGTTAGACTAGAGAAGACCTAAAAGTGCAGGAGAAAAAAAAAAATTTAAAATATATTAATTTTGCTTATGATTATCTAAAGGTGGTGTTCTTCTCTCCCAGGGAATTCCACATCTCATTAATATCATCTCCCTGCTCCTGGAGATGGCCAACAACCTTATTTCCTTGGGGTGGGTGGGCACAGCAGGTCTGGGAGCAGGAGGAATTCCTGTGGCTGGAATTGGGTGGCTGTGGGTGGAAATTGAGCATCTCCCCTCTGCAGTGTGGGGGCTCTGGGAGTGCAGCCTGCTGCTCCCCTTGGGTCCACTGGAGGTGGTTATGGCTGTGTAAGGTGTGGCTTTGAGGATTTCTGCTTTCAGCCTCTTCATTGAAACCCACTGAACCGTGCTCTCTTGTCTTTCATTTATGTTTTTATTATGTTTCCATGCAAGGTTTTGTCATAAAGTGTAGTTGCCAGGAGGCAAGTTGTAGATGAAGAATGCTCTGGTTGCTTTACTTGAATAGCAGAGTGTGTACAGGATTCCAGAATTTAATAGAGTGCTGAGGTGTATTTAGGTGAGTTTTGAGTGTTGTGAGTGCTCTGGCACGGAGCTGTGCTGCTGGGTGAGCAGAGCCTCACACCGTGGTGCCAAGCTCTCCTGGAGCCTGGAAAAGCCCTGGGATGCAAAGCCCAGCCCACCACTTTGGTGTGTCAGAGCCCAGTGGGTTTGATTTCCCACAAAGGGTCTCACAGGTACAGGTTTCCCAATGGAATTTTACCTTCTTCATAAAAACCTCAATCTGTGCATGGGGACCACCCCACAGCCCCCATTTCCCTCCTGCCCTGCACACATTTCAGGCACTGAGACTGGCAAATTTATCCCCAAAAGATGGGCTCCCTTCCATAGGAAGTGGAGTGGAGGCAGCTCTGCTGTCCTCTGCAGAAGTTCTGCCTCAGCCTGACATGGACTCAACTCTAGTTTTTGGGTCACTCTGCTGTGGATCATGTACTCTGGTCTTCACTATTTTGTTTTGGAATTATGACATCCACTTGGAAACCTCGAGGCAACACCAGCTGACAGCCAGTTTCTTCACTGATAAAAATGAGGGTGTATTCACACTGGGAGTCAGCTAGATAGCCAATGTAATTTTATACATTAATTATTTATATACATTAATTTTGAGTCTGTAAACATCAAAATCTAACAATGGTCTGATTTAAGCTTCTGGCCTGGGTCTATCTTTATCAAAACTTCTGATTGTAAAGACCTTTGTGATGTCCCTGCAGCTTAGGAGCTACCAGGAGCCAAGGCTTCCAGCACCAGGTTCCAAGAAAACCTGTTCTTTTTAGAGCTGAACTTTTGGAAGTATATTTGAGGAAATAGGGAAGAGAACAATACGGTTCTCTTTGAATGAAGTGGGGAACTCTGTAGCACATAAAGAACCTGGCAGGGGTCCATGAAAATTACCATCAGAGATAAAAGGGATCTAACCATTGCTATGCTGGGAGAGTGCAGTGAAACCCTGATGTTGGGCTTTTGGCAGGTCTAGGCATAAGACAAACACTTACTGATGCATAGCCCAGGCAGACCTGGCATCTCCTCCTCTGGAGCTGCTCTGCCAGCTGCCTCAGCCATAAACGGGATCCCACAAACATGTACAGTCAAGGATGAACAATGGGAAAGGTGAAATCTATTCCAGGGGTTCAGAAGGAAGAGTGGGACTGGGAAGCCTTGCTTTTAATGCCAGTTTGGCTTTTCTGCATCAGATCTACAGTGGAATGGGGGGAAGTGCATGGTCTTGGACATGTAGAAAACTGGAGATGCTGGGTGTTGTCTGTCCATGCCATCATTGGTAACCACATAAACTCAGCTCAAATCACTGACCCTGCCCATGAGACCTGAGCTCAGGCTGCCTGCTCCAGAATGTGGGGGTCCCTGGCTGTGTCTGCCTCACCAGAGGGACAAGAAGGGAGAGTGAAGGCTCACGTGAAGGTGCTGATGGTGCCCAGTGGGCACCTGGGGTCGTGCAGAACCTGTGGTGCATTGGCTTGGCCTCGAAGGACAGATGTGCACTGGTGGTGACCATAGGCAAGCACTTACCTTGATCCCTGAGTACTCACTAGCTATAAACTCAGAGGTGCTGTAGTAATTATTCTGAAATACCTCCAGGAACACTTTAAACATTAAAAGTGTCACCTCAAATTTATTGTAAAATGAGGTGACAAATCATTTGAGCAAATGTTGAGTACCTGTCATAAGACATCCTCTCATAAGAGTGAGAATCTTCTAATAATCATTAGCAGCTTATTTGCATGGAGTTTTCCTGCATTTGATGTGAAATCTTGTTTGGCTGGATGCAGGGAAGGCTAAGTATGTGCTGAAAGCCAGTAATTTGATTATCTACACTCTTTCTGTCTAGTTATATGATCCTTGCGAAGTCCTTTATTAAACCCCTTTTAGAAAGAGTTGCTAAACCTTGGTGGAATGCCAACCATGCTAATACAATCTGGCCAGTGAAGAGTAGGTGCTTATTGAACAGAAAACTTTAATCTTGTTAAGACTGGATACAAGAGGAAATGGTAATAACTGGGTTGTGCTGAAACTGTCGCTCAGACAATGAAGGTGGCACCTAGGCTGTGGTGTGGACACACCTGTCCTTTTTCATACTGAAAAACTCTTCTTTCATGTAGGATAATCCTAATGGATAGGATTCCAGGAGAGCTTTTCACAGGTCATAATTATCCTCCATGCCAGCAGTTCCTCAACAGGCTTCTTGGTCATTTCATTTGCGTGCGCTGTAGCTACCATTTGTTTCTTCCAAGGGGAGGGATTCCTTTGAGGCAAGATTGGTTAGCAGTTTCTATCTTTCAAAACCAATTTTTAGAGCATCGATAGATGCTGTGTAAAGTCGTAGACAGCAATAAAATGATACCTAAAATAAGATGTGCTCTTGGCATTTTGTCTGTACGTGTTAGGGTGCGATTGAGGAGGCCGCGTAATTTGGAGGCATTAGTGGAAGCTGGGCAGTGAT
Source organism: Passer domesticus (assembly GCF_036417665.1). Taxonomy (NCBI): domain Eukaryota; kingdom Metazoa; phylum Chordata; class Aves; order Passeriformes; family Passeridae; genus Passer; species Passer domesticus. The sequence goes on along the minus strand of NC_087489.1, from coordinate 12,922,094 downwards.
CTGCCATAGCACATGGAAAAGAGTCCCCTGTAGGGAACCCTCAGTCCCAAATGTAAGAGGTACGGATGGGGACATGCATTTCCAGAGCTGGGCCACATTCCTTCTAGGGCCATAAGCTGCTTATGGAAACATTGGAAAGCCACACTGAAATAGCCAGGCTGAGAGTGGCTGAAAGCTATGGGTGCTTTCAGTGAAAGGTTTAATTAGGATGGGGAATTTGGGCCAAGTAACAGCACAACAATGCTGAGAGAAACTAGGAGACCTGTTCTGCTGTGAGTTTTATTTAAAGACTGAGTCAGGGCAAACACTGCAGCCTGAAGAGGTGCGTGCAGGAGGGGACTCTGTGAATGAATGTCCAGCGTGGCCAGCTCGCTGAGCTCACTGAGTCTGGGTATCTACACTCTCTGGTACTGCCCTAACACGACCCTGAGAGCCATTTGTGCCCAACACTGGCAGCATCAGAGGGGATGAACCCATTGAGAGAGAAGGGACTCGCCTCCTCATGCAATGTGACAGTGGTCACAGGTGGGACAGAGGTGACGCCAGGTCATCCCTTGGCATCAGCCAGCCTTGTGTGGTTCATTCTGTTTTGGGAAAGACCACAGTAAAGTTACATCCCACTCTGCTCTTTTTGGGGGGTGTGTGTTGCTCCTGTGTCCATCACAAGATCCAGTGACCATTGGAGTTGCTGTGGCTCTGCTTTTTCTCTTCCAGGAATGACATTCATGACAAGGTCATGTCTGAGCATAGACTGATTAAATCTCATAATTATTTTAAGCAGTAATAGAAGTAAGGCTCTTAGTTAGTGGTAAAAATGAGCTTTCTCCTCGGAATGAGGAAAGAATAAATACTCATCATTGTTTCTATATACCATTAAGCAGAATATTTGATAGAAACCCAGTTGTGAAATTAGACTCTGTCAGTACCTTTTCTGGTCTCATTTTACAATTATGTGCATTGACATCTGTTATTGCTAATTACTTCTCCAAACTTCAGCAATGATCTCTTGCACTTCCTGTAAGAAATGCTGAAAGCTTTTAACAAACAAATTAATTATGTATAGTCTTTGATGCAAATTAGCCCAATTAGTTGTAGCATTGATACCTTCTTCATGTAAAAAGAAAAAAGAGAAAGAATGATCATATACATATTTATAAGTACCTTTTTGACAGATGATGGCAGGTCATGATGAGGAATTAGTTTAGATTTATGGAATGACTTTTTAAAAATGACAAACCAAAGTAACAGTCTTGTGAAAATGTGTTGACTTCACAAAATATGTTGCATATTTAAAGGTGGTTCTTGCTGGGAGAATCAGTGTAAAGTGAATATTATTCTTCAGTCTAAGTGACACTTTGAGTAAACAGAATAATGTTGCACTGTGTGACACTAACTTGTAATGGATATTATTGATCAAATAGGGGTTTCTTTCAGTATTTCACCCTAACTGTATTTGAACTTCACTCATCTGGGGTGGAAATGGTCTACAACAAATTGACTAACAAAATCTGTGATTTTGTTAGGAGAGGGGGGATGACCATGTCAGCCAACAGGACACTTTATGGCCCCTCAAACACCAATCTGCCCGGCTTTTCCTTTCAGTAAATTCACCTAAATTCACCTTGCACCCATGGCCCAGGTCAGCCCTTCCCAGGAAGAACAACTTGTTCAATCCACACACGTTCCTGTGGGGCTCAGTCACTCCCTTATAGCATTCCCCTTGACATACAACTTACTGACCAAATCTGAAGATTTTTTTCCTTCCCTTTTGATTGTTTCCTTTGTTTTGTTGCATGTTGAGGAATGTGAATGACAATTTTTCTGTGGTTGTCTTTTGAGGGTTGGTCATTGTCGAGAGCGGGTGTGGCAATAGTGACTGCTGGAATGTCTTGGGAACTTAATTCCCCTTCTGACTACTCTGCCCAGGTATTTCATTAATTCCTACCAGGGCAGCCCGTGGAGAGTTACAAAACTGGGACTGCAACCTTTATGAAACGCCAGTTCCAGGAAATAACTGGTTTGCTTTCAATCTGCAGCTTCCAAAAATTACAGCATCAACCACGTGCTACAGAGGGGCACTTTTTGCATATATCATTTCTGAGATTACATTTTCCAGCCATAGAGCTCTTTGAAATCAGCCATAACTTGTGTTTGAATATGTCAAAGAAAGAGAAAAAAGTCATGCTTTGTTTGAATAGTTTTTCCCTAATGGGACAGAGTCAAAAAAACTGTGTTTGCATGTTTTGTAACTCCAAGGCAAAACTCTTTCTCTAAGGGTGTTTCAGCAGAGGGATGGGAGGGAAATTGCACTCCACACTTTTGGTTTTCAAAACTTCAGTGTTTGAGGTTTTCTCACAACTGTAAATCAAGTTGTAGCTTTTGTGATTTTTGTGAAAAAATAGGACTATCGTTTGAAAAACTACTTTTTATATTGAGATATGTCAGTGAGAGAAATGTTTGACAGAAATGTCTGGTTGGGGACAGCGTGAACTTAACCACAGAAAGATGCCACAGAAACTGGTTGTGGTAATCTGGGGAAACAGCATTTACTTCATGGTGTTCCTTACAAAGATGAGGCATTGCAAATTTTCCACTCTCTAGAAGTGAAAAAAAACAAAAGCTCATTGGGATGAATATCAATATTTGCTTTTTCACCCCACTAAGATATTGTGAAATTTTGTTTTCAGTTTTGTAACCAGCAAAACTTTGCTCTAATAAGCAGAAATGGAAAGTCAAGTCTAGTGTCAGGTATTTCAAAAAGACCAGTTTGAGAAGGGAGAGTTACAGGTTTGAACTCTTCTGTTTTTTATTACGTTACCAAGTCCAGTAAAATAAAATAAACCAAACTGAGTGCCATGCAGGTGTGCAGGCACAGAATGTGAGTCACACACACTTGGGCACCCTCTGGGTTTGTGTGAGGGATCTGTGGATACGATGAGGGCATTTTTTAAAACCAAGAGGTGCTGGCCTTAAAATTCCCAGTGTTTCTACAGATGGGACCAGGCAGGGATCTTCCTTCTGCAGCAGATTTTGCCAGACCAAGGGGTGTGTGACACACCTGGGAAGCAGAGCAAGCTCCAGCCTTTGCCTGTGGTTTGTCCTGGTCCAGACTCCATCCTGTCCTTCACTCAGAGCCTCTGTCATAAGTGACTGGGCATCCAGACCAGGGGCAGCCTCAGAGCTCCCAGATTCCCATCTGGAGGTGGCAGCTTTGCCACAAAATTTGCAGGAACATTACACCTTCTGCTGGTCAAATTCCTTAGGATTGAGGCATCAGCTGGGATTTGTAGTTCAGTCCTGTACTAATCACAAATACAGACACTGAGGGGCTGGGAGGAGGGAGCTGAGCCCCGAATTCTGGTTTTGTTCATCCTGGGTCCAGGTCCCAACAGACAGCCCAAAGGCCCCAAGTCCTCAGCCTGTGCCCTGACTGCAAACCCAGTTTCTTTTCTCCCCAGTTGTATTGTTTCCTCTTGGAATTCTGCCTCATGTTTTCCTAATTATTCCACTGCAATACTCAACCCAATAGTTGCATGAGGAAGCTGATCATAACGATTTAAACACTTCTACAAAAGACAGATTAGCAGATTAGTGACTGCTCTGGAAAATGTGCAGCAGTGCTTGAAAATTAATCCTGCTCTTAATGCAGGGAAAAAACAACCAGGTCTGTTATTAGTGTTTCCTATTTAAAATACACTTCAATTTCTGATTTTAAAATTGCAAATGCTGTAAGAATATGGTGAAGTATGTGTTCTGAAGAAACCTCTTGAGGTTTCCTTTAGCTAATTATTTACAGTATGAAGATCTGGCATAACAGGTACAGGCATCCTGGCGATTATGTATGAATATAATCATGGCCTGTCAGATGTTTTTAATTAAGCTTTCCCCAGTCTGAGTGCTCTGAATGGTGATGAGCATTAACATCCTTCAGCAGAGCAGTGCACAACTTCCTTGCAGACTGTGACCATGTGCTGTGCTCAGTGTTAAGCTTTGAAGTCTGGATTTAGTTTGAAGGTGAGTGAAGTCAGGTCCTGTGTTTGTGCCTTGGTGATTCCTGCTCCCAGCTTTAAGCTTCTATCTGACTGTAGACTGAACTGGGTGTAAGGAGCTTTTCTGCAGCCAGCATCTCATGGAGGGATCTGAAAAAGACAACCTGGATACGTTCCCAAGTATTCTCCAACATCAGGTTCTGCAAGGTGAACTCCAGTGCCAGCTCCTGCCCCTTCCTTGCTCTCAGGAGTGCAGCACCAGTGCCTGACCTGGTGGAGGGGTTACATGGAAGCGGAAATAATGTGGAAAAATGAGTGATAGACTTGATGAAGACACAAGGTACAGGACAGTGATTTTTGTCCTCTGTCCAGCAGTGGTGAGGCCACATCTGGAGAGCAGTGTCACATCCAGGGATCCCCAGTGCAAGGAAGACTTTGGCAAACCAGAGCAGGGCTCAGAGGCTGCTCCTGCTTTGAGCAGGAGGTTGGACCAGATGAAATCCAGAGATCCCTTCCATACTCAGTTGTTCTATAGCCCTGTTCTAATGCCCTCTCATGAGGGGTGAGGGTATTACTTTGCCTAAAAAATTCTGTTTCTTAGTGTGCTTAGAGCTGAGGGCACTCAAACTGCGTTGGAGTTTTTCTGTCTCTTCAAAGCAATTTATTGGCGTCTCATACCAACATACTGTGAGGAAATATGTTGTTGTTTATATGGTGATTGGGGATGGCATCTGTACATAGGAACAGAGAGGCTTTCTGCATGCCCAGGAAGAGAGATTAAAACTTTATATCATTGTTGCTTTTAAAATATAATCATTTGGCTATTGCTGTATTAGCAAGAATTTCATCCTACAAAAACAACAGGGGGAAGTGACTTCTTGATCTTACTAAAAATTCTGTATGTTCGAAACCAAAAGTATGGTTTAATACCTAGGAAAACTGTCCTAGGACATGAAATATATTAGAGTGGTGTCTTGCTAAAGGATGTGACAGAGGGCATTTCTTTTATTCTCCCCCCCCCCACCCCCAAAATTCACCTCAAGAATAGAACACAGGTCTGATCACAGCCTTTCCAGCTGGAGGGCAAACCCTCAGCACAAGTGCATCACAAAAACTAAACCAAGCAGTTTGTTTTCTCCAGTTGACTTTCAAAGACCATTTACTCCTTGGACCTGCTTCCCCTGCTCCCTTAGGGGCCACCAGCCACAATCACAGGGCCCTGGGTGAAGGTATTTATTAAGGAAGTTGTTCTGAGAGGAGAGGGCTCAGCTGACCTGCAAAGTGGAGGTTTTCATTTCTTTCAATCTTCCATAATCTGGGATCTAACCAGATCCAGATCCACAGGGCTGTACAAACCCACAGAGTGTGCTGGTGCCCCTGGAGCTCTCCTGTGCATCCAATCCACTGTGTCCTCTTTGTTTTCATTTTGCTTTTTCTTTTTCCTCCCAGTTCTTTTTTTCTCTTTTATTTTTTTTCCAGAAGAGTTGGGGAGGGGGTTGTGTGTCCTGCTTTTTAAAGAGGAAAACTTCTGGCCATCTGCATGTAAAACAGGTTGTTGCTTGCATGAATATCTATGCGTGGTCATTTAGGAATGCTCATGCATTTCCCTGTTTTGTGTACAGAACTCTGTGAATTGCATGCAATTTAGGGCAGAGAGTGCAATCCTAAAGTATTACTGCACAAAGTACAGCAGCTCAGCTTTTGTCAAAAAATGAGCTATGTAAATAAAGGTAATACTGGCAGAGATGATGAAATTAAGATTAGCAAATAATGAGTAAAATTATTTACTTGACTACAAAGAGAAGCTGGATGAGAATCTTATCTGGGAAACAAATGTAAATCCTCAGATTCCATTAGAGATACGTTAGGGATTGGTGACAGCTCCCAATCCAATCCATTAAATATCCATATTAGCCCTGAAAGGGCTGCATTACAAAGATTCTGTGTAGGGCTGGCTACACTGAGTCCTGCTGGTACAATAAAAAATCTATTACTTAACCACTTCCTGCAATCATCATCTGCGACTGTAACTGTTTGAAATTAGCTGAACAGGATCCTCTTTTTTGTTAATTTGCTTATGATTATAACTGAGGGAAAACCATCCTTTTTAAAAACTAGTTAGTTTTCAACTTCAGGCCAAAACCTTCCCATTATCCAAATGAAAGAGCAGAGATAAAATATTTTCTATTTTATTCGGTATCAGCTTCTTAAGTATTTAAATTTTTTTAACAAATGCTTAAAAACATAAGTCATGCAAACTTGTGATTATGTGCTTACATAGTGATTTGTAATGTCAAATTTTTGAAAAATTATTATTTGCATTCTTGATAAAGTAAATGCTGTCTGTTATTATACCTGTTTCTGCTATATGGAAATCACAGTGCTTAAACAAACTGCATTATGAAAAACATGTGTTTTGAGAACCTGTTCTCTAAAGATATTTAATTTCCATTTAGAACACTAGCTTTAAAATTAATGACTCTGCTTCAAAATGCAAATTCCCCTTCTCTGTTTCAAGCAGACAAACTGAAGTTCACTGACTCCTGAAATATCGTTGCTTTGTCCCAAGAAAGCGCTGTCTTTTTAAATCTCAGCTCTAATTCCTCTTTGATTTTGCATCAACACCTTAATGGGGAAAAAATTCGCCACAAATCAGCATCTGATTAGCCCAAATCATCCCCTCTTAATCCCCCTCTGAAAAAAAAAAGCCATTTGCAAAGTGCTGTTGTGCGCCGATGTAGCATCTTTGTACGTTTAAAAAACCCAGGTGTATTGATGAAAATACATAGAACATTTTAATTAAAACTCATAAAATTGTTGGACATCTGCTCCAAATTGTTCAACATTTTAGTGGTTAACAGATTTTGTGCACCTAGATAATGAATTACTCGTTATTATTGGCATAAATAGTAGCTGTGGGGCTTTTTATAGCAAGATCAGAAGCCTCTTTGTGCGAGCTCTGGCTTACTTTATAGTCTTTTGGCAGATGCCTATTAGAACCAATAAGTTTAGCTAAAAAAAGGGAGGCAGAGTTAAACACAGGAAACAAGAGTTGAATGTCCGCCAATAAAAATGATCACAAATCAGGGCTGCTGATGTCATAACCCTTGGGGTCAGAGGTTGGGCGCGGAATAAATGGCTCTGAAAGGGGCAGCCTGTCTGGAGGGCTGAGCTGTTGTTGGCAGGCAGGCACGGCCATGAGTAAATGGCAGGCACAATGCTGCCACTGGGCCTCATTAGCAGCCGGGCCCGGTGAAGAGAAGTGTTTGATGAGTCCTGCACGTCCCACTGTGGCACTGTGTGATGTAAATGGAATAATTACTATGATCTAATGGGCGTCTCTTTTGCATGCGGGCCCCCGGTGAATGAAGCCCCTCTTTTATGGCATTCAGCCCGGGTTGTGTAAACTGTGGGGTGCCACTGGGGATGGAGCGGCGGCAGGTCCCGCCGACCCGCTCGCATTCACCCTCAATAGAAAGGGAAGGCCAAGTAATTTACTCCGCTGCCTTTCACCATGAGAGTGGCAGATTGAAGGTCACACTCGATTTGGCAGGACTTGAGTCGCTCTCTGTGCTGACGCCGAGCGAGACAGATGCAACATCTCCCCGCTTTGGGGACTTTTGGGGACGGGCCGTTGAATCGCGTGCGTGCGCTGCGCCCAGCCCGACAATGCGGCACAGAATATCTCGCTTTTCGGGGAGCAAACCCCCCGGATTGCAGCTCTCTGCCCCGTTTTTCGTTGGTTTCACGTGTCTGAGCACACCCCGCTCTGCTCAGGGTGGTGGTGGCTCTCGAGGTCTCGCTGGGCTGGGTGGAAACCCCGATTCAGCTGGTAACAAACAGCCCATTGTTGTCTCTATATAGATCATTAAAAGTCTGAATTAAAATAATTGCATCTTGTGTAGATGTACTGCTTTTCCAGGCTGAAAAGATGTGACATTGTCTCTGCCTAAAATTTGTTAGGAATGTCCTGGTAATGATATTATATCGAGTGTGTGATGCTCCATGTTCCCTCTGAATCCAGGCTGCTGCAGCCCTGACATAACAAGATTTCACTGTGGCTGATTTCAGATGTCTATATTAACAATCAGCATCATTTCCTTATTAATTACATGGTTTGTGCATCCATATGGCTTAAATTAAATTTCTCAGACTTTTTTTTTTTTTAAGTGGGATAGTGTTTTTCACAAACTCACTCACTCCAGAAATGTTTTGTGCATTTTTCCCCAGCAATTCCCCGTGGGCATGCTTTTTAGGGAACTTTAGACCAACTTTTATTTTTGATGTTTGCTTTTATTATATGCTCCATGCATGGCTAATGGAGGCCAAACCATGGGCACATAGAAGTCAATGGAAAAACTCTCAATGACTTCAGTAGGACCAGGATTAAAGTGTGTGGTCTACACAAAATTCAGTGGAATCCAGTCTCTTGGAAAATATTTTTCCATGGGATACTTTATAAGGTCATTTTAATTACGACCTGTACAGTATTTCTGTTGTTTGCGGTCACACGGAATCCTCACTCATCATTTGTGAAGACAACACAATCTTTCCTTTAGGCAACATTTTTATTTTTAAAGAAGGAATAGATTGTGGATACTTGGGAAGGTCAAATCTAGGTCAGCATCAGTGCTCTAAGCAGTACTCTAAACACATGTTTACATCATTTGGAACCCATTATTCATGGTTTTATATTACTTATTGTGAAATAATGCATCAACAGTTTTGCTTTGTTTTGTATTTAACTGGTAATATTTGAGTGTTAAACTCCACATCAGCGGAGTGTGGGAGAAACAAACATGTACAATTACTAGACAAAATAGATTGGAAGTTGATGATCTTCTGTTGCCTGTGGAATCATGGAAGCAGTGATGTGGTTTTCTTGGCTACTTCAAAGGAATCCACAAAAAAAGCACCTACTAAAAGCAAAACTATTGTCAGGAACTGTAAATTTTCTGTACCTGGGTCTGTGTGCTTGGGTCTTTCTAACAGTTTAGAAAATTGTTTGAGGTCCACAAATCGAAGAACTCTGGAAACCCCTGATGCAGTACCTTTCAGTTTGTTATGGATTATTTGCTATAATTTTATGGTTCCTTTGCTTCTTTGGCTCAATCTGAATTAACCTGGCAGCAACCATCTGAACCTGCTCAGGGCTTGGTCAGTGCCCTGAAAAACAATAACTGTGCTTTCCTGAGCAGTGCCAAGTGTCTGACACAGGTTTCACATTTTCCAGCTGCAAACAGAGCCAGCCAGGGAGGTGGCAGGAGGCTCAGAGAGTCACACTCTGCACTTTCACATCCTCAGCGCTCAGGAGTCACCAAATCCAAGGATTTCCCTTCAGCCTCACACCAGGCTTTGTCCTTCCTTTGGCCCCACAGAGTCAGCGGGGTTTTGTCCTTGGGACACGGAGCCCTGGGCAGGTCAAATAGGATTTTCTGACACTCTGCAAGTGCAAGGGGAGCAGAGGATGTGAGGCAGAGTTCAGAGGCTCTTCCTTTGCAGGTTTGGGGTGTGCCTGGCTGCAGTTTCCCCCTGTCAGTGTCACCCGGGCTGTCCCCAGGCTGGCTTTGCTCTCTGTGCCTCCACGGTCCAGCGCATCCATAAAATAGGGGAACATCACACTGACCCCATCTAAATTCACCCCCTGCCTCTGGTGCCTCCCATCCACTGCTGTCCCCTGTCCAGCCAGCAGGACACAAGCAATGTCACACCTTGGTCTGAGGCACCCTTGTGTGGCCAGAGCTGGCAGCTCCGGGTTTCCCTGAGTGCAGCGGGCAGGATTTGTGCCAGGCAGTTCAAAGCTCACTGGAAATGAAAGACAGTCTCGACCAGATTCCCCAAGTTGCTCAACACTCAGCAGTTCCCTTGCTGAGTCTGCACCTGAATAAGTGGCTTGATTTTTAAAGTTATTTGCCAGGCTGTAAGTCTCACTGCTCCTCATGATAAATGAAGTTCCAAAGGGAGTTGTTGTCTATGAAGTACCTGGGAAACCTTCCCTGTTATACATACTGTTATTAGAATTATTATTCTTTTATTTGTTAAAGCTGTTATTTGTTCCTATAAATATTCTGTGGTAAATTAATCCCACTTCAGGAGATGAAGCAGGTTTGGCTCTGTCATTTAATATACCTGAAGGTAAACATTGCTGATAGAAATCTGTCAGAGGCACAAAAAGAAAACACAAAAGCCAGTTCAGAGTTTCAAGTGTCTTTCTGTCAGTATCGATCCTCCTGAACCTGATTTTTTACTATTTCTTGCTTTTTGGAAGCACGGCAGCAGAAAAACAATTACGAATCCCATCCCCCCCACCTATCCCCTGAAAAAAAAAAAAAAGGTTAAATTTAAATAATCATTTCGAGCGCTGTTCCTGTTGTAGGTGGGGTTTGGAATGCAGAGTACAACAGACCCTCGCATTTTTCACTGATTATCTTTAATTACTTGTGAGGGCTGAGCAGCTCGCATTACCCCCAGGCATCGCAGACTGACAAGGAATCTTCTTTCAAGCCTTTTATAGAGCATCGCATTATCGAGCGACTAACAGAGCAAAACTGACACGAAAAGAAAGTTCATTATTACTTTCATTATTGTCGAAAGAGTTTTATTTACTTCTGAAGCCCTACTTTTACACACTTTCCGCTCGGAAAGTGTTGCCACTGTGGGGCTTCTCCCCTGCCCTGGAGGAGGCTCCTTGTGCTTTTTCAGAGTACCCGCACCTCTAATTTGAAGTCTTGGAGGTTTTCCTTTAGCCAGGCTTTCAGCGGGATAAGGAAAACGGGACATTTTCTCTGCTAGGAGGGTTTTTTTCACTTTTTTATTCTCGTTCTGTCTGCGTTTCCAGAGGATGGGAGCTCCAGCTCTGCTGCTGCTGTGGCTGTCACGGGTCGCGCAGAGGAAGGCAGCAGGACACGCGGTGACAGATCTGTGCCAAAGTGTCACCTTCGGGCGCCTAAAATCCCAGGGGCCCTGATGTGAACCTTCTTTGCTGGGCTCAACAGAGCATGGGACAAATGTATCGTGGGTGGTGGGGAGAGTGGAGGTTTAATCTGTACAAAAGCATCCCCAGTGCCTGAATTTTAGCACATTTGCCTCGACGAACCTCCAGCTGTGATTTAGTTGCACAAAATCCTTACGCAGCACAGTGAGGAATTGAGAGGACATTTATCAAAAAGTTGGAGTCTGAGGAAGAAGAGCCAAGGGCATGTTCCTCTTTCTCTGAGCCTAAGGGATTACCTGCATCCTGAAATTCAGCTGGGGTTGCTAACCAGAGCTCCTAGTGTGAGAGATGAGGGCTGGGACTGCTGCTTCTGACAAAATACTGCTCCATCCACCCCCTGCACTACCTCACCAGCCTGCCTGCCTGCGCCACTACACGGAAAAATCCAAACCCAGAGCCTCCTCTTGGATGCTGGGGATTTGAATCAATGCTTTCTACTTCATTATTGCAGGATAAAAACTGCCCAGTGTTCCCAGAGGGCAGAGGGAGCTGTGTCAAGTCTCAGGTGTAGAGCAGGGGCAGCCGTTGGAACAATTTCGTTCCTGAGATTAAAGTTGCAAACACATCTGCAGTTCAGGGAGTGCAATTCCTGCAGTTCTGTGTGCCTAGGAAAACCTTGAGAGTATCCAATAACTGCCACTGGGATACCAGCAAGATTGTACCTTTAACCCCTCCGCATTTTACAGATGTAATTTAAATTACTAACAAAAATCTAGTGGCCAGAAATTAAGACATTGCTGCTGTATGGGTAATTACTCATTAATCTAAGCATGTACTTATCCTTCTTTAGCAGTGCCACATTCCATATGTAATTTGTTTGACCCATTTGGTTTTAAAACTGAATTTATTTAATTTTTTTTTTTGCTGCATCTGTGGGAATGTTAATCGAGCCTTAATAGGCAGATGGAAGTATTTGCAAACCATTTTATTTGTCTCATTTTCAGTACTGTGGTTTATCAAGCAGCTGATGAGTAAATTGAAAAGCCATTCTGTGTAATACAGATAATTTTAATCACAGTACATACCGAACACTTTGGGCAGTGATGTTTTAAAATATTTTGTTGTCTGATAGTGAGGTTTGCAGGTAGGAATGATGTAAGTATACCCAGATATAGGCAAAATGTCACCAAGCCACGTGTCCTTGTTGTACTGTAAGCAGCAGTTTCAACCTCAGCACTCTTTTCAGTGGCTCATTCCTCCTCTATATTGTGATTATTGGGTTGGGGTTTTTTTTCATTTCTGCAGGTAAAAAGCAATCAGGTGTACCTGTGGACCTTATAGATAATATTCTGGAAACAATTTTCAAAAATAAAGCTTTGAAAGAGCTTATTGAAACTCCCTGTCTCACAATACTTCTGCCTATTTCTTACCTGAAGGATTGTTTTATTTATGTCTTTTCTAATCATGGAAAAGACCAACTTAAGAATACGATTGGGGAAATCTTGTGAAATTGCCAGAAAAGTTGGATTCCTCTCCATATTTATCAGCTTTGGAACGAGCATTGTCTTTCTGAAGAGGAGGATGTAAAGGCAGTGCAAGCATTTCAACCTGACAGCCTGTGAGGTTCTAGGGGTCAGAACATCAGAACTGGGCACTGGCAGCAATTCCTACACAAACTCAACTCATGCTCCTCTTGGGGCTGCCCAGAAATCCTATCAGTCCAAAATTCCCAGACACCTTCCCTGCAGCTCTTCTATTTGGGAGCAGTTTGCTCCACAAAGCTGCTCCTGTGTTCTGCTGAATTGTTTTAGGGGTTGTGTTTGGTGTTTGTTTCAGGGAGTTATTTTGTGATAATGGAAAGGCAGAATGGTGCCTCTGACCCAGAGGAGGCTGAAGAAGGATTAGAGGTCACGACAGACAAGCTGTGCCACAGAGCTGCTGCTGGGGGAAGGCAGGATGTATTGTGCAAGCTGAGGTGCATCTTATATTAGGATGGAGTCTTGCAATGCCAATGTAAATAAAGTGAGTAGGGCTGCCAAAGAAAACAGTCCTCTCCTTTATTAGTCAACCTTTTCAATTCTAATTATTTTTTTTTATATTAAAAAAAAATAGCTAATGGCCTGTAGCTGTGGGATGGGAAGATAGGGCTGAGATAATGGGAACATCATTATAAAAAGTAAAATGCTGTGTAAAAAGGGAAGATAGTAAAGGTGAAGCATGTTTGGCACTTTACAGTATCCATTAGCTGCGAGCTACTCAGATGGGTCTTGACTGGTTCTCCCAGAAACTTTGGCAACTTTCTCCTTCTCTGTTTTGAGAGAAACAAGTGCCTGTGCTGGGAGAACTGGGCTGGGCTGCGAGCACGGGGCTGGCACAGCCACACTGGGAAGGAGGCCTTGAAAATCAGGACTCAGTGGCCTCAGTGTCACCTCAGGCTTTGAAACACCTGCACGGGGACTTCACTACAGGTCAGGAAAATTTGTGTCTGCCTTGGAGCCCGCAAACCTCTGGGCTCTGCTGCTGACCTGCAGCCATCCCTGAGTGCAGGAGTGGGGTGTGCAGCTGGGCAGCTTGGGAATATCCACGCAGCCATAAACAAGTTAAACTGGATGTTTGAAGCCTTCCTCACACGGCATCAGGGCGCTCCTAGTGGGTTTGTTTGCCTCTTGGGAAAAGAGAGAATTTGGCCACATGCAGCTCTGAGCCACAGGACTGCGTTGCCTCCACTTATCCTGGCCCGTCCCTGGCACACTTAAAAGCTGCCCAGCTTAATAACTGTTAATTACCACTGGGCACCAAAGGAAGCTTGGACTGCTCTTTTGTCATGATATTGCTTCTCCATCTCCTGCCAGTGCAGCATCTTCTGAGTAGAAGAAAAGAGAACACGTGTATTTTAAATCATTTTGTTTTCTGAGCAGCAAAAAATGAAAAATGTCTTCGTCCTTGCTGGAGACACAGAATAAATCTAGAGGTGTTTATGTCCTCACTGCTACAAAATGGATTTTCCTTCTCAAGTAGAGTCTCCCCACGACCCTTCTGCTTGACCTGATGTTTATTCTCAAAGCATTGTTGCCTCTAGCTGTCCCTTGCCTGCTGTGCCCCTCTGTGTCCCCAGCAGCCAGGTAGCCACTGCCAGCAGTGACAGCAACACTCTCCAGCTTCCTGCTCAGGTTTCTGAGTGGCCTTAAATTGTTTTCTGTGTCAGAGCTGGAGACGTGATAGTGCCTCTGCTTAGCCTAAAGAAATCCCCCCTCCAGGAAGGCTACTTCCAGATGAGGTGAGGATCAGACCCAGCTGAATATTCAGATTTTTTGATGGTCCTATAGGACAAAATTTATTTTTTGTTTCACAAGGGATCCTGCTCATATTGAAAACACCTTGGCATCTCTCTAATTATTTGGCACATTGAAAAAATGAAAAAATAATGCATTGTACAATGCAGTTTATTTTCTGAAAGAAAACAGCTAATCACATGTGAGATCACTCCAGAGTGTGCAATTGAAAAAAAAAAAAAAGGAACCTAAATAACTGTTACATTCTCAACAGTATAGTCTTGTGAATAACTAGAAGGACCTATTCATTTCCTCCAAATATATCTCCACTCAAATGATTCTTCTGTTTGGGGGAATCCCTATTAATAGAGACCAAGGAAAATAATGTCCTCTTTGTCTCTTTCTAAGACATGTCCTTATTGTGTTTTGGACAATTGGGTCATTTATGATGATGAGGTAACTTGTTCTGAATCCTGAAAATGTAATTTCAGATGAACTGTGAGTAGTTTTACTAGTTGTTGAAATGTCTTTGCAACCTAATTTACAATTTACAATAGGCAGCATTCTAACTTTAGTCTAAACAGCAGCTTGAGCATCTGTCCTCTTCCTTGGGCAGAAAGAGGATAAAAAGGTTTAAAATAACATGTCATGGCTGTGAGTTCTGCTCTTTTTCAGACATTAGGTCCATATATTCATTTTGGGAGAGCAGGGCCAGGTGGCAGAGGGTGAGTCCCTTGAGCAGAGCAAGGTGCCAGGAGTGTGCCACAGGTGATGGACAAACTTCACCTCAGCCAAAAACTGCTGCAAGGATGGCAAACAGCCCAAAACTGATCCTTTGCCTCCTCCAAATCCCACAGCACCTTGTCCCACAGTAACTTGTCCCCACCCATGACAAGTTACTGATTCCCACCTGAGAGCAAAGCTTGGCTCCGTCCTTCCAGTTTCTCTTATTTTGGAGAAGTCAAAGATTGGTATTTACAGCAGAAGCCGTTGCAGAGGGCTCATAAACCTCTCAGGTTGTAGCAGGTAATTAAAGTTAAGCACCTGCTGCGGGGCTGTGCTGATATGGGGCTGGCTGTGCCCCTGGAGTTTGTGGGGCAGGAGCTGTGGGGTGATGCTCCAGTGGTGCTGTCCTCAGCTCCTGTGACACAGCTCTGGGCAGAGGAAGGAGCAGGCAGTGTCTACAGTTGTTTCTACACAACTCTGTACATTTGTGTTGTAAGACGTGAAAATAAACCCACAGCCCAGACTGGGCCTTGCTCAGACCCCTTTAATTCACTGAGTTATATCTAAAAGAAAGTGGAGCTGTAGCTTCTCACTCAGTTCACACAGGGAGCCAAAGATTTGCATTTGAATGTCAGAGCAGTCTCTATTAATTTATTAATTTCAGCCAGTGTCCAGGTGTCCTAGCTCTGCCTTGTTATGGTATATCTTTATTTATTGAATTATACTTGATGTTTTTACAACTGGGCTAGAAAAACTAACAAAACAAGAAGAGGAGGATGCAAGAGCTTGACTCAGCATGGATATTGATGTGGTTTAAGACTCTGTTTAAACTCAGCTCATGTAAACCATTGTGCTGATATAAGTAAGTATGTTGTAGCCTGCTGCTGCCAACCATTTTCACTGCAATTTACAGCTGTGCTGTAAATTAACTGGTGCAGCTAAACTTCTATAAACTAGGTTAAGTTTATTTCAAGGGTATTTTCACATAAAGCTGTATTGCTTTAATTATCTCTTTTAAAACCACATAATTTTGTTAATCCAGTGTAACTTTTTATATGTAAAGTAGCCTTCAGAAAATTGACGGGGCGCCAAAATCTGCTCTGTCAGGGATTTTTCTTCGCTGGAAGTTTGGAGGAACCTTCTTTACAGTTACATTTATGAGCAGAATTTGGCTTTTTTCTTCTCTTAGAACCTGGAGTAAATAACTCCTTAACTCACTGATTTACTAGGATTGCCGTGTCATGTGAAGAATAAGAACTAGGTTATTATCTAGTCAATAAAACCAGATCTCATTCTCCAAAGAAAAATGCTTTTCCTTATCAGTCTGCTTTTAAAAACCTCAACTAAACAACCAAATGAACTACTTTAAGATTAAAATCTTCAGGCAGGGAGGGTTTCACCCAAGCATAACAAAAGTTTTAGTCTACAAAGCTTTCATTTTACACTTGAGCTCTGTGAATGAAGTTCCGTCCCTGGTGCTTTATTTACCCTGTAATTTATTTCCCCTTCTCTACCCAACCAACCATGGACAGGAAAACACCTCCAAGAGCACCTCCTTTAAGTGAAAACACCAGTTTGGAAGATGGAGCTGTGCTGAGGCAGTTCTGGCTGGAGAAAACACGCCTGATATTTACAACAGGGGAAAAGTAGGAGGGCTGTTTCTTTAGCTGAGGCAAATTTGGGTATTTCCACTGATCCCATTGGAGTGACAGTGACTCTGCACCGCTTTGAGGCCTGGCCCATTTGTGTCTCTTATCAGTTTTAGCTTAACAGTGCTGGATGGCTGTCTCCATTCTGCTACACTATTTACAAAATGATGGTCATTAACTAGATGATGACTTAATAAATGTGTAAGATAAATTCCTCTTGGCTGGGAAGCAAAGATGGTTGGCAGCTTCAGCTTGCTTAAATTAAAACAAGTTGCTTCGACATTACATTTCCAAACAGGCAAAAACTTGCATTGCCATTCAGAGTGGTAAAATGAAACCATGACAATATTGCTGCTCGAGTGGGTGGTGCTGGAAATTGTTTTACTTAAAACCTCTCATTTATTTGGGCACAGAATGCAGCAGCCTGTTGCTTTCTGTTCAACATGTGTGAAGGGCTAACATGGCTACCCTGACACGAGTATTTCCTAAACCTCAGAGTCTGCTGAGGTCCTCATTTGCTGTCTCCATGTATGTAGAGATATGGATTTGGATTAATTGAGTGAATGTTTCCTCTCCAGTCCTCCCTTTCGTTAACTGCTCCCTCTGCAGCCTTTGCACACATGCCAAGTGCTCAGCTTGGAGAGGAGCAATAATGTGGTTAAAAAAAGCAACGCAATTATTTTAAGCATTTTCTCACTGAAGTTTTTTTCCAGCTGCAGTTAATTTCTGTCTGATTAGTCTGACCTTTCACCCCCCAAGGAAGTAGTTTAGCAAAAGGGATAAGTGTGGGCACAGTATATATGTGTATGTGAGCGTGTGCTGATGTATTCAATCATTGGCTTCTTTGGGTTGTGCTCAGCATGGACAAGTTCTGGTTACAAATATTTCTGCATGCCTTCAGATGTGCTCAGATTTATCATTGGTGCTTGAAATCATGCATTTTTCTTATTTGTTGAATGTGAAATCACAAGAAAGGTTCTACTTTGGTGTTTTTTCCTAAGCCCTACTATAGCAAATCAAAACACTGCAATAGTCTTTTCCTTTCCTTCTGAATTAATTCCTGTACTTTAAATACATCTATTTACTGGTCAGCCATTACAGAATTCTACGTCTTTGCTTGTGGTTATGAAATAAATATAAGTTTGCTGCAACAAAATACAGCCCTGCAGTGTTAACACCTCAGGAGAGTGGCAGCTGTGAAGGAAGAGACCCACATGTCCTGGGGTCAGAGGGAAAGTCCTGAGCAAGCAAGGCTTTCCCTTGGAGGAGGTAGATCAAGTTAGGGAAGACTTAAACATACAGAAATCCACAGGTCCTGATGGAATGGGCCAATGGGAGCTGAGGAAGCCAGCTGATGTCCTTGTGATGTCACTCTCAAAGATCTCACAATCACAAACCATATGAAGCTGGAAGGTCATGTAGCTCCTCCTGGAAACTCAGGGCAATTCAGGGAGATTCTTGCCTGGCCAGTGCTGCTGTTTTTCTCTGTGAAAATAAGCAGCTCAGATGGTTTCTTACCATCTCTGATTTTGCTCTATTTTCTTTAAAATGTATCTTTTCCTCAGTCTTGTTGCATGGATTGTGGGTTTTCTCTGCTTGGAAACTTTTTACAGTGTATATTCCTGTTCAGTTAGAAGCTCCTGATTGTGCTGTATGAAGTGGAAGAATACTATTAAGATGTGGCTCTTGTTGTGATTAGTTTCTACAGCAGGGAAAATTAAGCTGTGCAAGTGTACTTTACTCCTTTTTTAGTCAGGTGTTTAAAATCTGGTATTTTCTAGGTCCTGAGATGTATCCTTGTCAGCAATGCCTTGCAGACAAAAGAGCAGCCAATTCTAACTTCCAACAAAAGTTTTGGTTTTTTTTAATCACTCCATCCCAGCTTTTAATTTTGCAATGACCTTTCCATTTGGGAAGCAAGTCACAACTCCCTTGTCACGATGCTCCCTCCATACCTGTGTTCCACACCTTGGTGTGTCTTGGTGACTGTCACTGCAGGAGAACAACGTGTGTGACAATCTTGCCCAAAGCACACGAGCAAAGTTTGCATTAGGAACCTGCTTAAATTAAAGCAAAGCTTGGCACACGCAGCAACAGTTCAAAAATCCAGTCTTGTGTTGTCACAAATTCTCTGTCATTAGCTTAATGTTAGTGTGAATTGGGTGTGCTGCCAGGCTTCCTTCCCTTCCTGCAGGGAATTCTGTATCACTGCTCCTATCACACAGAGTCCCCAGCACTGGGAGCTGGTAACACTGGTGCACTTCTGATTTGCCAGAACGATATGAGCCGCTCACAAAAAAAAGTCTAATTTCAGCATCTGTCAAAGAAATGAAGCTGCTCAACAAAAGAGTTCACTTGATTGCTTTGAAAAAAATTAAGTGCTGGCTTATGACACACAAGGCATAAATTAAATCATAACTAGATCAAGATTACTGACAAGAAGTGATGACAGGTGTTGTGAATATGTTGACACGGGGGTGCTGCCCTGTGTAACAATTGTCAGTCATCGGCCAGTTCTGAGCCTGGGCTCTGGCTAATGGGGAAGGGTTATGGGAATGAGTAGGAACTGCTAACAGTCACATGGTCAAAAATTGTAATTTATGGCACAAACATTTGCTTCTTAAGCAGCTGGAGACAGCTGTGATGCAGCAGTATTAGGCTAAGCCATGTGTAAAATAGTACAAGTATATTCAGGGCAGTGGTTAAGGAGCAATTTCTAATGGAGGCACTGGACTGGGATTAGGGAGATGGGGCTCTGCATTCTGACACAGCCCTCCCTGTGACCCTGGGCAAGACGTGTCACCTCTGTGCACATCAGCTCCGAGTACAGGATGATATTTCTGTTGTCTGTCTTGCCTGTTTAGGCTCTTAGCTCACTGGTGCATGGCCTGACCCGTCTGGGGAGCTGCACACCTGGCACACCTGATTTGCTCTGCTGTAATCTGCAGCGTCACAAAAACACAGCTAATTACTAAGCCTGGTGGGGAGGAAGGCACCTTCCTTGCCCCAGAGAATTTACAGACATAAAATAACAAAAATTATTGCTGCAGAGGTTAAAGTGGTGCTGCATATGCAGCCAGATGATTCCCATGTGCCATCATTTGATAGATACAGACTGATGCCAGAAGTACATGGATGAAATTATATCATCTCTATTGACATGTTTGACACATGCATTCCCTCTGCTATGTGCTGTGGTCTCTGCTGCAGTTTGGGATGCATAAAATGAGAGCTCCCTGCCTGCAGCACTTCACAAGGATGTTTATGGATAGAAAAATGGATGGGGGGTAAATATCTGCCAGTCAGACCCCTCTCAGCTCTCAGCATCTTTCTTCAGAGAAATGCATCATTATAGCTCAGCTGTGATGTTTATGAAGTATCATTAGCATTATTCAGTTACTGATTTCAGATGTCTCCTTCTCTGGCCAGAGCAATCATTACAGGTCTGTGCAAGAGGAGCTGTGACAGATGTCACAGTTTGTTACAGTCACTGTATGCCAGATTTAGCCTCTGGCCATGTACTGCTTGAGTACTTCCTCTAAAAGCATCTTGTGAGTACCCTGCAGTAGAAACAAGTGACAAGGACTTCAGATATATTTGTGACATTGAATGGGCACATTTTTAGGATGAGATTATGATGTGGTAAGCAGGCAAACAAAGGGCAGAAGACACTTGCACAAAACCAGTCTCCTACTGATTCTTGTCTACATCCTTTCATCCAGGTGATGCACTAAGAGCAGTCAAGTCCTGCACATCTGGGTTTATGGGAATTTTTGTGTCATGTTTCAAAACTATTGCATTTGTTCAATATTATCTGTATTTTCCTCAGAGCTCAAACTGCTGCATTAACTGTTGAGGTAAATTGTGATGATGAAGGGAAGAAAAGCACAAATAAGCAAGGCTTGTTGGCAGAGGCCCAGGGTCCACCTCAGTCATAAATTATATTTTTTCTTTAGCTATAAAGGTACAAACCACCCTCTTGGTCTGGCCAGAGAGTAAATACAGACAAAAAACTGAGCAATCTGTGTTTGCTTTACTATAGACACAGGATCTGGTGTTGCCACGTGTACTTGAACTCAAACAGGTTCTGTGTGTCACTACACGTGCCTCATTTTGGGAGCCACTGGTGGCCTACACGGACACATCCTCTCCTTCCCCTTCCCTGGCCATGCTGAGGGGCTCCCACTTCAAACTGCAGCTGACTGGGTGGAGAACCACGCTTTAGATTGACATAGTGCAGCTTGTTCCATATGTAAGGCGGGAGCTCCAAGCTGGCAGCAGACACTCGAGTGCTGTTCCAGGTCACCTCTGAAATGTTTGTCAAGAGGACACACAAATACCATATGTTAAGTCAGACTGATAAAAACAAATACACAAAACCCTGGAGAACTCCCTGGTGTCATCACAACCCTCAGAAATCCTGTCCTGCCCGCTCGAGAGGGAAGTGAGAAAATGAGTGACAGGGCCTGGGTTACCAATTACTGCTGAGGCTCCAGCATTCAATTAATGCTTCTCAAACTGGAGAAAGGATGCAACAATGTCTCCTCTCCAACGCTAACGACTGGTATAAAAAGAGAATAATTGTGAATAAAGCCTCTTGTCAAAAATAGTCCTTCTTTGCATGTAGCTCTGAGAAGGAATCAGACACAGGATATTATCCATGTGGCCAAATGATCCATGGGACACTTCATTCTTCTGCAGGGGCTGCTTGTCCCATTGATGCTTTCTAAGGGACACTGCTGCCATGTGCTCCTTAATTAGGAGATTAGGAGAATTCTTTGACTGAAAATTAAGAATCACTATGGCTTATTTTTATCACTAAAAGATCGCTCCAGCAACTTCCTCCAGGAAATTGCAAGGGGAAGTCATTATGTGAGGGGGGCTGGGGAGGCAAAAGCCAGCTCGATTGTGCATATGAACCCCAGATGAAATGTGTCCCAGCTCCGTGAGGGGGGCAAGAGGGGTGTTTACTAGGTCATTTACCATCTCCTTGTTTTTAAAGTTTCCTTTTCCACGATTACTTGTTGACCTTAATTGTTTCCATGCCCACGAGATAAGTCTTTGTACTTCCTACGGAGGCTTAGTGGAGAGGTCTGGGGATTGCTCTTGCTAATTGCCCTGTATTCCTTCATTTCCCCTGAGTGTCTGTGGCCAGCCCATTCCCACATATGCTCCCAAAATCCACTTTAATCGGAGGGGCAGCGCTGCCCAGCTGACGACATATGTTTAGCTGCATTCAGGGCTCGCTGAAGCATGCCTCTCATGTTACATAAAAGGGGAAGGTCAGTACAAAACAAACAGCTTTTTACAAGCTACGGCTTAAGAATCCTGTCCTAAAGAACTCTTGCATTTCAGGGAGTGACAAATCAGCTTGTCGCTGAGCTCTGTTCTCTCTCGAGGCTTTTTTCTTCTTCTTTTTTTGCATACATTAGGAATGCTGTTAGTCTCCCAGGACAACCTGTGTTAAAACCTTCTCTTCTGGCAGGAATAAAGCTGTCCAGGGCCCGATCCTCAGTTTCCCTGGATCACCAGAGCAGCCTGGAGCACAGCAGTGCTTCCCCAGCCCAATGTGCACCTGCTGCTGCAGGGCAGCCCAGATTCCTGCAGAGGAAACTTCCATGGCACTGTCTGCTGGGTTTTGGGAAGAGGTTTGTCTGTGCTCAGGGTAAAACAAGGAACAGCAAGGAAAGGAGATACTTAATGAAAACCTGAGCCAATTTCAGTGGAATTGCTTGTTTCCTCTTATTTCCTCTTATTTCCTTTTAACTGTTTTTTTTTTCTTCATTTGACCTGCAACCAAAGTAGGAGATGACCCAGAGGAGATTTCCCAAGGAGAGTTTGGCTCTCAATTCCCATTTCCTTTCACGGGATCAGTGCACACCAATCCTGCCTGTGGCTTTGCCCACCTCTGGCAGGAGCCCTGGCAGAAGGGCTGCACAGAGCTCTTTGCTGGGGGGCAGAGGAGCAAATTCAAACCTTTCTCCACATCTCAGCTAAGGCATCTCCCAGCTGGGTACAGCCTGGGGCTGGCAGAGCAAAACCAGCTGGGCTGGTGCCAGCCACATCTCTGCTGGGTGGGTCCAGGGGCAGATTTGAGGGTCTGCACAAACCCTGCTCTGAGGGTGTGGGCACAGTGCCCATTTCACTGGGGCAGGAGGAGATTTCTTCCCGAGATCAGCCCTTGTGAAACACAGCTCCAGCCATCTGTGTGGCAGGATCTGCGAGGGCATCCTCCTATTCAGCCTCTCCACATTTTTTTCGGAGCCTTTACAGCACGCACCTCCCCTGGGAAGCCTGGCTGATTCAGCAGATTCCTGGAGACAAGGGCTGCTTGTGGCACTGATTCACTCACTTTGGTTATTTATACCGTGCTGGGTGCTGTGTGAAGCAAGAGCAAAGCTCTGCTCATGCCCCAGAGGCATCAGAAGCCAAGAAAGCAGCAGGATCCAGGGAGTGCACTAATCCATGAGAGGGCAGAGGAGCTGACAGCCCTGGCAGTCAGCTGGGCTGGGACAAAACTCTGCTCCCAACTTCAGCTCTGAGCAGAGCCACGGCTGCTCCGCTCGATTTCTGCGTGCGAGCCTGGTTTACATGAGGATGTGTTGTAATATGGATTCCAGGTGCCTAGGCTGTATTTGGGATGGTTTCCAGCCTGCTGGGGCCAGGGGCAGCTGTGGCTGCAGGGGAGGGCTGTGGGGTGGCACTGTGGGGTGGCACAGCAGCTCCCCCACCACGACACGGGCCATGTGTTAGGCAGGGATTTGTGCCAATTAGCACTGCTGAGAAGCATGTTTGTCACAGATATTTTATGCTTCTGGAAGCTCCTATCAAGAACAAAGATACCTTTAAACCTTTTGGGGAAAAAAAATATAGAAATTTTACTTTTAGTGTGCTTTTCAGATGGTGTTTGGCTCAGTCTTGGGGTGGATTCCATCAGGTCCTCGACACCACTTGCAATAGGGGCCCGATGAATTCACAGAATTCACAGAATGACTAGGTTGGAAGAGACCTTAAAGATCATTGAATCCAACCCATGACGAGTCTTGGACACTTTTAGAATGGTGTTTTTTCTGTTGTTAAATAATGGCTGATGTAAATAGTGGGGGTTTTTTGCAGGGCATGATTCCTTCCAGATTTCCATGTGAGTACTGAATTATGTGGCTCTGCCAGCTGTGGGCTTTGTGCTGCCATGCCAGGGTGTGTTAGTGACCTTGGAAACTGAAATCCCAGGGTATGATGCCACCAAAATGGTTGCAAGTGTTCGTTTGCCTGGGGGAAAGTAAACCTATTTTAGTGAGTCAATTTTATAGTGGGTTTTCTTTTTTTTTTTTCATTTTCAATTTAGTGTAGATTTTTTAAAGCTCTACTACAGCCAACTAATTAAACTGATGCAAATGGTTTCAATGTTCTTTTGGGGAAAAGTTTACAGAAACAGTTCTTGGTATAGGCTATTAAAATTCCAGTGCTTGGCCTTGAAATAAGCACAGAGGGAACTTCAGATGCAGGCAGTCTATTGCTTTTAAAGTTTAGGAAAACTCTGGGGGATGGGACAGGAACTCTGATTGACAGCTCCATTGAGATTGTCTCCCTTGCCCTCCCAGTGTTAATACATTTCACCAATACTAAATTCACATTTGCCTGCATGATAAGGAGAGGCAAAACCATCATTTTCAGGGGATGCTGGTGCTGCCTGGTCATAGCTGGGGACAGGAGTTGTGTTTTAAACAATTCAGGCTGTGCAAAGACCATCCTGACAGCAAATCCACCTGTTCCACAAAGCATTCACTGCCCAAACTGCAGTACTTAATTGCTCTGAAGTGAAACCCCAGCTCAGAGGGGGATTTTCACTGTCCTCAGCCAAGCCCAGGATTTGTACCACAGCATTCTCCCCAGCCCAAGGATGCAATGAGCCCGTGTGTGTGTGATGTGATTTCAGCCCTCGCGTGCCGCCCCGCCACGAGTTTCGGTTTGCTGCTCTGCTGATGGTTTGGATGAAGATCTTTGCAGCTGGAGCTCACTTTGGTTCCTGCAGCCAGCCTGCATCCCTGGAGCTGGCTGGGGAGCACGCCTGCTCCGACTTGATCAAAGGCTGTGGGGTTCCCTGCTGGTGCCGTGGCCATTGGGAAGCAGCATTCCTCAGCAGGTGTAAAAGTCCCTCAAGAGAAGGGCATGGAGCCTCAGAGCAAAATAGACATCAGCTAATCTCTCATGCCTAGATGATTTTACTGTGACGTTCTGCCAAGCAGCCCGAGGCAGTGAAAAATAAACTGCTAGCATTATAGTATCATTACGTTTCTGATTCTCCAGAGAAGCCAATATTTGTTTGCTTTTCTCTGAAGTGTTTCATGTCACCACGTATGTTCTCTCCCCTGCTTTTCAGAGCAGGCAGAGGGGGAGGAGGAAAGTTTTACAGCAACTGCACAGCCCACATTTTGTGCTGCTTTGGGGCTGGAGGGTTGGGGGCTTTGTTGCTGCTCTTTTTTTATACCTATGAATTCTGTAAGGATTATTTGGCAACCTGTGAGCACCCTGTCGAAGTGAGCACTGCCTCGGAAAGAGTCCAATCACTGCAAACAAATTTTGCAGCCAAAAGTGCTGCAAATTCGATAGGTGCAAAGACAACGTGCAAGGGGCTCCCGGGCTTGCTCTGAGGCCAAGTTCCATCCTCATCTCACCCGGACTGTGCTGCAGCCGAGCCTTTTTTACATCCCCGGAGCCTCCCAGCCCCGGAGCAGCCGTAGGGCTGATTCCTCCTCCCGGGTCCCGCGGGGTTGAGCGGCCCCGAGGCTTTCAGGAGGTGACAACCCCGGTGTGGTCAGGCAGCTCCGGGGGTGACAGCTCCCGGGGTGGCAGCTCCCGGGGTGGCAGCTCCCGGGGATGCGCAGCCCGGGGCGGCGGCTCGGCCCCGCGGGCAGCCGGGGCTCCCTCCCCGCTCCCCGGCAGCATCCCCGGCTCCTCCCGCGGGCAGCAGCCCCGCAGGTCCCTGCTGCCCGTGTGGTTAAACCCAGGCGGAGCTGCTGCCGTGGTTAACGCCGGGGCAGCCCCGGGCAGGGACGGGTGGCACCGGAGCCCCGGGGACACCGAGCCCGGCAGCGCCCGGACGATGTCACCGCACCGCGCTGCCGCCTGGCTTCCCGACCAGGAGACAACCGGACAGGGGTTTATTTAATTTTTTTTACTGTGTAACCGCTAATTTGCCCGCCCGTAGTCAGAGCTGAAAGGATTCCCGAGCCGGGATGCGAGCTCCTGGCACAGCGGTTTTGTGGGGGTTTGTTCTCTTTGGGCTTTATCTTTTCCACCGCGGTGATTTCAGCCGAGGCTGCGGGGGGCTCTAAGCACAGAGCCCACTTTAGGAGCGGGTCTAGAAACCCCCCGGCTCTGGGGGAGCCCTCCAGAGCAGACCCTCGCTTTTTTTACCTTTGATTTCAGCTGATAAACATCATCCCGGTGCTGCTCGGGTGGTGCCACAGGCACCGGGAAAATCCAAATAACCAAACTTTGGGAAGGAGGCACTGGCCGGCCGCTCTGTCCCTACTGTTCCCCGGGTGAAATGCTAACTTGCTGTCCTTTGGAGGCTCTCGCAGATGGGGGAATGACCAGAATTACCAAATTACAGTATTCCAGCAGCCTGGAAGCCAGCGTTCTCCTTAGGCATCCGTCCGAAAATTACTTTTTACCCTCGCAGATGATAAAAAATATGAATGAAGTTAATTACGGGGTTCTTTTCCCAGTCTACTATCAAATGCTGAATCTGAATGTGAGGTTAAAACGTGCAACATTTCAGCTGTTCTCATGACTGAAATGCATGAAAAAATAATAGAAATTCGGTCACTTATTATAGAAAATTTCAAGGAAACAACCTCAATTCATGGCAACCCTTAAGAATTTTCTTATCTTTTAACTTCAATTTTTAAAATATTCATCTGAAGTAAAGTTATAGGAAAGGATATCACAAAGGTCAAAGGTAGAACAAATAAGCAGGAGATAAAAGATGCTGTTAAAAAAAAAAAAACACCTTGAGCACTGCCCAGCTGTTTTGCAGCACAACATTTTCCCTGTGTTTCTTACATCAACATTTGCCTGGAGAAAGGGAAGGAAAGTGATGACAGGGTAACGTTATGACGGGAGAAAGATGATTAAAGGTGGCATTTAAAAATAAAAATAATGGTGAAAAGTACTGTGAATAGCAATGCCAGTTTGTCTGGGTTGTGATTCCACAATTTCCAGGTAATAAGGATTTTCAATTATTTATTGTTTATAAACATTAGAAAAACATTAATTTCAGATTCTAGACTCAATATTTTTCTTCCATATTTTAATTTTTCTGGATCCTTATTTAAAAGTTCAGTTTCTAATGATCAATTTGCATGTCTAGAGTAGGTTCTAAATGACTAATACTAAATAGTAGAGATGCAAGATATACCAAGACAGTTTCTCAAAGTACTTGCTAAACTCTATGAAAGATTATAAACCATTAAAAATGGTTGGATGGGTCATTCTCTGAAAGGGGTAATGGATTCCTAATTATGGTGTATTAATCCCTTTCAATAACACTTTTAGTAATAATATTTTTATTTTTTCCTGGAGTTATTTAAATTTATCACTCCTTTTTTGTTTGTGTTTTTGCACAAGGAAAAATCAGCATCCAAACCTTTAGAGTATTTTTAGAAAAATGCATTAAAAATTGTCACTGGCATCAGGGGGTGGATTTTATCAGCAGTTTGCACCAGAGAAGGATCTGCCTCCCTCCCCACCTGTGTGCTGAACTGTGGCTGCCTCACATTTCAGTAACCAACCCTGGAGACTCCTTGGCCTCTCTGGAAATGTTGGATTAGCAGCACTCAGCCTGTTCAGCTCTGGCATTGCCTTTCATTTGCTTTCTGGAAGGGAAAATGGTGAGAAATAGTTGCCAGGATTCCCCAAATCCCTCTTGTCTCCAAAGACAACTCCAGCATTAGTCCAAGTATCCCCAGGCTTGGTTTCATTTTTTTCTTGGATAAAGGAGGACTTGCTGTCTGCTCTTTGCAGAAAATGGAATGTTTGAACAGCTCTTTGGAGGGGAAAATTTGTCATAATGAAACAAACCAAAAGAAAAATGGGAAAGCCAAATTTTGGGGAGAAAAAACCATTTTCCCCCACCTCGTAGCTGTTCCAGCATTTCAGTGTGTTGTGGCCACCACACACCTGATTCCCTTCATTCCAGGCTTCTCACAGAAATGGATTCTTGGAGGGAGCCAAAAACTATGTCACCTGTGTGCCCTGGGCTGTGTCACCATCTGTGCCTTACCTGTCACACAGACTGGGAGTAAATTTGGCTTCTTCTCACTGAGCAAATCAATATGGTTACAAGGAAATTTAGGAAATTTGCTGCTTCATTTCTGTATCAGTCTGCTCAGAGTAGAGACAGTTAATGTCTTGTGTCTGTGAAGGGAGAGGGTGAATATTTCTGAGACAGATCAGGAGCAAGGGCAGAATCTTTGCTGCCATCAAGCCTTTCTGACACTGTTCCACAGCAGGCAAAAAATGAAATAAAATTGCATCAGGAATGAGTTTGGCTTGGAGGATGGCTCCTGACTGAGGGCTAGTTTTTGGTCCACTTTGATGTGTTGAAGAACAAGAACTTCCAGTACCAATTCTGCTTATGCTCATAAATCATGGGGGTTGGAGAGGAGGAGAAGTGACACACTGCTTCTGTTTCTCCACGAACGTGGGCTGCAGTCCATGCTAGTGGCTATAAAATATCTAAGGCTGATAACAAATGCTCAGCACTATCTAAGTCAAGAGGCCAATAAAGCCTGGAGTATTTATACACCTGTGGCTTGAATAGCTGGGGAATGAATGACAAACCTTTTTCTTGCATGTGTGGTTTGGGTTTGGTTGGGGTTTTTTGTTGTTAGGGTTTTTTTTCTTTTTTTTTTTTTTCTTTTTTTTTTTTGCCATTTCTAGCTTGCACTGCAGCGAGTCTTGTGCCCTTTGGATTGTTTATACCTTGTCAAACCTGTTTTAAATAAAACATTGTGCTGCACTTTCGGTTTGTCAGGGAAATTGCTGCCCTCTCCTGGTTTGAAGCAATTCTCGACCAGCTGAAGGCATCTCCGAGCAAATGCCAGTTGCAGTGTGATAATATGATCCAATATGAAATTAATTAAGGCTACACAATAGTTTCTTTAAGACTAAATCAGAAAAGAGGGCAGGCAGCCCTATCTGGGACAATAGGATTGGATCCAAATGCAGTTTTAAAGACACATCCCGCCTCCCCTGATCAGAGTGCATTTAATGAGATTCATGCAATTTCTTTCTGAAAACAATAGCTTTAACCATTGGTTGCATAACCCAGGATATCCAGCTGAGGCCCCCCAAGTACAGAGTGTTCCACAAAAAGGAATGACAAAAAGTCCTCTAGTTCAACTTAAATAATTAAAACAAGATCTGGAGAAATGGCCAGCCCGGTGAGATGCCTTGCAGGGGATCATCGGGGAGTGGAGGAGGCGAGATAAAACTCCTGAGGGCAAAGTTAAATTTGTCCATTCCTATTCTCTTTCTGGGGCTGAGCAGCACGAAGTGCCAAGACCCCTGAGAGTGCTCAGCCCCCTCGGCCCTTTGGTGGCTTTCAGCACCTTGCAGGATCAGGTCCCATGGCCATAACTCAGCAAAGGGTATCTATTGTCTGCACAGAAAGAGGGGAGCTGGGCAGCATACACTCCCTGAGACGTGCTGGAGTTTGGGCTGTGATTTGTGGCTCTCATTTTACACGAAGTTTAAAGTTTCTTGGCTCCTGGAGATCCTACCCTGAGCCCAATGATCTTCTGCCATGGAAGTGGGTGGGAACAAGACGTGGCAATACAGGCAGTGCTATAGACAATGCTTATTTATGATTGTGGAAGCGTTGCAAACAAAGGGAAAAATTCCTCTTGCCCCTCCAGCTACAATAGCTTCACAAAGCATTCAGAGCAACAAATGCCATTTTCCAAAAAGTGTGTACCAGCAATCTGAGAAGAGTGTGGCCTTCCTGGAAGTGTGGAAAGCCAAGAGCTGTGCCCTCTGCTAGGCCCTATTAATGGTGAGCACTGTCTTTCAGAAACGCTTCATGCATAGCAAAATTCTCACAGTAGTTTCCCTCCTCTCCTCTTTTAAGACTAAACTTATTTAAGCTGTGCTTTGAAGATCTTGCTTTTGCATCCCACTGTGATAGCATGCAGCAACAATCCTGTTTGTCAGGTGATTTTGAAATAAAATGCAGCCTTGTGGCAAACAAAATCTCCTGTTCCCAAGCAGAAGTGAAGACAAATGCTAGGTACTTCCCTGCTGTCTGCTTAGAGCTGCAGAGACAGATTTCTAGTATTTCCAAGGCTCAGAACAGGCAGATGTGGTGCCTGTGAGTGAAGCTGAGGCTTGACTCTAATCTGGTTATTTTACAGGCTGCATTTCCTCTGCTTCTGAGGCAGCACACAATTAAAGCTGCATTTTTGGTGTCTTTCACATATTTACTTATGACAAGGCCAGGTCTGATTCTTCCTCTTCACAGCAGAGCATTGCACACTTCAACAGACATGATTTGGTCCAGTAGGGTTCTTTTGCATCCTGTCTTTTATAGGCATCTGCAGCAGCATTTATTCCTAAATAATTTGATTAGTAAGTAACTACAGAAGAATCATCATGAGAAATAGCACAGGAGTTTCTTTACTTTGGCCAGCTTTATACTGCACCCAAATCTGTTACTGATGTGTGTGGACACGTGCAAAATGAACATGCTCCCAACCCATCCTATTTTGGTTACAAAAAGCCAAAGAAAGGAAAACCAGGCTGGAGTGGCACAAACAGGATGTCCAGGCTGCTTCTTTCCTGAACACCACCTGAGGCTGGAACATGATAGGGATTTGACACCTTTTTGAGGTGCTCCTCATCAGATGCTGGATAAACACAGTGAAGTTTGTTTCTCACAAGTGTGTTCCAGGTCTAATTCCAGCCTTGTGATCACATTAAGGAATTAACTAATCCACTTGCTGCCCACATAGGCTTCTGGGAAGATTCTGTATCCATGATAGAGCCAACATTTTGCATGAAACAGAGGAGAATAACTGAGCACCCCTGTAAATTTTTCTCTCAAGGTGTCCAAGCACAGCCCAAGGCTCCTTTGATGGGCAGGAAAGAGCCATGGCCTGAGTGCTTGGAGGTGTCCAGCTCCTTACTGGGACTGGAGAATGGAGCTGGGGGTTGTTTGGGCTGTCCTGTGGGACATTTCCCCTCTCTCGTTGTGGTCAGCCTTGGCCTGCCCTGGGACAGTTTTCACTGCCACATTGCTGCTTCCAAGTCCACAATTAATTTTCCTTTTAAACTTGGGCAAGTATTCCAATAGGTTTGTAGGTTATCAGCAGTATTTCAGTCTGGACTGAAGGAGACTTGTAAAATGCTTTTCTTTTCTTAAAAATAATCTGAATTTTGACAGAAGCTCCAGCCCAGCTGCTGTTTTGTGAACTGGCCCATGCTGCCATCTCCACCTGGACTCACTTGTGCCCACATTTTTTAACCATCAAAACAAGGGACGAGGGCAATGAAAAAAACCCAACCCCAAACCTACAAACAGCAACGCTGCTCTGCCTGTTACCAGATGCCACTGTGGTGATCTCAAGCATAAGCTGTACATTTTTATCTTTTAAGTGGAGAGGTCCCTTGGGCACAGCCAGTGCCCCTGTCCACAGCGATCCTTGTCACCCGGCCGCGCTCCGCGCGCGGCGCTGCGAGGCTCACACCGTACGGCCGCGTGAGGAGAATCGCAGTGGACAAGGGCACAGATCGAGGTCTGGGGTCCTGGGGACATGGTGGTTTTAAGGGACTGGCATCTCGGCGTGTGGAGCCATCCTCGGGAAGGGGAGGCAGCCAGGAGCGGCCGGGGCTCGCGGCCGCTCTGTGCTTTTGTTTGCGTTTATTGTTTGCGATGGCGGACGTTCGTCTGTGGGTATTTCCAGAAGTGAGGGGTAATAGGACAAGACAACAAAGGAGTCTGAAGCTAGCAGAGGGAGGCTGGGGTACTGTGTGGCACTGCAAGACTGAAGCATTTCCAGGGCCTTGTTCCTGACTGCCCACCCTGGAGTCCCCAAATGCCACTGCTCCAGACTTGGGCATTCACAGCTTGCCCCTACCAAGGGTTGGATCTAAGTTTACCCAGGCAGACTCTTCATTCCTCATGCCTAATTTCCAGTGTGGGCTTATCCATTATCATGAAGTCCCCCGTTATTCCAGGATCCCCATGAGAATGGTTCCCAGCTGGATTTGCTGTGGTTCCCCACACCAGATGTGCACCATTCCTTTAGCGCAGTGGATGTAAAAAGGGGTAGCCCTCTTTTCTAGGGTCTGCTGTCTGTCTTGCATTGACTTTGCAACATGGTTTCCTACTCTCTCCCCACAATTTCTCTTTGTTCTTGTGCAAGAAATTCCACACTGCACATGTTTTCCTAGAGGAGCTCATTTCTGCTTCATCCTCTCTCCGTCTGATTAGGGCAGAAAAAATGTGTTCTTGTTTGCCCCTGTTTGTACTTCAGTAAAGATTTGTTTGGTAGAAAGTGAAGGGTGTCAACTACATGAGTAATCTGCAGCATTTAAATCTGCAACTTTAAATCTGTCTTTAAAACTTTATGGGATGTTGCCTGCAAGAAAAATTGTCATAGCTCTGTTTGGTACTTCAGTCACAAGTGGTTTGACTGTGTGGAGAAAAAGAGAGAAAAACATAGATTTATACAAGAGCAGATAATGTAAATGCCAAGTAATTAAAGTGGTCATAAAAGACTCCTCAAAATGTGTATTTCCAATTATTGCTGTCATGATTTTAGGGCAGTTTAAGCAGCTGCTGCCAGATCAGAACCGAGTGCATTCACAAGGCAGAGCAATCCCGGCTGTAAAAAGCTACAACCCCACATGATTCCAATGCAAAACGTTTATCCAGTGACATTCCTAAGGATTTACAAAACAGGGGGTACTTGTGGAAGGTGACAAAGCTCCAAGCAGGCAGTGCTCAGCCCAGCTGGGGTTTGCACAGAGGTGACAAACTCAGGGATGTTGCAACCACTGCACTGAGACCTGCCTGGTGTGAGGGGGGAGCTGTGAACCTCCTGGCTGGGACATGCTTTCACCTGTTGCCTTGTTTTACAAATGAATATGCAGCTACAAAAGTTAACACTGAAAATACTTAAGCAAAACTTTAAACTTTTTTTTTTTTTAGTTTTTTTTTTTAGTTTTTTGAGTTTGCATGCACAGGGTGAGGGTGAGCAGCTGTGCGCCTTCCACTGTACGTGTTCACATTTCCATTTCAAAGATTTATTTGGGGAAGATCCCTCTTGAAGCTGTTGGAGGGAATGAGGAGGTGTCGGAGGGTTTTCCCTATCAGGCAGTCGGTGGTCTCCAGCTGCTGTGCAGAAAACCCTCTTTGTATCCACAGAGCATCTCCCTTTCCACGAGGGAGTGGCGAGTGCAAGCGCGGGGCAGCTCCCTGCCTGTCAGCCAGCACCTGAGAGGCACAGGGAGAGCAGCAGCTCAATAAATCACCCAGCAATAAATCAAACATAGCTGGGAATCGATCTGAACAATTAACAATGCTTCCTTTGAAGCTGACAGTCGAGGCCCCAAAAGACAGGAGCACAAGCGCAAGAGCCAACTGCTGCTCTCAAGACTTTGGCTCTTGGGAAATGCGTTTTGTGTCCAACATGGGCATGGATTTGGGAAGTGAGTTTCATAGAACATGCAAATAATTTAATATTTTTGTAATTTGGGTGCTTGGCTTTACAGTAGTCCTCAGGGTAACAAATACCATGGTTTAAATCTCCAGTGACCTATAAATCCTCGAGTGCTGGTTCTGCTCCACGCAGGGTCTCAGGTGGGGGATGTACATAAGAGAGTCAGGGCTGAGCCTTTTACCAGCTCTAAGGAGTGTGAACTGGATGTTTCTGAGAAATTTGAAAACATTAGAGAAGTAAATGAAAGGAAAATGTAACAAGGCTGGTCTACACTTCAAACATTTCAGAGTTCAGACGGTTCCAGAAGGCTGTATTGTACACGAGGATCCTCAGGGTATGGGCATGGATTAGGTGACCTCTGGAGACTCATTCCAGCCCAGTGATTCTTTGAGAAGACAAATTCACTGGAAGATGCAAATCTTACATGAAAAGTGTAACATGAGGCCCACTTGTGGGATCCCATATACAATTTAGGTTTTGCACAGTTGTGGAAGGAGGTTCAATGAATAACTGCCAGTTGTTCTGCTATTTGGAAAGTGAGACTGAAAAACAATGGAATGAAGGCTAAATGAGATATATTTCCTATCTGAGCTGCAAGGTGCTCTAAAAAAAAGGGCATCTTAAAAATTGCTGCCATCTCAGAGAGAACAAGACAATGCTGGACGTCTCTCCCAGAGAAATCCTCCTGGACACGGCTGTGCAAAATGTTGTAGGAGATTAAAGCAAAGCATTCCAGTGACTTGTTTAAACATATCTTCTTATATCTCTTTGCAGCAATCCTTAAGCCCCAACCACCAAAGACTATCTCCTCAGAGCAGTGACAAATTCCGATCCCAAACAAACCACCTGGGGCATGCTGAATGGCTAAACACAAATGTCAGAGGTCTAGATCATTTCCAATATTCTTTGACATTGCTTATGATGTGGCCTCTGGCACATTCCCAACAGAAGAAAGTTCAGTTATATTTCTTTCAATTAAAGAATCTGATTTAGCCACTAATCATGTCAAAGAATGTCTGGGGGAGGGAGAGGAAGAGAACGTGAGCGAGGGGTGAGTTCAGATGGGATGGCTCTCGTGCTGTCTGCAGGGAGGCATGGGCACTGTGGGATCAGGCTGGGACAAAGGCTAGCACAAAGAGAAAATCAGTGTATGCGTGTCAAAAATATTATTGGTTTGATAAAATCACACAAATCCTATTAATGCACAACCTCAAGCACGCTGCCGCAGTGAAAATCCCACTCTCAGGACTCACGTTTTGGGAAGAAGAAAAGGAAAGGCTTTGAGATGGCAACAATCAGGATATCAGTGAATGGGAGGGCTCAGCAAGGTTTATCCAGCATCTCCTGCATTCTCACCCAACCCCAAATATGTTCCTATGTCAGCCCTAGAAGACCCCAGTGTTGGACATGAGGGCAGGAGAGGTAACTCTGTACAAACTTACTTGAGGGAAAGCCACAGTCCAAAAAACAACATGCTGAGCCCTGTATTTTGGTGGATCAGGACATCTAGGATTGCTTCACCCATGTGAATATATTCCTGATCTTCAGGGAACAGTGGAAAAACAGACAGTTCCCAAACCTCAAAAAAGGTTTGAGATCGTTGTTAAGAGGATTTGCATTTGGAAAATTTTGCCAGGTTACACAAGCAGATGCAATACTTGGAATATTTCTGCTTAGGTTTTCCAAACCGTTTTTTCCAACATCCCTGAGGTAACATTGCTTAAGATGGGAACAGATGGACCTTTGTACATAATCCTGGGTGAGTCTCAGTGATTTCTGGGGCTGGGGTCTTGCTGGGAACTGTGGCATCCATTGAGACACCAACCAGATCTCCACGTGCAGGAGGCATGCTGTAAGAGCACCTGAGGCATTTCTTATTTCTTCTCCATAGCTGGGATATAGACAAAAAATAAATAAATAGTGATAATATATCTGAAAACCCACCACAACCACCTGTACAGCCATGAAAGTGACTATGCAATCTTTTAATGTTGCTCACATATATTTGATGGTTATAAATTCTTAGCAATCACTTTTTTGGTGGGGTTTTTAATAATTTTACACAGAATGATTTCTCACATTCGTTCTGGCATCAGCACACTGGACTAGCAGTGTCTCAATGGGAAATTTTAGCACTGAATAACATAAAAGAGAAGTTTGAGTTGGCCATACTATGGACGCACCAAAATCTCATCCTGATGCATTTTCCTCAGGGCTGCACTGGTGCTCCCAGTTGGAGCACACCCCCAAATGCAGAGCTGTGCAGCCTCATTCACACACAACTCCATGGCCCCATCCACAGAAATATTTTCTTTACAGAAGTGCTCTGGCCCAAGCAGTATTGATATGAGGGTTCTGCATGACTGCACAGCTGTGTGAGATACCAAGGTTTTACAATATTCCATGGGGTTGGGACATCTGTTTCAAAAGCAAGAGCACCAATTGCATTTTCTCAGTGACAGACGTGGCCTCTGCTGGAGAGGAATCCTTGGTGTGAGTGCTAAGGTTTCTGCAGTGCCTGGACCTTAAGGTAACACCTTGGTCAAGGATCAGTCCTGTTGCTAACCTTGCACTTGGAAGGCTGACACCTCCAAGGAGTGAGATATTGAGGACAGATGTAGAAGCTCTCGGGCCCTGGCTGTGTTGCCAATTCTGTGTCATGCTGCACATCTTACATACATTAAGGAGCAAATGGGCTCATTCCCACGGCAGCAAACTTCACAAATCAGAACAAAAATTATTTATCATGACAGGCAGGTGGTACTGCAGACAGAAACATCTCTTGACCTTGTGGAAATGTGGTTGTGATGGTCTTAGAGAGGTTGATTTTTTTTCTTCCTGCTGGTTTAAGAGAAATCTTCTGGTTTCAGGCATGGACAAATACATTTTAAATGGTGATATGTCTCAGGCATGTGGATTTTATAACTTGCTTGCTGTTTGCAACCAGTTAAGGTGTTATACATGCTGTTTAAAACTTAGTTTTTATTAGAAGTCAGCATCTGCCTGTGTTTGCACTAAATCTACACCAGCAGCCACTAGAGCGGCCAGCACACGCCAGCCTGACTGGAACAAGGTAACAATACTGCTCCCCAAATCTCTGTGAAATTGGAGATAATTCCATGCGGGGCCGATTTTCAAAGGCCTCGTTTAACATCTCTAAAGGCTCGGCTGAGGAGCTGGGGGATTTTTTCGGCAGTGCCCTGCTGCCTGGCGCCTGTCTGCATTCTTCCCGGGGAAAAATCCTGGAGCTGCTGCTGGGAGAGGAGCAGCAGAGGCTGAGCCCGGGGTTCCTGATGGAGAGGTGGAGGTTGTCACCTGTTGGTGCCAGCTGTGGATGCTGGGCACCTTTCTGACAGCCCGGATTTCGGGAGGATGAATTCAAACTGGATCAGAGCTGTTTGTATCATGCAAAAAGCTTATTTTTAGGAGAGAGCTTGGTGTATTTGTCTTGGCAATATGAATGTGAGAGGGAGGTTTGTTCTCTCTGGGTTTGCTCACTCTGGGCCAGACTGAGGAAGATAAAAGGGGAGGGAGTATTTTTAAGGTAAATGACAAATGTTAGTGCAAGAGCTACTGAGCAGGGACTAGCCAGGACACCTTGGGGCTGGAAGTGAAAAGATTTATAGCCATGAAGGCAGGGAGGTTTTCTTCCAAGAAAAGGAGTGGGAACAGGAGCAACACCTTCCCCAGGATTAGGATGCCTGGGGTGAATCTGTGAGATGTGTTAGGAGATGGAGACAGGGAAGGACAGAGGTCAGGATGGGTTTTGTACCACAGGATGGTGTTGGCAGGGATGTGTGTCACACCTTCTGCTCTTGTCCTGACTCTAACACACCCAGAGCTCACCACCCAGAGGTGCAGAGCCCCCTGAGAGCATCCTCTGAGCCCACAGCAGCCTGGGCAGCAGCTTTGTCCCCTCTGGAGCCCTGTGCCAGGCCCTGAGCAGGGGGAAGGAGCAGGAGTGCCTCCACTCCTTGCTCACATTCCTGCCCTGCCCCTGCACCTGGGGGCTAAGGCACCTTTTTCAGCATCCCTCTCTCCTCTCACACACAGAGGATTCACTGTAATTTTGAAGAGTGGAGGGAGTGGGGGAAAAAAGAGCAAAAATGAAGATTTAGGTGTGTTGAAGTAAAATTCTGGATATTTTTTTTTTCCCCTTATGCTTGTGGACGACATATTTGCAAACCAGGGGTGCTGCAGGGGAGGAGGGAGGGATTCCTAAACTCTGTTGTGGAATGAATACACTGCTGAACTAATGAATAGAAACAAGATGTTTTAACCACCACCTAGAGAGGTTGCTGAGTGGCCATAATCAGTGCTCCCTAGGAGGTGGCCAAAATGTCTCCTTGCCATTCATTAGATCAGAATAGCTTTGGGTTTATAATGTGATCCTTCTTCCTGACCTTCCTTCTGTTCTTAAGTGACTTCAGGACTATAAATTCCTCCCTAGAAATAGCATTATTTATTTTACTGTCTTCTGTTTGTTATGGTCAGTTGTGATCTTTCTTTCAGAGATGTCATTTTGAATCAAAATGGAATTTAGTGGTGACAGGGTTTGGTGCCCACCAG
The DNA here is from genome assembly GCF_036417665.1 of Passer domesticus. Lineage (NCBI taxonomy): Eukaryota > Metazoa > Chordata > Aves > Passeriformes > Passeridae > Passer > Passer domesticus. Next base: position 12,884,228 of record NC_087489.1, on the reverse strand, counting down.
TTTTTATACTGAAATTAGCCTTGCACGAGCTAAGATTAGTCTGTTTGCAAAATGTTCCTGCTCTTTATAACCTGTCTGTGAGAAACATTCTGCTGTATTAGAGCTCGTTGTACCAACATTTCTGGGCTAATTTGCTGCTGCTTTAAATATCAAGGAAGATTTTCAGATGGATCCCTAAGGCCTTGGCTATGAAACTGAGCAATACCCAGCTCCCCGGGCACTCCTGGGACTGCCTTCTCCTTTTGGGCACAGCAGGTCTCTGTTCCCAGCAGCAGAGCAGGTGATTTCCAGTGCAGTCCTGTCCTTGCTGAAACCCCTGGCACTGGCAGGAGCTCAGGCAACCACCGGAGAGCAAGGGAAAAATCTCCGTGGTTATTACACTTCATCAGCTTCTCTAACTACTTCAGGCAATTTCCTTTTGGGACTTTTGAAAATTTGCATGATAGGTATCTTTACATCCCTGTGAAAAGCACTGGATATTTTAAATTGTGTTTCATCCTTAGAAAGTGCTGGGACTTCCAGCTGAACTCCAAGAGGCAGCTGGGGATGTTCACCAGGGCAAGGAGCTCCCAAATTCCTGCAAATCTCTTGTGAATGTGTCCTTGTGCTGGGAGAGGAGACAAACTGCTGCTGGTTGAGATCCCTTCTGGGCCTGTCTGTGGGAAGAAAATTTGGGAAGTGCAGAGTTTTTGCATTGCAGGTTTATGCTCTCCTTTGTGTGACAGAGAAGGAAAAATTAATTATTTGTAGAGAGGTAGAGTGGGTTTCTGTGCAGAAACAAACATGAATGAATGAATAAAAACTTTATACCAGAAGGAACTGCCTGTGGAAGGGTCAGACTTTGAAAGGTGAGTTATAAGAGGACAGAGAGTTTAGGCAAAAATGACAACACTTTTGGGGCTCCAAAACCCATTGAGTGGTCAATGTACATTTAAAAATTCATAAGCTTTGGCTCCTTGTGTTGGTTCTCAGCAGCTGGAAATGCTGGGACCTTCAGGGCTTGCAGAAACAATGCATATTGACAGAGCTGTAGGAAAGCTCAGCACCTGGAAACAGCAGTTGTGCTGGCAGAGAGAGATTTGAAGAGGAAAAAAATACAGGATTTGCTGAATTGCAGAAACCTGTAAAAAGGTTTAAAATATTTGCTTAGGGACAGTTGTTCAGGTGTCCCTCCTGATGGGTGAGGGAAGTGCAGCTTGCCATGGTGTGCGTGCTCCACTTACACACCTGATGGATATTCCCAGGGGTCTAGAGACCACTGTGAGGACCTAAAGATCCATCTCCAATAGACAGTTTGCCTGAATTATAATTCTAATAATTTTCAAGAACCCTGCCAAAGATAGAATAAAACTGCTTTTTAATTTTTTTTTTCAGTGCAGGAATATGGTTTAACTAAGCAATAAGAAAAATGTCTGCAGTGGTGTGTGCTGGATGTTAAGAAAGAACTGGCTGCATTGAAACCAAATCAGTGATTTGGTTTTCCACATTTCTCAGGAAGTTACTGAACTTAAAATAATTTTTGTTGTTTTAATGAGAGGGTAATGAATAAATAAATAAAAGCACCAGGCCAATCTGCAAACCAACAGAGACTTTATGTTTTATTTTATTCTTTGTTTATGAGGTTCATAAAGTTCAGTTTATGTTTTACTGGAGCTGAGCCTCACACACTTCCAGCTTCAGGGCCAGATGTGGAAAGTACCTAAATGCTGTAAAAAAACAGTTTGAAAGATTATCTGAGTCTGTTGGAGCTGAAAGCCACAGAGATCTCAGACTCTTGGGAAACCTGCAGCTGAGATTCCCAGACAAACTGGGATAAACTGCCTCGGAGATGGTGTGACCCAGGAGTCAGGCACTTGGACTAATAATTTCTCCAGGAAAATGTCCAGAGCTCTCAGAAGTTTTCCTAAGGTTAAGTGTGTGGGGAGAGGAACTGTGCTTGTCAAATAAATTGTATCATACAGTGCACTTAGATTCTGAGTTCAACAAAGAACGTTCATTTTGGAGATCAGTGGTGGGCTGGGTTCAGAGCTCACTTGTATTCAGGAGTGACTCCCTTGGCTGAGCTAACTCAGACACTTCCTCTCAGTTTTGAGAGCCTTGCCAGCCTTTTCCTGCTGATGTAATGACAACCAAACTCAGAAAATGCATTTGCTGCTGGCACCTGCAGATGGGCTTTCAGCCCTGCTGCACTGGCCAGAGATGTTCCCACTGCAGTGCTGGGCACTATTCAGCTTGTCCAAGACAAACATGAGCAGTGAACCAGAATTACATTTCAGTCTCAGCTACTGCTTAGCCCTGAAAGCTCCGGGGCTCCTCGGGGTCCTGCTGCCCTCTGGGCTGTCCAGGTCTCTTGGGTGTCCTGCCAGGATGAGTGCAGAATGTCTCTGCCAGGGTTCAGCATCTTTTCTGCACCACAGGTGTGAAACCCACATCCAGCAGTCAGAAATTAAGTGTTTTCTCCCCTCTGTTCCCAGAGAGGCATTCAGGAGCACTCTCAGTGTATGAGACACTCAGAGTACAAAACCCAGCCATCCCTTTCCACCCCAGCAGCCACGAGGAGTCAGAGGTGGTGCAATGGCAGGGCGAGGCCAGGCTCATGGGCTAAGGACAGGTTTTCAAAACTGAATCGAGTCAGACAGCAGATTTTGCAGAAGTATGTAAGAGCTGTGCATGCCAGATTCTGGCTGATTACAACAATCCAGGTGAAACTGTCCTTTAATCCCTCTGAACTCAAATCCAGGACAGATTTATCCTCCCCACTCTCACTGCCTTGGATTTACATGTGCAAACAGCTTTTCAAACCCAGCCTTGTCTCTTCTGCCCTGCAAATTAGTGCATTTCTTCTATTCCACCTTAATTTTGTGGGTTTTTTAAAGCTGAAAATGCCACAGTCAGGATTCCTTGGTAGAGCACAATGTTGATAACCACTTAACAAAAAATGTCCTTGGCAGATATATTTAGTTTACCCAAGAGTTAATGGAAAGCAGTGTCCAATTCCAAGTGTTGACATGATTTGTCAAGTTTGCCATTCTATATGCTTGAAGTTTCCTTTGAGGGGAACTGACCCAAAACTGTAACACTAAATAAACACCCTCTTCAAATAACCAATGGTGGTTTTCCTAAATTGCCAATCAAATCCATAAATAAAGACACAAACTCTGAGTGTGTTTAAATCGTGTTTAGCAGAACAGAACTAAACAATAACATTCTTGTTAAAATGTATTTTCATTTCAAAGCCGTTTTCCCATGAACATTCCAAATGTAAACAGCCCTAAAGATTTCTAAATTATCTTTGCCTTTGCTTCTTGGGTGGATGGGAGAAAGAATGAATCTGAAGCTACATTAGAAACGCTGTAAGTTGGATATGAAAGTCACAGAGACACAATGCTGCATATTGTCATAATTATCACTTCGTAAAGAAAAGAAAGAAAACACCAGTTGACTTGGGTTATGAGGACTGGGATCTAAGCAGCATTTGAAGCCGTCTTCTGTTGCAAAAGAAAAGGAAATGTGTCTTAGTTTTGTTCACAGAAAACACAACACCCCTGGTCTGAGCTCAGACATCCAGGACTGGCATCTACCTTTGGGTCCTCTGGCTAAAATCAAAGCAAGGAGGAATTCTGTCCAAATTCCCTCTGTGGTCAGGGCTAAGCAGGAAAAAAGGGCGTGAAAGCAAGGCAGGAGAGAGAATTTAAAGCTGAATTTGGATTCAAGGTCTGCTTTTCTGCCAGGTGATCCCGGATGGGTTTTTCTCTCCTGTTGCTCAGTCCCTTCACTGTGTGACATCAATCCCGTTTCCCCTTGCCACGATATTGCTCTGTTCCTAATGTTCCCACGAATCAGACCACTGGGGAGGATGAAGAAATGCCACAAGGAGGCCAACTGCTCTAAAATCCTCCTTCTCCCATTGGATTTGGTGTTTTCCTGGGATCCCTGGCTGCGGAGCTCTTTCCCAAGGCCACTGGGGTTAACAGACCTTGTCTGCCTTCCCAGCCCCACTGAGATCTTATCTTCCCCAGAGCTGAATTCTTCCCCCAAACAGCCTTTCTCATTCAGATGGCGTTCAGCTGGTTCCGGGAAGATCTCAGAAATCCAAACACCTCGGTGGCCTTAAAGAAAGGGAGGATTTCTGTGCAGAAGGATGCCCTGGACCACGGGCAGCCCCAGGTCTGAGCTCCCTGCTCGTTCCAGTTCCATCGCAGCCAGCGGGGCACGGTCTGGCATAAAATCATGGCATGGCTTGGCTTGGAAAAGACCTTAAAAATAATCTTGTTTCAATAGGGCACCTAAAAAGCCAGCAGAAAATCTCTTTAGCCTTGCAGGAGTGTTACAGAGATGGTCTCCATCAGGTGCTCCCAGAGCTGCAACAGAAGCTCTGATTCAGAGCAGGTTTTACCCACAGCTCTCCTTATTTCTCAATTTTCAATCCATGTCGTTATTTTGTTGGGTTTTTCCCGTGAACTAAACCAAACCCGTGCCAGAAACCTCTGCAGCGCTGGGGAGGAGGGCATGGAGCAGGGAAGGACCTGCCCAAGGCACTTTTTTCCTCTAAATTATCAATTTTACAGCATCAGGTGTGCCACCACCTCCCTCGGGCAGTGTGTTCCCCTGTCGCTAACAACCAGCGAGTGTGACACCCTGGGCACACACACCACAGCAATGCAGAGCTAAATTAAATTGGTTTTTCATTTAGAGATAGGGTAATTGAGATGTGTTTTAAACAGCTTTATTTTTAGTTTATTGGGAAGGGTGAGATAATATAGATGTTATAATTTATGTTATATAAATTACAATATATTATTTTAAAATTACAATGTATTATAAGTGGTTTTGGTGTTAATAATTTGGTATTAATATTTTGGTGTTAATAATTTGGTATTAATATCTCTTGGTATGAATATTTCTGTATTAATGTTTCTAATATTAGGTGTTATCATAGTGAGTTGTTTGATGTTGTATGGACAAAGTCTGGATGAAAATTCCAATTAAACCGTGTTTTCCCACTCTGTCCCAGATGGGAGCTCAGCACAATCCCCAAGGATGTGCAGAAGAGCCCCTTTCCCTCTTTCCAAATCCTGGAGCCAAGCTCAGGATCTTCCCTGTCCACCCTCCACCCATCCCCGGTGTAACCCCAGCTCGGGAGATGTCATTGTGGAGCGGAGAGAGTTAATTTGCCCCGGAGAATCAGGAGCTCTCCTCACATGATGGGGCTGAGACCTCGAGTGGTGCCAAAGCTCCGCATTGCGCACACACCTCTGTTTTGCCCCCAGGTGCAGCACGCAGCTCGGGGAGAGCGAGGATGCCAGTTTCTGTGCAGGTATTTCACATTATCACTTAGATTTGCCCCAGGCTAAAAAGGAGGAGGGAATCCTCCGTTTCAAAAGGATATTTAAGTCTCTGGGGCCACTGGGAATGTGTTTTTCTAAGTGCTATCTACAAGCAAGGAGAAACAAAAGAGCCGAGAAAGACTCAAACGGGTCTTTGTCGCGCACAAAGAGCACATTTATTTTTAATCTGGTATTAAGCCGCAAGAATTAATCCCCGATATTTAACTTAAGCATTTAAGTCCCATTAAAGCTCGCTGTTTTTTCGGAGCGCTTCACATAAATAATTGTGGGCGCTGGTGGAAACAGTAGCTGGGAAAAAGTTGCTTTTTGGTGTTCTTTTGGAAGAATTCGGGGGCTGAAAATATCTGCTGAATTCAGTTAAGAATTCACCAAATTTTAAGTTTTCCAGAAAGTGTTTCTGACCCTTCCCAGAAGCACTGAAACCCCTGAAGTTAGTCAGATGACAGGGAATCGGTGGTTCTAAAAAAAGTAGGAAAAAATGGATTTACCTTTTAATTTACTCTCTCCTTACTTTACATAATGAACCTTCCTTTGAGCTCGTAAAGTGTTTCAAAACTTTGTGTCTGGGCACATAAGATAATAAATAACCCCAAACTAAGTTATGATTTTTTATGAGAAAGGTGGGCAGCAGTAGGGATGGGAGAAAAAACCACCCCAACTTGCCCAGGTTTTGGCATGGGGCAGGAACAGGCACTGAGACACCACTGCAGAGCAGCCTAAAAGTGCTTAAAGGGTTTTTTTTTTTCTGGCTTTTCCAGCCAGAAAATCCCAGTGACCAAAGAAATGGCTTCAATATTGGGATAAAACTCTCAGTACACACATATCTTCAGGTTTTAGCTAAAACAGTGAATATTTTCTACTCAAGAAAGTTCTCTCTAGGTGACTTTTTGCTAAGAAAGTTCTGTCGGCTGTGAAAAAAGAGTTGGCAGAAAGTTGTGTATCACAGCAGTAAATCTTCTGAAATGTATTTTTATAGCACCTTTTATCTGATCCATAAACTCTGTGAGGCAGAAGAATGACATCGTTCCACAAAAGCACTTGGAGGTGAAATGATTAACCACAAATCACACTGATCCTAATTTTATATTCAGGATTGTAACCTGGAGTAAGGTCTTTGAAGTGAAGACATCCTGAATTTACACCAGGTCAGCACCTGGCCAGTAGCCTAAAATGAAATTTGGGCCCTCCTTTCCTATGGATGAATACTCTCCATTCAAAAAAAAAAAAAAAAAAAGGAATATCCTCACAGTGGTGCTTCCAAAAGCAGCTTTTTGGGTTTGTTCCATGGTGCCACCTGGTTTTGTGGTACTTGTGAGGAGTTTCATTCTGGTTGAACACTCACGTGGTGCAGGCCAAGATGAGAAGTCTGGATGTGAGGCTGGGGAGCTGCATCACACAGATTTCCTTTCCAATGTAAGGATAAGTTTGACTCCATGTTTGATTTTGAGATCCCCTCTAATATCCCTAGGCTGAGTAATTCAGGTGCTGTTGAAATGGAGTTTAGCTGGTAAAGTCCAGGCTCCAACTCAGACATTTCTTTTAGAAAAAACTCTGGATTTCTACTTGAAAAAAGCATTTTCAGTGGTTTGTTTCCTTCTTTGGAACATCCCTGTGTCTAAAATCCCTGTATATTTTTCTCCAGCTCCCATAACCGCATGCCTTGCTCCTGTGCCTGGGAAGTGGCACCAAAATCACTGATGTAGCTTCATGGCTTGGGAATTTCTTCATTTGGGTTTCGTTTTGGAAGAGGCTGTGGGCATGGCTTGAGTTCCAGACAGGACAGGGGGACATTTGTCAGTTCCATCATTTTCTAGACAGTTTCACAAAGTGTGCAGTGAATGTTAAAGAGCCAGTGAGAGGCTTGGAGAGGCGGGATGATAAATCATCCCGTGAAACTCAATAGGAATTGTTTCCTTTGCTGTGTGATATGTGAAAACTCTGCTAGAGGGGATGTCTCTCAGAGCTGCCCATTACCTAAATTCCCTTCAGCTCAAATGTAAATCCTTTTAAGAGACTAAAGATGCTTTGAAGTTGAAGAGTAGCTCCCAATGACAAATATATATTTTTTTCTAAATGTTGTTAGTCCTTTCCTTCTCCCAGCAAATCTCTTCTCCCACATTCTGTAAGATAAAGCAAAACAAGCCTGCAGTTATTAATAATTTTTAAACTGTCGCCTCATGATTTTTCACAAGTTTGATTGTTATTGTTATTCTCACTCTGTTTTTCTTATGTCTTGTCATCTTTAATGCTGTTGGAGGGCGTGAAAAATGAAATTTGGGGAGAGCCCATGGAGGCTGCTGAGCAGCAGTGGGTGCCAGCAACCAGGAGCAGATGAGGACTCGGCCCCCTCCTGCTCTCTGTCCCCAGACAGCACAAGCTGAGGTGAAAACCTTCCATACATCAAGGCTTGAAGCACCAAAAATTAAGTGTATTGAAGGCTGGAGTTAGCACATGAAGGTTATCGTAGAGATTTCTTTTTGGCTGAGATCTGTAATTTCAGCTAACAGTGAATTCTTCTAAGAATTTTCTTTCATAATTTTTCTTCAGGAAATACAAATTTTTTTTTTCCCATGGGGAAATCTGAAATTCTTGTAGACCTTTAGCTGCCTACTTGGGTAGAAAAAAAGATGACTTTGTTACAAAGCAATTTGATGAAATAGATTTTTTTCTTTTAAATCCAAAGGAGAACAGTTTGAAACTGCCACTATATTCCGTGGGATTCCTCAAAACACCCAAACACATCCTTGTGTTCCCTGTGGCACCAGTGTGGACAAACAGCTCCCACTTGGATTAACAGGACTGGTTAAAGCCTCTGCCTGGCTGAGCCTTTTTCTTACTCTATAGAGACAGAATTCCTAGAAGGAAAATCACACCCAGGCTGTTGAGAAACCCACAGGAGTCACCCTGAATGTGCTGAAAAAATCCCAAACTTGGTAGAAAGCAGCATAAATGTTGTGGGATTCATCTCTGTGCATGGAGAACCCTCCCAGGAGTCTCTGAGCAGAGACCAGCAGTGCTGCTTTCCCACTTTTCCTTATGTTCACTTTGCTTTCTTTCCCTGCAGCTGCCATTGGGGTTTTTATTTGGGAATCGAGGTGAAGCTCTTCAGGAGGGGTGAAAATGAGTTTGCAGAGCCCCAGTATCTGGAGTTTGGGTGACACCATTGTGTTCTGCGTTCTTTGGCTGTGCAGGGCTGACATTTCAGGTTTGAGCCTTCCCAAATTTCAGAGATTTTTCCATTTTGCTAATTAGTATTCCCTGAAAAGTCAATCTCAGATTCCATTCTGGGATTTTTCATTTTCAAGACCTCAGTTCATTTAAACCATGAAAATTAATGTTTGGACACAAATTTTTGCTTTAAAGAGGTGTTTTAAAAATCTCAGGTAATTTTTTTCTTTGTGAGATGAGCTGCTAAAACTAGAAATTACAGAATTTAGGATTTTTTTTTTCTTCACAGGGCTGGAGGTGACCATGACTAACCAAAAAGGTATTCCCAGGTCTTGATACTGTTTTGCAAACTGCTCTATATTAAATATCATCCCTCTAGTGAGAGCTGTCAAAACACTTTCATCTAACCTTCACCAGTAGAAAAATCTTAGTGATGCCACATAACAAACATTATACAAATAACTGTCAGAATTCATTAAATCTCCTTTGAAAAAAATTATTTTCTCATGTGCTTTGAGTATTTTAATTTCTTAAGGTGTCATTTCTAAGCACTCTAGTGCTGATTTGCTTCTGGAACCCTTAGATCTCATTTTCATTCATTTTAATGGAAGCTGTAAAATGCAGAACACTCAAAAGTATTTTCCTATTCCTGTTTATATTGGGTTTATGCCATTTCAGTGACACAAAAAGCACTGGCTGTTGCTTCAGATGAAGCAGCTGCAGATGTTTTCATGTCCATTTTAAAAAGTTGTGTCCATGCTTGGGGCAGAAGTAGAATGGAAACTGAATATAGAGGCTTTAGGCAGCCCTAAATTATATATGGTTTTAGTGCCAGCAGAGTGTAACAGCTTCTGAAGCAACTTGCCCATCTCTATCACTCATCAGCAAAAAAAAAAAAAAAAAAAAAAATAGCTCATCTCAGAGATGCTCCAGCTCATAAAAAGCTCTAGATTCCAGATTAATTAATCTGGATCATTTACTCATTATAACATTTAGAAACTCTGCTTTGAGAGAGCTGGACAACACATGGAACAAAATGATTTTTCCCACCCCAGAGGCAGGTCTCAGGCAGCAGGTGAATAAAAGAAAATGGTAGGAAAAATTGAGACCATTCTGGTCTGCAGCACCAGCAGGCAGCAATTTCATCTCCTCCGCCACAATTTCTGTAAAGGCAGAACTAAATAAATTGCTATTTCACACACATCTGAGTATTGAAAGTGTGCGGGAGAAAAGCTGTTCCCATCTGGTGTGGGTGATGCAGGTGTGAGGAGCAGCCTGAGGGGGAACTGCCTGCAGTGGAGCTGGGCTGGAGATTGCCCTGCTGCTCTGCTGTGGTCACCTGTGGTCACCCTGTGGTCACTCTGTGGTCACTCTGTGGTCACCCTGGGGTCTCCAGTCCTGCTGTCCCTGCCTGGGCAGTTGTTAGCTGTGTCCAGAACCAGGGCTGTGTTATGGAGCTGAGCCAGCCATGAAGCTGAGCCTGGAGTTAGGCCTGGCCTTGCAGGGTGGTGGCTCTGGGGCTGCCCTGCACAGCCACCAGCACTGTCCCCACATGCAGGCTGGGCTTTCTTTGTGGTCACAAGGACCTGGCTGGACTTTGAATGCACTGACATTTGCTCTGAGAACAGATTAAAAAAAAAAAAAAAAAAGACACATAAAGTTCCCAGAGATCTAAAAGCAGAAACATGTGTTGGAATATGAGCACAGGCTTTTTCTTCTTAACTAAATTGAGCAGTAGGAGATAGGAGTTTGGGTGACCCCTTCCTCACAGTGGGTGTTACACAGACTCAGGCTTTAAGCACTTCCTTAAGGACTGTCAGGAGACTGGGAAATTATTCAGTCAAAGAGGGCAGCACAAACAACAATGTCGAGGGAAGGATTTTATGTTTCAGTTTAAGTGAATCCATTTGTTTTCTTTTCAATGGGAACAGCGCTGTGACTCTGCAAGAGTTAGGAATGAGCTCAGCAACTGGAAACTGAAAAGCAGAAAATCCTTTTGCTCCTCAGGCTGAGGTTTAGGCCTTGCTGTTGTAATGATAGTTTCAGTGATCCATGGCTCGGCTTAGCCCTGCCTTGGTGTCACAGTACCTGTGCAGATCACTTCAAATCCATCATCCATGGGCTGCTCATCCCTGAGGAAATGTGTGCTGCTGCTTGCATTCACTTCTGAGGGGGTTTAGGGCACACACAGATCTACAAACACTGTTAGTCAGAATTCAGTGCAGAGGTGCTTCCACTCTATGTGCTTTGTGAACTTCCTAAAGTTCCAGGAATGCTGGAAGGAGTCACATCTTTGGTTTCTGCTCCTCTGCAGCCACCCAGCACTGTGCTGGTTCACAGCTCACCCACCTCTCCTGGCTGAGTACAGGTTTGGTACCATCAGAGCCCCAATATCTGCTCATTTCCACCTGGAAACTTTAAAAACCTCCTGACAGGGGAGTCTCCACTGACACAGGGGCTCCAGTGCTCCAAGTTTAATGGAGGAGCCCTGGTTTCATGTGTTAGCTGACATTCTATTAGACTTTTCTGCTTCCCTCTCTACAATTTCTTAAGTTTTGCATTTTAGAAAGGGTGATGCTCCTTTTATTCCAGGACATTCACGGTTTCATTGTTTTCCTCTTCAGTCTCTGTATCCTCTGGTGGCAGGACTTGGAGAGCCAGCAAACCAGGCTGGGGGAGTTTTCCAGGCTACTGTCGAGAGGATTATTTATGTCCATTACAAAAATAACTGGGTTTCTAAGTATCCATCTTGTGGGGCACTCTGAGCTCACTGTAACATTTTCATCATGAATAACCAATTAAAAAACCCTTATTCTGCAAAGCTGTGTTAAAGTGCCCATTTGGGGAAACTGCAGGCACTGGCTCTGCTGGCAAAATACACCCAAAAAATGAACTTTACAACACTCTTCAGAAAGCCATGTCTTTTTTACACTTTCTGAGAGTTCTATCATTTATTAGCTGGTCCCATTCCAGTGTTTGGCTTGACTGGGTTCCTGGCAGAGGTGCCAGTGCAAATTCTGCTTCTCATTTGTCCTGGCTGTCTCCAAGTGAAGCTGTCTGGACTGGGGGCCCAGCTGTGTCCATGCTGCTGCAGCCTCTGACCACAGCAGGATGGACAAATGTGACCTTTCCCAAGAGCCTGGATGTGGATCTGCAGGGCAGGAAAGTCCCTCCCTGTCTGAGTGAAGGGATTGGGTTCGACACCTGCCTGCCAAAGCCCAGGCTGGGGGAGCAGGCACAGAGCAGGGCCAGGGTGCTTTGAAGGGGATAATGTGCTTCAGCTGTTCAGTGCCTCTCAAAGTCAGGCCACTGCTTTTGGTGCTGGAACAGAGGTTTTGAGGTCAAAAAACAGTGTGGATTTCAGTAAGGAACATTTTCCTTAAAAGCTGTATGGCTGTGAACACGAGTTAATTCAAGACTGAAAGTGCACGGTATTGGACCCGTTTCTCTTTTGACAGATATTTGCCCTTTCCAGACCCCCCTGCCCTCCTCACCTATGAGATGAAGGCAAGAGGGAATTTTGGCAGCATAGCAATGCCCCCCAACCATGGCAGCACATGTGCTGGGGTGTGAGCCAGGTCAATCCCTTCCCTTGCACCTCACTGGGATTTGCTCACGTGCTTTTCCACAGAGACTCTGCTGGGCAAAGCCTTGCTTTCAAGAAAGCCCTGCAGATCCTGAGTAAATCTGTAATTCCTGTTACTGAGAGACTCCACTCGGGGGTTTAAATGAAGCCCAGAATTGCATGGAGTGTTCCAGTCAACACATTTTTGGTTTTCCTTCTTAAAACATTCATAAAAGCATTCTGTAGCCAGCTGTGTGGCAGCCAACAGCCGTTGTTTCCTTCCACATCAGAACAAGTAGGAGCATCTTTTTTAGTTGGGAGAAAACAAAAAAATCACTCTAACTTGATTTTCCCTTTGATCCCTCATATTCCCTACATGCTTTCCTCTCTGTTTATAGCATCTGACATAATTCCTTTGGTCAGATTTTATGCCTGAAGTCATTTAGGCCAATTTTAGCTTCTTTTTTTTTTCTTTTTTTTTTTTTTTTCCCAGGGCTTTGACGTCTCAAGCAACTTAATCTAGGTCAGCAAAGTACCTGCTGTTGAAAGGAATTTTCTTGAGTAATGTTTTGGTGTCAGAAGGGCCTTCCTTGGCATGTGCAGCTCTGGGGTCACCAAGCCCATACAGCATGGAAAGGGCAAGCCACTAGGTGTTAAATATTGGTCAAAAAGCAGCCTGCAGGGATTGAAATGAATTTAGGTTTTAAAGGAAGAATTTTGTGATTTTTAAACAGCCGAAGTGATGTAGGGTAAAAATCCCAGCAATGCTTCCTTTGGGGGAGAATGTGCATGAGAAATGTTTGGGTTCAGGATCACAGGAGCAGCAATTGCAGAGAATTCCCAGACCAAACCTAAGTGTTGAGTTTCCAGCTGGGAGAGCCCAGGGAGCTCATTCTGAGAGCAGCCACGGGGTGTGGTGGCTCATGGAGGGGCAAACCTGGTGGAGCTAACTCTGTAGTGTTAAAGTTCCTGCTTTTTGGCTGCTTTAAGGAACATTTTTGAGGACTCTTCTCACAAGTCCCTTTATCACAACCAGGGCTGAAGGGGAGATCTCCCTTCTGGCTTTCCAGACACCCAAGGGAGAGTCTAGGGATAAAGAATTATCACTGTAGCCAAGGCTACAGTGGGAGAAAACTGAACAAAAATACAAGATATTCCACAACCAGGACTAACAAAGATTTAGTTTTCTGCATTTATATTCCATGACTGATTTAATTTTGTGTCTGTAAAAGGGAAGCTCTAAATTAAGCTTTTCTTGTTGTTGGCCTTGGGTATTTGCAGGGGCCTTCCTCCTGTACCTACTCAGCTGTTTTCACAAGAACTGGCGGAATTTAAATTGCTATTTATCTGACCTTCTGTCACATTTGATTAAGAAGGGTTCAAACATAACTGAGGTGGGTCACAGGTAGAATGGCAAAAACTCAGCAAAATGTATAATTGCTTTTCATTTCCAAATGAAAAAAAACCAAACCAAAAATACCAAAAAAACCGTGGTAGCGCAGTCTTTCCCCATAATCTTTAGAAGAAATATTGTGAACTCCATTTATCTGTCCCTTCAGTCATTTCCAAGCAGCAGCACAAGCCAATAGCTCAGCACTGCTTTAGAGCATGCCCTGAACAATTTAATTTGAATGACATTACTGGAAGCTAAAGCGATTGTGTATGTGCTTGTTTAGCTCATCACTGAGGAGCCTATCAGCCCTACACTAACAAGGAGTGATATTTTTGCCCTTCTAAATTGACTTGCCTTAATTTGTTACATTTGGTTAGCTGGTTTCTAGTGGATTCAAGTGTGATACAATGGTTCTCAAGTTATGCTCTGCAGAGCATTTTTTGGTGGGCTTGATCAAACCATGAGACGATTTCCCCCCTCATTTCCAGTTGAGAAGTTGCATTATGAGGCTCTAAAAATATATTCACATGTTTTCATTAAATTGTTTCTCCATGGCAGCAATTGTTAGAGCTGCTGTGTTCATGCCTTTGATGACTGTTGGGAGGAGTGGTGGCTTTTGTGATTGGAAATGGATGAAGCCAACCCAAATATGTGTTTGCATGAGGGAGAGAAAATTCTATTTACATGTGCACTAAGCAGAATAGTTCCTTTTTTTTCCCCCTTTTCATCCTTCTATGAACTTTTAAAGTAGGAAGATTTACTTAAGTAATTTTTTTTTTTTTAATATATGGAAATGAAAGGTGTGGGATTTATCTCTGGGAAGGTCTTACATGTCTGCATAAAATGTTTTGGTAGGCAAAGAACAACTTAAATGTAACTGTTGCGTTTCAGCAAAGGTCTCTCTTCGTCAAACATTTCTTCAGGCATCTGAGTTTTACAGGAGGTTGCCAAAACAAAGCTTTGAAAACAGAGTAAAACACCTTTTCTTCTGCTTGTTCAGCTTTCCTCTTTTAAAAAGTGAGATTATGAGAGGTCACCGTACAGTGAGTTTCTCTTTTACCATTTTCTTTCGAGTTGGGATTTAAGGAAACAAAAAGAAACTCAGGAAACCAAGACAGAACCTAAGGAAAATGTACATTAAATAAATATATACACATGTAAATACAGAAAGGTTTAATATCACAATTTTAATAAATGAAAGAATAAAATATTTTTTTTCTTTTCCTCTTCCCCTTTCAGAGTTGAACTTTATGCTATAAATTCAATCCAGACATTTCTAAAAAGGTCTTTTTTAACTAAGACTGGTCAAAAACTGATTTCCCGGCCCTGAAATCTTTCTGATATGTTAAGCAAAATCCCAGTCCAAATAGCCTGAAAAGTTCAAACTCTGTCCCCAAAATTTTGCATCCAGAACAGAACATAAACCTATAAATAGAAGTAAATTGAAATATTTTCATACATGAAAGTTTTAAATTGAGTCATTTTAATAGTACAGTTTAATTAAATACCTAAATTAGAAGAATTTAATTTTGAAACAGAGATCTTTTGATTTTATTTTAAGTGCAAGAACACCCCACTTAGGTTTCAGAGAGAATTCTTGATGTTAGTTGGTGTTCCCTGGAGAAAGTCACCTGGGCTGAAATCTTTGCTAATCGAGCAAGAAGCAGAATTCAGCAGGATTTATTTCTTAGCCTTGCTCTTTTGCAGGGGTTAAAAGTGAGCCTTCCTCCTCTTCACAGCTATAAACACTGCAGTCCACATGAAGAGAAATCTATTTAAAAGTGGCTGAATAAAGTCAAGAAGGTAAATTAGAATCATCTGCTTCCCAAAGCCTTTCTTGTCTCCATAAAACAATGCCCTCTCCTGCCTCCCAGGCTGTGACTAATTCTCTAACAGTCCTTTTGTTCCAAATAAAACTCTCATGGAGGCTGACCATGTTTTAATGAACAAATGCAGGGAAGATTGACTGTACAGGATTTTTGTTTTGTCCTCTTTATTTCGGTGGCAGTGAGTGGAGGGGACAAAAGTACAGGACAGGAGTCTCAGTGAAGGATGGGCAGAGGATTTTTTTTGCTGCTGTGTTTTTTGCACAGCTGTGGGTCATGCTATGGATACAGTTAATTTGGTTCATAATTAGGAGTTTTTAGTACCAGCTCACCTATCAGGGACCTCTGTGAGGAAGAAGATGCTGAGATTCCCTGGAAAACCATAATGTCCCTACTCTGGGGAGAGGCAGGAGGATGGGATTTGCTCCAGGAGGCTGTGAATGGAGGGTCTGTCACATTCCTGCCTTTGGAGCCACAGGACCAGGAGTGTCCCCAGAGGGCTGTCCTGGGAAAGGCACGGGAAAATAACTGGGGTTTGGAGCTTGCTGCAGCTCAGAATTGGGTGTGTTTCTCCCTGGTTGTTATAGCCCACTTAGAGGAAAGGGTTAAAAGGAGGCACTATGGTCAAACCTGCAAAGAACTTGTGTCATTTAAATCCTCCTCATGAGAAGTCTGATATCTCAGACAGTTTCAGGTGAGCTCTACTTTGATGTTTGAAAACCTTAATCTCCCTTTGGAAGTGCTCATCAGGCTCTGCCAGACCTTCTCCTGAGAGGGAAACCTGCTCTGGTGACACCTGAACCAGCTGGTGAAAGGCAGGGAACACAAATTTGGAAGAACTGAGCCACATTGGCCACCTCACAATCTCACAGATTTGACTCTTTCACACTGACCTGGCCCAAAGTAACAGAACCTGTTTTTCTGTGACTCCACTTGCAGCTCCAAGACCATTCTTCCAATCTGCCTTCCTGAAAACTGGGGAATCCCTTGAATCATTGGTGGTCATGAAGAACTATGTCTTGTTTATTACTTCCTTTACTATTAAAAATCAGAAACCAATTGCAAATTGAGCTCCAGCAATAAATCTAGATTAATTCTTTCCATATCAGCACTTATCTAAAATAGTATCAGATGAGAAAGGCCAGAAAATACCAACTCTATTTATTAATTTTATTTAAACATTTGTTGCTGTTGTTGTTCCTGGGAGATCTTGTTAATTTGCAATCCTCTGACCAATATCCAGCATTCCAGGAAAGTAGGTCTTGTTTATATAATTTATATAAGTCCATAATTATATATTATATATAATCCCATAATTTTTCTACCTGCAAAATTTGGGCTGAAGCTGCAACCTAAGTTCAAGTGATTTTAAAGGACTACGTAAATTTCAGAGGGATTTAAATCAACTCAGGCAAATTCCTCTGATCTTCTACTGAAAAATGCCTGACTTAATTCCAGTGAACAAGATCCAAGATCTCTTGTATGAAGAAAGGATCTTTAGGGGTGAAGAAATGGAAGCTAAACCTGAAATTTTCATACAATCTTACATCATTAGAAATCCCCACGAAGACAGTGGCAATTTTGTGTTTGAGCAATGATCCTACAGAACTTTTTTCCCCTAGTCACTTTTGGATTCTGCTTGGGCTGACTGTTGTTTGTTAGCTCAGGAATGTCAGAGATGAGAGAAGAACCTGCACACATCCTCCACTCCCCCATACACTTTGTTTTCATGTTCCCCAGCAAACTCCTCAAGCTTTGTGTTTGCTTGTTTATTTTTCTTAACTATTTGCTCTTGTATCTCTTACTGCCTTGGAACTATGCAGGCTAAAGGTCTGAATACTCAGATGAAGCATCCTTGATGTGCTGGTTGTTTCATTGCAGTTGTGAGGGCATTCCAGCAGTAAACATGCTGGCATCCAACTGGGGATGCAGAACCTTGTAATGCTGCTGTTGGCTCTGCAAACCCAGACAGCTTCATCAAGAAAATTCTGTCAAAAAAAAAAAAATCCCTGGCACGGACGTGGCTGATACACTTGGAATCCAACATCTTGTCCCTTGGACATAGTGCCCCAGGCTCCAAACACAAACAATCAACCCTTCATAAGGAGATGCTTATGTGCTAAATCCTTCTTCTCCTTGGCTTTGGCAAGCATCAATAAACATCTTGGCAATAAAGAGCAAGAGATTACATGTTCTATATGGGCGGCAGGCCTCTGATGCAGCCCAGGGAGGGAGGCACCATATCTGCTCCTGATGAAAGCAGAATGCTGAGTGTTATGCAATTAGTCATGTGAAATGCACCCAGCAGCAGCCTGGTGGTCAAAACCCATGCTGGAGCTCAGGGGTGTCTTGTCAGGCCTTGGTGGACAGATGTTGTACCTTGGCTGGGTCATTTTCTGAGAGATTATCTCAGTATTGCTTTGCTTCCCTTTCCCTTCTTCCCAGTTGTTCATGACTCAGGCAGTCAAAATATTGCTTGAAAATGGCAAATGATTACTTGAGAAAAAAATAGTGAATTGAAAAGAATGTCTTATTTTACATTCTGCAATTGTGTCTGTAGGGACAGTAATTGCTGTTTGTTTTAGTGGCTGATGTATGTGCTTAGAGTGATTTTTTTCACATCACAAGTAGGACATCACTTACACTTAAGTTGCTTGTCATACCTTTTAGACCAATAAAACTCCCACAGATGAAAGCTTGCTTCACGTAAAAGAACTGTTGAAAAAGTGTTTCTATGGACATAAAATCTGACATGATGATAATCTGAAACTGCTCACTCCCCAAGGATGACAAAACTCGAACAACTTCAAAGCGAAGAAAGACTTGCCAGAGGGGAAATTGTAATTAAAATTAGATAACCTGTATGAAAAGCATCCAATTTGTAGCCTGTAAAAGCATTTTAGAAGCACAGTTCTTCAGCCCCAGGACCATAGCTGTAACAATTATCTCAAGACTTTCACAGTGGAATCAAAACATGTTAATTTGTTAATGAGTGAGTATGTAGCAGTAGGGGAAAACTCTAATGAGGGAATACAAACATGAAAACTGTATTTTTGTTTTTTTAAGTGAATGCACTGTGAAGTCCATGCTTTGGTTGCTGTGGAAGTTCCCCATCTCTTCCTGAAAAAAAAGTGGTTTTGAACTGAGGGAATGGATCTCTTTCCCCTTAATCCTAGCCAAAATCCAGGTGGGTCACTGAGCCTTTCACGAGGAGGGATTTCCTCTCAAGGAAATGTTGGGATTCTGCAGAGCCTGTGCCTGGCTGGGAGCCCTGGTCACCCCAAAACCCCATCCCCCAGCTGAGACTCCTCGAGCCACCTTGCAGTGCCACCATGCACAACTTCCAAGTGACAAAGGGTGTAAATTAAGCACAGCCACCTCTTTTGGCTGCACTCTGAGGAGTAACAGCCTCTTTATCTACCTGGGGCAGGGAGGCAGCAGCTGGACCCAGGATTAGACTGAGCCCTGCTGTCCTGACCTTGTGGCAGATCTCAAAGAGCAAAGAGGAGCCTCAAACCCAGCTGAGAAGGCAGATTACTTCTTGTTTCCCCACTTCCCAGCAGAGCTTTGCATCCACCCTGTGTTTTGCAGCAGCTAATCCATAAATCTGGCGTTTCTCCAGAGTGGCTGTGCTGCAGTGGCTGCTCCCCCAGCAGGGCAGAGATGGAGGCTTCCCTGTTACTGTGCCAGCACAGAGCAGCAAAAATATTAATTTTCAGCTAATGATCGTATGCCTCAGATTAGGAGAGGATTAGGGACTTCTTTGAGAGTTTGAGTTGTTGTGAGGTTGGAGGGCAGAAGTGCAGTGAGGAGAACAGGCAATGGAAGGAAAAGCCTGAGGAGAAATATGAAAAGGAAGAAGAAAGGAGGCAATAGGGATGGGAAGGAGGAAAGAAAAAACTGCATGTGAGGAGGAAAGTTAAAGGAGTGGAAAAATCAGAAACCCCGTGGTATTTTACATTGATTGGGACTTGCTAAAACAAAAGAGCTTGAGCCTCAGGTCAAATAAATCTTCTTTCTTTCTTCCTCCACTGCATTACAGCAGTCACTCTTAAAGTAAGAAGAGTTTAGGGCCTGGCCATATCAATGCTGCCAATGAGTGCAGAACTAAGGGAAGCTTTAAGGCCAAAATAGCCCTTTCCATCACTTGTCTGCTAAAGGCACCATCACTGCATCTGGGAAAACCCAGACAGAATTTCCATACGGAGAACATCTCCTCAGCTGGGCTGTTGTAGGCACAAGGAAACTCTGTGGTGTGAGGGCAGGACGGCTTACTGGGAATTAGGGACTCTGGGAGAACAAAACTGGTCTATGAATACCCAACAGCATTTGAGAGTCTTTCACTCTATCAGCTCAGTCTCTCTGTTCTCTTTTCTGTGGTCAGTAAAATTTAGGATGCAAAGGTGCATCCAAACCCACCTGCCTCTCACTCATCTTCACTCTTTCCAGGTCCATCCTTTAGATCAAATCCTGTTTGCTGTCCCATCCTCATTCAGTAGCTGGTAAATTTGGTTCCTGAATGAGCCACAGAGCACAATAAATGCACAGTGTTCCCACACTAGAATGTGTGCCACATCCCTGCAAGTGACAGCAGAAAAGGTGCCCAGCATCATCACCTCCCTTCAGCAAAGAGCTCACAGAGCAGAGGTGTTGGGAGAAGGAAAAGGGCTTGGAGGGAAAAGGCAGGATAGCCTGGGTGTAAATAGTGATCTTCTGGGACTGAATCTCATAATTAGCCAGGGCAGACTCCTCTTTGATGTAGGATTAATATAGAAAGAAAAGATTAATGTACAATGTTACTTCCTGAGTGAGCTGTTTCATTATCCTTGCTGGCTTCACAATATGATAATAATCATGGGACTGGATCTGATCTTTTCCAGTTGAGACAATGGGGAGGAGGTGAGTGTTATCTCTGCCTTCCTCCACATGACACAGTAATCCACTGTGCTGCTCCTGACAGCTGGAAAAGCTGCACATCTTCCTGAAGGCCTTGCACATGGCCTGTGCTTGCATTGATAATGATAAAATATTCATGATATCATTTTTGCTTGAGGCAAATACACATTCTGGTGATCTGATGTAAATGCATGGAGTTATCTCCTGCTGGTCTCTATTTATGGGAGCACTGACTCCAGGTACTGCTATTATTAGCACTCTTATGAACACTGTTTGCTTTGTTGCAACACTTCTCATTTAATCAAACATCCCAAGGCACTTGGAGGAAAAGTTGTCCTATACCAGTAGTGCCAATTTTAAGTAAATATTCTCCCAGCCAAACATTTACCTTTACCTGGGAACTGCAGGCTGCTGTGTGCTGCACAGGCCCAGAATGCAGCAGGCAATTTTTTAATCCCATTTTCAGTTGTTGTAAAGGCTTTCTGTGTTGATAGAAAGATTGTCCAAGGATCAAAACCTTTGGGAGAACGGAGAGATGGTGAAGCAAAGGAGCAAACCTCCAGCTTCTTTGCCTCTCTGAATTTTTTCATACCAGGAAGAGGCTTTGTGCCTTCCACGAGGCTTTGTGCCTCCCAGTGTCAGGCTGTGATTCAGAATTTGTGTGTGCCAGAAACTTAAATACCCTGGTGAAGATTTTCATTCAGGAAACGGGTCCAGCAAAGCGTATCTGCCTCAAATAGGGTGGTTTTAAATCTGCCTAACCAGGGACAAATACATTTTTCTTGTTTACTTTTGTGATTCTGCTCTGGCCTGGGAAGAGGTATTCCACTGCACTTTATCATCAGCCTTCCCTCTGCTCCACATGAAGCGTGGAGGGTCGTACCAAAGCCCTGAATCATTCACTCAGCAGCATTGTTTGGGTTTGGTTTGGGATGTTTCTCCAATTCAAGTTGAGGCTGGTTTGATGTTGCTCTCTTCAAAGTTTTTCAGCACCCAGCCCTTTTGTGGCTCCGTGGAGTTCAGAAGTTGGCTGGAGCCTTGTGCTGTATTGGAGCTTTCACAACAGCAGCCAAACCAATTAATCTTTTCCAAAGATGCAACGTGGAAGACTGTTGTGCCTTCTATTTTTATGGCAGTGTTTTTGCTTTATTTCTCACTCAGATCCTAGGCTTCATCTTTGGATGCTGAATAACTCCTTACACACTGAAGCTATAACATTTTCTAACTGCAGATCCTATAAACCAGGGAAATATGCCAGTCTAGGATTGTCTGTGAGCAAATCCAAACCCAGCACTGCCCTTCATGGCACCTTTCATTTGATGGGCAGACTGTAGATTCCTGACCTTTAAATTAAAAGATTAGGGATAGGACCAGGGATCTGTCTCACATCCCAGACTGTCCATGTCAGCTGCTCTGGGTTGGACCCCTGGGATTAGAGAGAGGAACAAATAGTATTGAGCCCTTGGGGGCTTCAGGTTGGACATCAGGAGGAATTTGTTCACTGAAAGAGTGGTCAGGCATTGCAGGGGGCTGTTGGGGGAGGTTGTGGAGTCTCCATCCCTGGAGGTGTCCAGGGAAAAACTGGATGTGGCACTCAGTGGTCTGGGCTGGGGACAAGGTGGGGACCAGGCACAGTCTGGAGTGGGAGGTGTTTTCCCACCTCAGTGATCCTGTGTTTCTATGACTCTTTTGTGGTGGTGCTCGTTTGCCAGCACCCATCAACCACACACAAGTATTTACACAAATACCTCCATTTGTATTTGCAGTGAGTGTGCAGGAAAATAAAAATGTTGGATGCATCTTTCTCATTCCACAAAGTGAGAATAAAAAAAAAATAATTAAAAATTCACCATGGCAGAGCTCCTAATTTGAAATCAGATACTAATAATATTTTGTAACTAACCCTTGAGTCCACTGTCAGCTGCTGCATTGCCTGTGGACCACAACCTGAGGAGAAGCTAAAATAAGAAAGTTGCTTTAATAGTGAGTTTGCTCATGGCCTGGACAATCTGAAGCACCACTGGTGGTGAGGTTTGGCTCCCTGCCCCACAGCAGGTCATCCCTACAAGAGGGATGGGCAAAAGGAGGAGGCAGTGTGATCCAGGACAGGTGCAGCAGGGCCCAGGGCTGCTCAGACAAAGAGCTGCCAGCAGTCCTTGCACCTCTCCAGGAGGGCATCCCCCAAAAACAGCACCAGAGGCCACCTGAGCCCTTCCAGTCCTGACCCCCCACCTCCTCAGGGCTCCAGGGGCAGCTGGAATTGCTCTTCCTGACAACTCACAAACAGTGAGGGAATCTCTCCCCTTGTGAATCACCAAAAATGGAAAATAATCGTCTTAAATTAAAGATATAATCAGTCTGCAAGCACTAAAACTTTGTCAGCACAAGAATAAGACATTCTCCTTAATCCTGTCCGTGCTGAAAGAAGTTTATTCAAGTATTTATCTAACCTTGTATTTAACCAGGAAATCCAGCTGAGCTAATCACTTTCTGCCAAAGAAGTATTTGGGCACTCGTCTGCCATGACATTTCTGAGTGATTCTGTGCACTGTGGCCGTCCTTTTAATGGTTTAATCACACGCAGGAGGAACCACACATCTTTCAATTATGTTTCCTTCAGAAAATCAAAGAGCCTTGTCATCAGGAAAGACATAAAATAACGTTGTGCATTATTTGTGGAGGTGATGCCTCGAGATGAGAGGCCAAGGGGCTCTGCCTCGTGTGCTCTCCATGGGCCTGTCCAAGTTCACACCACTTCAGGCTGCACTTTACATTTCCAACAGGCACTAATGCTCTTTTCTTCTGAGATTTAAAACAAGAGGCTCCTTTTCTTGTGCCATAACACCCAAGAGTTGGATGGCTTGGTTACCTCTACCTCATAAATAATACAACAATGTACTTTGTGTCTCATAAATAGCAAGATATTCTCTGTGCACAGACACATATGTGCTTCCACACTGAGATTGTGACGATTTTATAGGTGGAAAGACACAAAAGAGAATGAAGAAATTATGCTTTTCACAGAGAAGAAATTATGTGGCTAACAGCAACACCAGATTTGTAGTTATCCTGGGCAGAGGCTTGCACACTGAGAGTCTCAAGGACAGTTCATTAGGGAAGTGCCACCTCCAGGCCTGCAACACCAAGGAAGGCACCATGTGCCTCAGTTTCCCTGCAGGAAAAATGGTGGTGGCTGAACTGACCCCATCCAAGGCCTCTGGATGACCAGTGCTATGGACATCTGCTCCTAATATTGGTGTACTCTCCCACCATGGCAGTGCCAGTGGGAGAAGAACAACCCAAATGGGCCCTTGCATTTCACCACCTCCTCCCACCTCTGCCTGTGCAAGACTCACATGGATTGTGAGGAATATATAAAAGAGAAAGTATTTTTTAAAAAAGGCCGGCACTGGGGACTCATCCCCCTCCTTGCCCCTTGGAATAATTATTCAGCAGAAATAATAACAACAGAAATTATTTGTCAAATAATTAGCTGCCACCACCCCCTCCACTGTCCCCTCCCAGTCGCTGCCTTGCTGAGTCATGCTGTCCCCAAAGCATCCTGCATGGACCTCCCTGCCCCTGGAGGGACCCAGAACTACCTTAGTGTCCCCTTGGACATCTGCAGGAGCCCTCTGTGCCCCCTGCACCTTCCAGGACCAAGCCTTGCATTAGGAAGCCTTGCAGACACAGCCACAGCCAAATGTGAGCCAGCTGCAAAGTGCAGCCAGGCACACTCTCTTCAGATCAGGCCCTGGAAGAATGAAAAATGAAAACCAAGTGTGGGATGTGAGCGGGCTGAAATGAGCTCCAAATGAAACTGCAGTTAGGTCTCCTTAGCAGGGAGCACGGGTTGGGATTGTTAGGGTTTAATAAAGTGTGGCCAGTGCTTTAATAAAGTGTGGCCAGTATATTACCCAACATGCTTTTACAATTACTGAGAAACAAGGACAGGAACTTCATTAACACTTTACAGGGGAAAGAAAGCTGTGCTACAGGCAAGTGATATATTGCTATTGTGACTGTAGGTGTCCTGCATTTAAGAAAGCAAGGAAAAAATCTGGGGAAGGGAGTAATTACACTGTCAGCAAATGTGTTTGTGTTCTCAATGAAGTCACCCTCCCGAGTCCCACAGCTGCCGGGAGCCTGCGTGGCAACATGGCAAATTTCTGGGACAGAAGGTGACTCTATAAACACAGCCAGAGCTGTAATGTGAGAGACAGAACTCCTGAAGGGGAAAAAAAACCCCAAAACCATTTAAAAGCACATGCAGAATCATTTACAAAGTGAGTTTTGCAGGGTTGCACTCCCCACGCTGGAAGCAGAGGGGAGCTGCTTTGATAAAGCACAGGTGAGCTGTGTCTTGTGAGCTGCATGTCAGGCAGGATTAACTCCCTGGCAAATTATCAAAGCCAACTGATAGCAAAACAAGTTGGGACTCTCCTACAGTGGCAGTTTAAAACTAGGTGTAACTTCACCTAAAACAAATGAATAGAGCGGGGGTGTAAGGGGACTACCTAACTAATTAACCCCTTGATTAACTCCCAGGCAGATTACAGCGTTTTGTGGAAATCAAGGAGGTCTCAAGAAACTTAAAACTGTGCTGGGTAAGTTTGGAGTAAAATTCAATTACTGGGAGAATTCTTTCTGTGTGGTTTGGGGATTCAGAGAGGAAAGGAGGAGAGCATGAGGTGAAATGTTTTTCTGGGTCTGCTCCTGCCTTTTGCTGCTCAGCTCTGCACGGATTCCCACATTGCAGGAGCAGGCTCACAGTAAAACACACACACTGCTCCTCAGCTGCTCAGCAGCTTAGAAAGAGAAGTTCTAAATAACCCTTGAGAATGTAAAACCACCCCTTGAATTGCCACACAGAGCTTTGAGACAGTTTTTATGCTGTTTTGTATTAGAGCAGCTGAAGCACACACACATGAGGAATTATTAATTCCACCCATTAGGCTACAGGAGGAGTCTCTGACCCCTGTGATAGCACAAACCATCACACACAGCCTCAGAAATGCTGTCCTTTGTGCTTTCTAATTTCCTACCTTTGCAGCAGGAAATAGAAACCCTTGTTAGGTGTTCCCAGGGAGTGCAGGGCTCCACCTGGCATCCCTGCCACCCCAACGAGATCCTGCAGCTTGGGGAAAGCTGGGGAGCAACCAGTTCTGTGGCAGTGCACATGGGAAAGCCAGGCATGCAAAGTGGGATGCTGGGCTGAAAATGTGGCTTGCCAGGGCTAATGAAGGAGACGGGAGGCAATTAAAAAGGAGAAAAGTGACAATCTGACAACACGCTCAATTAATGTAATCAGATTTTACTTTCACCTCATCAGTGGTAAATCAAAGAGTAGTAGGAATGATATGAACTTTTTAATATTAAAAACTACTCCCATAATATGCAAAGTCAGGGAATACCAGTAAATTTCTGTCTGTTGCCGATCATTAACTGATTTAGGATAGACCTTGTTGAGTAATTATGTTTAATAAGAGCTTGTCCATACAAGCTGCTATCAGATGTCATTTTGTACAGTTTCAAGCCAGATATAATGGGCAAGATGCACATATTAACTTTCTGTAATACTGCACTGGCTTTTTATGGGAGAAGGGTGGGAAAATTCAAAACTGATTATTGTGTGGCTTCCTTTCAGACAGTTGTATTTGATCTAATTTGATTTATCGCTGCACATTTTGAATGAGCAGAGATGTCTGGAGGGGAAAAAAGAGACTTGTTACAGTAAATGCTCGTGTTAGTGTATTTTCACCTGCTTGCTTGGTGGGCTCCAGAGCTGGCTGTATTTATTACTGTTTGGAGTCTTGTGGATTAAAAAACCTCCTCTCTATCTTTTTGCTGTCTGTTGTAGGGATGTAATGAGCTTCCCACACCCTGCACAAGCAATGATTGTGTAACTAATCCATGCTGGCATAACAATGTCTTCACCTAGATCACTGATATTGCTAAAGAGAAATGCAGGAGAAAGGCTGGTGTCTATTTTCCTGAGGAAAGCACTGAGCTGTAGCTTGTAGGCAATTTTTTCCAGGTGATTCTAGAGCACAAACATCTTGAACCTTGTAGAGAAGTGAGCCCAGAGGTTTGGAGTTCCACTGCTTTTTGGAGAAGTGCATGAAAGTTTTGGTGCTACTATTACTTGAAGGCACAAAACCACAAACAGCTTTCCTGATTGCTTAAGGGTTTCTGGTCCCCAGTGCAACTCAGCTGATTCTTTAATGTACTGCCACTGCTTTTCTTCAGCAGTGAGACAGGGGCACATGAACCGCTGGCTTTTCCATCATGCTCTTTCCAAGAAAGGCACACACACTTAAAAAAAACATAAAGAAATGCATAAATATCTGTGAGGCTGAGCCACCCACCCTGCAGCACGAGGACACAAGGCTCCTCTGCAGTTTAAGCTCAGAATTAGACAATGAGAGCTGTTTGCGCTGACTTTGTCACTGACTTTGTGTGATGGTTGGAAAGGGCTGTACCTCTGCAGTGACTTGTTACATACCAAGAAGCAGTCTGAGTTTTGGAATTATCAGCATGCACACTTCCCAGACTGCTGGGCTCTGTGACCCAGGCCAAAGCAGGGCAGTACCACACCCCAGGGGGCTCGTGCCTGCATCTGCACCCGAGTTTTGTGTGTCTGTAGGGCCACGGGCTGTTTCTGGTGGGACAGCAGGGGTGTGTCCCAGCTCTGGAGTGATCCCCACCATTTCCAGGTGTTGGTTGGCTCCTGCTCAATCTCCCCTTCGAGCAGCATCACTGATGGGCACTGAGGGCTCTCTGTCCCTCGGTCACCAGAGTTCCCCTGAAAGCAGGGAGAGGGGCAGGACGTGCATCTCTGCACCTGGAAACAGCAGTCGAAACAGTACAAAGCCATCCCTTCCTCAGGTGGGTTTTGAGTTCAAATTAGGCTTGCCTGCCTTATCTAACTCAGCTAAGTCTTAGTCACTGGCATTGCAAGAACTTGTTATGGTTTTGTTTGGCAGAGCCTCTTCACGTGTTCCTGTGTGTGGATTGCTGGGACACGTGTTTGCCTTGCCAAGGGAGATCTCACACATGAACACTGATTTATCTGTGAATTTAAAATTCTCTGCTAATGTTTTCTGGGTTTGTTTGGGTGCTGATCTTCTTGGGTCAGCCCTGACTTTGCTCTGCTGGTTACATGGACAAGGCTCCTTCTTTCAACACACAAGGAACTCCTCTGTGGTTGTTGCTGGTGGTCAGAAATAGGTGTTGAAATAGGTGTTGACCTGTTAGGTGTTGGTCAGGGAGGTGATTTGTTCTGCTGACAGTGATTTAAAATTTAAAAAAAAGGCAGAATTTACATAATCCTAGAGTAATAAGCATTTATTTCAACATAAAAGTGGGAGAGGACTAAGAAAAGAAGGCATTGTAGACTCATGTTCTCCTGATGTGTTTGGTAAGGTTTCTGTTGACATTTCTCCTGTTACAGCATAAGTTTATGGGGTATTTCCATATGTCTCTAGAATGGCCTGAATGAGAACAAATCTGTGGGAACCTCAGATTTCAATCTCCATCTGGATGCAAAGCATCATTTTCTCAACCATATTTGCATTCCAAGATATACAAAATACAGCAAACACAAACGTTTGGCACCCAGGGAAGTCTCTGTGTTTGCATTCTCATCTCCAGCCCTGCACGTGCCACCATGGGCTGGGCTGCCCCTGCATGGGGTGACAGCACTCCCAAATCCAACACCCTGCACACAGACTCTGCTTTTTCTCACATGCATACTCGTTAGAGAATTTCTCTTATTACCTGGGCTATAATCCCTCCCTGGGGGGGAGGCCTGGTGCACAAAATTAATTTCATTTGGCCACAGAAACTCGCTGTGCCTTTGGCATCTCAGTCTTTATACGCAGAGGAAAAGCTGAGGCAGAGCTGCTGCATTTACAACACCCTGTAGAAAATATCTCACACCAAGCTGGACTGGAGGTCATTGCTGAGCTAAATTCTGCCAATTCTTGCTTTAAAGGAGAGCAGCTTGAGGTTTTTTCCTCTCCTTTCAGAAGCTTGTTTGGGGCTTGATCTGCCTTTATTGACTGAGTAATGTGCAGGAGGGACGAGCTCAGTTTTGGAGATGGGTTAAAGGCAAGTCCACACCTGGCATCTCCTCTGCATCATTCTTTACAGCTCGAAAGGGGTGAAAATGTTCCACATTTCCTTTCATCTCTTTCTTCCTCTCCTTTCTTTCAATTACATCTGGCGTTTTCAGAAGTAAATGTTTTTGAGGATTTCTTCAGAGACAAAATATTTCTGCAGAAAGTACCTGCCTTTTTTTTTTTTTGCACATGCATTTTTTTTCACAGAAAAGGGAAAATGAAAAGCTTAGTTGAAAATTAAAAAAACTTTGTTCAGTCCAAAAATTTCTGAGCTTTGAGTGTATCTGAAATGTTTGAACGGTTGAAATTCCTGCAGAAAATAGAGGAAAACAAACACATTTTCATTATTTTCAGTTATTCCAGTATTTCATTGGAGGTATTTTGAGAGGGAAGTTAGTTTTTCCACAGGAGTTGCTACTTGAGTCCTCTAATTCCCCCTTTTTATTGCTTTTCCCACATTTTGTACCCAATTCTAATATTTCTTATCTCCCTCCTGTCTTTCTGGCTGTGCAACACCCAGATCTTGCTGTCATCTTGTATTCATGAAGGGGGTGGAGGAAGCAGACACAGATAAAAGTACAATTTCTAGCAATGATAACAAAAATTAGAACTATAGCTTAGATTTTACTTTTCTGGGGGAAAAATTCTGAAAAAACAGAAATTGTTCCCCCTCTCTGCCAAACTTGATAGGCTCTACTTGAGCGTTTCTTAGATGGCGTGTGGATTCAAGGGCTTCACATTTCATCAGCATCCTTAATGAGCTTGAGGAGCCTCTAATAAATCTCAGCCCTTTTAATGAATTCTTTATAGCTCTTAACTGCTCCAGATAGAGATTGACGAGTGTAACCGGTAGCACAAAATCTTGGCAGGCAATAAGAGGAGCGGCCCCATCCTTTCCCTCTGGCATCCCATCTGAATTTCTGCAGCAGAGATAACCAGGAGTCTGTCACTGCTATGAAGTTTGTGAAATTTAATTAGGGAACTAATAAAACAGCTCTCATCTGGTGCTGCAGTTACCTAGGAGATCTGGTGTGTTGTTTAGGGGCTGCTCCCAAGGGAGCGTGTGGTGGAGAGCTGTTATCTGAGCAGAGTTTGATTGACCTCTTCTCTGTTGTAAACCCCTTTCTGGCAGGGTTAATACTTGACTAAAAGACATATTTGCACTACTTGAGTGAGCCATTGATGAGCAGAGGCTGATGGTTGATATTTAAACACCACTCACTTTGTAGAGCATGTGGGGTTTTTTTCTTTCCCCTAATTTCTGTTCTTGGTCACATTCTCAATCAAAAAGGGCCCATTTCCCAGTTCCAACTCAAATGTCTTGAAATCTTAGCGCAATTGAAGATTTTTTTCTTTGGGATTTTTAGAGGTGAAGTTGTCTCAGTTGAAGTGGAGGAGCCAGAAACGATGGTGAGAGTAGAATCAGATCAGATTCAACCCAGTGGCTCATTCTGCAAGATCTGCTCCTGAGAAAAACTGGGTGTGATATGTCCAGACCAGTCTTTTCAGCTCAGTGAATGCTTTGGCACTAATTTCAATCAAGGAAATTTCACTTTAATGCAGTTATTGTCAATATGTCTCATAGTTCGTAGATCAGATTTTGGTTTGTTGGTATATTCTGGAAAACATAATTCTGTCAGTTAATCCACAAGTATATGCAGTTTATATCTAGTCTTAGAATTCAGCAAAAAATGTGTTCATTGTACCTTGAGACCTTTTAAGATTTCAGATATTTTTCCCATACCACAACAGAAAACCACTCATCTCTGTCTTTAGATTTTTTTGGTGATAAGTCAACTTACATTTGAAAATTAAAAGCTGCTTCAAAAGAAGAAGATTTTATTTAGTTCTGAAAATGTCAAAGAAAGCTTCTTTGACCATTTCAAAGCCATTGTTTTTAGAAGAATAATTGAAATGAAAAAAATCTACTGAAGCCATCCCACCCCTCCCAACTATATCTGTTTGGGCAATGCAGCATAATCCAGCAATAAAAAGAAACCACATTAAAAACTATTGACCAATTCTACTTAATATTTATTCTTCTTTGATAACTGAAGAGAATAGAAAAATCTTCTCAGCAAGGCACGATGAGAGGGATTTCTTGGAGAGCAGTTCTACTGAGAAAACCATGGCTCCTTGGTGAATATCTCAGCTGAAGACCTGGCCTTTTGGACCTCAGGAAATGAGCATTGAGGAGGTTTTTGCACTTCCCAGAAGCTCCTGGCCAGGGGATTGTGTTGTCAAAGGATGTGGATAGCACAGTGAGCTGAAATTGGGGCAGTGGTGTCCCCAAAACTCTTGGATTGGGAGGGTGGACCGTGGGCTTGTGCAATAGCGGGTTTGTCGGAGCCTTGCAGGGACAAGGTTGTTAAAGTGATTTATTATCAACATAAAGGGTGTTCAGTAATAATAAAACAATGACCAATCCTCACTTTCTGCTAAAAGGCAGCTGCTCATGGCCCGTGGCAGGCAGATGGCTGAACTTGTAAGATGGATTCTACAAAGTTCAGAACAGCAAAGTCAAATTGTTTGTCCCATAAAAATATTGAGAGATCTTCGGTATTCCAGTGGCCCAGAATAAAATACCCCAGAAAGAACTGTATTTTCATAGCAACTCACAGCCTGGTAAGAGGTTTCTCAGCTGTGGTGTGTTTGTGGTGCAGAAAGTACCTTTATCTGCTTGCATCAAGGGAGTTGGGACTGGCCTCCATTGTTCCATCTCCTGCTGTCTTGCAGAGGTGCCAAGTGACTCATTTGACCTTGATGAACAATACTGAGGTGCTGTGAGCAGCACCTGAGTAATGGATGTGGCACTGAGCCCCGAGCCAGGTTTATGAAATTCTGCCTGTGTTTGACCTATCAAACCTTGTGCTGAACTGGTGACAGTGTTTGACCAACACATCATTAAGACTTTCTCATGGTTAGGGAGCAATTGACTGAAATTAAATTATTTTCCTGCAGGCTGCAAAGCCCTTGGGAATGTTATTTGCTTATGGAGCTTCCTGGCTCTCAGGTATGGAGAGCTCTCAAAACCAGCTTTATTAATTCTTCGTGAAAAATTACTTTTCCAAGTCCTTGTCTAAAGGGGCTCTGCTCCAAAGGGTTGTCCTCAACATGACTTAAAGTCACCTTTGCCCTAAGGAATATTGGGTGGAATATATGATGAACATATGGCTGTGCCACAGGCATCACCTGGAAGTGTAACATCTCTGAGTAAGGATGGAGTTAAACTCCCATCTCTGTGGTGTAATTACTGAGAGTAATGGGCTGTTTGTAATTATGATGATATTAAACCTGATAAAATTTTTAGGCCAGATTCTTGCCTCGTTTATAGTGGTATGAACCAGGAGACAGTGAAAGGAGATCTTGGCCCAAGACAGTTCTTGAGATAAACCTCAGGCTAAACAAGATCAAAATCTCCCACACCCATGATACCCCTCCAACATCTCTTTTATTCTTGGGTTAAAGGCCAGGTATATTTATGGTGCAAACTATATTAAGATTATCACCGTTAATTAACTATGTTCTGAAGTTTTTAATCTCAACCTCTTCAGGAGCACTGAAATAATTTACATACCAAAACAGTAGTGTTGAAAAAGTTTCCATCTGTTTTCCATCTTTTTCCAAGAAATTTTTAAACACTGGCCATTTTCCCAGGAGCCCATGTCCCCAAGGAAGTGTATCCTGACCAGCACTCCTCTCCAACTGCACTAATTAAGGTGTTTCTATGAGTCACGGGGACTTTCCTCTGCTTTCATAAGATATGAGTGATGCTCTTTGGGGAGAATAAATAAATAAATGAATCCAAAGAGTGTTACTAATGGGCTGGAAGAATGATAGCCTGTAAATTCACCTGATTTTAGCTGATACAGGCAGAATCCTGTAAGGGTTAGACTTTCAGATTATCTCAATAGATTAATTCCCCTGACTTTCTGATGAGCTGTCCTTTTTTACATTCAATGTAGAAAGCAAATAGATGACATCAGTAAATCTGGAATAGCAATGTGGATTAGGATGTAAACCATTTTAAACTCTGAACATATTTAAAAGCAAAATGAAAAGGTATTTATGAAAAAAAAATTATCAGAAGAAAAATCTAAATAAGCAAAACCTTATTTGTTTGCAATGCATAATTTCAGCAGTTTTATTTATAACAAAACCTTAGTTCTCTTAGAGATAAAAGCTGTCATACAATGTTTTCTCAGCGACTATCTAGTAATCATTCTTAATTTTATTTACTTAAACACTTGCAACTTTTCTTAGCACATGCAAAGTGATGAGAAAACCTTGATTGCCAAATGTAATTTCTCTAAATTATTGCTCTCATAACACAAGTTCAAAAGAAGAAATGAAAATAGGAAACTCTCCTACAGCAGGCCTCTCTACTCCTAAACCCTCCTTTCAACTAAAAAAATATAAATTCCTATTTTTGTACATTCTGTACACTGTGTACACAACCAGAAGTGTCAAAAAAAGTTTGAAATTAAATTAGTGGTGTTGAATCTGTGACAAAACATGACAAAAATTTGGCCGGTGCCAAGTTGAATGAAGCTTCTAAAAGTTGTGTGTTACAAAGAAAAGGGAGGAAGCTGTCTAGAGAGGAGGGTTTATTCTTTTGTGGAGAAGGCAGTGGAAGATGACATCATAGCAAGAAGTACCAAAACTGTCATTGTGACCCCAGGCTGCTGTGGATTTCCCAAGTTCAGAACTGTCCCTAGAGCTGTGGTCCATCCAGGTCACAACTGGAAAAGGTCTCCAAAGCCAAACTTTATGCCCAGGGGCCCAGGAATATCACAGGAGGAGCTGATACTGCAAAATTTTTGTTATCTGGGACAGGTTCTGTATGCACCTCACTCTTCAGCCAAAAGAGAGCTGGGCACAACAAGGTGGGAATTGCTTCTGCCCAGGATAAGAATGGTTTGGTTTTGTTTGTGCTGGTGCCATTCAGGTTTACCTCCAGCCTGTGCTGGACTGGGCCATGCTCTGAACTGGCCCCTGTGTTAAAGAGGAGCAAAGCAGCAGCCAGAGCTTTTCCTTTTCCTCCTTGTGCCTGGAGCTGAGGAGGGCAGGGTGGGAAGCAGCATCTTCCCCCTGCCCAAGGAAGCCCTTGGCCAGCAGTGGAACTGTCCTGGGAAATGGGAATTTCTCCTTCCTCACCTGAGTGACATGACCCAGACGGGGACCAGGGCAGCAGCAAGAGGGAAAGGACTTTGTTCCTTGCCTCCTTTTGAACTAGCAACTCACATAATCCTTCTGTTTTCACACAAAAGGGTATTTGGTAATTTTGTATTCTATAACAATGAGTCTGGTATTTCCGTAGTGATGCATATTGTTATAATCTCTCTGCTTTGTTTCCTTGACATATTTTTTTATTAAAAAGTCTTCCCAGCCTTAAATAAGTACAGAATAAGTGTGGTCATTCTGGGAACATGAGAGGCCTGATTATCTGACCATCAAAGGCTATGCTGTAAACAGGATACTTGTAAACAGGAACTGAACCCCATATGGAGAGTTTGTGGTTTTCTTCAGCCTCTGTTTGTTATGTCTTACATCCTGTTAATTATAGAAAAAGAGCTGGAAAGTTGGAAATAATCTTTCCTCCAGATTATTTCCAGCTTCCCTCAGATAGAACAAAATGCAGTGTAGTACTGCCTTACCTTGCTTCCTTCAGATGTAAAGCATTAAGACTGTTCAGTCCAAGGGGATCACTTTTCAAGAGGATTACAAGCAGATTTTTTTTCCCCTTTTAATTACAAAATGAAAATTTAGATCTTAGCATCTCATGCAGGGAATCCTCTCAATTGTTAGAAGAGCATTTCAGTGTATTCTTTGGATTTTGTCAGAGAGCTTTGATACCTTTTAAATGCCATTTGTATGACTGGTATAAATCATATCTCAGTAGGTGGGTTCCTAAAATGAAGCTTTTGTTGCACAAAACAAATGGCAGAATTTATAGTCATAGCTTTCAAGTATCTGTGTTGTGAGGTGTCTTCCCAGGCTGTCCATGCCTGCAGAGAGATTTCTCCAGAGCTGGCTGAAGCAGTGGCCAGAGCAGACAGCTACTCCTGCATTCCCACTGCTTATCCTTGACCTTTGATTTGCACAAATGATTGTCCTTCTTTCCAACATGGTTCAGTCCATGCTTCCAGTGCCAGCAAACAGATTCATGGGCAAAATCCTGGAAAGAGTTCAAGTCTGGAGCTTTGTGTTTTTGAGGTACGTTCCCCCTCTTCCTTAAGGACCTGCTCTGGAGTTTTGGTGCTTGAAGGAGCCACATCAGAGGAGCAGTGTGAGGGGGGTCATGCTTTGTTTAGACTTATTCTTACCAGATCAGACTTTGGTTTTGCAAAACAGAAAGCCAAAATCTGTTTGGTTCAAGGTCCCACGTTAGCTGTGACGAGCAGAAAGTACCAACCACTGCTTATATTTCTTAGACAGCCCTGGGCTAGAGACCACAAATAAATCTGCTGTTATGTTATTTTTCAGCTCTCCACTCTCAGTGCTGTCTCTTTAAGCTGCTCTCTGATGCCAACCATCTGCTCCCAATTGCTGTGTTACTCTTGAGATCTGTAAGGCCAAGTCTGTGCACTCTGCCCCCAGCAGCAAACTCTGGCCTAATCCCCCCATCCTCAAAGCTCCTACCAGTTCTCATCCTTGAGGGGAGGAAAGGGAGATTTCTGCCCCATATTTCCCCAGGCTCAAGGTATTGCAGCACCTCCAGTCCTGGGGCTGCCACTGGGGCAGGGAAATAATGTCAGGATTATGGGATCACCAGAAAGTATTAAAGAAATGCTGAGAGAATTGGCTGCTTGTGAACAATAAGGTTTGGATGCCCTGTTCTGGCGTAACTCTGCTCCCATTACACTCAAGGAATAAAATTCCTGCCAACTTTACTAGGAGCAGAGTGTGGCTGGTGCTGAGAGCTTTTGAAAATCCCACCGTATAGCTACACACACTTTATGTATCCATTTTAATGACATGATTAATAAAATACCAATGGAGCTCCAAACAGTTCTGTGTTCGTTTTCCAAAGCACTTTGACTCATCCGTAATCATAACCAGACTTCCAATTACACTGGATTTTAATTGTTCTCCTTTAAGGATAATTACTAGTACTCTGAAAAAAATTACTATGAGTAGCTGGTGATGAGTAGGAATAGGCATCCTCGCTTCTCTCAGTCTGTTCTGTCATTTGAGTTACGAGGAATGTAATTGGATATGTGACACCCAGACAGAGAGTGGTTTCCAGGATCTGAGAGGGCTCTGTTTCAGTTAATGTGTTAATTTGGGCTCCATCTTCTCATTTGTTCTGCTTTGATCTATCATTTCATAAAGCCAAAGCACCAGATTATTAAGTGTGTGTGCTTGATTTATGTGCAAGACTCCATTTGCATACACATTAATATTTTTAAAGTTTTGGTCCAAATTTCTGCAAGCCATGGTATGGAGTAATACAAGCTGTAATTTCATACTGCGTGGCAACAACTGGTGGGAATAAAATCATCCTGTGATTTGGCCATATTCACACACCAGGAGCTATTTTCCATTTGGAAATTTCGAATATTGCCAATTGAAATATATCTGTAAGCAAGCTGTAAAGAGAGGCATTGCATGAGCTGAAGGGCTTGGGGCAGGAGGCTGAATCTCATGCTCAGTGTATGAGATTATCAAGAATATGACATTAAAACCTCAGCCAGTAGGAGCTACATTTCTACTTGCCTGAGAATAGACAGGCGGGGACTCTCTCCTCTGACTGGGAGAAGAGCTGGGGCTGAATTTGCTGAAGTGTTGCCCAAGAGGTTGGATTTGTGACTGTTCCCAGCACAGGGATGGCTTTTGGCATGGTTGTATTTATGCTCTCCTGGTTAAAGTGCCAGTGCCAGGATTCTGCTGCCATTTCTCCATAAACCCAGATTATACAAATGCAAGGAGGGTGTCATTGTGAAAAACTGGGTCTTTACACTTTTAGGCCTCTGAGAAGTTAAAGATTTATATTTAATCTGACACTTAACCCAGAGAGGTTAACAGAGTTGCTAAGATCCAGAAGTTGCTGTAATTTTCTAGTACCTTCTTTTTCAAATTTGTATAGGATACCTTCAGACATAAAGTACAGAATAATGTAAATATGATCATCTATTCTTTGAAGTTTTATTATAGTAATTATTTGTATTAGATGAGTATTGTTTTAATAATGCTCTTTTTCTTCAAATTACTCCACAAAATCCATATTATAATTAATTTTATTATTAAATGAAAAGGTTTCTAGTGGAAAATACTGACCATGAGAAATGTGTAATTTTCCTTGTAAAATATTTGTTCCAGTGACACTTCTATTTGCCATGGTAAAATTTTGGAAAATTTTAGGAAAAAAAAATTGGGATGCAGATCCCAGCTAGTACAGCTGAGGGGGGTGTGAAGTTCTCTGGTTCAACCTCTGCCCACAGCCTTCAGCTGAGGCTCTGGAATTTGGCACTCTGTAAAACAAGGTGTTTCTTGAGCTGTCACAGCAGCTGGGTCTGCCTTGCTCTGGTTGGTAATGCTTGACTTTGCTCTTTGCTAGAGCTCAATCCTCTGAGCTGGTTTTGTTTCTGATTGACCATTTGGTGTCACAGATGCTGGTTTGTGTTTTTGCTTCAGTAAATCTGTCCCATCACTGACGTGGCTTTCCAGTTACAGTGGAGGCAATTGTGGAATTTGGAGATGTTTGAATTTCCTAAAGGTGGTCGATGGCTGTGTTTTTCTCCCAATGTCCAAGACATTATTCCATGGGAATAATATGATCTGCTGGATAATGGTTTGAGTCTCCTGCAGAGAGATAGGGTTGTCCTGCTGGTCCATGGCCTGGCCCATCACTGACTCTGAATTCTGAAGGTCCATGGTTTGCTTGGAGCTACCAGACATTATCAGATGTGGGTTCAGATCTGGAATTAGATGGTTTTGTAAGTTACCCTTTCACTTTGAAGCCATTGCTGCCCCTCCATTTCATTTCTGCTTTATAAATGCACAGCACAATTTTGCCTCCTTTTAGCTTGTCAGGATAATCTAATCCAGACCCTTCTGGTTTAAATTACAGCCTTTTCCAACTCACAGACTTTCAGGACCGGCTTTCCTTTTAATCCCTTTTTATTTATTTATTTGTATGTATCTTGTCTCAGCAAATTATGTTGCTTCATGTCATCCTAAACGATGTGGTGTAAAATTAAAAGAAAAGCCACTTTGTAATGTATCAAAATGTTATTTAAGAAACCCCCCAAAATGTTTGTCATTTATTTTGCTCACAAGTAATCCCAAGCGGCAGCACACTGTGAGGTTTTCTGTGAATGCACTTACAATAGGAGCCAACCACACATTTCACTGAATCAACAGGCTTGTCTCCAGATATTTATGACATGAATGTTCAGACTTCTGTTTAGTCAGCCATCCCCAGGGTAGGCAGCATTTTTGATAGCGCCTAAAGGAATTAGGCACATGTTGTCAGAAGGCTCTTTGAAACTCATGAAAAATCACTGCAAACACGGCTTTGATGGCTGAGTCATTTGGGGTCTTGCGAATGCTGTGCTGAGTACCTAATTCCCAGCGCAGGGAGGATGGGAATGCAGCTCCCAGCAGCTGGAGGCAGCAGCAGAGCTCTCCTCGCACCCCAGCACAGACAGAGCGGTGACAAGCCCGTTTTGTCACAGGAACAGAGAAGCTGCACTAGCTCTGGATGTGTCACCTATAAAAACATCACTGTCTGTCTGCACAGCTTCCAGGCTGACTTTGTGTCAGTCCCAGGGAGGATGCTGCCCTCCCCTCGCCCGGGCCAGCCTGGATGCCTCCGAGCTGCCTCTTCTGCTGCAGCTCCGTGGTCCTCAACAAGCTCCTCGTTGGGTTTCTGCTGTCCGAGTTAACTCCACAGCAAAAACAGTTTTCCCCATGTTTGTGGCTTCATCCACAAAATCCCTCTGCAGCTTTAGCACCAGAGGCCGAGGCTGGAAAGCAGAGGCATGCTCTGCATGAGGGCAGAGGGGGCTGGTGCCAACCTCGGTGCCAGCTCTCCACCAACTCCTCTCACCCCAGCCCCTCGGGTGCCATCTGAACTATTTTTCCAGCTGGAGCCAGACTACTTCATCATGTCCTCGGTATGAAAAAACTTGTGAAGGGGGCAACCTTTGATCCCTCAGAGCTTTCAGAAGTGTTAATGCCATGTCTGGGGTATTGTCACGGAGCGGCTGAATTCCAGTGCGGGTGGAGCTGGGCCATGTGGAGAAGGGCATTTCTTGCTAGGCTTTGTGCTCAGGCTTTTATGATGCTTTTAGTATGAGAGACTCTTATCATGGTTCATTTCATTCCATGCTTGTGGTTTTGCCACTTGGGAGCAATTATAGGAGTCTCTGATTCGTGCTAAGGGAAGGGCTGACGTTTGGATGGTGAATTATGAGGTTATTTTTTGGTGGACTTTTGCTGGTATTGAGCTAGAAGACATTAAGGCACTTTGGTCCAGTTAAGATGGCATTTGTCTTGTGTGTGGCCACACTTTATTTTGTTACCTACACTCCTGGAGTGTTTGGAAGGGAAATACAGACAGAAGTTTGAACACAAGCTGCTGATGATTTGCCTTTGCCATAAAAAAGGCAGGCTCTGAATTAAGATCCACTATGAGGTTTTTTAAGTGCATTTAAAAATTTATTATCTGCTTTGACTTTCCAGAACATCTATGCTCTAACCAGTTCATTTTGTTTCTGGTTTTGTCCCACCAGTATTGATGTCACTTGAAAATCTGATTGTCAACATCATAAAAACAGTGCTAGGAAAAGCCACAAACTATTGCACAAGACCCAGAAGGACTGAAAGTTGGAGGATTTCTTTCAGGGGATGTATTGTTTTCACTGGTGAGTAGGTGGAGCCATTTTTTTTCCCTGATTGCAGTCTAGCTCAAGTTGCTGTGACTGGAATTTTGATTCTATGGATCATTTTGCTGAAGTAATTTGACAGCAGTAGAGTTTTTCTCCAGGGCCCTTGCTGTAAATTATATGTGTTTCATGCTCCATTATTAATTAAAACCAGGGGTTTTTCCATTTAAACAATGTAATTTCTGGAGGTGGGAAGAGGGTTTCTTTGGCTGATGGCTGTTCACTAAATTGGGAGTAGAAATGGTTTGCATCTTCTGAAGTTGAAGGTAAATCTGGTAAAATTTTTATCATAAAATCTGAAATTGGGCAGAACTCTGGTGTCCTGAGACTCAGGTGAAGTCCAGAGTGATGGTCAGAAGAGTCCTAAAATGAGCCAAAGGCAGGAATTTTGAGGAGGAAAAAAAAGTTGAATGTTTTTTCTCCTTTCAAGCATTCAAGGGAACTAAAAATTGCACCCAAAGTGGAATATTAAATTCAGCCTCAAATGTGGAAACTACTGGACACATGGTTGCAAACCATTACTCAGGCAGCAGAATGATGGGGTTTGAGCAGGAGAGATTATCCCTAAATAAACTGTCCATTCTGAACATT
The DNA here is from genome assembly GCF_036417665.1 of Passer domesticus. NCBI lineage: Eukaryota > Metazoa > Chordata > Aves > Passeriformes > Passeridae > Passer > Passer domesticus. The sequence goes on along the minus strand of NC_087489.1, from coordinate 12,844,426 downwards.
TGTGTATTCACTACTCACTGTGTCTCACACTGATAATATTCTTCCCCCAAATCTATGTGATCCAGGGAGAAAGGAAAAGTAGGAGGACATGTTTCCTTTTTTAAATTTTATCTCCAGAGCTAAAAAGAGTTTATTTATTTTCCAATAAATTCAGCCTCACCCTTACTCCAGCTGTATGTTACACAATCATTGAAGCCCTGTTCCTTGAAGTAGCTCTGAAATCTTGAAAATCACAGGAAATCTCTCTCTCATATTTGATTTTTTTTAACCACTACAGGGGAAGACTGCTCCAAAGCTCCACCAGGATCCACGTGGGCTGGGACAATGTGGGTTTCCTACCTGAGCTGGGAAGCTGCAGCCCACAGGATGGACATTCCTGTCTCCTCCAGGAGTGCATCCAGGAGAAGCTCTGGGAATGTGCACAGGTACAGCATGGGATGCTCTCAAACCTGTTCTGTTGGGCTGCCTTTGCTTCGTGGGCTGTGTGAGCAAACAAGAGATCAGAGGGCACAGGAGGCTGATCTGGCTCTGGTTTCTGATTCAAGTAAATAAATAAACCAAAGGATAAAGTGACCACAGCAAAACATGTTACAAAAATCCAGACTTATTTAAGTAATGAGGAGCATGGATAACCAGTTTAAGATTGAGAACAGGACAGAAGCAGAAGGCAGTGCAGTGATGTCCCTGGGATGATAAAGGCCATCTTAATGCCTTCTAATTACACTTATTAATACACTTTCTAAATGACAAAATGGAATCAGTCTTTGCTGCCTGACATCCTAACCCTGCTAACAAAGCAGGGGCATTTGATTTCCACCAAAGGAACTCAGAAGCACTAAGACAATTTCCAAATACGGGATTTTTAAGAGGATTTCTTAAAAACAGATCACTGTTTAAAAGAGACAATCTGGGCTCGTGCCCTGGAGTTCTGGGGGGCAGCAGCAGCAGGGACAGAGGGCTCTTGGAAGAGGAAAAATGGGAAGTGGACCTTCAGCTCATCCAGGCTTTCCCATTTTTCAGCAGCCTTGCCTTAGTTTTTCCCTGCCTTGGCTTCACCCAGATATTTGTGCCAGATGAGCTTTAAAAGAGCAAAGCAGAAAGTCTGTCGTTTGTGTTTTACACAGAACAGTTTCACCAGGTATCCTCCCTGTGCTTACCCCACAACTCTACAAAACATCCTGTCAGTTGCAGAATATATACAAATAACATCCACTCGTGGGGCTCAGGAGGATGAAATCCAGATGGAGGCACAGAAAGCCCAGGCCAAACCTTAATGTGCTGCAGCCTGGCACGGCCCCCCCAGGACAGTGCCAGTTTGCTGTGGGACAGCCCAGACACATTTCCCTACACATTTCCCTACACATTTTCCTGCTCAGGCTTCCCTGCTCTGCCTGAGCTGCATCCCCAGCTCAGCATCTCTCCCACAGCTACCTGCCAGGGCTGCAGAGAGCTCACAGGGACAGGGCTTTCCATCCAGCCAAGCGTGATGCTGGGGATGGGAGCTGGGGCAGCAGCATGAACATAACTTGTGTTTATCCCCTGGGCTGTGCAGCCAGCAGCTGCTCCTATTAGCACAATTTGCATATGGCCTTGGCAAGGCTGGGAGTGAATCAACTGTTCTTCATGGGTGGGGACAGAAAATCTGTCTCCTCTGGACTTGCAGCCGTTGCTGTAACGTTAAACCTGAGTTTGGGGGTGGGAGAAAAAGATTGATTAAAAAATAATGGTCTTTGAAATTAATGGTCTTTTAAAATGAGGGTTTTTAAAGTAATTAAAGCCAGAAAATAAGTGATGAAGGAAGATGAGCAAGGAGTACCTGTGCATATTCACAGTCATCTAAATACAAACTTCTTCTATTTTTGGGTGCTGATCTCTGCCTCTCCCCATCCTTCCATGTCCCCTGGCAACAGGGCAGTGTAGGCCTGGAGAAGCAACAAATCTAGCAATTAGTGTCAGCTTTATTAATTCATGTCTACAACTTGAGTAGATTATTGCTTTGCCATGTAAGATCTGATTTCTGTGCAGGTGTGTGTTGGTCAAAGCAGGAAGGTATAGCTCAGATAAATCCAGAGTGAGTATTGGGTGTCAGACTCTTTTGAGTCAGTCCTAAAAAGTTGGGTTTTTTTGTTCTTGGATGTCTCTTTTAAGGAAACAACAAAAGGGTATAAAAATTAAATGATCAGGTGGCAGATTCAGAGTAAGGAGAATGAGATTATTTTTAAGGTGTTCTGTATTTAATCTATAGAACTCCTGCTAGGGGACACTCTGAAACTTGGGTTCAAAATTCAGCAAATTAAAGTCACCCAACAGCATTCCCATGCTCCCCACCAGGCAGGGCAGCTGTCACTGCCAGGGACTGCTCCAGACCTTCAGCTGGGATCCCCACATCCCCTCCTGATGCTCCTAGGGGGCTTAAAGAGGTATTTCACAAGGCAGCTCTGAGACCTGGCTAATATGGACGAGTCACTTTGAAAATTTGGATAAAAGAGACTGCTAAGTCCAGCCAAAACTCACTTTGCACCATGTGCAAACCATAACTGAGCTGGCAAAACTCATTAAATGCAGAGCCTTTATCATAGGGGATAATCTGTAAAAATGTTGCAACGCCAAATGTTGGCAAGTTACCAGCACATCACCATCCATTTCAGCTCCAGAGCAGTGACCTGGTGATAAGCTGCTACTTGTTCAGCATCCAGCAATGCTGGGATGATGCATTAGGAAATTCCCCTCTGCTACCTCGGGTTTTATCCCAAGGTCTTTGTGCTGGACAGCAGGGAAGGGGCACTGCCCCCACAGGGGCTCTGCTGCTGTCAGGGCAAAGGCTCCAGCAGAGCTCCAACAAACACCAGCACACGTGGGCAGCACCTTCAAAAGCTGCTTTAAAAAGGCTGTTTGGATTTCACAATTAGGACAGATGTCAGTCTTTTGAGGATTAAGGCAGCCTGGTCCTTCTCGTGCAGCTGATCTCCACTTGAAGGACACAAGGTTTGTTTGTTGGGTGGTGGTGTTACAAGCAGACATCATTAAGGTCTGGATCATCAACGTTTTGTCATGGGGGCAAGGAGATTGAAGAGGCTTTTGGCATAGTGGTAGCATTTTGGGAACATTTTGTGAGAATGCAGGTTTTTTGCTGTCATATGAAATAGAGAAAAACTAGGTAGACATCCCAGATTTTCTTACAGTAAAATAAATTTTAAGTAAAGAGCCCAGAGTTTCAGCAAAATGGTCTGCATGGCATAATCTCATTGTTGAGCTCATAGGGAAATGTAACAAACAGCATTTTCAAGTGGTTTTGTATTCCAGCTATTTCACAAGCTTGTTCTGAGCACTTATGGAACCCTTTATATTTTCAGAGCTCCTGAAAACAACAAGCTTGCTAAAAAAAAATACAGGCACTATTTTTAGTGCTGCAATGTCTAAAATAATAGCACATTGACAGGAACTCCCTCAGCTGCAAAAGGAAGCCACAGTGCTTGCTTGGTGGTTTATGGTGCCCCTCCAGTTCCCAATGGCTGAGCTCAGAGAGATGAGTCCAGGGGATCCTGGGAGGGCAGGACCAGCAATCCCTCCCCAGGGCTGGGGTGCAGCCACCTCTGTGGTAAAACCTGCTGTCTTTGAGCACCACCAGATCTTCAGCTCCAGCTTTCTGGTGTGAAGCCTGAGCTTGGAAAAAGAGTGTTTTCAACTGCAGGGCTTTGCCCTTTTTACTCATTTTCTATTCTCTCTTTGACTTCCCAGTAAAATCACTGTTCTTTCTCCCATTCCTGAATTATTTTCTCAGCGTTTTGTGGCAGAGAGCAGAGGCTCTCTCCAAAAGAGATATAAAGATATCTGCACAGGGAGTAGGACTGACACACCATTCCCATCCCGTGGCTACCTGAGCTGCCACCCGAGCTGCCTCTGGGCAGCATATCCATTCTCACTGTAACCCTGGTGTTTCTCCCAAAATGTAACATGAATCCAGGAGCAGCTTTGTTGAACTATAATCTGGGTCAACAGTGTCTGGTAGGTTGAAAGGTCATGCTGAAACCCCATCTGTTTTAGCTCTCCGTTGGAACCATGAAAGTACTTTAAACTTGAGATGTTCTGTAGCATTCCTAAATTATCAGTAATGTGTAGTGACACCAAGAACTGTGGTCTAGAAATGCCATGTTTCTCTCTTTTTTTTCTTTTTGTTTTGATCTAACTGGGTGAAGCATCAGATTTAGGAAGTAAATTCAAATCAGCTGGACACAGGTCAGTGGCTGTGTGTGCAAAGGACAGTGTAGTAGGTGCCTCTGGCCCATAAAAAGCCTGTCCTACTGAGATCTGGCTCCAGGGCTTATTAAATACCAGCCATTTTTGACTAGTAAAAGACCAAACAAAATGTGCTTTTTCTCCTTTGATGATTAAAATCAGCCTGAAGTGAGTGGCATCATTTATATAAACACTTGCTTTTATGCAAGTGCTGTCCTAAGAGATTAGAGCATTGCATGCTTCCTTGTAAGATTTTTTGCTTTCAGGTGAAAGCAAACATAACCTACAGACTGAGGGGCAGCTTTGCTAGGCCAGGTTGCTCAATGCCCTGTCCAACATGACCTTGAACACTTCCAAAGGACAGCCAAATTTCCCTGGGCAGCCCTTTTTTGGGATGTGTCCTGCTCCCATCAGCCCCGTCAGCCCTGCCGTGGTGCGGGGCATCTCCCTGACAGCCAGGGTTTAAAGCTGCACTATAAACCAAAGACCACACTGGTTCCTGTTATTTATGGCTAACTCAGAGACAGTGGCACCCTTGGTGACCTCCTGCTGCCACCTTTAACCCCTCAGCTCTGTCTGCTGCCTCCCCATCCTCACAAAGATGAGAACCAAGCCCTCGCTCTGGACCGCGGAAATTGAGCGGAGTCACGCTCACGACGCACAGAGAGTCTGCAACTGATTATGAGGTTTTCTTCTCAATTAATTGTCAGAAGCAAAGGGATGTTTGATGTTTAATGTCGTCTTCTTCTTGTTAACTGCATTCCCTTTGCCACCCAACCTCAGACAGTGGGAATAGGCAGAGCTGAACGAGGCGAAGCTGCAGAGCTTTCGGTGTGTTCGTGTAAAATCCATCCCCCGTCCCTCTGTAACAGCTCTGTAGGGGACCTTTGGTGAGGTTTGTTGATAAAATAACACTGATGTCTTACTTGGAGGCACTGAATGAATCCTAAACCAGAGTTCAGAGTGGGAGATTTAGATGCTGTGTGTGTTCTCTGGGCCGGGAGAGGGAGGATGTGCCTCTTCTGAGTGTGAACGTGTCCTCACAGATCTGACTTTGGACACAGGAAGACAATTCCTCTGTTTGAAAATCCTCCTTGGAGCTGATGTTTCCTCGTGTGGTCTGAGCTCAGGAACAGCCCTTTGGCTGTCAGGAGTTTAAGCAGGGAAAAAGAAAACAAAAAAGGGAAACAGTAGTGGCAAGGAGATTAGCTCCCAGCCCTCTGCTGTGTCCATAGGTGGAATTGAACTGATTACAAAAAAATCTTTGGAAGGTTCATTATTTTAGAACCAGTATTTTGAACTTTTAGAAAGACCTAATGTAGATCAGGAGGTAATGAATGATTTTATGAAAAGGTAAACTACAGACTGTGTTCTTGTAATATGGAAATTGCCTGAGATAAAAAGTAGATAATCCTGCACTAGGCTGTATTTTAAGTTACCAATTACACCAATAATGTAAAACAAACATCTTAATTTGTTCTGATTTGGAAACAACAGGGATGCAGTATTTCACTCAAAAAATCTAATAAAAGTGTATCTGAGGTATTATACATCCTTTTCCAGGTTTTAATAGAGCATCTCATGGTATGCTAATGACAGTTTAAATTCTGTTTAACCATTTTATTGCAGCTAGAGGGGAGGTTCCTATATGTATGTTAATCTATATATATAGTGAATAATTTTGCAATTTTTGATGTGCTGAGTGAATGGGATGGGGAGCAGGACTGATCCAGAGGAAAAGCCAGCCCTGGACATGAATCTGCCTCACTGATGTTTTTGGTGCAGTCAATAATTTCCCATGGATGGGCTGCAGAAGTTGAGCCAGTAATGATTTGTTCAGCCCAAGGCAGTGGTGGCTGACTGGTAGAGGTGAAGGTTTCACCATCACACAGCTCAGCTTCAGCCTTGGTGGGAGGGTTTGGTTCTCCCTCGTGCCCAGGGAAAAAATCACTAAAGTGGATTTTGATTTTGCCTTTTTTTCTCTTCTAAATTAACAGAATGTTTAAATGTGCTGTCAGGTTTATTTCAGTTGCCATCAAAGTTGAAATCACTTCTTGTCTTGTCCAAAAGAGTGCATCCTGTCTTTACCTTACTGCACATGCAGCCTCTTTTGGATGTGTCAGATCCAGCACCCAAAATCATGAGTGATTTTTGTTAAAATTGGGCAGCTTGAACACCCTGTGCCTCATTCAAGCAACCTCCCTCTGCTTTCCTAAAAACTCTCCCTATCCTTCAAACACAGGAGGTGCCAGACAGCAGCAGCAGAAAGCAGGGAAGAATTTCACATGAAAAGAACACCACTGCAAGAGGCGTGCAGACCATTCCCCCCAGAATGCTGCATGAATTTATCTGTTCTTCTTTCAGGGTTATCAGACAGACCATCACTTCCTGCATCCCAGGGTTATAAGGACAAGTTCAACTTGCAGCATCCTTCTCCATTTCCTCAGCTGGCATTTAACTTCCAGTTGGATGCATCATGTAAGTAGACACAAAACTGTGCAAGAGACTTCATGCAAAGTCCTTCTTTGAATTCCTGTGGGCATTATAAGATATATAAGGAAATATTGCTTCAGTTTTATAGTATTTTATTCAGGTTCCAAGCAGCAATTAAAATGTGTGAGGAAAGGAAGGAGAAAGAAGGGCTTTTTCAGATAAAACCAGGGTAAATACATTTATTTTCTCGCTGGAAGCAGAAATTTGGCATTCCTGTTCTTGCTGAAATTTGTTAGCTCTTTCAGACAAGAATTGTCATGCAGAATCTTCTGTAAGAAAAGAAATGGCCAAAATGTGAGCCCAGCCTCAGGAATCACTGACCTGCAGCTGGAGGTGCCAATGGGTTCTTGTCTGCTCCAAAATTCAGGGTAAGAGAGACACTGGGAAGCTGCATTCAGCTCCATCTCTCTGTTCTCTTTTGGAAACAAATTAATGAGCAAGCAAGATCCTGGACCTCAGAAGCCACCTTTGTCATCAGGTTATTTCTGTCTTTCCCAGGAGTCCCAACAGCTCCTGTTGGAACTGTTCCACTAAAACACTTCCTGAAATGGTCACTGAATCAGGGGAGATGATAAAAGGTGGATTTCTACATCCACCCAGCTGGATCTGCCCCTGCCTTGTGCCTGCTCTAATCACTGACCTCCAGGAGCAGGGAATTATCCCCCTGGGTGGGGGACACTCATCTGGGCAAGACTTCATTTGTTTGAAATTGCAGAAATGGCATTTTTAGTGAAAAAACAGGGCTTGTCTGTATCTAGTTCTTAGCACATCAAATCAGGTGCCAGGTTTGGCGTTGGGGTTGAAGAAAAGTCCTGACCACAGCTGCAAGGCAGACAGACTCACACTGGAGGTTTCCCACCACCACAGTAGCAGATGGTGAGGGTGAGACGTTTTGCCCACCTTCTCTGCTCTCAGGACGTGGCTCTGGGTTGGATTTTCTGTGTCCGCCCTTCATGCTGGTCCAGTTGTGCTGTGGAGGTTCCCAGCCTGGCTGTGCTGCCACTCTCACACCATCACTCTGACTCCTGCGTCTGTCAGGGAGGCTGACGAGGTTTGCTGGGCTCTGTTATCTCTGTTGTCTCTCAGCCTGAGCACTGCAGGCTACACACTGAGGGGCTTCCAAAACTAAGCCTCAAATCAAACACAGCGAATTAAGCCTCGGCATATGCAACACATCATTTCAGTATTTATGTTTGCAGCCTCCAGCTCCGGCATCAGAAAGCCTCGGAGATGAGTGCAATAAATAGCCAATTCACGGAGGAGTTGGCAAGATTTATTATGTTTATGATTCTGCACAGTGTTGACAGAGTTCTTTTGATACAGAGATAGTTTGTGTGCTCGGCTCACCGAGGAGAGCTGCACTTGGGAGGATTTGCCCCAAGCTGAGTCTGGATTTTTAGGTGTCTCTATCACTGTGTGTGCTGTGTTTTAAACTCTGCCATGTGAAGGGGTTTTATAAAAATCACTTAACAGTGATTTTATGCTGCCCTTCTGAGATGGCAAGCCCAGCCTTACCTCTTTGCCTGGTGTTATGTCACCACAATTTAGTGATAATCGTTGCTGGCATTCAGAATCCCAAATGTGCCCACTGTGCTGCAATAATTAAAACATGAGGAAAGCGTCCCATGAAATTTCCAATCTGAGCCTTTGGTGCAAGAGCCATGGAATCAATAGGAATTTTTTTCCTTAATTTCAGTGGGAGCTGGATCTTGCCCAAATTGCACAAAGCAGCCTCCCACGCTCCAGAACAAATCCAGAGGCATATGGTTACTGTCAGGGGAGCAGGTGGATGTTCATATGGTCTGTAAAGGAGCTGGAGACAGCTTGTTGCATTTTGATAAGAAGGTTATTCCAGGCAACTGGAATGGTGTAAAAGCAGGGAGAAATGCAGCACAGGCAGCAGCAGCAGGCAGGGATAAGTCTGGGACATGAGGGAGAGGGGAAGCCTGTAACAAAGTTATGCAGAGCTTTGGAAATGAGAAGGGAAACTCCTCTAAATAGGTGCAAGATTTAGAGGGAAAACTGGGCATTTGTGGTGCTGTTTTGCAAGGGATGGAGCTGTTTGTTGGGGATGGAGAGACCAGGATGGTGCACAGGTGAGGGCAAGTTGTCATGCAGTAGATCAGAGATGTGCTAGATCTCAAAGAGATCTATCCAAAAACTATTTCAAAATATTCTGTGTAGCAAACTCAGACACTGCATAACTTCATAATGGGAGCCATTGTATGTTTGCCATTTGCAAAATGAAGGCAATAAAATACAATTTCAGAAATTAAGAATCCTGGGAGTATGAAAGAATTTTGTAACTGGAACTCCTCGCTCAGCATTTAAGCTTCTGTGATGCTAAAATAGAAATGTTAACAATTTGGGAATGCTAAATCAGCACCATAGCAGTTACTCTTCTAAAGGATGTGTTTGGGAAGATATCAGGAGTCATAACCCAGCCTTGTTCCTATTGTTTTATTAACTCAGAAGAAGTCTTCTGAAGTATTTATCTGTATTTCTTCATATGATAAAATTGCCAACCCCGAGGAATGATTTCTGGGTGAACAAGGCCCTGTTCCTCCCAGAGAAGGTGCTAAGCAGTTGTTAAAAAACTCAGAGAGAAAACCCAGCAGAGAATCCTTTCACAGTGATGCTGAGATGGCTCAGGGGTCACTGAGGATGATCTTTGGTGCTCCAAGAAAAGTTTGAGATGCTTGTCTTTGAAATTAAACTTCTATTTCATTCTGACACGTAAGCCTTTGAGCAAAGTGTAGAAGGGGATCATCCCCGGGGCTCCTCCCTGGAGGGGAATCCTCAGCTGCTGGCAGTGCTCAGAGCCCGGGTGGCACTGCCAGCACAGGGGGTCCGTGCCCCCGGGCACTGCCCGGCTCGGCGGGGGCACCGCGGCTCCAGGAGCCAGCTGCCATCCCAAAATAACAACAATTTCCAAAATAACAACAGCAATTCACTGTACGGGGCGTGGGGGGCCCTGCCTGGCACCCGCGCTGGGCTGTTGGTGTTTGCGTGTCCCGTTCGCTGCGGTCTGCAGCGGCACACGGGGACCGGGATCTGCCTTCCAGCCCCGTTCCCTGCCCCATTCCCTGCCCCATTCCCTGCCCCATTCCCTGCCCCATTCCCAGCCCCATTCCCGTCCCATTCCCGTCCCATTCCAGTCCCATTCCCTGTCCCATTCCTGGCCCCATTCCAGCCCCGTTCCCTGCCCCATTCCCATCCTCATTCCTTGCCCCGTTCCAGCCCCATTCTAGCCCCATTCCCAGCCCCATTCCCGACCCATTCCCAGCCCCATTCCCTGCCCACTCCCTGCCCTATTCCCAGCCCCGTTCCCATCCCCATTCCCGGCCCGATCCCAGCCCCATTCCATCCCCGTTCCCAGCCCCATTCCCTGCCCATTCCCATCCCCATTCCAGCCCCGTTCCCATCCCCATTCCAGCCCCGTTCCCACCCCCATTCCAGCCCCGTTCCCATCCCCATTCCCGGCCCGTTCCCAGCCCATTCCCGGCTCCCGGCGCAGCTCCAGCGCCGCCTCCCGGCATCCCGCGGCACTCGCTGCCGGCTGCCGGCGAACCTCGGGAAAAACGCAGTTTTGGGAGTTTTTTACGTCCATCGAGCACATGTCACCCTGAAGGGGGGGGACAGGTGGGTGAGGACAATCCTCCCCGAGTGCCCACAGCTCAGCGGTGCTGCTCCGCTTCTGCCCCTCGCTCCAAACCATCGGAAAGCGGGATCGGCATCTGGAGCATCCGCACCCTACACACGGGAAAATATCCACCCAGGAAGGGCATTTCAGTGAGGGGAAAGGTCTGTGGGCTCCCACTGGAAGGGGGGTGAGGACAAAGCCACAGCTCAGGGGTGGCTCGGGGATCTTGCTGCTGGGAGGAGGGAAAAAGGCTGACAGCAATGAAAAATCATATATCGAGATATTGAGATATGGATTAGATAGATAGATAGATAGATAGATAGATAGATATAGATAGATAGATAGATAGATAGATAGATAGATAGATAGATAGATAGATGTGTAAATGGAAACATAACGTACCTGGAAGGACAAGCAGCCTAAAGGAGAGGAGCTATGGACCAGACTGGTGCCCTCAGTGATGTCAGACACTGTGCTGGATGGCAAGGTAAAAGAAGTCCAGTACTTAAAATGTGATTAAATATGTATTTTTAAGTTAAAGCAGGACCATTTATGGTGAGGCTAGGTATGTTTTTTGGTTCTGTAATTGTTTCTGGCTATCCTCCATCAATGCAGGAGCATTTCCATGGGATACAACTGGCACGTGCAGCTCCTGCCCAGGTTAGGAGCACAGTCATTGTTTGCACTCCGGGCTTGTGTGCAGTACAGAAATGTCACAGAGGTTAGCTCAGGCTGGCAAAGCGGAGTAGCTAGAAAGTGTTCTTATAGGGAAGGTACCAAACACACTTGGCTGAAAGCTGCCAGTGTGGCAGTGCTGGTGCAGGTGCCCTCCCTGGGGGCACTGCTTTGCCTTGTGCCCCAGACCAGAAAGCAGCGAGCCCAGGCTCAGGCCCGGGCAGAGGGAGAGCACAGGCCCTGCTCAGTGTCTGCACCTGCTGTTTTCTGGGGGTTTTGCCTTCCAGCAGCAGGGCTCACCCTGCCCAGCTGGTTCACACTGAGTGCTGGGATCTGTCCTCCCAACCCTCACCTCCTCGAGTGGCCCCACCACACAGAGCATGGTTTGGGGTGCCTTTCCATTGTGGGTGACTTAAGATCTATTTTACATATAATTTAAAAGAGACCTGCGGCTGCAGCACCAGCCTGGCAGCTCAGCGAGCACCTGCTGCAGCTTTGTTTTTCCGGAGAGCAGCGTGTGTGGGCTGAGGGAGGGGATGGAGGAGTGCTCCAGCAGGGCTCATGGCAGGGAGGGCAGAGGCGGCTGATCTGCTGTCTCTGTGCCCTGCACTCCCCATTTCTCACCCTTCCCCTCAACGCCTTGTACCCTGCTGGCTCTGCCCAGTTGCTCCTGGCTTTCCAGCGGCTCCCGCAGAGCAGGAGCAAGGAGCCAAGAGCTCCATCTCGGTGCGGGTCCCTTTCGGAGCCGCTCCCGTGTCCGTGTCTCCGCTGATCGGGATTTCCGATCCCATCCCGGGGATGCTGCGGCGCTGCCGTTCCGCTGCTCGGCCGCCAGAGAGCGGACGGGCATTTCCATCGCCGCCGGGACCTTCCCGCTGTCCCGGGACATCCCAGGACACCCCTGTAGCACCCGGCATCAGCCCGGTACCATGGGGACACCCTGGAACCCCGCCCCCGGGACACCCCGCTACCTCCCGGGACATCCCGGTACCGTCGGGAGCTCTCGGGGCATCTCCGGTGCTGCCGGGGGCCCTCCGGTACCGTTCTCTCTAGAGCACGTTTAATGCCCTCTTCCTCTTCTTTTTAAGTTATTGCTTTTACCCAATATAAAATTCTCATCTATTCCAGGGCGCTTTACTCCTGTCCATGGGTGACAAATTGTTCTGGCCAGGACTTCAATTATTAATTAAGATATATAATATGTTAATAATATGTTAATAATATAATATAATAGAATATAATAATATAATAATATATTATTATTATATAATACAATATAATATAATATAGTAATATAAATAATAACATAAATAATAATATAATATAATATAATGTTACATGGTGTTCAATAATATATATAATATAATATAGTATAATATAATATAATATAATATAATATAATATGATATAATATAATATAATATAATAATATATTATTATTATATAATACAATATGATATAATATAGTAATATAAATAATAACATAAATAATAATATAATATAATGTTACATGGTGTTCAATAATATATATTATATTATATTATATTATATTATATTATATTATATTATATTAATTAATATCTATTTTACATATCATTTAAAAGCTGCTTAAATTGGACTAAAATTATGGGTCTTCATCTCCTGCAGCCTCACTCCGTGAGCAGTGTGAAATGATTCCATTCCAGGCACATCTCCAGGAGGTAAGAACAGTTTGGCTCAATGCAGTTTGTTAAGTCAATCAGTAAAAGCATATTTAGACTAACAGGTGAGATGATTTAACCCCAGCAGAGCAAGTTTTGGTATTTCCCAGTGAGATGGTCCCCGTGAGTGGCAGGAATGGCAGCATCTTCCTCCTTCCACCCACAGTGATTCCTCAGCCAAGAGTGGAATTCTGGTGCCCCAAATTGTCTCTGTCTCTAATTTAGGTCTAGCTCTGGCAATTGGAATAAGCAATTTTGGTTTGGAGGAGTTCAGCAGAGATAAAGACTTGTGCTATGGGGAAGAAATTCAGATCACAACAACAAGGGGTCTGAGCATTTATTCCTGCTGGATTTCTGAAACAAAAGGTGATGTAAGGAGGAGCAGGAGTGGGAGCTGTTGAGGCTCTGCCTCAGCTCTCTGGGACACTGCTCACCAGCCTCTCCTTTGGGAATAACAAATAACAGCATCCCTTGATTCTCCTCCAGGAGTTTTGGACTGGTTGCAGCAGGATTACACATTGTCCCTGGGTTACAAACATCCCCACAGAAAAACAGGATTATGTGGTCCTCTCACTTTAAACCATGGGGAAGGACTGGCCCATAAGATGAAAGAGACTTTTATTCCTGGAAACCAGGATTTCCCGAGGCCAGGGCTTAGCAGAGCTCTTGCAGTGGCGCTGGTGTAAGCTGTGCCCAGGCTGTCCCCTGGCACAGGGGCCACCAGGGCATTCCACAGCCTCTTCTCAGCCAGAATGAGCATCCACAGGTCCTCCCCTCTTGTGCAGAGCCAGATCCCAGACAGGGATGAGGATGTATTTTGGCACCTGTATGGAGGCAAGGCTGATCCCTTCAGAGAAACCAAAGCCACACCTAAAAATTTATGATTTTTCTCCTCTGAGGTCATGTGTACTGCACTGCCCATCTCCATGCAAAGTGAGGAAACACTGTGTGATGGATAAATCACGAAAGCAGCACTGAACATCTTTTCCTGTTTCCTCTCTGTCCTGGAACATTGACCAAGTGTTTTAATCAAGGCACATTCTCAGGGGATATAAATGAGCACAGCTCAGCTGCCTCCTGGGTAAAGCATTTATTTCCTGGGAGTCTGGCACTGTGTCTTAGGTCCTTGTATTTAGCATGGGGATGCAATTACTTTTTTGTGGAAGGATATTGAAATGTGCTGTGTTTTGTTAATAATTTAATATTATCCAATTATATGATATTATAAAATTTGCAGATTCTGCCTTAAGGGTTTAATCTCAGATTTGTGTATTACTTTGATACATTTAGATAAATATTGTAACAAAACACTCATTTTCCCCGTCAGAAGCACTTTTATAATGACTGCAGAGAGCTCTGTGATTTGTGTTAATATTTTAAATTCTGTGTTAAAGAGTTGATCATAACTAAAGTAGGGAATATATTTTTCACTTAGATTCTTTTCATTGCAAGGTAGCAATTAGACTCAGCATACCAAAAATAGCACGGGCAAAAACAGTTGGGCTACTTAAAAAATGCCACGAGAGATTAGCAAAGTATACCTAGACACAAACCATATGCAGACAAGAAAGAACCAGGACAAATCAAAACAGTTTCAGCAGGTAAGCAGCCACACAGCAGCTTGTGTCAGATATCAAAGAGGCACAGACTGTAAAACAGCAGTGCCAGTGGGGAAAAACTCTCCCAGTAAAAGCTGCATCATCCCTCTTTGGTTTCACAAGCTGGGCAGTGATTGCAAAATGGAGTTGTAAGCATCAAAAGGAGACTGGAGTCATCCTGAAGCTGCTCCGTGGGTGTCCCTGGGGGCCAGGAGCTGGGAGTGCTGAGTGCTGGGCAGGGAGGGATTCCTGCTCCCTGGGTTCCCATCCAGAGCTCCTGCACAGGCTGTGAGGCACAGCCAGACAGCACCAGGGCACTTCTGCTTTCTTCTCAGCATCCTTACTATGGGTGACATTCCTAATTCCCCTAATAATACTAATTCCCAAAATAATACAAAAGTTAAGCTTATTGCTAAGTGATTAACACATGAAGTGAAAAAACCAAAACCCTATAAACCCCATTTTTGTTTATGTGCACACACTGTAGTAATACAATAGGAGAGAAAATTGCTATTTATTGTTTATGTATTTGTCTAGCTTTCAACTGTTTCAGCTTGTTTTCAGGATCCTTCACGTTTTAATTCCTGATGCAGGTGAGCAGCAATGTCTGGAGACAATTCCATGCAGGCAGGAAGAATATGCAGTGTATTTTTTGTGGAGATTCCCTTGTTTGGTGGCTTCCCAAACTGGAATGGAGGTCACTGACTTCCCATGTGCAGGATGGTCTCTATTTAGGAAGGGTTTTTGTCACTATGTGAAATTGAGTGGTGGTTACAGAATTCTTTTTTAAGGTTAAATTTATTCCCCTGCCTCCCAGTTCCTGTGGGAATCCATTGGTGCCTGAGGGCAGCATTTCTGTGTTTAGGAAAGGCACAGCAGGGAAAATGTCAGGTGACTTCCAAGGTGCTTGGAATAACTCTGCTGACCCTGGTGGAAAGACCAGGGCCAAAAGGTGGAAGGACCTGATGCACCTCAGGCTGCTCTGACAAAGAGTTGGATCACAGCCTGTGTAAATAAAGGTCAGCACAGCTGGAAATTCTGCACAAATTTGAGCAGCTGGGGCAGATATTGCTCCAGCTCTGAGACAGGAGTGCCTGGGGAGGCTGGGACAGCCAGGACCACTCAGCTTCCCAAGGGAGATCCAAAGCCAGCACCTCCCTGGAGGCAAGGAGAGATCTTTAAATGCAATTAGGACTTGGGTTACAGGCTGGCTTTGCCGTGTAATTATCAGCATTACCTCAGCATTATCAGCCCCGGGTTTCACTGCTGATCCCCAGGATAATCCTCACCCGTGTGACAGCAGAGGCTGCTGCTCCTCCCCAGCTCAGCCACCCCACTGGTGTTTGCTGCGTGCTGAATTTTCTGCCTTGGTGGGCACAGGGTGTGAGAATGGGCAAAAGAGGAGCCTCTCATTTCAGCCCCACCAGGGCAGAAGAATACTAGCAAAAATTAACCAAAAATATTTGTCTTTCCTGCCAATCCCTCTCAGTGATTTTTTTTTCTTTTTCCTTCTTTTTCTCCCTCCAAGTTTCACACAAAGCTCTGTCTTTAGGATTAGCTGTCTACAGGCAGCTCTTTGTATTCAGCTGAATTTAAGATTATGGCTGAGCCATAAAAGGGGAGAAAGGTGACACTGGAGAGTTTTCTGCAGCTGTAAATCCTGAAATATTCAGGCCCCTGACATTTTTGTAGCTGGCAAATGCTGAGTGAGGCATATCTGGTCAACACTGAGGCCCAAAACTGGCTGGATTTCACAGAAGAACCTGCTGTGAGTCTCAGGTTTGGGGGCATCAGATGCATTCAAAGAGATCTTTCAGGACAGGTGATGAAATGCTGGTTTTATTTGCTGCTGTCTGCAGTGCTTACAGGAGGTTTCACCCTGGTTTCCAAACAGTCCTGAGCTGGTGATGGCTCTGGAGGGCTGGGATGTGCTTTGACTGAGCTGTAAGGACATGTGTGTGATGAGTTAAATCTGTCTGGAAAGGTTAAACGGGCTGGGGCTGTGCAAACCAGCCTGATTCAAGTTCCAGTTCATCACTGGATTGGTGTTAAATCAAATATTATTTACAGACACATGTACAATCCCTGCGTTTTGATTAACAGATCTTGAGGTGAAGGGGATCTTTGGGATTGTTACCCTACCACAGGCCTCCCCCCTGGATTTTTTTGGGCTGGAAATCATATTTATGCAAGAGAGCCTCATATAGGCAATGAATTCTAACTCCAAAGTTCATGTCTTTAGTGTTCAGAGACAGGAAGACAGCTTGAGATGTGGTTTCCCCCCATATCTAATGAGTGTTATTATGAGGAAATCTTCTACTGGATCAGATGCTTCCAATGAGTCTTTAAAAGGCTTTGGATGTATTTAACAGGGTACCAGAGCTCACCACAAACGGGAAGAGGAAAAAATTTATGAAGTCTGAGGCTTTGTCACCATGGTGACATCTATTTGAGTTTGGAAGCTGCATTAGTTTGAGCTCACAGATTTTTTCTTTTCCTGTCATTAAAGGCACGCCTCTTATCCTCTCTCAGTTCCCTCCTCCTTCTCTTCTTACCCCACAATGACTGCATTTAAAAACTAAATTTCCTTTCAGGGTGAAAAAAAATACACAGGATAAATGACCTCCATCCATTACTGCCTCCAGCAAGCTGCAGCTGCTGAGGTCCATTTCCAAGTGGACTTCATGTATAAAATGAGAGAAAAAAAATCTCTTTTCTGTTCCATGCAGTCGAGCAGCTATGATCAGATATGTCCAAGTGTGAGAGGCCTTTAATGACCACAGGGCTGACCACATTCACCCTGCAGTCACTCCCAGGAGTAGGTGGAGCTCACAGCAGAGGTGGATTGGCCCCAGGAAAGAACACCAGTGCCCTTCTGGGCTTGCTTTGCAGAGCAGGCAAAGAAGCTCTTCAAAGGTTTGTGGTACAACGTAACCTTGGCTTCAACTCTGCTTTAATGGCTACTTGGAAGATGACAACGACCACACTCTTTGGGAATCTGTCGTGGGGTGAGAAGCCTCAAAACCACAGGGCCCAAATGTGAGCAGAGATGAAGCCTGTGCAGCCCACACAGCTGCAGTGGCAGCTGTCAGGAGGATGCCAGAGCAAGCCCTGCCTGGCTGAGAGGCTGGAGCACAGCTTAGGGCAGAAAGGTTCCTTTGATGGGTGTCCAGGAGGGGTGGCTGCTTCCTTCCAGGACGAGCATGCTGTGCCTGGGAGGGGCTGATCAGCTCCCACAGCAGCCAGCATGGGGGGGTGGTGTGGCAGGAGCCCTGATCCATAGGCAATGGCACTTAGGGAAGGTGGAATTCATTAATTTGGGTGTTTGTTGGACTTGTCAGAGGGAGAAGCTAAGCTGTGGTTGATGGGTAGAGGAGGATTGGGCTCATTCAATTGTTAATGGTTTTCTGGCCACTGGGAATCCTGGTCCTGAACAGCAGGAATTCTGTCCTGGAACTTGGCTTTAGCAGGAGTTTTCTCCCCTGCACTGACCAGCATCACACCCCATCCCTCCCTGCCTCCATCTGTGCTCACAGGCTAGTTCACTCTCAGTAACACGTATTTTATTAAATTTGGCTGTGAGAATGTCACCAATTATGGAGGGGAAAGCAAGAGTGAAGGTTAGGGGGGAAAGGTGAAGGTTAAATTCAGACATTCGTGAGTTTATGGGGCAGTTTGTCCTCAAATCAAAGCCAGGCATTCATGTCGAGCTACGTAAACAGGAATAAACACTCATGTGAAAGTCACTTAAGGAGCAAAAACCCATAAGAATGTTTGCTGCAAATATGTGCTTTCTTCTCTCTGCCTTCCCCTCCTCTTGGCCCCACGGAAGGAGATTGCTCAGAGTGTTTCCAGCATGGACAATGTGATGCCTCCAAAGATAAAGACAAAACCATCCCTGCCACAGACACTTTTCATGCTCTGAAGGCTGAGCCACTCCTGGCAGCTCAAAAAACAGCAGAGGATTCCAGAGCCCTGGGGTTAGCACACATCCCAGTCCTTCCTGAGGTGCCCAGTGGTGTTTTTCCTCAATACCCTGTAAAGGTTTAGCTCAAAGTAAAGTTTTGGGAAGAAATGAGAAAACTGGTGAGTGAGAACAGTTTTAAAAAAGCAAATTAACCGCAGATCCTCAGCTACCTTTTATTTACCAAACAGAAGAAGTTTCTCTGTGTGATACATTTCTCAAATTATAGGTTTCCCATTTCCTGGCATCCCAATAAAGTCTAGATGAGTGATGAGAGAGTCTGCTGGGAGAATGAGTAAACATCTCCTACTGTCTGGAATGCAAGACGACTACTGTCTTATCCTTTGTTACAGGTTGTTAAGATAAAATTACCCTATATATCAACAGCACTGTCAATGAAATTAGAAAGGGCATTCTACCTCCACACTGCCCCCGAGGGTTTGAGGAGGGAAGGCTGTTGTTTCTTTGTTTATTTTGTTTTTTCTTCTGCCGTGAACGACAGGAAGAAAAGGGGTTTGTTTTGAGTTGGGGGGAGAAGCTTTGTTTTGCTTCTTTTTAATGCAAATGAAAAAGAGGAGAAAAGCCAAGGAGAATGTGCGAGGCAGGTTTGGGTATTTCTGTGCGAGCAGGAGGGGGAAAAAATATGGTTTGGTGAGAAGTGCCCCAGGACAGGCTGGACTGCAGTGGCAGCAAAGCTCAGGTGCAAGGAGACCCTGGAGCTCCAAGCAGGGCAGAGCCCCCGAGCCAGGACACCCCAGGGCTTTTGTCCCCATCAGAGTGCTCTGAGCAAGGGCTGCTGCAAAATTAGTCAGCTGCAGTTTGGGGAGAACCCTCGTGTACATCCCTCGAATCCACTGAGCTGCCCGGGGTGTCTTTTATCAAATCTTGCTGCTGTTGCAGTTTTCCTGGTCTTTAGAGAAGACCTACTTCTGGATTTTCTGGAAATGTGAGTCTCATGAGTGTGCACTTGGTTGCCAAAATACCAGAAAACACTGCATACAACCTCCCTGTACTCAGAGAAATCCAGTTCTCCTTGCAATTAGGCTGTATCACCAAAGTAATTACCTGGTTTACATTTGTGACCTTAATTGTGTCTTCAGCTGTCAGTGCTCTTGAACCCTAGAACCATGAGATCTAATGGGATCCAAAACATAAATCCCATTGCCTCTTTTCCATCAAAAAGATTGATTCTCTGTTCCAGACACCTCTCGCAGATGATCCCTGAGCTGCAGGAGGTGCTGGGCTGTGCTGGAGCTTGAGGGCTCTAGCGCAAGTCAAAGCCTCATCACTTCCATGTCCTCTCTTATATCCATGTCAGCTCCTGTCACAATCTCATTCCTTTGCCTTTTCATTCTGTTTTTCTTGAGCACTTTGGATCACTTCTTTTTCTTTAATTTTTAAACAAAGTTGTTTATTCATTTTTGAAAACTCAAACATTTCACACTTGAAATATTTTCATTTTGAAATCAGAAAAAAAAATTAACTGAAAACAATACTGGAGAAAAGCTGGGCATAAAATGTTGAACTTGGGTGAGAAATGCTCTTGGATTCACAGAGCATTCCTGAGTTCCCCCATCCCATCTTGTGGCATGTCAGAAACTTTACATGTCACTCTCCTGCACTTACGTGTGTGTGTGCACACATACACAGGAGAATTTTCTCTGACAAGCTGTAGGGCTTTGCTACAGATTTTCCATCCCTTACCAAGTCAAGAAGAAAATATCTTAATGCTCTATTCACAAAACACTTTTGGCCTGTTTCCATTTCAACGTTATGCTTGTTTGCATAGGCAATTCAGAGGGGAGTTCATAAAACCTTGTTTTGCCTGAATTTGTGAATGTCTGCCTGCTGCACGGTCTTAAAATGAAATTAAGTTGGAAAAGGGGCTGTTTTGGGATGCATACATCTTGCACATGTCCTTTAAATAACTCAGATGTGTTTTCTAAGGAGGATGATTTTCCTGTGCACTGAAGGCCATGTTTGTACCACCTACAAATTTCTTCAGCTTGAAAACAGCACTGAGTAAACAGCTGAGGGCTTTGCCAACTCAGTGTTTCCAGCACTTGGATCTTCCTGTTGAAGAGATCCCTCAGCAAAGGACAACCTCTTGCTTTAATTCCTGCTGCTCAGTTCCAGCAGAAAATCCTTCTCCTGCCTCCGTTCCCAGCCTAAATCTGTGATGATGGGGACAAAGCCTCTTCTCTGCCCAGCCCTGCCAGGAGCAACCAGCCCAAAACGGATGTTTGTCCGTGTTAATCAAACACACAAAATGTGCAACCTGAACTGTGTGCAGAAATGAGTGGAAAAAAGTGCAACCTGACCACAAAAGTATTATTTTATAAATAAGGTCCTTTAGTAGTAGTTAATTGGATACACATTTTGCTGGATTCATGGAACATTAAAAACTATCATATCCAAATTGACTGACTGAGTTCATGTTACATCTCCAAATTGCCAGTGACCATTCTGCCTCACAACATCAGACCTTGGGTTCAGCAATCTCGCTCCAGGGCCTTTTTTAAGTACATGGTGCTTTTTTTTTTCCCCCCCCTAATAGAGATTGATTTAGTGTATGTTTAATGGCCCCATAAATCACTCAACATGCCCAACTCGCATACAAATTCTGCAAAAAAAAAAAGTTTTCAAGGAAGCAGATGCCTTGTTCGTGGAACCAATTTGCCTTGCTCTCTGCGTGTGCACGAACCCACCATTTCAGGAACCTCCTTATAAAACTGCTCTGCTCTCC
This sequence comes from Passer domesticus, assembly GCF_036417665.1. NCBI lineage: Eukaryota > Metazoa > Chordata > Aves > Passeriformes > Passeridae > Passer > Passer domesticus. Next base: position 12,823,371 of record NC_087489.1, on the reverse strand, counting down.
CCAGTCTGCACACTGGTCATTTTCTCTGGGGCTGCTCGCTTACTCTGCCAAGTCAAACTCGGGCGATTCCCCCGCTGTGCCCGTTCTGTTCGAGTGCCTTTTAGATCAGCAATAAATAAATTCATTGTGTGTTTCAACAAGGAGAAGGAGCTGGAGCTGGGGCAGCATTGTGCCTGCCCTTGTGAAGATCTATTGTGTGCAAAGCAGTGCGCTATCGGATGGCGTGGGTCATTTTTCATTACCCCACTGAGGATGCAGCTCAAAGCAGAGGATTATAGAAACTCATTTCCTTTGGTTAGGGGGGAAAAAAAAAGAGTTAACATTCAATAAACTCGAGGGCTATGACGCAATGTGGCCCTCAGAACCTTCCGAGCAGAGCTGTTAATAGCTTCCTTTCCCAGGACGCGGGTTTGCCCCGCTCACTTATCGACTTTGATGCATTAGCAAAAGAAAATATCAACCCCTCATAACTCTCAGAAATGATACAATACATCACTTAAAAGTAAGCTAGGATCAACACATTGTTAACTGTTTGATCTCTCGAGTCAAAATTAATGATAGGTGTTTTGCACACAAAAAAATGAATGTTAAAAGCCTATTTAAGCTAACTAAAGACATCCCTACAACATCAGGGTTGAATTGGAGGTGATTTCCTGCAATGCAGCTGTTATAAGTTTATCAGTCTGCGGGTGGCAGTAACCAGTAATCATAACCAGATTGCAGAGGGGTGGGATGGAACTTATCTTTAAATAGAAGATCTATCTAACTAACTAACTACAGAAAGCTGGTTGGGAACTGAGTCCACGGTATTATTCACTGGAACACCCAAGGGTCTGGGAGAAGCCAGCTTTCTGTATATTTTAAAGAAATGAAATGATTCTGAAGGTTTAACTGCTAGGCAGGGAGAAACCAAGGTTCATAATGATTAACAGCAGACCTCCTGCGCTCTTGTACTTGCAGCATTTGCACAATGATGATAGCTAATAAGAAATGGCATTAAGAAATGACTTCAACTTTCTCCACTGAGATGTTGCCATAGGCTGTTGATGAACTTTTAGCTCATTCTCTTGTGACATGGAAAGGAAAGATCTGAAATGCAGCATATACTTCAAGCAGAAAAGCGATTGAAAAAATTCCAAGAAATCTCTGGGAAGAGCCAAAGAGAAGTGTTGCACTGTGAGACAATGCCTCTGGACAATTACAGCCTGTTAGTTTTAATGCAGCTCCAATTGCTTCCGTCTGCAGCTAATCTGACCACTGGAAACAGGCACTTTTGCAATGCCCTTTAATTTTTCTGATTTGTGTGTGGGCAGTATCTGTTGGTATTAATATGACTCTTTTCCGGATTGAATTAGAGAAAACAAGATGAGCTTTCAAAGGAGCCTCGACCTTCTTTGGGAAACGTGAGCTGCAGAGGATCCACGTGGATGGGTCAGGTCTGCCCCGAGTGCCTGGTGTGCAAACACAGGAAGGAGGCACAGAGAAGTCCCATGGGTCCCCAGGTGTCCCCAGCAGCACCCACAACCTCTTCAGCCATCCCTGCTCCTGATTTTGTCAGATATTCCAGGTACTCCAGCTCCATCCTCAGAGCTGTGCCCACAGCCAGCAGGGATCCCCACAATTCCCAACTTTCTGGGCCACGTAGATCCACTATTTTCTGTGGATTAATTAAACAGCTCATGAGTGAGCCAAAATCTTCTTCCATCCCTACAGCCAGACAAATACACGTTTTGTTTTTAAACTGACTCTAGTTTGCAAGAGCCTTTCCCAGATCCAGCTCCCTCCCCTTGTAGGGGTTGTCTAGTGCCTACACTTAAACCTGGCTTATGGAAACCACAGTTCCAGAGAAGCTCAAATTTGCTCTTTTTATGAGGAACAGGCTGAAAAATGGCAAACATAAAGTTCTAATAAAAATGAATGTATTTTTAAAAAATTCTTCACACAGCCTTCCTTCAAACTGTGCTGCAAGTTTAAACCTAAAATAATTCTTCCCCATGTCTGACATCTGTACGTTATTTATACAACACCTTTTTTCATAGAGGTTTTTTAATTATTATTCCAGAGGTGTTTTTCAGTCGAGAAAAAGGAAATTATTGATGAAACTGTAAATTTGAAATATATTTCAATTAAGACCCTTAGTCATTTCCACTTTTTGTTTTCCAAGCCTTACTCAACAAAACCTCTTAATCATTTCTCCATGGCGATGGGATCAGCTCACTCTGCTCCTCTCCCTGCGGGGCCCATAAAACCCTCAGCTGGCAGATCTGTGTGTGCAGCAGGCTGAGAGATGTGACACATCACAAATATCTGGAGAGGATAAATTTTCCATTGAACAAAGCATCAGAGAGGCCCCTGCCTTGCCTGCATGAGGACAGGTGGATGGGGGCCAAACACTCCCCCATTTTTTGACCTCCTGTGTGATTTCCCAGCTCCCGCTTTGGAGGTGACCCATCCCAGGCAGTCTGGTTGCCCTCATTCCTGTGGTCACTCCACACTCCTCACCACAACCTCTGCCCCCTGCGTGCTGTACTTTCTGTCCTTTACAGCCCATCCCATCATAGCCATTCCTTCCAAAATCCTGCAAAATTAAACTTTTACAGACAGGGAAACTGTGGCACTGGTGGGTGAGGCCTCCTGCACAGTTATGCAGTGGGTGATGTGAAACAGAAATCAATACTCCAGGTCCAGCCCCTTCCATGTCATACTGAGTTATGTCTTGTTAAAGGGCAGAAATGAGAGTGGAAATTATCAATATTCAGTATAGGAACTTTTGCCAGAGTAGGCTCTGAAATTCTCTGATGTGTAAACCAGTTAATTTATAGTAAGGGCTGTGTTAAGACATGGTGTGGTTTGCTGCAATCCTTGGACTCAACCCCCTGTGCAGGTGTGGGAGGTGCTGCCATCCTTCTGAACTGGAGCAAGATCTCTCTGCAGAGAAGGGGCACTGGCAAACAACCAGTTAAGTGGCTGGGGCACTGTCACCCAATCCCTGCTGCACTGCAAAGTGCTGGATTCCTAAATGTGGGACCCAGATGCAGAGGGAACAAAGACCACATGAAAGTGGTGCTGATCACCCGAGCTGTGGCTCTGAGGAAGATGCAGAAGTGCTTGGGAGGCTGACACAGGGCTGGGGACAGACAGCCCAGCCAGGAATGGCTTTTGCAAGGCACATGTGAGGGGGAAAAGATTTCTGTGCCTCCACCAAACCTCCTGGTGTGCAGCCTTGGGCATCTGAGACCATGCTGCACACCCACACACGTGGGCAGGGCTCCCAACCCCTCTGCAGATGTGGGGCCCCCCCAAACTTCTGCAGCAGCTTGGGAGCAATCCTTGCTAAAATGAGCCATGAGATGTGACAAATCTACCTGTGTTACCCCAGGCCTTCCAAGGAACCAGTGATTTCACTAGGCACTCCTCACTGCCCAGCTGGACTTGTGAAACAGCCCAGGACCTGCGTGGACACCCAGATTCTCTGGGCAGGGAGAGGGAGGCAAGACAGAGGCAGGTTCTGCCAAGTCCCCACACTGATGTAGGGTAGAGGGTCCCCTTGCAGAGGGGCCAGGTGTGTGGGTGGCTTCTCGTGGCCAGCAGGGGACTCAGATGGGCTGTGTGACCACAATCCAGAGTGAAGGTGATCAGCAGCAAGGGGGATTGACTAATTAGTGAGGTCCTGGGGGCTGGAGCCTGGGAGAGGGGCACAGGGAGGCTTCTCCACACTTAACCCATAGCACATGGGAGAGACAACCCTGCCTCCTAATTGAAAAGCTGAGTAAATTATCACCAAATGAGGTGAAAATCAGAAGTTCCCAGAAAGGACTGAGTTGAAGGGTTTTAAACCAGTCACTGAGGAGCTGAGCTGGGAGCTTGGTTCTGGGGCTTGGTTAGAGAGGCCAGAGTTTGTCCTAAGGAAGGGAAAGGTCTCGTGGCCTCTCTGGTATTTTGGTGACTTCAGAAAGGAGCAAGTTCTCTTTTCCCTGGAAGGACAAAATGCTGATGCTACCTTGGTGTCACAGCCTACCTCTCTTGAGATGAGTGTGTGGAGGAAACACAAAAGGTGACCCCTGGTACTGGAGAGGTAAGATTTATCTTTTGTTTCCTTAATGAAATTATGCAGTGGTTTGCAGTGTCTGAGAAACAGGAGTTTGGATTGATCACTGAACAAGCTGCAGCTTTAAACAGTGTGTGAATCTTGGTAGAGGCAATTCTGTGTCATGTTTTTAGAGTTATGTTATTTTAATTATTATTATTATTATTATTCCAATTATTTATTTGCTCTGGCTTTGCCTTCTTTTTGGTCGTGACCAGGACTGGGGCTGGTTGTGACAGAAGCAATTTAGGCAGTGTCCTCACTTGTTGTAGCTGGCAAAATTTGGCTGCTGGCTCTGTGTGTTGTGCCCTGTTCTGCTGCTACCCCCCACACTGACAGGGCTGGGGGTGGTTCCTGCAAGTTCTTCATGCTCTGCAGGCAAAATAATATTGAAATTGTGACTTTTGCTGCTGTAGCTTGATCTGTAGGGAAGAGTGGATGTTGCTCTACCCAGGTTGGGAACCAAAAGTTTTGCTTGGAAGCAGGGGTGCAGAAACAAAGAATGCCCTGCCTTTGAAAGCTGGTTTGCTCTTGTCCTGAGGACAGCAGAGCTCAGCCTGCAGCTCCATCCCAGAGCAGGCTGATCCCAGCTTCCTGAGTGACTCTGGCTGGTTGGAATAAGCTGTCCTTTGATCTGGCAGACAGAAGCCACAGCAGCTGCTGTGCAGTGGATAAGGACAGGCACTCCCCAGGCTGATGGAGCTGGAGATTAGTGCCCAGGATGTTGTGCAACAGGCGAGCTCTCCCACCTGCAGCTGGGACAGGGGTGGGGAAGGGACCTGTCTGCTGTGTTCCAGGGCTCAGCTGGGATGGAAATGGATGCATTTCTGCCTTGTCCCTGTCTGCTGTGCACCCACAATTCCCTCATTGGGCAGGGGCTGGGCAGAAAAGCTGTTCTTGCCAGTAAAATGTGTGAGCTGACTCTGGAAGTTGCTGTAAAGATTTTTGTTGGTTGGCTTTTCTCCTTCTTTAGTAGAAACTAGGTTACAAACTCCTCTCTCACAGTTTTTTAGCAAGAAATTCCTAACATTTATTATTCCAAATAAACTCATTAGGATGCTTTTTTGACTTAAATGTTGGTTTGATCTTGCGAGAGAGGGTGATGTGGCTTGTGTGGCCCTCTGTGTGTCACACCTTTCTGGACACCTGGGCATGCTGTGAGCTGACAGCTCAGTCCCTGTCAGCGATGCCAGCTCTGTGAGCAGCAGCCCTTGGACCTGGGGGCTGCCAGAAGTGTGGGTGAGACTGGAAATAACCTTTGCCTGTAGTCCAAGGTAGCCAGGAGTGCTGGTGGACATGACTTCACCGTGCCCACTGCTCAGCATGAGTAACCAGTTCCATGCATTTCCATGCCAACCATTAATTTCCAGATGCAATGACTAGCACGGTATTTTCCATTTCCAGATCGTGTTTGTACTGGCATGACTTAAAATACTTTGTAATTACAGTGGTTCCTATAGTCAAACTTCTAGAGCAATGCAGGGTGCTTAGAAGTTCTTCAACCAGCAATTTTGGTAATGACAGTAATTCACATAATCTATCTTTGTGGCCTTGTGGCTTTCAGAAGTATAGGCCTTTTTTTTTTTAATTTTTCAGAGATGTAGCCCTATCTCTATATATAGCTCAGTAGATATCTGGTATTCTGGTATGTGTTAGGTATTCTGGATGTGTTAAGACAAACTGCACTGAGGAATTCCAGCCCCATCACCACAAACTTTCTGATGTTGCTGCTGCTGTTAATGCAATTGAGTAAATGGCAGAAGAAAATGGAGTGGGGAGGGGGATATGGCAGTTTCCTCTCAAAGATGAGGAGGCCTCAACAAAAACAACTTCAGGCAGCAGTGGAGCTTCATTTTGGCTGACAACTCACAGCACAATGAGCAGTTTTGGCAGCCAAATGTGACAACATCCTACTGAACAGGGAAAACCCTTTAGTTTGGGGGAGATGGCTGGATCCCAAAGCTGCTCTCATTTACTGGTTTAGAGTAACAGAGACACTTCTAAATTACTTGAGGGAGAAGCTGCTCAGGCAGATCAGAGGCAGACATCTCCCTCCATGTGCAATTAGATGTGCTGCCTCCTTTGAGAAGGGGCCAAAGCAAATGGGAAGCAGCAATTAAAGCAGACACCAGCACTGAGGACCTGAAGTACAGGGCACAGTGTTTATCAGCTGTCACTGCACAAAAAAGGTCTTTAATTTGACTGAGGAGGGAAGAGCTGCAGCTCAGTATTTTTGTGAATTGATTAACTGTTGTTTTTCCCAGAAGATTTTCATATGTGCCGGGTGGGAGGGACAGATGTTGATTAAATGTAAACTTCTCTGCAAATGCGTGTGACCTCTGGCATGCTGTTCATTCACACTCCCTGCAGAGGGAGGGAGCAGAGCTGGGGAGGGTTTTCCATGCCTCTGCCCGATTAACCTGTGTGTTTTCAATCAGAGGCTGACAAAACTGGGGGATCCTGAGCCTAGAACAAACCCTTGAGATCCCTATTCTCATACTGGCAATAAATCAGCCCAAGTAATTTGTTTTTTAAGCTGTAGGAGCAGTAAATGCAGTCTCTGGTATGCCAGGGTCTGACCTAGATGGTGGCAATGCTTGGGATCTGTCCCACCTCTCCATCTGCTGAGGGTTTCAAGGGAGGCAGGTGAAGGATCCTTCCCTGGTCTTCCACCTCTGTTGGTCAAGGGAAGGAGGACACTTGAGGAGACACCAGGGTATGTCTGACGCATGGGCTGGAAATGGAGCAAAAGCCACTCCAGCATCCTGCAGTGCCAGCAGAGATGTTTTTCTTTTCATTTTCTGAGAGGTGCTGCAGCAGAAAACCAGATCTGCTTCCTCAAAGACTGTCACTCCCATCTGGAGAACATAATATTTGACCCGTGGGCTTAATTTGCTGTCAATCTCCCCCAGCTCCCAGGAAGGAGCCTCCATCTCCTTTTAACTTGAGGCTGTTACCTCTTGCCCAAAAAACAGGTTTCTCAAGGTTTGTTCTTGAGCCAGATGAGAAACATGAAATAACTGAATGCAAAATACAAGCATCTTCCTTTTTAACTGTCATCAATAAAAACTCTTTGAAGAGGGAATGCTTAGCAAGTGTTAATTAATGGGACTGTCATTGTGACTCCATGTTGCCACTGCAAAGTGCACTGAGTCACTGGAGACACACATCTCTTTTTGGCTGTGATTTTTTTATTTTATTGAGCATCTTGTTCTCAGCTGCTACTAGAAGCAGGAAATCTCTCAAAGCTGTGAAGAGCTGATGCACTTTGTGCCTTGAATTGGTTATGTTTTTCCACCTACTCCCATGAAGAAGTGCCTCCAGCAGCTCTTGGAGGGGGCTGCTGCCATTCCTGGCCAAAGAGGAAATTTCAGGGCTTTGGGACCCCCTGTCTCTGTAAAGTGTGGTCTAAGCACATCCCCACTAATGTAGACTATGAGGAGCTTTGTTTTTTCCTGCAAACCAAAAATATCATTTTTTTTTTAAATATCTGGAAATAAACAGTTACATGATCCACTGAAATTCATAACAAAGAACAAATTGAATCCTTCATGCTGTGTAACAGCCATAAATAAAGGCTTTATGGCTGAGAAGTTGTAGGCAAAGCTCCAGCAAAATCAGATTTATTCCCTCCCCACCCCCTGCACTATAAGTCTCTGGAAATGGGGGTTCCAAGGGCTGTTCTGACACAACATTAACTGCAGCTTCTTAAACCAGACTCCCTGCCAGTATTTACAGTTCACATTCTGTGCATGGTATGTGTCTATGTAACTGCACCAGCTTTTACAGTTGATTTCTCAGTAGTCATGTGAAACCAAAACAACCCATGGGCTGAACTTGGAATCACTTGTGCATTTTTCTGATTTAGAATAAAAAAAGTCTGCCTTGGTGTTAGGGGAAAAAGATCTCCTGGTTCAAGTTGCTCCAAGTTGAAGGTGGCTCAGTCTCTGAGTGTCATGTTCCTTCTCCCCAGAACCACTGGCTGGGTTTCCAGGGGAACCCTGCAAGATGGATTTCAGAACTTGGTTGTACAATTGAAAAGGCAGTAGCTGCACTTTTTCTTCTCACAAAGGCCTGACCCTACCTCTACTTGCTGTCTCCTCTAAAACTTACCCCCAAGGTGTCACAAAATCCATCTTTGGAGTAATTAACCTTGGAGTAATCAACTCCTAAAACTGCAGTTCAGCCAGGTCATTCCCTGTTAAGGAAGAACAACTCATTTCAGTGGATTTAAGAGCTGGTTTCTCACTTCAGGAGCCAAATACAGGTCAGCAGTGGCAGTAGATCACTGTGAGAAATGCATAAACAAATCGGAAGCAAAGCTGCTCACATGTCAGCTTTGGATCAGCTGATGTGTTGGTTTGTTCTCCTTTCTTGTGTGCTTAGTATGTAGCTAAGATAAAGGCTAAAATGAGGAATTTGTTCCCATTAAGCAGCTGCCCAAATCTCTTTTTAAAGAGTCTGAGGTGGAAGATGTAGAGCCACTGACTGCTCTGCTCTTGTCTACAGCTTGTTTTAAACACTGAGCAAAATGGCTTAAATTGTTGGGAGCTGAGAAACGATATCTTTGAGCTCTGACCCCTCATAACTGAATCCAGACACTCAGTGTCTCTGCTTCCACATATTTTATACGAAGCACCTGACACAGCAGCAGCAAATAGCATGGGAATAAATGCAGCAGCCTGCAACAGTTCTCCTTCATTAGCCAAGCCAAAGGTCACCTGGCTGGTGTCACCATCAGTGTCTGGCCACTCCTGGGGCTACTGTCCACTCTGGACCTTTGTGGAGAGATCATGCAAGGGAAGGAAAAGTGGGGAGCCAGGTCAAAAAAGCCTCTGTGGCCCTTTTTGCACTCCACAGCCACAGTGACATCCCAAACCTGTAGAGCTGCTCTGGAAATTGAGCAGAACCCCAACGTGCTGGGCTGGAGCCCCAGGTGCTGACACACTAAAGCACACCAGATCCACTGAGCCCCTGGCATCCCCTCCTTTCTTCTTAAGAGCTTCTTAAAATAAGCCCATTAGGGCCAAGTTATCAGCAGCACGGAGCTGCTCACTCAGGAGTCAGCTCAGCTCTGAGCTGGTTTTAATTACGGGCATGGAGCGGCGCTGGGTGCAGCCACTCACCCAGACACAACTGCTCCCTCCCCAAAGCACTGCTGGCTGGCCTGGATTGGGTTTTACTGCAGACAAGCCAGCCAGTTCTTTGAGGGTGGGGTGAATTCAAGCAGCCCCAGGTAGAGCCTTAGCCTGGGTAATGCTTAACCATGCCTGCAAAGGCTGGTCAAGGGCAAAGTTGTCTTTCTAAGGGTTTGTGGGGCTGAGGCTCAGCCCTCTTTTTCCCCCCAACATTCCCCAGTACCTTTCACTGGGGGGGAAAAAGTGTGAAGCTGATGAATCTATCTATGGCTTGTCCTGTTTTCCTTTTAAATGCAAAGCCAAACTTAAGCTGTGTAAAGATTGTGCTGTCTTCATTTATGGAATCAATTCATACACGAGGATTCTGTTGGAGAAAACAGCAGATTTATGCCAAAGTGGTAAACCTCACAATACCAAGAAACAACTTTCCAATTTTTAAAACTAAAAAGTTCTGTTCACATTGCTTGGTAAATGGACCCTTGGAAAACCAGTTAGGAAACAAATCTGTGTTAAACTTGCTATCCTAAACTTCTGGTCTTTCTCAGCTGCTGATTTAGGCACACAGATTCCACAGCATTAAGCAGAAAAAGGGAATAGATATTTTTATTTAAAACAGAGTAACTCAAAGTGGCCATAATAACCCATTTCTGTTGCTTTTGTGCTTGCGTAATGAGTGACTGTAGTATAAAGTGCTCCTAGTTTTTGCCTCGAGGTCTTGTCAATCATTACCTGATAAATAAAAACTTCAAACTGGTTCCTTTTAGCTTAATTGGGCAGAATTTCTCTCTGAAGGAAGGTTGGGTACTGAGAATAATGTGTTTGTGGCAGCAGTGGAAGTCAGCAGGCAGGGTATTTGGATGGAAGCATACAGAGGATGTGAACTCTGAACTCAAAAGATGACTCTGTGGGGATTTTTATCCAGAAGTGTCTGTTCCCATTGCAGGCAGAGCTGAGGGACTGAATCCAGCAGCAGAGGGAATCCTGGCCATGCCCTGGGCTGTGCTTGTGCAAGCTCTGCTGTCCCTCTCTGGTTTTAGGCTTTACAGCTGACACTTCCATAACAATCAGGAATCTTAAAATTGCACCAAGGCTTATTTAAATCATTATTTTTTATTATATGAACACTGGCAGCAACAGAGGCAGTTTCCTGCATAGGGACAAAAGGATTTTTTTGTCAATACTGGAACAGATCTGAAACAGCTCAATTAAGCAAACATAACATCCTCAAAGTTTGGCCTGAAAGGAAGCTAAAATAACTGTTCTATAAAATGTTTTAAATGTGCTTTAAAATGTCATTACTCAGATAAATCTAGCTGTTTGGAAGCTTGTTCACCAGGGTTTTATGGCCCTGCCAGTTTATGGCAGTGGATGTATTCATGTCAAGAATTCCTCTTCCAGAACAGTAGATGAGGAGACAAAGCCACAGGAGTGCTGCAGACCAAGGGGAGGCTGCAACCAGCTTGGGAATGGAGTTTTGGCTCCAAGGCTGGGAAAGCTGCTCCAAAGCACATCCAGCCAGTTGTGTGGATTTGTGGCAGAGCTGGAAACCAGCAGATATTTCATGGTTGGAAGGTTGAACTCATGGTAAAGCTGCTGCTGGCTGCAGGACTGGCCCTGCAAGGCAAAAATATTTATTTTATTCTTTCTGCCCTTTGCTGGCACCACCTCTGCCTTACACCTAAATGAAGAGAATTGGGACCATAATGAGAAATAGCAGAGGATCCTCCTTGTAAATTTAGTCCAGGCCTACAGAAGCTGAGCAGGTCTCAGGTCTTTCCACTGATGCTTTCTTGGACTCTCAGAGCAGTGCACAAAGCAAATTTACTTATGAATTTGTAATTGTTCATGGAAGATAGCAGATTAACTCCCAAATGCTGATGATTTAATCCTTTGGCCTAGCATATATCTATGTAAGATATATCTATATATATATCTATGTAAGCTGGCACAGCTCTGTTCCCAGTTCAAAGAAAACAAGAACCCCAAAATTGCTGTTGTGCCCTGAAGATATAATGCTCAGTTAATAGAGGGATTTAGACCATTATTTTTTTTAGCTGCCTCCATACCAATGCAGTGTGGTATCCACAGTAGGAAACCTCATGCCAGCAGCATCTCTCAAATATGCTAAAACAATCTAAATTAGAAAATGTCAGCTTCTTGGCTGATGTTTCTTTGGAGTTTCTTTCTTCCTTTCTTGTGCCTCTATAATTTTATTGGGATGACTAAATCTCTGAACTATGTTAGCAGTAAACAGAACTAATTTACCCCCTGCTTCTTTGAAACAGCTGCTGACAGCTGCACTATAATTCAATCATGGATCTTTGCAGCACAGACTGCAAAACACATCCATATTTTTGCTATTCTTCCCTCCCTGTTGTATTTGGACTGAAGGAGCTGCCCCAAATAATGACATGTGACAGTTTTGCCCGTACATAGAGACTGAGCTGCATGAAAACAGAGGCTCAAGATGAAACATTGTCCAGCCAAAAAGGTTCTTTGAATAAAAGGAGAATAACCACACAGATACACAATGTCATCGGGATATCTTTTGTAAAGTTGCAATGATTTATTTTACTAGTTTGTACAAAAAGGCTTCTGACAACTGCTCTATGAAAAGAACCAGAAATGTGTATGCATTTTTGCCAACTGTTAATAAATATCTTCTTAAATAAGGAAACAAATGTGTTTAGGAACCCAGAATCATTTTTTTCCTGCATGTGATTGAAAAGGAATTCAGAGATGGAAATAAATAATTCTTCTTCCGCTTGTGACAACTATTTACACAAAAATGTACAAACAGTGAAGCTGATGTTGAGCCTAGCAACAGAAATCCTGTTATTATGCTTAAAAACAACAACAAAAAACCAAAACAGAAACAATCCCCACATAATATTTAATATATGAGTCCTATACAGCAAGACACCGTGGTCCAAGTTAAAAACGCAATACACCAACGCAGTGACCACCAACACTGAAACACCCGCAAGAGAAAACTAATCCTTGACTACTAAATAGGGGAAGTTCAGGCATGATCAGCTTTTAACTTTCTAGGCAGCACCTTCCCTTCCTTTAGGAGGTTTACAGAAGCCCTGGTGTGTAGATGTATGCAGTGTCAAAAGATGCTTCCTCTCTGAGTGATTTCAGTTCCTCACTCTAAGCAGGGATGCACTGAGGGGAGGTTTGGCAGGTTGTGGTGGATAGTGCTGTCTGCAGGCTCCACGAGAGGTGGATTTTTGGCTTCAGCTGTTGTCCTGCCCTGTGGCTGGCTGCGTTTGCCCAAAGTCTCCCCGTGGGGAGGTTTGCTGCAGTCCTGCCTGTGGCGTGTGCCTGCCTCAGCCAGGCTGCTCCTGCAGGTGTTGGAGAGGTCTAGGGGGATGCCAGGCACATCTGGCAACGTGGCAACTGCTCAGCAAGGCCCCCATCCAAAACCTACCAATGTCATGGATGGGCTTCCCCTTTCCTATCAGCCTAATCCTGCTCCTGAGAGAACTGCTGGGAAAACACCAATTGACTGAAATGAGATGAGAATTAGGCCATCAGAAACAAGTTTCCAATTTATTTCATAGACAGTAGGGGGGTTTTCTTCCTTTGCTTATTCTTTTTAAAGTGAGGCATCTGGTCTGGATTTGATCTGTGACTTAAAGGGAGAAGAGCAGTGAGTGAAGTCCAGAATTTCATTTATCTTCTTTCTCTAACTCTCCTCTAAGGCAAGACTTGGAGCCAAGTCCCTACTGTGGCTGCATGGCCCCATCTGCTCACTGAGCAGAGACCCATCTCCAGGAATTTATGATGCCCTGGACCCATCTCTTGGAGCTTTCTGAGGTTTGGAGATTTAGAGCTGGGTGTGCTGGACATGGTGTTTTATTGGGCATTATTTTCTTTTTATCTCCCTGGTGAAATTTATACCAATACTACTTCGGTGCGTGCCAAAGCGGGGAATTGGTTTGTGATTGGTTACTGCAACTCTGTATTCTTCTTTGCAACAACTTTAATTGAGCCTTAATTACTTAAGTGTGATGTTTGTGTAACCTGTGACTTTAAAAGAAGGAAAAGGAAAACCCTGGAGGGGACATTTTCTTGCTTCTGGTTCCAGCTTCTTGGTGGCCCTGGAAGGGGATTGTTGTGGGTTTTTTGAGGTGAAGCCGAGGGAGCAGGGGGTTCATCAGAAGCACTGGCCCCAGGAAGGAAGGTTTCCCAGCTTGTTCCCAGTCTGTGTGGGGCTGCATCCCAACTCACAGCACCCTCTGACTCGAGTCTCCATGTTCTTGGAAAAGGGCTGGAACTTGTTCCCTCAGGGAAGTCAGTGGACATTTTCCACACAGCAGCAGGATCTTTAGTTACATCTTTACAGTAACTGCTTAGGACACCCCAGCTAAACGTCAGGTTTGATCCCTCTTTCTCAGCATTTTGCTGCTTTCCTGTTTCAAGTTCATAGCAAATTGAAACACCTTCTGGCTGCTAGAGGAAATTTCCTTCCTTGTTGACAGAAAAAAAGTACACCCCAAAATTCTCACTCTTTGAAGCACTTTTCTTCAGCTCTTTTGCTTGCTAATTGACTGTTTTTTCCTTAGCCTAATCTGTCATTTGAATTTGTGTCAATCCACATCCAGCTTTTGCTACTGTAGTTTAAAACTGGAAGTTGAATGTAATTCATCCTTGGTTTTGCTTATGAAATTGAAGCAGAGAGATGGAAGCAATAATTTTCTAACAAAATACCTGTTCACTCCAGGTATATTTTGTTCACTTATTTTATTGCAAACCGTGTTACAGGAACTACACACACTTATTAGTCACAGCACAGTCTCACCTTGGCTAGATTATTACTGTTTTACTCACAATCAACACTGGTGAGTTTGCAATCTCCAGAAAGACTCATTTGCAAAAGTATGTACTGTAGGAGCCAATTTTGTAAGCAGATTTGGTTTTAAACGGTTTCTCTGGCTTGTTTCAGTTTACAAGCTCATTGTCTGTAATAAACTAAAACAAAATGTGTTCAAATGCCTCTTTAGATCCAGAAACTGTTCCATTGTCTGAACTTTCAGAGGCCTGGTCCTAAAATGGTTTGGGACTTTTTTAAACCCATGGCTGGAGCACCAACATTTCCCCCAACCCCACACAGCCACACAAACCCACTCTTTACAAATAACTTTTTTTCTTTTCTCTGTCCTACAAATCTAGTGGCAGCCACATGCTCGTACCACCATGTTCCTGTATTTTTTTAAGATAACATTGGAGCTGTCATCAAAATAGAGCACTGAGATGGCGTTGAGTTGTGTAGGAGCACAGCAGGGTTTCGGCACAGTCTCTGGGTTTATAAAGTGAACCTGGGGAATGAAAATAGAGGAATGTTAAGATTTAGTTCTCCTCTCTCCTCCTACCATACTCTTCTTTCCTGGGCTACCTTCTGCCTGTCCCATGCCCTCATTCAGACAGCTGAGCTGTGTAACTTTGGGTTTCTCTGATTCTCAGCCTGACCTCAAATCCACTTTTGGTGGCAGCATGGAGTGGATCCTTACAGAGTTTCCCCAAGAGATGCTGACAGTGGGTCTCGTGTCTTGCTCCTCCCTTCCCATGCATTGGGACTAAACCCCCTCTGCAATGTCTATCACAGGGCCCTTTAAACCAGAGAGAGCCTGACACTGCCTGCAGCAAAGACAGGGCCATTTCTGGCCAGGTGCTAATTCAGGCCAGACATGGGCCAGGTGCTGCAGGTCCTTGAGAGCTAAGGCAGATCCTCCTTCCCCCGTCAGCTCGGAGACCCATTGTACCTAAATTTATTTCTGAGTAGCAGCTGTCAGGTGTGAGCCTGTGCTAGGAGATGGGGTGCACCTACCAGTGTCTGTACAATGGCATGGTTGGTAGCATTCATGTAGGAGTTCAGGGGGAAAGCACATTCTCCTTCACAGTAATAGGCAGCGTAGCCCTCCGGAGCGATGATCCAGTCCTTGATCAGATTGGAGCCATTAGATTGTGGAGAAGGGCAGAAATGCAGAGAAACAAAAAGCCAGCCAGCACATAAATCTAAACATTCCATGCACAGTCACAGTGGCCTGCAAATTAAGAATCTGGCCCCCTGGCCTTTCTAAAGCTGTCTTTCAGGCCTCTGAAGTGCCTGCTCTTCCTGCAGGGACACACCCCACATTGCAAATGTGCCCACAGAGCAGCTGGACATCTGGGTTCAGTTCTTCATCCATTCAGCAGCGTCCTGGCTGTCCACAAGGATCACTTCACCCAGCAACACAATGTAGACACAAGCTTTCAGAAAGGAAAATAGCTTTAACCAGGTCTAAAAAAACCAGGTAGATGAAAACGGAGAGCCATTTGTGCCTTCAGCACTGCCAGAGGACCTGCAGGCCCACAGCCCCTCAAAAGGACCTGACTGTGTTGAGCTTCCAGCCAGCCTCACACTAAATATTTGTATACCCAGCTTAGCAGAAGCACTTAAGCATGCTAAAGGCTGTAAACAGTATTTTTCCCCTTCAGGATTTAGAATAAAAAATCTGTTAGTGGCTGGATCTCACTGCTGCAGCTGATAAATGATGGCAAAAGGCACCCCAGCCCTTACCTGCCACCCCAGGTCCCTGAAGCTGACGTAGAGCTCGTGTTTCTTGCAGGCCTGTCGCTGGTCACTGCTGCTGTTCTCTGTGAGGGGACAACGGTGGCCATGAGGCTGGGCAGCCCCAGCTCCCTCAGCAGGGAGTGAGGCATTGCTGCTCATCTGCTGCACTTACAGCTGGTTTTTTAGCTGTTTTAGTCATATAATAATGGCTGGGTTCTACATGTATGAAATGCACTTCTGGCTTTTTAGTGCAAAGCCAATAAAAGGAAAGTAAGTTTATCTTTTTTTTTTTTTCTGGACTTCCTCTGACCTCCTAATAGCATCACACAGCTCACTCTATTGCCTATACATAAAAGGAGAATCAGTGCAGTTTTAAAGTTTTGTCCATCTTGGACCTCTAGCCTGAGCTGAAGGCCCAAGCAGAAAGAATGGCTCAGGAAGAATTCCATCACAGAAAGGGTGGTCAGGCACTGGAAGGAGCTGCCAGGAATGCAGTGGAGTCCCCATCTCTGGAGGGGTTCAAGGGACTAGATGTGGCAGTGCTCTGGGCTGGTTGAGAAGGTGGGAGTTGGCCAAAGGTTGGACTTGATGATCTTAGAGGCCTTTTCCAAACTTAATGATTCTATAAAAATGTGATTGGAAGCTCTGTTTTCCTTTTCCTTCTGCTCCTCACAACCTCTCCTTCCACTCAGTGAGGAAGCAGCTGGAATTTGCTGCTGCCTCAGCAGAGCCAGCCCTGAGCTGTGGCTCCTGCTGGGATCCTCATCAAGGGCCCATTCCTCTGAGCTATCACATAATTAAGCCACATTTCTATTTCAAATGCCTGATGGAGTTTTCTTCCAAATTAGGAAGCACAGCTCCCCCCAGAATAGCCGTGGTTATCCTGAGAATGAATGGGTTTTCCTCTTCTGTGCAAGAATTTTGGGACTACTATGCTTTTTAGGGGCTAAACTTAAAATCACGAGCCCTGAAAATGAACAGCATTTGGATTCAGATGCACTGATCACTTATCACTGATTACTGATTGTTTTAATGTAATTATCTTTCATTTCAATATAAGAATTTATTTCATATGGGAGAAAAGGAGGTTTTCTGGGTAGGTACTTGGGGTATTTTTTAAAATTTGAGTTAAGAAAGCCTTCAAACAAACATTCTTTCCCCTGCCACTTTTGGAACAACCCTAACCCCACACCGTTTCATACCAGTGGTGGACCAAAACAAGTAACACAGGAAAAAACCATTCCCCCCACCATCCCAGAGGCAGAAACGCGGCCCCAGCCCGCCGTGCTGTACCTGCAATGTTGGAGACCCGGAATGCCTCCTGGTTCTTTGGTGTCTTGGACCTGTTCTGGCTCCTCTGCTTGCCCCCCGTGGAGCGGATGCTGCGCAGGTGCACCTCGGTGGCCTTGAAGAAGGCCACGGTGAAGGGCTGCTTGTTCTGGGGGCCGTGCCTCCCGATCAGCCCCGCCAGCTTGGGGTTGATGCTTTGCCCTGCAAGCACGGCACGCTGGTGAGAAGGCCTGCAGCAGCTCTGGCAGCAGCCAGGACAGCACAGGGCAGAGGTGCTGCCTGCTCAGGGCACTCCTGGGAATGCCATCCACCCTCCAGGGAGCTGGGCTTCATGGGCAAAGCTGCTTCTGGCAAGAGCAGCTCAGCACAGCTAGCTTCATTTTATATCTCTGTGTTAAAGTTGCATTAATTTCTCCCACATATAATTGTTTTGCCCCATATCCGCTTAGCATTAGCTTTCCCTGCATTCTTTAGAGGGGTTTCTTCAAGTTCACCAACCTATAATTTGAAGTGATCCTATAAAAGGAACCGTAAAACTCAGCCCATAGGAACACTAAATTCCCACTGGAAGGTTATTAGCTTAAAATAAAAATGCCTTGTATGAAATGCTGACAGAGTTCCAGATATACCTCAGTTGAGAGAAACAAATGTTTAGAGACATTTTGCTTATTGCTGCATCTTGCCACCACCATAGCTGATAACTTTGTACAAAATTCTGATTATCGTCCATGATAATCGTGATTTCATCATCATCCTTCATCTTGGGCACTAAAATAATTTGATTTTTGGTAAAAGACATTTAGTAGGTTTCTCTGTAGAATTAAATCAATTATTTATTAAAAAAAAGCAAGGAGAAGGTGGCAGTGGGAAATGTAATGTTTCTCCTTGTTGCTGCTGAGGGATGTCTGGATGCTGCTGTGCAATGCAGAGCTGATATCCAGGATTATTCTCTCCCAAGCTACTGAGTGCTGCTGCTAAATCCAAGTTATGGTTTTGTGATCCTTTTGCTAAGGCCAGAGCTGTGCCTTGTCAGCCACAAATGAAGCAGCCAAAGGACAGCTGACACTGTCCTGGAGAAGCCCTGCAAGGCTACCTGGCCAGGGAGAGTGGGAGAAGGGCTCTCTGTTCATTTATTTAGTATATTTTTTTTTTTAATAGACTGTATTTGCTTAATGATTACAGATCATTTAATAGCAGATAAAAAGGAAGGTTGGGGGTTGATTTATTTTAGTATCTGACTTCACTTAAAGCCTTGAGGACTGCCCAAGCATAAAGTGTTGCATCAAAATCCTGCTGCACTTCCATCAGATGATATTCAGTGCTTCCCCTGGCTGGGAATCCTGAACCAGAGTCCCTGATTTCTGCTGGGTGTGGCACTCACCATCAACGCCTTCCACGGAGAGCTGCAGGCCCAGGTTGTGCTGGGGATTCACCACCCAGTGGTTACTGGTCGCGGTGATGTCGAACACCAGCCACCCCTCCTCTGCAGCCCAGATCGTCCTGGAGTCCAGCAGGAACAAATCTGAATCCCTGAAATGAAAGGCAGAATTCCCAGTTTGCCAGGATTTCCACTGGAGTCTCCACAAACATCCTTTAGGCAGTGCATGGGGTTGGGATTTCAGCGATAGGCAGAGCTGGGCTGGGCTGTGCTCCCCTCCAGTCACCCTCCAATGAAACTTCAATTCTCTTCAAGAAAGGGAGAATGGGTTCAAGCAGGGCTGAGCTGGTTTGGGGTTACTTTGCTGTTAACCTTGAGCTCCTAATGCAACTTCAAAAAAAATGCTTGCCAGGCCCAGATCTGCAGAATTACTGTTTGCATATGCAAATCCCATAATTGGGCAGACAGTGCTGCTCATTAACCTTTCCAAGCATAATTTCCTGACTTCTATGCATAACTGTAGTGTTGGTGCAAGCCAGCTGGAACATTGGTGTGCATACATTAACATATGTAATAGTTGTTTTGTTTTTATTTAATTGCTTATCTGAGGTTACAGATAACTGATTGAGGCAATAACCCTCTGCACAGTCACAGGTCTGCACTGCTGTGGGTCACAACCTTTTTCCAATTCACTGCTTGGGTGTTTTTTTAAAGGTTTTTTTTAGGTTACTCTAGCTGAAGAAATAATATCAGAAAATGGAAAAGATCCTAAATAGAGAGATTCTGTTCTTTTGAAAAAGGTGAAATTATTTCAGATTTGCAAGACATTTCTTGGCAAATTTCTGAAAAATTAAAATTTGAGAAAATCCAGGTTCTGTAAAGGAAGGAGTTTTCTCTTATCAGAAAAGAAAGAGATAAAACTCAGATTAAAAAAATAGATGCTGTTGCAGTGCTTTTATAAAAAATTACTTTAAAAGAAGAACAAAGACAGATGGTGGAAGTGTCTAGACAAGTCCTGTAAGAGCTGCTTTTGTACCTACAGTGAAAAAGCATGATAACTTGTTCAAGAGTAATTATATCCTTTTGAATGAAGAACTATCCTTGAAAAACCCTTTAATCACATCCTCAAAGCTTTAAAGGCCTTATGAATTTGGTCACTATAGATTTGTCAGTGCACATATGTATATTCAGCTTGGTTTACACAGTGCCTCTTGTTTGCATGAAACATGAATTTATCAGAAATGAATCTGAGGAGAGCTGCTGGCATAAGGGCTTTTGACTCACAGCTTTTAGTGATTCTTTCCCCCTCTGACATACCAATAAATTAGAAGCTTTTGTCCCACACAGAACAGGAATGGAGGGTTTTTTGCAATGCTTTTATTATTTATCTTTCCTTTCAACCTTAATGGGGCAGAGTGTGTAAGAGATGATGCTTTCCTCTGTGAGCTAAGGGATGTCACCACCCACCTCTGACTGTGCTGGCTTGCATGAAATTAAATTTCTGAAATGAGTTCCTGCAGAGCACGTGAGCACAGGGCTCAGGGTGTGCAGGAAGAGGATTCTGTGTTCCCTCCCTAAAGCAGGACAGATTTGGGTACCCCATCTGGGTACCCCATATGCAGCCAGTGCTGCTGAGGGTGCAATTAGATCTTGCTTTTAAGCAAAGCTCTGGTTTGTGGAAGAAGCCCTGCAGAGCTGGACTTGCTGCAACACCTCCTTGCCAAGGCAGAGGGGATCCTGTGGGAGTGTTCCAGTGGATGTTTGGGAGCCAAAGGGGTGGCTCAGGAAGGGCTGTGGTGCAGCAAAGCCGAGGCTCAAGGCAGGTGCTGGCAGCTCAGTCAGCTCTGCTCCCAGGAAATCTGAATTTAAACAGGATGGGTAACCCCTGTCACGTTAGTTACAGCAGTGCAAGAAGCTTGAACTCCAACCAGGGGACAAATCTCCTGGGGTTTCATCCCCACCCAGGAGCAGTGGCCCCGTTTCCACAGCGCAGGACGCCTCCCACCCTTCCCTGTTTACAGCACACTGAACCAAACACGTCCCAGAGGAGCCAGGGACGAGGCAGTTGCATGGATTGGCCCGTTCCAGTGGCTGAGGCCAAGTTTCCAGGAGAAAAGGGTGTTTTATTCACATAGTCCATTATTTAAGCATGGCCCCTGACTGGAACTCATGATTCACACAAGGTTTAGTTAACAGGGACTTGGCTTGCTTGGTTTTCTCCCCTTGCAGTTTGCAGGTTGATGATAGTAGCAATCATTATAATCTTTTTTTTGGTTTTAGCTACTGCTCAACTGCAGTATTATTACTCAGAAAAAACAGCCTTTAAGCTTCCCATGCTGACATGATGCAATCGGGGTAAGCAGACTACAAGAGGCATCAAGTACCAGGGTGAGTCAGTCTGGGAAATTGTATAATGCGTTTGTTTTCCTGTAGTTACAGCAATGTGCAAACAATAGGCCTGCAGGGGAAGCCCGAAGTGAGAGAGATCAAAGGGACCCACTGAAGGGAAATGTCCTTCCCACACACACTTGGAACATTTGGACCCCAAAAAAGCCCAGTGTCAGATGCCTTTGGAGGAGTTTGAGCACCCCTGGGTTAGTGCTTTCTGCCCTGGCCCAGCAGTGGCCAGGGGTGGGATGCAGAACCTCACTGGTGTTGCAAGCAGAGGCTCCTGAGATGTGGCTCCTGTTCAGATGAAACCTCTTGTTCTTTTCAAAAAGAAAACCTCCTTTAAGTGGAATGTCCTGCTCTCCACAGACAGGCAAACAGCATTAAATCACCAGCTAATAGGCAGCCAGCCCTCGAGATATCCTTGTTGGACAAGACACAGTAAACACAGCAAAGAAATGTTGTTCTGCTAAGACTTAAACAACATTTATTCTGAGGGCTCCCATCTAATGACTTGTCACAGAAGGTAGTGCTGGTTAAGTCTAACTAATGTGGCTGCTTTGGGTTTTAGCTGAGAGATAAAGATCTGAGCCCAAAGAGAAAAGGTTTCTAGTGCACATCTCACTCCTGTACCTTCCAGCTGTGTACACACAGAGCATGTTCCTGGAGCAATGTGAGCGATGGCTCTGCAGCAAGGAGGCAAAAAAACCCTTTGGTTCCTTGGCCCTGCATTCATTTCCTTCATTTTAGAATTTCAGTGCATGCAAGAAACTGTACCGTGCCTTTTTCCAGAGCAAGAGATAGGAAAGGCACATGATCCTCCTTTTACAGGAAAATTAAGCTGGGACATGGAAATGTTAATGTCTAGATTAGAGTTACATAAATTACAAAGTCTGGATCCAGACCACAAGTATGTTCTGTTGAGACCACATCAAAATGGCTCAGCGTTCAAAGAACTGACATCAGCGGGAGTGTCAGAGCTTTTAGCAATGATAAAATTTGGGGCTTTCTGCTCGCTTGTCTCAAGCATCGGGCTCTCAGTGGAGCCTGAGATGAAGACAGGAGGTTGGCATTTGCCTGCTGGTGTCTTTGGTAGTGTCTCACAGTGGATGCCAGACAGGGGAGTCACCTCCTGTTAGAAAGCACTCCCAAAAATTTATCTACAGGTCATGTAAGTGCTGTGTGGTCTGTGAAACTTCCTGAGTGAACTTGTTTTCTGGGCTCAGGGGTGAGTAACAAGTACTGCAGCGTGAGGGTGGCTGGGCAGGATGCATGTGAGATCGTGTCTGGGAAGCAGCTGGAGCTATGGAGGTGGAAGGGCTGACCTGCCAAAGGGCTGATGGTGGTGAGGAAAGGGATCACAAATATTTAGTGAAGAGAAAAGGGCTGGAAGAAGTGAGGATTGTGGGACTGAGCGCAGAAATAAGAGAAAAAAAGTACAGATACGGCAGGGAAAGGAAGGTGTGGGATAAAGGGAATTGTTGCAACACGGCAATTCTAAAATAAGAGAAAGAATTAACAGCCATGAAGCTTCATGAAAATGTGATGTATGGCTTCTTGATTTTTGCTGGGGTGCTTTTTCAGTCCCTGGGATGCATCTTGGTTTGAAGCCATAAACACTAGAAACATACCCAAAAATGAGAAGTGCTGGAGGTGCCCCAGTCACCTGCCTTGGTGAGCTGTGGCACGAGGAGAACATGGATGAAAACATGAGAGACAAAAACTCTGCATTGGCAAGGGAGCAGGAGATAAAACTCTGCACTTATAGACTATAATGCTGTAAGGTCCACACTATTTTAGGTCAGCCCTCCTGCCAAGCAGTCCCTGCTTCTATGTCTGTTTTCTTCACTCACTGTCCCCGTCCCGCTCGTCAGCCCTGTTATTTCAAGCTGCTGGTTGACAAGTGGTAGTAAACACTAATGAGCACTTCCAAGTGGGATAAAAATAAATGGGAAAAGGGACAGGCAGCAGCAGTGAAGGTGACTCTTGGCAATTTCCATTGCACTGTAAGACAAGGTGATTTCTGTGACCAGCCAGCAGTGTGTGCTGGGAGCAGCCCCCAGGCTCTGTCCTGACAGCAGCAGCTCCTGCTGCCCCTGCCTGCATCAGGGACAGGGAATCCTCACCCAAAGAGCAGCTGGGCTGCCCTGCTCCCTCCCTCTGCCTGCAGGAATTCCAATATCAGTGCTTTTACAGTAACCATACAGAGGCACCTTGCAACAGCCTCTGGATGGCTTTACAAAGGTGGGTTAACCCTCCTGCTTCTGTTTTAAAGTAGGAAACACCTGAGGCATGGATATGTTGAATTCTCATTGATTCAGCATGTAAAGCACAGTGTCTAAGGCAGCAGCACAATCCTCTGCTCTCAACTCACATTCTAACCCTAGAGGGGCTGTTTGGGTCACAGGCACAGGGCAAGTTTTCCAGCAGGCAGCCCAAGGACATTGGGGAAGGGGGTTTGTCACATCCAGGTTGGAGCAGGTGGAGGGAGGAGGAGGCAAAAAGGGCATCCTGGCAGGGTGTGAGGAGATGTGGGGTTAGAAGACATCTGTTTGGATTAAAAACCTGCCGTATCCAGATTCCAGTTTGCTTGGTGTCATTGCTTAAAGTCAGCTGCAGCTGTCCAAAGACAAGCTTAGGAAAATATTTTTCAGACTTTCCTACTTTGAGAGGGCCCCAGGATCTCCCTGGGCCTCTCCCTGGCACGTTTGCAACACCCTCTGTACATAGACCTGATGCAGCCCTCCTCCCACACCTTCCCTCCCCTGTGCCTGGGATCCCCTGCTTATCCCTCCCTCTCCCTCCCCTCTGATAAAAGCTCTCCCCACTGATAAAAGCTCTCCCCATGCCCCCAGGCAGGAGCCACCAGCCAAACACAGCCCCGGGGCTCTGCCAGGTGAAGGGATGTCCACAGCAGGAATTCAGTTTGCTAGAGGTGTTTTCCAAGGATTGGCCTGAAAACTGGCTGTACTGGTAGTGAAACAGATCTGTGTAAATTCTGCTGAATCTAGGGGAAAAATTAAATTCACTTTAAAATTGCAGCAGATTCTTAATTCTGCTTTGTGTGCTTCTAGTAGCTGTGTTGTCTTTCTTAGTGTTGGAGAAGGGTAAGATCTAGATCTCAAAGGCTGATTAAAAGTGGCAATGGGAGTTTGTTACTGAGATGCAACATGTTTCCTAAACGTGAAGCCTGTTGTAAAAACAGTGCTGGGAGAAATGAGGTTATACACACGTCTCTGACACTTTCTGTACAGCTGTTTCTGCTCAGCATTGAAGGTTGATCAGGGCATCACTTACCCAAGGACCCACTGGGGTATGCAAAATGCCTCCTGCAGCTCCTCAAGTGTCTGTGAAGAGCTGTGCCTTGCTAAGTTCAAGATTTGTCAAAGGTTTTGCAGGCTGCAGTGGCTTTTAGGAATGGTCTGAAGGAGAAAACCAGATACAGCTCTGTTCTTGGAGAGCTGCAGGATCTCTGTGCTCAAGTTCCCTTGCTACTTGCTGAGAGATAAATGTAGTTGTGGACTGAGTTGCAGATAAGTCACCAAAAAATTATAATCAAAGTTATTGTCAGTATTTGTAGATACTGTCATGGTGCTACATGACATTAGGGGCACATCATTAAATCCAACTGTGCTGTGCTCATCTCAGAACGATCACACTGGTACTTTAAAAAGCCCCAAAAAGAAGGCACATCTGCTTTATGGGTCGGGTGGGCCTAAGCCTTTCTTAGGTACTAGAATTACATGTTTCAACCCACAACATGGAAGCAGACTCCAGTGAGTGGCAGAAAGGGGTCTGGAGAGGGGCTCAGGTTTGATCTGCTGCAGCAGTGGTGTAGTTTGAAGCTCAAGCTAAAGCGTTCCAGCTGCAAGTCAAACCCAGGAATGCATCCTGCAGGATCTGATTTTTCTGTAGGGCTGGTAACATGAGCATTCAAATCACTGCCTTTGAAGCCCGTGAAATCCATAATGGCCACAAAGTGAACATGTAACAACTACATTTCAATTACCAAAGGCTGGTCAAGTACCTGGTTTTATTCTCTCCAGTAAGAAAACTCCCATCGACTTCAAAGGGGTTGGGATTCACTCTGCAGTGCAAGAGCTGGGTCCAATGAAACAGGAGATGTAACTCTGGGATGAGGTATTCCAGCTTCAAAAGGTGCAGATAGAAAAGCAGGATCGAGCTCTGAGCTTTAGGGCTGCTCTACAGTTTGCATTTTTTCTGCAGCTGCAGGTTAATAAACTGAGGGGAATGCCCTGGCTGAGCACTGGGATCTGCTTTGCTCTCCCTCCTTTTCCAGGGGGAGCAGACTTAAGCAGCCCCTGGCTCCCCATGGCCACCTTCAGCTCCCACTGAGGAGGGTTTGTCACCACAGACCCGGACTGGATGTCCTGCTGCTCTCACCCTGCTCAAGTCAGGCACTGGCTTTGCAGAACACCTTCCCAGGCTTTAGGAGAGTGAGCCACGAAGTCCAAAAAGAAGTTGGACATGAGTCACTGGACTTTGAGCTATGCACTTGAAAGCTTTGAGGCATGTTATACCACTTAAAACATCATCAGTGTTTGTGATATTTGGGACATTTTTGTTCATGAATGTACTTGTTTGCCTAAAGTGAATAACTGATGCTGTGTGCCTAAAGAATGCTGTGCACGCCTTTTTATCGAGGAGATGTTGCCAGTTTGAAGAGCTTGCCTTGCAAGGAAAGATTTGGAAAAGCCAGAAAGAGTATTTGATCATTTAGCCTGATTTCCTACAAACACCTGCAATAATATCTTCAGTCTGACAGAGATGTAATTTCTGGCAGTCCAAGGCAAAGTGACATCTCATCTGCTGCAAAGGAAGGGCTGGGCCCTCCTTTTTGCTGCCAGGGCTGTGAGGTTGAGCAGGTGGATGGGGGAGAGCTTCTACCCTGCAAACACTTGAGCTGTTGAGGGGCAGGATTTCGGGGACGGTCTGCTGGGGGTGCAGCTGTTGCTCTGGAAACACCTAAGCCTGTATTTTTCACTGACAATGAAGCGCACGCAAGAGATGTTGCTGGTTAGATACCTCCGACCTGTCTGAACTCGTGAAGTCATTAACTGCTCATACCTCTGCTTTATGTGAGCTGAGGGCACCATCACACCCTCCGAACTGGAGGCTCTTAGTGGTTTCACTGAAAATCCTGCCTGCAGCACATCTCACAGAGGAAAACCTCTCCAGTGCCCCTCAGCCTGAGCCTTCCAGCCCGCCCTGTGCTGTTGGTGGCTCCGGGAGCTGTCCTGCTCTCTGCCGTGTGTGAGAGGATGCTGAGCTGCCCCTGGCAGCAGCTGCCGTGCCTCGGGCACTGCACAGCCTGGAGAATCTCAGGTTCAGGTCTCAAAAGGCAATTCCAGCAGTGCTTCTGTGTCAGGAGAGCCCTGGGAGAAGGAAACCCGAAGGCAGCAGAGGTTTCCCTGCCTGCGTGGTGGGGAGGGTTTGGCTTTGTTTTGCTCTTGTTGCTAACAACGTCAGATGGGGCTGACTTTCCAGCAGCTCAGGATGAGACAAACAGCCAAGGAAGCATCAAAGTCAATGGGTGTTTTTTGATCAACACTGGAGAGAGTTTGTTTTCTTTCTCCACTTGCCCAATGACACACTGACTTGGATGACTGGGCTGTGACAGAGCCGGGTGGAAAATGTCAGTGGAAAAATGCAGAAAAAGAGCAAATATTTTTACAAATGGTAGTGACAATATTTTTACCTTTGGTCAATCCAAACCAACAGGAATATTTTTTCAGGACAAGCTGTTCAAAATTCACCATTGCCTGTGCCAAAATGTATGCAAAAGGGGAATATGCATGAAGACTCATTAAAAATAGTGTTGCTGTGGTGAATGTGATGCAGTAAAATTGCATCTAGTCTTGTGGCTGGAACATCTTATAATTAACAAGATTCCTCACCTCTTGCAGACAGTGGTTGATGTATATGCCCACCCTTTGCATACATTTTTTTTTTCCTTTAGGAATAGGAATTAGTGGAGGAGAGAGTTTGCAGAAGCATTTGCTGCTCCACACACAGCTCTCCCCAGCAGTACCTTCCCATCCTCTCTAAACAAAGCTGAAACAACCTTTTGGATGCACCACTGTAAAATTAAGATATCAGATCTCGTTCTGACTCTGTCAGTAAGATTCCTAATGGGCACCTCACTCATCAGGACCCGAGGGGAACTTCCCTGGCACCTGATGAGGAAGGTCATTCACTCCAGAGCAGGCTCCTGGCAGTTCCCCTGTGCCCTGGCACACAGGCTGGTGCCTCCTTCTCTGCCAGCACATCCACAGTTTCTGCTCTTCCCAAGACTGGAAAGTCATCCCTGCAGGCTGGTACCTAAATAACCCACTGGAGAAATGCAGCACAGGGAGGCTGCTGCCTCTGGAATGGCCTAGGAGGGAATGAAATGAAATGCTTAGGGTAAGCAGGACATCTGATGGACCCTGTGCACAGCTCTGGCTTGCTGCCTTCTCCTTTAAGGAAGACCTGGTTAAAATGCACAGTTTGAATTACCACTGTTTGATACAAATAGATTCATTTTAGCACAGTTCCCAAACGCTGCAAATGATTGCATCATTGGAAGTGCCAGGAGAACCATGAGTTTTAAGCTATAAAATCAGAATTTCAGATGTAGAAGAAAACACACCAGTGGTTAAATATTTTTACCATCCAGCAAAGCCAGCAGAAATTCTCACCATTAAAAAAAAGTTGACAAGGTTTCCTGATATATTTCAATTTTTTTCTGCATTTTTATTAGCTCTTATAAAACTATAAAGCCAGAGTACTGATTATACTTTTTTTTCTTACCCTTTTGGACTTTCCACTTTTTAAATCCCTAGTGTTTCTCTTTTCATAAACCTAAATTAGGACTGTAGTATTATTAGCCCATATTTAGTAGTCCTAAAGAATAACTTCTGACTAGAATGTGATTGTAAATTCTTTTCACATAAATAAATGCGATCTCACTTTTGGTAGGATTTGTATGTGAAAGAAGTATGTGCAAATGAAACTAAGTGCCTTTGATAAGTGGTTTGGGATTGCTGATTAATTGGAACTAAAACCAGATGAGAAAATTGAACATATGTTCTTATTCAAGTTCCCTGGAGGATTTGTCAGGGAGCTTGGCATACATTAATAATTGCTTGGAAGGGATTTAATAGCTCATCTTGTAGCTTTGCACATGCAAAACAATCAGTCAATATAAAAAGCATGGTGTCATCTGTCTTTGTTAATTAGGGAGCTCAAATGCCTTTGATAATAAGGGCTAGTAATTAAGCTGCAATTCCAAAGGAAGCATTTGGGTTTGCCACCTCAGGATCCATCAGAAGCAGGAGGAAGAGGGGAGTGCTTCCAGAAATCTTGAAATATTCTGGTTTATGATACATTTTCTGCACTAGCACATGGCCAAGCTACTGAGTGCTCCCAGAGGCCAGAGCAGGAGTGCTGGGGATGCTCCCTGGGCCACGGGGAGGCTCCCAGGGCACCTGTGCCCCTGTCACAACACAGAGGAGCTGCTGCAGAGCATCGCTGGGGTCCCCTGGATGCCCCAATGCCAAACCCAGCCACTCGTGCTGGTGGCACCAAGACCTGTGAGAGCCCTGGCTGTAACTCCCGGCAGGAACAGCCAGTTGTGCCCTCAGCAGGGTCTCCCCGTGGGCCCCTCACCTTCCCGGGTGCTCCTGCAGGACCTGGTAGACGCTGATCTGGAAGGTCTCGTTGTCGAAGCGCTCGCGGATGTAATCCTTGTAAATGCGGAACTCGGCCGCCGTCACCGCCTCCCCCTCCGGGATCCGCGAGAGATCAAACCTGAACTCTCGGTAGTGGCAGCGCTGGTGGTGAAACTCTCTGTCATGCTCCACTGAAACAGAAAACAGCCCATTAGGCACCTGCTTTGTTCCCTTCCCCTCGCCGTCGAACACGCTCAAGAGCCGCCACAAGAGAAAAGGGCGGGAATATCTGATGGGAGCGTCTCAGGGGCTGCTCAGGTCACGAAAGCACAGAGGAAATACCTGCCTCTATCTGGGCTATTATGGGCATACGTGTGTTTATCAGGCTCCCTTTGGAGCACTTTTACAGTTGGCTGGCACAGGGGGCCATTGTGTTTTAATGATTTTTGGCAGCTTTGTGCTTGACAAGTGACTCTGGACATTTGCCACCGATAACGACCGAGCTGCTGTGGGAAGGAGCTGAGACAAACAGATGGGGCTTTTCAGGAGTGCTGGTTCTTGGCCTGGCTCTGCTCCTGACAATCACACACACACATACCCACACACTATAGACACAAATTCCAGCCCTTGAGGCTTTTCATGCCAGTGACCCACATTTGGTGCCAGCTGAACTCATGGCTCCGCTGTGTAGGGTCGAAGCTTTCGTTTTAAAGGATCTGTCCAAAGTGAGGACTATCTTCCACCTCCCAACCCTAACTGTGAAATAACAAGTGCCAGGTCCTCCCAGGCTGGCGTTGGGGTGTGTGACATCCCACGGGGTGACAGGCCTGCCTGTCCCCTGATGGACAGCTGGTGGTCCCGTGTAACCCTGCTCGTGGGACGGAAGCAGGGGTCAGTGCTGGGAGCAAACAAAGACTTCAAGCCAGTCCTCCAGCAAGGGGGAGGAGAGGTGTCAGTGCCCCAGCCCAACACATGAGGCAAGGCACCCTTCTTGGAACAAATTCCAAATTAAACAGACAAGTCAGACAAAGGAAAAGGGGGAAATGGAGGTATAAGGGGCTGAACTGACTCGCCCGAGGTCACAACGCATGACATTTTAAGAGCTGAGGTTTGAACCAGGGACTTCCTATATGTCCCAGTCCTGTCGTCTGTCCACTTGACCCCTCTGCAGCTTGACTGCACAATTCAAGTAGTTAGCTCTGAGATTTCCTTGGCGAAGAATGTGTGTCTTTCTACAGGCCTGATTTTCTTCTGGCAGCAGCAAATCCATTGTGTAAATCCATTGACTTAAAGGGAATTGCTCCTGGAAAAGAGGAGTTTCAAGCCCGGGTCTGGAAAGTGCTGTTTAAATTCACAGCTCTCCATGGTACAAGCACAGGTCAGGCCTGGGCAGGGTGTCCCCATGGCAGGGACAGAGCGTGGGCAGGCTCTGGGAGCAGGGCTGTGTCCAAGCACGGAGCAGGTTCAGGGCTGCTTTGCTGGCTGAGGCTCAGCAGCTGGCCATGGACTCTTCCTCCTCTCTCACATCCCGTCTGTGAGGAGTCCAGTTTGCCACTGTGTGATTGCTGCTCAGGGAAATGCTTCAGAGCTCTTACTCATGGCTGGGATTCATCCTAGAGGAGTTTTTTAGGTATGAAACCTCTAAGCTTTCCAAGACAAAGGTGGTTAAGTTTAGCGAATGGTTTTATGTGTTGAGCAGTCTCTGTTGCACCTCTACTAAAACATCTCAGGGGCAACATTCAGTGTCTCATACCCTGATGAGGAGGAATATTGTGAATATTCACCAGCATTTGTGAAAGACTTGGCAGGCTACAACTGCCCTGGACGTGCTAGCAACACTATTAAATGAGCCTCAATCCCTTTCCTCCAAAGTACTCCTAACAGAATAAGATATAAAGAGCATAATTTCAGTTTTAAAGGAATTTATCTGCAAGTAAATTAAAATGGAATGAAAAATACTTTAATATGGAATCCCTCCTTTAACCACAAATGTAGAAGAATGAGTATAATGCTGTGTGGGTTTAGTTGCAGCTGTTAGCAGTAGGATGTACAAACATGATTTGCTTCCAAAGACATGGGAAGGCTGAATTTCCAGAGGAAGGTGGGTGCAGTTTTTCAGTACGTGTGTGATGACAACCACATCAACCAACACTGGCCTTTAGCTGCACTTTATACACAAGGTCTGACAACAAGCACATGAAGATGGAACTTTTTGGGGTGCTGCTAAAGTTCACAGCAATTCCCACTGCTGAGCCCTAGGAAAAATGTGTCGTGTTAGTATGAAAAATTAACAGCCAGGGTCATAAAATAAAGAGCCCCAAAGTTTGAACTTTCCCATGCTTTGCAGATGTTTGGATATAGGGTTTTGGCCTGAGCCATCTTTAGTGTTAAAGCAAACATTCCTGTGGCTATAGTCATTAAGATCATGAAAATATGTGGATATGTAACTGAAGAAAGAATCCCAAGAAACCCTTCAACTCAGTGTTTATTGTTTTTCCCCTTTTTCTTTGCACTCTGGACCTATCTGCTGACCCAGAAGTAACAAATCCTTTCAGAACTAATTTATGAGAAACACTGACCCTGAATCAACATCTGTTAGATGACTGCAGTAAATCTTATTACATAATTAAACACCAAAATCTATGTTAAAATAACGTTAAGGGTCTGACTCGAGCTCATAAAAGCAAGACTCTTCATTATGAAGGCTGAAATCCTATCCCCAAATCATGCTGCTGTGTGTTGGTGTTTGGGAACATGTGGTACAGTATATCTGATCAAGCACTTTTTGCAGACCCCTGTAATACCTTCAGCACAACAGCACGGGGTAAGCAGGGGAGCATTCAAGGAGCCTGAGTTTCCTGGGTTTGATGGGTGTTAGACCTTTGACAATGCTGCAACTGGGTCGTTTCCAGTTAATTACCTGAGGGGTTGGAAGGGGGAGAGTAGGGGGGAGAGCTTGGAAAAAAGGCAAGGGGGAATAGTGGTATTTTAAGTGTTCACTGAAACAGTCAAGAGAATTGCTGCAGCTCTTTGGATGTGACTGTAGTTCCTCCATTGGATTTATAAAATCCATGATCCCGATTGACACAATGACCATAAGAAGAACCTTTTGGTCATCCTTGAAGGACTTAATCTCAGCTGTTTGTTTGCCATTAATGTTGCTTTAATGTTAAATGCTCCCTTAAAACACATCAAGCATTTTGGAGATTTGCTGGATATGAGGACAACTCATCTTTGTCCCAGGCTCATAGTTCTCACAAATCTACTACCCAAAGTCTTTGGTGAATGATTTTAGCCCAGATACTAATTTCAAACATTGGAAATTCCAGCTCACAATTCAAATGCCTTGGCAAGGCAGCTGCTTGGAGAGGAAGCCAAAGCTCTGGATGTGCAATCAAAGGTTGTAAAATAGGAAAAGGAAGAACACCCTTGAAAAATAATTCTGCAATGAAACAGACTGTGTGCCTTGACTGTGGGAAAACGGCATTTCCTCTCCTTAAACAACAATCCAAAGTCACTCACAGGTGATGCCTGTGTGAACATGAGCCTCATTCTTAGAAGCACTGTTGCATTTTGCAGGTACAACCACTGCAGACAAATTCTAGCTTAATTTGGCCTAATTTAACACAGGGCTTAATCTGGCCTAACCAAGAAGGCTCAAAAATTGCTGGTGTAAAACAACCCTTGGCATGGTGAGAGGAGCAGTTAATTGGAGCTATGGTGGATGAGGATCATCAGACACTCCCTCTGGCATAGTCCTTGGGAAAGGTGGAGACAACGGGAGCTGGGAGCTGTGGGATGGAGGAGGACATCAGATGCATGAGAAAATACACCAGACACCAAAAACCATGGGGGAACAATTGAGGTGATGCAGCCAAAACAAGGAATATCTCGGGCTGGTGGTTATCAGTGGCTTGGCCACACCTGTCACAAATATGCAAGGCAGATCAGCACCTTGGAAAGTCTGGCCTTGCCTATCTGAGCAGGATCTGAGTGCTGCTCTATCTGACACAGAGGGCTCCCAGCTCTCTGAAGTCCTTTGTCTCTCCAAGCCTCTGTTGTGGCCTGATGGTGATGCAAGAGGGGGCAGGACACAGTTGTGCAACTGGCAGGGATGGTTAAAAGCAAACAGGATGGGTACATGTGCTCAGGTGTGAAGCAGCCAGGTATCAGATCCAAAAATATGGGAAAGCTGGAGATAAAATGTCAACAAACACTGGGTGCTTGTTCTGGCGTGTGCTGAAGATAGAGAACTTAAAAACATTAGGGATGAAACAGTGTGGCTGGTGATATTTAGAACTTGCAGCAATGAAGTTAAAGCCAGTACCAAAAAAATAATGTTGGACTGAAAACCTTGAGGTCCTGGTTTAACACCCCAGGTGCCCAAACTTCCAAAGCAAATGACACATCAGCATAAAGCTGGAAAGTTCAATTGAGCCCACATTTGGTCATTTTCACAGCAAAGTATGTTGAGGTTAGAAATAAACTAACTCCAACTCTTTGCAGCTCCTTTGTAAATCTCTGCTGGCCAGTGCAAAGCCAGCCTGAGCTAACTCTGCAAGCCCTGGTTGGACCTTTGGGTTGGTGTCAGGGGCTGCTGGTAGCCAGGCCTGGCTCGTGACACAAGGATTGTGGTGGGGCACAGCTTGCAGGGTTTTAATTTCTCCCCACACATCCCAGCTCAGCCCTGGGAGCCAGCACAGCAGCCCCAGGTGCTGAGCAAAGGACTGGGGAATCACAGCAAGACTCTTTTCCAAGAATGGCTGTGTTAAAAATAATTATTATTGAAGCATTAAAGAGCTTATCTAAATGCCAGGGAAGTCAATAGAAATCTTTTCACTAATTTCAATGGATTTCACAGGAGGCCGATCTCCCTGCTTAGGTATTTTTACTCTCTTGTTTTCTGAAGATGCAAAAAAACTGCTTTGCAGAAAGAAACTCAGCATCAGATGAATAGACTCTGTTCTCAGGTTGCCAAACTGGGAAAGCTTTGGTAATTCCACACCTCTTCCTCCCTGGCACATTTGGGTGATGCACTTAGAATATACTTTGAATATATAAACAAGTAAAAACTTAAATTTTCTTGTTAACGCTTTCACCTGATATTATGTTAATTGTTTTTATAAGGCACTTTGAGAGCAGTTGTCTCATTTATTGTAGTGCTTACAACAATTAGAGCTACTTGTTTCTCATTTACAATGGAAAAAGGCACCAGAAGGAATGTGCAGTAGGGTGTCTGTAACTTCTTCACTCCCAAAAAAGGCCAGAAGGGATTTGTAAAGGACTTTAATCTCAAATAGATTAAAGGTCCTGAATTCCTGAGACTGAAAGATAAGTCAAAGGAAAATAGAGTCCAAAAGACAACACCCCCTTGCCTCAGCCAGGCTGCTGCCTGAGAAACCCCTCAGAGATTCAGGTGCCAAAAAAAAAGTCTGCCATACTCTGGCATTAAGGTCTAGCAGGTTTTCAGAGTCCACCTGTGTGGTGAGTTTAGAGGGTAGGAGAGTCTTTATCTGCCTTCTCCCCAGCAGCTGCAGAGTACAGAAAATGGGCACTGTTCCTTCAGAGGTGGCCGAGGGCCGCCTGGGCTGTCCTGAGATCCAGCAGAGTCTTATTTCAATTCTCCAAGAAAATTTACCTTTCCTTCCCTCTGTCATCACCCCCTGAGACCGAAGCCAAAGCTCCAGAAGCTCTTGCATCATGTCAGTGCAGAGATTCCCAGAAACCAGCTGTCCTGGCACCAGCTCCACCTGAGCCCCACCAGCCCGTGGCTCAAAGGGAAGCTCCACTCCTGTCTCCTGCCTCACCCTCCTGTCTCCCTTGGGAAGTGTATTCACCTGGAAACAAATTTCCCCTTTCCCAGATGGCCTTTAGGGTGGATCCTGACCTGTCCCAGCTCCCCACATGCCCCAGAGCAGGGTGGCAGGAGGACCAGGGACCTCCCAGCACGGCGGGAGGGAGGCCAGGGCCACCCCTTGGGCTCGGGGCTTGTGAAATTGAGCTGTAAATTTTCGGCATGCCAAATTCGAGCCCTCTTGATGGGCTTCTAATTAACAGGCATTAAATGTTCCCTCTATAAATTGCGCTTCTTTGTCTCTAAATTGGTGGATAAAACCATGGCATTTATGAAATATAGGCCTTTTCTCCTTATGTTGCTGAGGTTCAAGAAGGAGGAAACCAATTAGGGGAAGGATCCA
The DNA here is from genome assembly GCF_036417665.1 of Passer domesticus. Lineage (NCBI taxonomy): Eukaryota > Metazoa > Chordata > Aves > Passeriformes > Passeridae > Passer > Passer domesticus. Next base: position 12,788,661 of record NC_087489.1, on the reverse strand, counting down.
GCGGTCTCTGCAGCTGAAAGAGCCTACTGGGCTCAGCTGGAGCAAGAATTGAGCAAGAAATGCGAGGTCAGTCCTTATATTTTCCTGAGGAAAAGGGGGACTATAATAAAGATTATTGCAATAATGTCATGCCAGGCCACAGTCTGCGAAGGCACATGTTTCCCTCCTCATTGTGCTTGACAGCAAGAGTTACAGGGGCAGTGGCAGGAAATTTATAATGGCAAGAATTTGGGAATGCAAAGTTCTGTGATTGGTTTTCATCTGTTTCATTCTCTTGGCTTCATGATTTACATGCTGACATTAGGCAGCTAAAGCAGCAGTTACAGAAATAATTGAAGAAATAGTTGAAGAATATAAATTGGGAGTTCTATAAATGGAGTAGAGCAAATGTCCTGGGGTGTGTGATGGGATATATTTTTAATTTTTTTTTAAAGAGTGATAAAAACAGTATTTGGCAGGCCTTTTACATGGAATAGTTGCAGCTCTCCAAGTCATCTAGAAGCTAGTGCAGGTTTTTGGAGAAACCTAAGGAAAAACAAATACAGCCAATTTTCTGATCTGTGACATAAGCTTACTAGAAAAATAGCCTGTGGTTTTTCTACAACTCATTAATGGATCCCATCATGGGGGATTGCTGCCATCCTGCCCCTTCTGAAAACACTGCCTGTCCCAGATATTTGGGGGCTGGCTCTGGGCTCATCTGCCCAAGCCCTGCCCTGACTCCTTGTCCCCATGTGCCCTTTGCTGAAGGGGCTGCTGTGAGCCAGGGCAGAGCTCAGCAGGAGGGAACCTGCACCCAGCTGCTCCCTGCTCAGGGACCCATTTTACAGCCAGGTACAGGGAGGAGAAGGTGATAAACTGTGTCTTGCATGGTAAATTCAGCATGTGCCAGGGCAAAGTCCTGCCCCATCCATGGGTGGAGAGCAGGATTAATGCACTAATTTCAAAGAAGATGAAAACCAGGCTCCATAAATCCCTATCCCCAAACTCAGAGGTTGGAAATTCTTTAGTGCTCACTCTGCAAAGTGATCTGGGGTAAGCATTTTTGCTTCGAAAGGGAAAAAAAAACCCCTCTGGAGTTAATATTCTCCCTTTAGCCATCACTTCATTTTTTCAGCTTTCAGCATGGAGCTGGTATTGCCAGCAAGACCACCTAGCCACAAACCCAGCAGGGAGCTTCCAAAATTCTTCTGAACACTGACTCCTTGTTATAAATTGAAAAGTGGTAATAGCAACAGTGCATATCACATCTGTGCCAGGCTTCAGGCCTGGGAAGCAGCAGCCTCCCTACTGCAGAACACAACTTGGAAAGATCCTTTCAGTCCACACATGTATCAGCATTAGCCATTTCTTTGTCAACAAATCCCTTAATACGTAGCCTTTCTATCATGTACAGATGTCCAAAAAATAATGGAATACTGTAGTACAAGATTAAACACTTTAATGTCAGCATATGTGTTGCATGACTCTGAACAATGGTATCATTGTGCGTGTGCAAACAGCCGGGCGAGGGAAGATGGGTTTAATTATCTCCCAAACAGCAGCAAGTTCTTCCTGACTAAGTCAAACTTCAGCTAGCAAGGGCTGCTCAGGACAGAAGTTGGTGTTTCTCCCTTCCTGGTGTTCCTAAGTTGGTGTTCTCCCAGTGCTGCGTTAGTGTTGTACCCAGGGCTTCAAGCGCGGTGCGGGAGCCACCTGCTTCCCCAGGAGCCACATGCCACCATGGAATGTGGTGTAGGGACCACAGGATGCTGTGAGTCACCACATCCTCTCGCCCCATGTGTCACCCAGGAGTCCTTCAAGTTAAAATTCCCAAGTATGGTCGATGGCAAAGGGGGAAGCAGTCACTGGGAAGGAAGGGACAGAGAGAATCGTGCATGCTGCCAGATTCAGAGACATTCCCTGCTGGGATTTCTCTGCAGACACTCCAAGGCAATGCTGGATGGTAAAACCATTTCTTTTTAAAGCCCATGCATGAAGTATCTGGGCAGGTTAAGCACAGGTAATCCATTTTCCTTCCCGAGTGTACCCTGATGGGTGCCCGCTCAGGCTGCGGTTTCTCTGCTGAAAGCAGAGCCAGACGAGATGAAAGGTATTGTGAAAAATTTACACGTGGGACTGCTCTGAGAACACCAAACCCTCCTAATAGTAAACAGACCGATGGTGGTGTGACTCCTGGTGCTGTTTGCTGTGTCTGCATGTGTATCTGGGGAAAGCAAAGTTAAATAAGCAGGGAAGAGTTGTGTTTTTACAGAATACCTTATTCACAGCCCTGTCACGTGAAGCACAGCAGCACATGGAGCTGAAATCCATCTGCAGCTGCTGTAATGCACTGAGGGTTGCTGTGGGATTTGAGTAGTGTGAGGGAATGGAGAATTCAGGGAGGGGTGACAGGGAAAAGTAAAAAAATGGGAGTTCATGAAGTTGTTCCTTTTGACAGACTCCCTCTATTTCTACCTTCATCCTCCTGGAATCCACTATAAGGAAATCTCCTGCAGGGCCTCCCTCTCCAGGCTCTCAGATCCTGTTTCTCTTCCTCCTTTCACAGCAAAGGGGGGAACCCAGGACAGTGCTGACATGGGGATTCACCCCTCCAGCTCTCCCATTCCCAAAACTTGTGGGTGGCTGTTTTCCAGAGAGACAAGCTGGGGACTGTGGTGATGCTGCAAATCCTGTGTCCCCCCAGTGTTGTGGCCATCACAGATGGCTCGTGCTGGCTCTGGGAGCTGGTGTTCACCCCTGTCAGAGCAGGGCTGTTGTGTCTGTGAACCTGGAAGAGGGGATGGGTGCACCAGGCCAGCAGCTCCTGCAGGGACCTGGGTGCACAGGGCAGGCTGGGGTGAGTGCACAGCACCCAAGGGCAGCCTCAGCCCTGCTCCACACCCTGCCCTGGAAATGTCCCTGCAGCCAAAGTGAGCAGTGAGCAAAAGGGCAGGCAGAAGCTCATCATTGCTCCTGCTTTCTTTTCTCTGTCTGCACAACGTGGAATGGCACAGCCTGGGAGCAGAGGCATGCTGCTGCCTCACACATCCCCCAGATCCTCTGGGAGGTATGTGAAGATGCAGGAGTACGTTTTTCTTTCCCCCCTTAGAGCAGAGATGATGGCTGTGTGAAGATGCAGGAGTACGTTTTTCTTTCCCCCCTTAGAGCAGAGATGATGGCTGCATCACACTGCTCACTGGCTTTGTGATTCAGGGGACAGCAAGGCTGCTTCCCTGGCTCTGTGGAATCAGGGAGCTGCATCCGGCCAGGCCAAATTCCCAGGAAAGCTGTGCCAGCCTGAGGTGTGAATTGCAAGTCACACATTTTGCCAGGGCATCCAAGGGTCACGGAGATAGTGAGTGGCAGTCTGGGGAGGATTCTTGATGAGGATCAGGCTGAGGTGGCAGCCACAGCACACAAAAGGGAGGAGGAGAAAGCAGGAGGGTGATGGGTGTCTCAAGGGGGAGGAGGCTGCAGAGCACAAAGAGGGAGAAAAGTTAAGTGGCAATAAGGTTTATTGAGAAAAATAATCCCCCAGTCCAGACTCTTGACAAATGGGGCCCAAGGTGCTTCCTGCAACCTGCTCTGAGAATGAGCAGGTCTCAGAATATCCCTGATGCAAAAACCAGCAGCCTGCCCTGACTGCTTGTACACAGACTGAGCAAACAGAAACATCCCCAGGCCCGAGGAAGGAGGGACAGAGCTGAGAAAATCTGGTAGAAATGAAGTGTATTCAGCCAGGGGAGATAAGAGGCAGTGTGAGACACTGCTACAGGCAAACCTGAAATGGGGAAAAAAGCCCACAGGGGAAGGACTTGAAGGAAATGAGAGCCTGCTGGGGGCACAGGCACCTCAATCTGGCATGTGCAGAGGACGTGCAAATTAAAACCAAATCTTGTTATGCTAATTCTTCAATGCAATGATATGATCATGCAGAGATGTAACAGGATCAATTTTCCCCCTTGCATTCCAGTACCTACACTGGGGTTAATAAGTTTTATTTGATAAATTAACTACTATTCACAATAAGCAGCCTGAGTCAGTAATTTTGGGAAGGTCACTGCCTGAGCATCTCTGATGTGTTTATACAAAACAGACAGAAATGGCTAAAGGTACCTCTGGTGTCTGGAGAGTGAGCTCCAAATCTTCCCTCCAGGGCCAAAAGGACTTTAGGAAACTTTTGTGCTCATAATGTGGTACTTTTAAGTTAAGATACTTATACATTAATTATCTTCTACTACATTATTCTACACTATTTTTTTCCAAGCTGCTCTCTGTTTTTTATTACTATTGCAGTATCATTATGTAGCATAAAGTTGCTTAAGACAGCAAAAGATTCAACACTTGTAAAAGTGATAGAGAAAGAAGGACTGGATTCTGGACTGGTACAGCTGGTTTAAGGTATTTTAGAAGTAAATGAAATCAAATGAGAATTTATAATCCTTCCTGAGGTCTGGATTCCATCAGACTAAACTCATTAGGCATTAAGGTGCAGGTGCAGCTAAATAAAGGATTGTTCTGCTTTTCTTAATGCCATAGATTCACATCTTGAGTTCAAAATAAAAGTCTTCTAAAAGCACATGTATACGTTGTGCATCTACTGGCAACACTTGAAAGGGAAAGCTCAGCTGATGGAATCTTCAAATGCCTCATTTTTGCCAAAAGAATGTGCCCATTTCTGCACCAGCTGTGCTGAGGGACGCGAGTGGGAAGTGACTGGACATTGGCCTCTTAGGGCTTATTCATTTCATTTGCATTAGACTTCCTTTCATCTACTGAACAGCTGCCCAAATAAATAGCATAAATCTAATTAATCCTCCTTTAATACTGTATTGCCACAACAGCTCCAGCATGCCCCCAAATGCTCAGGAGTGTGGGCCTACACCTGCACAGGCTGCCTGGGAGGAGCAGGGCAGGAGTTGCAGGGAATCCAGCCTTTCTTGTGGTTTACTGGGATAAAAGGAAAATAATTAAAAACCAGTTTCCCAGGTCTGAAGCCATACAACTCGCTGGATTTCTCAGCTGAAATTCCCAGATTCTGGTGCTGTTGAGAGAGCAGTTTGTGGGATATTACAAAATAAGCAGCAGATATCAGGCACGAGGCCATCAGATAAGGATCTCAGCCTTTGATTGTGATCAGCAAAATCTCAGCTTGGAATGTACACACAGAGCTGTGCCCCAAGACCACGACCAGCTGGGCCTTTCGAGCTTGTCTGTGCACTGACAAACATCTGCAGCTCTGGGCCAGGAGAGCTGGGGGATCAGGGGACAACAAACCATGGAGGGGAAAGGTCCAGCTGCCCAGAGGGGAAATCCCTGCCAGAGCAGTGCTCTCCTTGCACCCCGGCTGTTGCAGCCACTGCCTCTTCCTCAGGTGTTCTGTATGTGGGAGGTCCAGTGGTATTAACGCGGTTTATAATTATTAAACAGAAACAAAGTATTTGGAGGCATGTTTTGGAAAATAACCATTAGAAACTTCAGTTTCTGCTTACAAAGACACTGTGGAGTGCCCTTCCTCATGCAAGTGTGACTTCATGACCTAGTTCACATTTTTCTTTGAGATCATCATGTTTCCTCTGTGCTGCCAAGAGAGGCGAGCTCAGGTGGGGCACTGGGTTTGGGACACGGGACCTGGAGAGGAGGTCACTGCCTGGAATGACCCTCCCTCCAGCACCACACACCCTCTCACTGTCCTTTAGCCTGTGATGGGACTCATAGCTCATGCACAGGAGCTTTTTGCTTTCTAGGAACATTTGCTGTGCAACACATTTATTTTATTGAGAAATAAGCAGGCGGCTGTTTGCTTTTTATTAACTCTATACAGCCCCAAGAGCTATGAATATTGAAAACCTGGGGGTTGCTGACATCCACATACACTCCTGCTTGCAGATGTAAAATGCTGGTTTCTCAGAGAGATGGCAAGTTTAAACTGTTATTTCAGGCATGTCCTCAGGAAGATAAACATGATAAATCCACGTGTAGGGCATGGGCACGTGTCTGTCCCCTTTACACTCTAAACGTTGGTGGCCCATGCCCCAGGCATAACGGCATCTAAGGGTGAGGCAAAGATTTATTTGCAGTTTAATTCCCACCCACGATCCCTTTTATACAAGAGGAATTTTCTTTTGGTACAAGATAAGCCCATCAGTGACATCAGCAGCACCTAGCCCTGCATACCACAGCCCTGCTGGATTCCTGACACCCAGCCTCTCACCAGGGCTGGGCCACGCAGCCTCCTGAGTCAGCCCCTAACAACAGCATTTTCTGTTTTGTTTTGGTTTTTGCGTGTCTTCAAAGGCAATTTTGCAACTGCAGTTCTGGGGTAAAAGATCAGCTGTTGAAATACACCCTGGTGTCCCCGCATGGTCTGGCGTGAATGGAGGCAGCACAGCTCACGTCCCGTTGCGTGCAAGTGGCAAAAATAGCACAGGAGTGAGTGTGGGGGGCTTGTGAAAGCATCTCTGAAGGAGCAGGAGCACAGAGCACTGCTTCCAGCTCGCTGTCCTGCCTGCCAGGCTCTGCTCACTGGTTGGGCTACCCAGGGAGGGGAGGCTCTCAGGGTATCACACACTGGAGGGATTCACCTCCCTCCTCTGCAGGATTCTCAGTGAGGCAGCTCTCATCTCACAGCTGTGGACTGATGAGCAAAATGACAGTTACTGTTTGCTGGAGAAATATTTGGGGTGTGCTTGGATGCGTTTCTGCCTCGTCCTGGAATCTTTTGTGTGTTTCTGTATTCCTGTGTCAGGCTTTAACTCAGCAGAACAGTCAGAGATTTCTGTGGATATGGACTCCAATATTCTGGTAATTTGATTACAGTGCATGCCATGGATGGCAGAAACTGTTGTATTCAGAGGTCAAAGTTGTGTCCACACCAGTGAGAGAAGTTTTACACCACATGTCTGATTTGCTTCTCCTTTTCACCTGTCTCAGGAGACAAATGATTCATCACATAGTGCTGAAATATCTTCATCTCCTGGTTTGGGCCAAGATTTAAGAGTAGTTACCCAAAAGTTTCTTTTTGAGCTGAGGGGAAAGATCTGTGATGAATGATTCTTTTTCAGTTCTTCTCTCCTGCAGTTTATTACAAGATTATTTGTGTAATTAGGGGGCTCAGTAGTAATGTTGTTAAAATACAAGTGGGCACATTTATTGTTTCCTCCAAAAGGAAACAACCAGTCTCTAGCAGTTCTGGTTTTCCCCTGCCTCAACTGAACATTTACTGTTTTATGTAGCTAGCAGATTGAGGATAAAGTTACTTTTTTTCCCCCCTTTTATTTCTTTTTGTTAAAAAGAAAAGAAAAAAAATCCCCTCCATTCTCTTAACAAATGCTGAATTTTTTAAGGATATGGTCAGAAAGGGGAACTTAAGCTCAGCATAATGTTTATAGTGCCACACAAGCTTCAGGAAAAGTGATGTGCAGTACTCTTTATTAACATCTAAAAAGTCCCTGTGGGATTATAATGACTGCAGAGTAATAAACAAATAAAAGTAGCAAGATTAAATTGTTCAGAATATTTTTAGTGATGGAAAAAGCAATAAGTTTTAACCTTGAGAACCAAGGGAAGAGCAGCTTGTGGGTAGAACAAATACAATTAGGAATGGATTCCTGTTAGTGATGACTGGTTATCATTCATGGCATTACAGATGATTGTCTTATATAAATAAATTGTTAAAATAAGGATACAAATGAACAGTATTCACATGTAAGCACCAAAATTCAGAATTTCTATATTACAGTAATTTTTAACCTTCTGTTTAAATGACAGATCTGAATTTGCTTTCTCTTGTGGTGCCAAAGGACTCAGTACAGGCAGTGGGTGTTCCAGGCACAGAAACACAACCAGCCCCATCCCCAGTCCTCACCCAGGCAAAAACCCTTCTCTCCATCAGAACCAAAACTGCCAGCTGCTAATACTGCATTATTTTATGAGCATTTTTTAGTACTTCTCCCAGAGCTCTTCTAGTCTCTTTTAAAATGTTTTACAGCCACTGAGCTGTGGGAAGAACAATTGGTGAAGCTGAGGGGGCCCCCCCAGTGCCAAGGCAGTGGCCAAAGGCAGGATTTGGCCCAGGGGCTCCAGGCCCAGAGGCTGATTCACAGCCCCAGGCTGGGCACAGGACACCGTGCCAGCTCCTCGGGGGTGGCAGGGCTGGTGACTTCACTGCCAGCGTGGCCTGGGGCCAGGCTGCTGCAGCTGAGTGAGGAGCTGGGGTGACATCAGTAGGGCTGGGGTGACATCAGTGTTACTGTGAGGAGCTGGAGTGACACCAGTGGGGTTGTGAGGAGCTGGGGTGACACCAGTGGGGCTGTGAGGAGCTGGAGTGACACCAGTGGGGTTGTGAGGAGCTGGGGTGACATCAGTAGGGCTGTGAGGGTGCTGGAGTGACATCAGTGTGGCTGGGGTGACATCAGTGGGGCTGTGAGGAGCTGGGGTGACATCAGTGGAGCTGTGGTGACATTAGTGGGGCTGAGGTGACATCAGTGGGGCTGTGAGGATGCTGGAGTGACATCAGTGGGGCTGGGGTGACATCAGTGTTACTGTGAGGAGCTGGAGTGACACCAGTGGGGTTGTGAGGAGCTGGGGTGACATCAGTGGGGCTGTGAGGATGCTGGAGTGACATCAATGGAGCTGTGGTGACATTAGTGGGGCTCTGCAAGGCTGGGTGACACCAGTGGGGCTGTGAGGAGCTGGGGTGACATCAGTGGGGTTATGCAGGGCTGGGTGACACCAGTGGGGCTGTGCTGACACCAGTGGGGCTGTGAGGAGCTGGGGTGACACCAGTGGGGCTGTGCTGACACCAGTGGGGCTGTGAGGAGCTGTGATTCAGCCCAGCATTGCCCATCATAGAGAGGCTGTGGCAGCAGCACAGGAGCTCTGTTCTCCTTTGAGGAGCTCTGGTGTGCAGCAGGAAAACCTTGCAGGATGCTCTGCTCATTATCAGCTCATCTGCTGCTGCCCCAGCACTGAGAGCTCCTGCTCGCTTTAATTATTGCTCATGGGGAACTGCCTTCCCTCTGCCCTCCTTTTCCTTGTTTTTTTGGGGTTTTTTTTAAAGGAAGGTAGCTTTTAAGAGCTTGCCATGAAGATCTAAGTTAAGGGATTTTCTCCACTACAAAGCCCGCATAGTTTCCCAGGCCAGGTGGACCCGATAGCACTGACTGCATGCTGAAAAATCTCATCCCCACCCTTCAGGCACTTTAATTGTAAGCCTTTCCAGATACACTGGATAAACACTGTCAAAATGAACCTGAAAGGGTTGTTGTTGTTGGTTTAGCCCTTAAATAATTATGAGTTTGTCTGTCTAATTACAACATAATCTTGTTTAAACTTGGATGGCTATTTGCAGTATCTCTTAAATGAGGTGGAAGCAGAAATACTGGGGAAAAAAAAAAAGAAAATTCACAGTTCTTCCACTTTAAGAGAAGGAAAAAAGGAGTTTTTACTCCTGTACAATTTAATTCAACCTGACAACAAAATACTCTAACTTGGAAGCTACTGTGGTAGGATAAGGATGATAAAGAATAGTGTGGAACCTCCAGGATGCAACAGAAACTTAATCCTCCACGGATATATTTTTCAAACAGTTTAGAAATAGTTTAAGGTAATTTACGGGAAGACTTGAGTGACAAAGCACATTACTTGAAGTGCCTTTCCTTCACTAGGCACTTTCTAAATTCTTTCTCTTTCATTTCTTTACTCTCAGGAGACTTTTAAATCCAGTGAACCAAAACAACACTTTGTTTGTTGGTATAGCACGGGGCTGGCACCGATGGCAGACACTGCACCTGTTCCAATAAACTGGGGAAATGCAGAGATAAACCAAAGCACTCATTAAGGGGAATCTACTGAAACTGAACAAGTTGTATTTTGAATATCTTCCAGGAATAAAAGGAGAAATACATAAACAGACTTTGTTTTTACCATTATCAGTTTAAAATAAACTTTGTTTAAAGGCAGCTTCACATTTGGTTTATGTACAAAGGCAGACATACTTCTAAAGAAGTTATGATAATGCTCGATTTTCTTTAAGAAAGGCAAGTGATTTTATCTAGCTGCTACTATTCTGCTAAAGAAAAATTACCTGTTGGCAGTTAAACTAGAATCAGTTAATTCCCCTGTCCCTTAGTAGTGGCAGCTTTTTTTGCTTTTGCATTTTCTCACGTTGAGTAATATCACATTCTTACAATCTACTTCAGAATTATCAGAGGAACAACATAAACTAAAGTCCATCTGCTCATCTATTAATAAATAACTAAAATTATTGGGGGATGTGGGGGGGAAATTGTTTGGATCGTTAGCAATGAAGGTCCCTGCAAAACAGCTTTTTGCTGGGCACAAGGAATATGCTGTGTAATATCTGACAGATTATTAAAAAATCCTAAATAAGAAGAAACGTTAAGTAACAGATCCTCAAAGGATAAATTTCTTCAAACATTTGCCTTGATCATCAGAGCTTGTGCTGTTCAACATGCCATACATCTCCCTCAATTTCTCTCTCTCACACACACAGCATTAAATACAAAATGTCATGAAAATTCCTAAGTATCATTTAATGCTGGCAGCCCTGCACTGTAAAGCCATTTATATGAAACTGTGGTTGGCAGCTCTCACTCTTCCATGGGAACAAATTAACATTGGCATTCCAAACACAGGAAAGTAAGGAAATTAGAAACACAGTTTATATTTGGCCAGTGCTTTGAAATACTGTACCATGCTACTGATGTCAATTAATGAAAAGCAGAATTTTGCGGAGAGGGTCTGGTTTTGAAACACATTAACACACGTTAAACATGTTTGCACAGGAACTGGATTGTAAGCATCTTGGTTCCAAAACAATAAAGCAATTACACTAAAACTTGCAGTCTCAAAGTTGCCATTGATTCAGTCCACTCACTCTGGATCACTGAAGGATTTTCACTGACTCTGAGATGTAGATGGTACAAATGTTTAAAAAAGGGGTAAGGCACAGTGTGGTGGGGATCACACCCACGATGGCTTCTCTGTTACCTGCTGTAAATCAGGTATATTTATGTATAAATAATGGAATTGTAGAACATACACCCAAAAACAGGGTGGGGCTCAGCAAACTTCATGGTCCTCATCAATGAAACAAGGATTTCCAAAAGGGCTTTTTGAATTAGAATCAGTTCTATCTTTGCTACCTGCAACCTCTTTTGCAGCAAAGATTTTTACTGACAAAATATCCAACACCAAAAAAATCTAGATGGCAGTTTATCTCCTGGCACAATTCCACTAGCTTCAGTGGAATTACTCCAGCACGGAATTTGGCCCCGCAGCCTTTACAAGGCGCTGTTTATTTGTACTGTGATTCAGATATTTTGATACCAGGAATCTTTCAGCACTGAAGTTTCTCCATATGAAATATGTCTTGTATTAAGAAATATCAGTTTCACATTTTTGTCAAACATTATTTGCTAAATTCTGTTTGTTGCAAGGATGGGAATTCAGTTGTAGTTCAACAACATGGATAGGGCTAATAATAATAATGATAAGCAGTGACTAATAGGAGCTGGTTCATGTTTTGATTGTTTGCAGCAAAGGAAACTTCCCTCAGAAACAATTTCAAGATTAGGAGAGAAAACTCTGTGAAGCTCGAGCAGAAACTACTGCATGCTCATTATTTCAACACAGGGGCACTTCTTTGGCCCAATTCTGCTCTCAGTGGTGCTCATGTAAATCAAGAGGGAGTTTATGGGAATTACTTTGGACGTAGAGTTGTATAAATGAGACCACAGGGCCAGCTTCAGTAGAAATTTGACAATTTACACCAATGAAGACCTAGCCAAGAATTTTCTCTTGGGTTTCCATTTTCCCAAACTTAAGCATGTGCAGAACTTTATCCATGTGATTAGTCCTTGTGTGTAGTCTCGTTTATTTCAAACAGTTGAGAAGGAAACTCTTCATCCTGAAACTAATTTAAACAACTCTCTCATTTCTTTAGAAGTTTCTTCCATTTAGAGAAGAAATATACATATATAAAATAGCATATTTTATTTATATATAGTAATGGTACATATTTTTGAGATAGAGATGTAGTTAATTCATAAAACTACTTTGATGTAGGCCCTAGAGAGGAGGACTGGAAAGGGTTTAAAATATCATGGTCTCTTAATGCTGTATATCAACAGGTAGTCTCCTTATCTGGCATGCTATCAAAATTTGCTTACTTGTGTTCTTGCTCAGATGACTTCATCCATCATTGCAACTTCTCACTGGTATTCATCCAGTTAGGACAATTTAGAGGCATAAAACTAAATGTGTTATCATTTTAACCACAAATTAACAGTTTCCACATAAATATTAGCATTTCCTCACTTGGTTCAAGGATAGCAGCCCTAATGGCACTAACCGTATATTTGATTTAAACTAATTAAAAACAGGGGCTCTGGCAATTTAATATATTGATTTTACCAGTGGGACTTAAATCTTTTATAATAAGTGTACACAGCTGCAGCACTCACCCACCGCCACTCTCAAACCTAATCCCTGCATTCCTCCTGACAATAACATGACAGGATCCACACATCCCAGTATTAGCCTTAACCCCAGTGACACTGCCAGAATGTATTAAACTAAAACATCACAGTGTCCTGTTTAAAAGGAGCCTGTCAACGGCTCTGACTGGGCTTTAATAGTTATAATCTTTTTTTTAATTAATGTTTCCAACCACTTGTGTAACCTTCTCTCACACATCTCTCCCCGCCGACCCGAAAATGTGTTTCAGGCTTATTTCCAGGGAATGCAGTGCCTGGTTTTGTGCTGCCTGTCCAGAGGCCATTAAAGCTCCTTTGCAGGGGGAGTGCTGGGACACACACAGAGACACAGGCATGGCACGACTGGGGGCACTGGGAGCAGGTCCTGCACGCTCCACTGGTGCCCAGCTCCTGTTACCAGCATCACAAGACCTGGCCATCAAGGCTTGTCTCCTTCAAAGCCCTTTAAGGGCTGTTGTGTTTTGGCTTCTAAAGTGCAGCTCACAGAGGGGGATTCACCCCCCCAGGACAGCCTGTGTGGGAACAGAGCAAAGACCCTGCTCTGGGATAAATCTGCTGTGTGCCAGCGGATGGGAAAACTTCCAGGTCCTTTTTCCTTGCATAAGGACATCTGTCCTTGGCTGCTCCTTGCTCTGCTAGCAGCACACCCCCTGGCAGAGGTAAATAGTTCCTGTCCTGCTCTGTTCTTTCACACCTGGAAATTAGAAAATTAATTAAATTCTCTCTGGGTGGGTCTGCACATTCAGGGAATACCTGCTGGTCACTTGCTGCACGGTCACACCTTCACTTGGCTGTGAGCTTTCTGCCTTAGCCAGTGTTACACCACCAAGGGATATCCACGCTGCCCAAAACAATTATGGGATGTACCTGTCCAGGCTTGAGAGCTTTTAACAGAGTTAGGTGGAAGAGAAGAAACAAAAAGAGCTGAGGGCTTGGCCTAATGTATGGACACACCATGTGATCAGGACCAGGCATCCAGGGCTAACTTTTAATCTGCTTTGTTTCAAGTGGGAAATATGTGAAGATCAAATAAGTTCAAATCCAGGTCAAATATCCTTGAAAATCTTTGATTTATACAAGCAGGAAAATGAGGTTTAAAAGAAGTGATTATGAAAGGGTTACTAAAAACACAGCTGTACTCGTACTCTTATATCTGAGGCTCTCCAAAGAAAAACTGTGTGACATCTATATTAACCTTTGGCTGTACACCAATGAAGGCCTGTAGTGAGCTGGAATGCAAGGCAGCCCCTTCCAAATTTTAACACAAGCCAGGTTACAGCTGCAAATGCCTGCAGCCCGTGCTCACTTTATAAAGTATTCCCCGAAGGAAATTTTTTAACTGTTATAGAATCTTTTTCTAATACCCTACAGTGTTAAAGCCTGTTATTAAAGGGCAAAGAGATGGTTCTCTATGCCAAACACTTGTCAACAAAAAGGATAGCCAGATGGTATGAAATAAAAGGAAACTTGGGGGCTCTTCAGCTTCTTGATTTATATTAACAAAAGCCACTTTCAAGTGCTCCTTCCAAGAATGACTAATTCCCCCCCCCACCTCTTTCTTGCCAGGATTAAACAACGTTGTTCATTTTATAATCAACCACGAGACAAATTAACAAATTGCCTATCACTTGTGCCGACTCTTTTAAAAATATTCTAAGCAAGTCTGTTTACCAAGGCAAGTTTACCAGCATAAGGACAACGCAATTATTTTTAGAAGAGAAGGCCTAAGTCATCTAGAGGATGTTTACTCCTCAGCTGCTGTTTATAAACTTGAAATTAAACTTGTGCAGAAAATGCTTTGCGTTTTTTCAGTTCCTAAAATGGGTCCGTTTGTAAACTGTACTGGACAGGATCTGAAATTAAATTCCAAATGCTAAAATTACAGTAATAAATTTTACAAAATTAGTCAGTAATTAACTGGCTAACTTAGTCAGACCACTGTGGCTAAATTCTCTTTTAATTTACAAATAACTTCATTCTTGACACAACTCCATTCCCCATTCATCTTAGCACAGGTGTAAGCTAAGACAAAATGTAGCCTGTAAATTAACTGGTTATAAATCTAAATCTAATTAGTTGTCAGGAATTTACAGTAAGTAAAATTTTGCTTAGTACAAAGCTCCCTAAAACTGAGCACCTGTATTCTGGTTCCTCCCTACCAATACCCAGCATAAATTTTCTGGACTAAATATACACAGTATCTCCATAGAAATCAATGTGTGTGGGGTTTGTTGTTGGGATTTTTACTATGTAGCCCAGTAAATCTTGCAATGTAGTTTTTTTAAAAAATACTATTCCCTCTAAAATTGTACAACTCGATGGATGAAAAATATAAATAAGGCAAAAAAAGTGCTTTTGTAGATTAGCATTTGGAAGCCTGGAATTACCGTTTTTTATTGACTGGAATTTCAGAGTATTATTTCTTTACTCTCTTTTACTTCCTCCATTCTAAAATGAAACTTTATTATGCTGTGACACTTCCTCATTGTGATGGCTCTGGTATAGTAATAAAAGCCTACCTGTGAAATGCAATGCTCACAGAGTATCTCTTACAAAAGTAGGACACAGTTTACTACAGTCTGCATTTAGGAATTCAGCTCTGCTTTAAAAGGGATCATTGTAGAAAGTCTCCACAAAAATTCAGTTCTACAATAGATCTTCTAATTTTCCCTGAATGTCACAGAAAACTGTACGTCTCAAAGCAGGTGTTGTGTTTGATTATATATGGAGTGAGTGGCTGCTCTAATTCATTAAAACCTCCATAAACAAGCCTGTCTTTGTCCTATAAAGATGAAAGAGCAATGACTATAATGGGATGAAAGGTGTGCACAGCGATGAAGAAAGCTATTATAGATCTGTGTCCTTTTTAAACTCGTCCTGGCATGCACTGTTGACAAGGGAACAAAACAGCACAGATAAACCTCCAAAAAGTGCCTTGCTGGTCGTAATTCCACCTGTCCTTAAAACTCCTTTTAGTAGTTTCGTAGCTTTGCTTGTGCTTTTAGGAGCTTTGCTTGTGCTCTTACTACTCCCTGACCATGCTGACAGCAATTCAATAAAATAATCATTTAGGAGTTTGCATAAAGAACGCTCTTGCATTTCTAAGCTAACAACAAACCCTGGCGGGTGGAAATGAATGAATAAATCCACTGCAGGCACCAAACTGCATCAGGATGTTGATTATCGGGGGTTATGGCTTACACAGGTGAAACCTGCCCCATACAAAGTTCTCACGTAGACACAGACATATCCAAAATGTAACTTTTATTTCACATTTGTGGATCGATTCCATTCCTTTGTATTCAAACCCATCAGTGGCCTAAATATTAATTCTTTCTTACGACTCTTACACGAGCTGACAAGGAGACTCTTCCTTACATCGGCAGTGTGGGACAGGAGCGCTGCAGTTTCACTGATGATTCAGTAAATTACTACACCTGAGGAGCAGAGCTAAACTCCCTCCCATTATGTACTTACATGTTTCATAAGGTTCTTTCCTCTCTACTGAAATGGAAAGCAAAGAGTGAATTTCGCTATTGTTATTTGAACATCTTTGTCTTCTGCTCAGGACTTTCCTTGCACTCGGTGTAGGACCCAAGAACAGTGTTAGCAAGGTCACCCTTATCTTTAAAGTCAAATATTTGACTGCTATTGGTACTTTTGACTGCTCAAATATTTGATTTTAAATGTATCATTGCTCATCGGCTTAAGTATCCAGCAGTGACTAGACAAACACTGTAATTCCAAATGGAAAGCAGCAGAGTACAGCCCCCGGGCCAGATGTAATTCCGAGCTTCCCACTGTGCAGCTTATGGCAGTTAATAGGGAGGCGCAGCTCATGCAAACTAGAGCTCTCCCACAGCGTCCCGTGGCTCCTTATCATGCAAGAATTGTGCCGGGATGGCTACTGTGTCTAATAATTATTAACGTGTGGCACAGAGCCCTTACAGCTGCTGAGCTTTTCAAGTTAGTTAAAGTGCTGGGATTAGAGAGGTCGTGGTTTAGGTGGTGGTTTCATCTTTGCTGCCTCTGAAGTTCCAGACAGTGGAAGTGTCCAGAGCAGGGACATCCATAAATGTGGTAATGGATTTATTGGAGATCTCGGGGGTCTGTAATTCCTGGCAGGTTATGTGCCAGAGGTGTGCTCCTCTTGGCACTGTGCGTTTCCCTTTGTTTGGGACAAAGTCTGAGCTGATCTTGTTTTGGAAATACAATTCAGGTTCTGCCTTGAACTTGCAGGCACCCAATCTGTACGTGTGTGGTTTGAGAGCCGCGCATGATGAGGTCTAAAAACAGATAGAGCAGCCAGGTCTGTAATTATATATTTAAAATAGAATGCGCACCCTGACAATGTTTTACTCAAATCCGGCCCAGTCAGTCCACACGGGTGTGCAATCTACAGCGAGCAAATAGAAATCAGATTGGGCCGTGGCATCCAATTAGAGAGGCCTAGTGAGCCGCATACAAAGCGTGCCAGCTCTCGTATCGTTTGCATAAACCCATCCACATGTGCTTGTGAAAAGAGGCGAGTTAGCGGCATAAACCGGGGTCAACAGGAAAAGCTGCAGGAGTAAATAAGGATTTACTGTGGAATCCCTCCCAAGCCATTAGGAAAACATGTGCGAGCGGCTCAGCCGCTCCGGGCGCTGGGATGCCGCAGGGAAGCGTCCCAGCCACCCGTCCCCGCGGCCCCGGGGGCTCCGCATCCCGCGGGAGCCCCAGCCCGGCACCGGGAGCTGTGCGGGACGCGGCTCCCGCCGGGGTTTCGCGTCTTCCTTGGCGGTGCGGGATGTGGAGCAGACCTGCTAATGGTCCTGTTTAACTCCTACCTGCAAATCCCATTTCTGTCGCGCAGCAACTATCGAAGGGAGCAGACGACAAAGACCTCAGTGTGGAGAGAGGGGAGAGCTCGTGGCTGTCCAAATGTGGTGAGGGGAGCTCGGAGCCCTCTCCCCGTCGATGCCGCTCAGTCACCGCCTGGCAAGGCGGCCGAGGGCCGCTACCTGCCCTTCCTTGCCCAGGTGGGCTGTCAGCCACCTGACCCGCTGGGAAACAGCTCCCAGCCGGGGCCACCTGCGCCACCAGCCCCTGTCCCCCCGCCGGTGGCCAGGTCCCCGCTCCAGCCTCCCCCTGGCACTGCTCCCTGCCCGGTTGCCCCGGACCCAGCCCCGCCAGACCGGCACTCACCCAAGTTGACGAAGCTCATGACCATGTCAGCTTCGGTGAGGAAGTTGCTGTCCTGCAGGCTGGCCAGAGGCGGCCCCTGGGTGCTGAAGATGGGCTTGTAGGGGTAAGAGAAGCCCTCGCCGTCCTCGGCGGCGGCCCCCGCCGCCCCCTCCTCCACGGACATGGCATTGTAAAGGTCCAGCATGAACATGGGGGCCGAGTTGTGCTTGCCGTGGAGGTGCGGCCGCGGGCGGTGCGGCAGGCCGAGGATGGAGAGGATCTCCCGCTGCATCTCGCGGCGCTCGGGGCCGCGCAGCCGCCGGTGGATGAAGCTGGAGTGCACCTCGTTGTCCACCGTGAAGTCGGCCAGCACGCAGCGCAGCCAGAGGGCGGGCGCGGCGGCGCCCAGCACCAGCAGCCAGGAGGCGGGCTGCCCGCGCCCCGCCGCCGGCATCGCGGCTCGGCGGCGGCGGCTGCGGGGCGGCGCGGGGGGCGCGGGGCTGCCCCGCCGCGGGACGCGCCCCGCCACCGGCATGCACGGACGCGCGGCCCCGCGCTCAGCCCCCGCGGAGGCGCCGCAGCCCGCTCATGGCCCGGGGAGGCGGCGGGGCTGGTCAGCGGCACCGGCCCATGGACGGGGCGGAGGCGGCGGCGGCGGGCCGAGGCGCTTTCCCCGGCAGCGGGAGCGGAGCGCTGTGCCCGCGTCCCGCACGCCGCGGCGGAGCCGTGTGAGCGGCGCGGCTCGGCGGGGAGCGGCGGGAGGGTGTCTCTGGTGGGAGGAGCAGGCGGCTGAGCCCAGGCGCTCTCTCTGGCTCGCCCGCTGCAAGCCGCTCGCGAGGGAAAAATCCCTGGAACTGCCTCGAGGAGGGACGTCTGCTCAGGTTGCTTTTCAGGATGTTTGTGGAGGCTGCGGGCTCGGCGAGAGGCTGAGCCGGTCCCCAGCGCCTAAATTGCCGTGAACGTCATTAAGGAGAAGACAGCCCAGGAGAGAGGGCGGTTTATGCATAAGGAAGGGGCCCAAACTCCCACAGACTTTATAGATGCGAGTACATCGGCTGCCTGCACAAGCACGCGTACACACTTCTTTTTTCCTGCCTACTCTTTTTTTCTTTAAGAAGTTCAGATTAGAAGAGATCGCCCTGACAAAACAAACTCCATTAAATAATTTAAGAAGTGATGATTATAAATTCACCTACACAGACACGAAGTGTGTCAGTGCACAGAGCCCCGGGTCACTTTTTCCAGCTGGCGGTGGGCAGAGCTAATGGAGAAGCGTTAGAAATCCGAAGGGGGAGATATTCTCTATGAATGGTAAAACCGGGAACATTCACTTGAAATGAAACTATCAACCTGTGCACATGGGTGGTTAATGCCATTCCATCACCCCGCACCTTTGCCTTCCCATCTCCTTCTGCTCGTGGGGATATTGCCTTGAAATAGATTGTCAGCTTCTTAAAGCAATGACTTTTTTTAACTCAGTGGATGCAACATCTACAGTAATGCAGCTCCAGCCCCAATTAGCCCAGGTAGCTGTCTGCTACAACAGTAATTAATAATAATAATAATAATATCAGATGACAAATGTAAACTAATGCTTCCCAAATCTTACTTGGAAAGAAGGGGAAGCCAGGATGGTGTATTTGGGTCACTGAATCGAGCCTGAGGTAACCCCAGAAATCATACATATATACATTAAGTTTAATTAATTCCTTGGGCAAAGGAGAAAGAAGAGGGGTGGAGGCTAAAGCAGGTCAGTGTTTTTGGGGGTGTTTTTTGATAGATTGTTCTGTTAATATTTTCAGACAAGCAACATCTGGTAGTATCCAGCACCAGATCCTGCAACTCCTTTGGAAACTAATATTCAGCACTTCTTTTAGTTCTTTATGCTTCAAATCCTGGTGTGAACAGCAGGTAGCCAGTCAAAAAACTGCATGGGAATCAAGATGAATGAAATAATGTGTTTGTATGCATGCATGTGCACCTCTTAATAACAGGGAAACTGAGGCATCACATAGAAATGACTCACTCATGGCACTATTGAAATAGAGGTGGAACCAGCATTAAACCCTCAGCTCAGACCTAACACATGGTTAGGAATGGCTCAAGCTCGGGAGGATGGAGGGGGCAGGCAGGTTGTGGAGCTACATCCCCTTCAGGTAACAAGAAACACTTTGCCACGCTCACTGGTGCTGCTCAGAAATCCCCCCTGTAGCTGCATTCCCAGTGCTCCCCACGATGGAAACACCAGGACCCAGCAGCTGAATTTCGGCTGCCCAGTTAAGATCAAACTCTCCAGCATCTTTTGTACTTCCTGAGGAGCAGCACCAACCTGCTCTTCACCACCAGCATGTATTTGCCTACATTTCTTCCTTGCCGAGGGTGTGGTTTCTAGATCAATTTAAGCTGATTTAAAGCCAGGCTCCCCCTGAGAAAGATTTTTGTTTTCTCATCCCACCCCAGCCCAGACCTTCAGCTGTGCAGCCCCACCCCTCTGCAGTGCTGGTACCAACACACACAGGTCAGAAAGCTGATTCTGTTTTTAAAAATATTTCTTTTTTAACCATTTGTGGATTTGCTTTTGCTGAAGTAATTTTCTGCTGGGTCAGCCTCTTGTTCTGACTGATTCCATGTTGTGGAAGGAGGGAGGCCACAGGAATGCACAGCTGGGGGCAAGGAGAGGGTGTCTGGGTCAGGCTGCTGTAGGGAGGGCAGACAGATGATTTGGGATCTCTCTGCTCTCCCTTTCAGCTGCAGACAACTTGATTTCTCTTCCTTTTGTGTTCCTTGTAGACTGTTTTTCCTGAGTTGTGAGTGTTGGCCTTTCATCAAGCAGCAGTAGGACAAGGAGCCTTGCCTTTGGCATGGATATGAGATGAAAAAGTCTGCAAGGATGGAACAGTGGGCTGGAGAGCAGGTGTCTCTGCTGCCTAAATTACTTGCACTGGAATTGCTTGTAGCTCTCATTTAAAATCTGACTAAACTTCAGGTCAGTGTTGTGCTCTGAAAGAAAGAAAAGGAAAAGTGTGGGAGGTTTCTCTGCTCACTTGTTAACACCTTAGGTAACTGCTCTTGGAGCTGTAGGTGTCACTGGAGAAAGAGCAGAGAACAAAAACTAAACCTTGAAACTCTTGATTTGACAAATTTCTTGGAAAAGTGATGTTTGACACTATTTCCTTCTTGTTTTATCTAAGTGGTCTAGGTTAGGCCATATTAGCTATATTCTGATTAAATGCAGGATATGCTCTTAAAAGAGGGGCAATGTTGCAACTGTATCCTGTGCTTTTATAGCAACAGTTGGGAAAGTTTTGTACAGTATTTTCTATGATCCTGCTGCACCTGTACATATTTTAATAATTGCATGATAGTTTGCAATGGGGGTACTTTAAAAACCATTACAAAACCATGCCAGCAGCAAGGGATGAGAAAGCGAGTTTGTTAAAGAATAAGTTTTTGATGTGAAGTCTCCAGCTCTTGCCTTCATCTTGCTTTGGGACACAAAGGGCAGCATTTATTCTGCTGGATACAATAAAGGATGATGCAGCTCAAACTGCAGTGGTTCAGCCCTCAGATCTGAGCTTGAATTTCAAATACCTTTCAAACAGAAAGGCAATCCAGTTTGTACCTTTTTTCATGGACTACGTCTTTCTCTTCCCTCCTTTCCTGCCTGCTGTGTAAACCCTATCCTGCTTCCTGTAGGATCAGTTCCACACAGGTTGCTGAAATATTGGCACCTTCATGTCACTGTCTTTTTCCTCCTCCTTCCTGGATCAATTAAGGAACCAGTTTTTCCTCTTAGCCTTCTCTACTTCTTTTGTGTAGCCTCCTCTTCTTGAGAGGAAAACTAAATGCTTGTGATGAAGTAATCCCTGTTTGGTGGCACTTGCTGCTTCAGATGATTTCTATAAAATCAGACTTCCAATGTTTCTGGGGTTCTGCACAAGCCAAATTACCAACTGAGTAACTTTTTGATCTCTGTGAGCTTTGTGTGCACGCTCTTACCCGAGTTTGGTACCAACTACTGCCATTTTTTTGTTTGTGTGGAAGAGAGAATATTTGGAAGTGTGTATTTAGGAGAGAAATAAAGGGGCTGATTTAAAAACACGAAATGCACAAAAATGTGCACGTTTCTGCTTGGTGAATTTGTCGTCCTCATGAACCCATGTGAGGCATATGCCAGGGGCAGAATTTGGCCATTTGCATTCAGTTTTACCCAACGGGCAGTAAAAAGTGTGGGTTCTGCTCAGAAACTCATTTAATGACTTTTCAAAAATTAGACACAAAGCATTTTGTCCTCTTTTTTGCTGATTCAGTCTCAAGCTCCTTGTCTTCCTACTTTGATGTCCTCTTTTTAACTTTAACCATGGTTCTTTTCCATTCTGTTTTGCATCTTCTCTCATTTGTCTTGAACAAAGTGCAACTCCTAAATTATAGCAAACTTTTTTCTCCTTCCAAATAGTCCCACTAAACTAGCATGTGTTTGGGGAACTTTGAACTGCTTGTCCATGCCCTTTGCATGAAAAACATTAATACAGCAAAAATAATAGTACTATTATTTGTATAAGAATGCATAATTAGCTCACGTATTTTTTTACGCTGTGTTGGATCATTTTTATCAAAGGTTTCTAGTCATCTCTCCAGCATTAATACTGAGAACATATTCAGCAACATGGAGTTAATCACATTATGGATAAAGCTATTATATTAGCTCTAATCCAGGAATTTGAACAGATTTGGGGTGAGCTGTGCTCTGTTGGACAATACTGATCACGTTATAAAAATTAAGTGTTGATTCTCAATGCTACTGATCAGAGGAGAGTCAGAAGTGAATTCTGTGTTTTGGGCTGTGAAAAAGGCATTATTGCTTCTGAGGATGCCAGTGAAAGCTAAAATAGAATTTCGGGATTTATGAAATGGGGCTATGGCACTGAATTTAACATTCATCAGCTGGGGAAGGTGGACAGAGTTCAGTCCTTCACAGCTCAGCCCTTCACTTCCTAAAACTGAATCACCACAGGGATCCTTTTATTGCTATTTACTTCAGAGAACATTAGAAATTACTTCATGTTACCAAAACTTTTGCAGTGTTACATTTATTATGAATTGATCTACAATTTGAATACTGGCATGTGCTATATTTTCTGTATAAGTTTATATATTGGTATAACCATACATGCATACATATAGAAATGTACTTCTATAATCTCTTTAAACTTTATGCAACTAATCTATTTCTGCAGTGTAGATACAGCCATTTTTTAATGTATTGTTTAATGTAGACTCCAATATTGCCAAAGCAGCTCGAAGAAAACGGAATTTACTTTTGCACTGTTAAATTATTGTGTGCACACTTGATTTGGTTGACGCTTTTGGCACAAGCCCAGGTATTTCCTTGGTTGGTAACATTGTAATCTGAACGTCTGAGATCTCAGGCTTGTATTTGTGAGAAGCTAAGCTGGGCACGAGCTCGGACGTCACCGTTGGGAGCGGATTTGAGTTGTGCTGCAGCACCTTGGAAATGCGCCTCTGAAAATCTGCTTAGCTGTCACATTTTCTTACAATACATGGTGATCTTTGCTCCTACAGACATTCAGGATTCTTCTTATTAACATATATTTATGCTTTTTTCAGTTTTCTGCTGTTTGCATTCACTAAAGGCGGGGATGTTTGCTATTTTTTATACTGAACAAAAAGCACTTAAAACATACTCATTTTTTTCAAAGGGAACAAAAGAACTGATCCCAACCTGTGAATGCAATGGGATGAATTTGGATGGCTTTACTTTTCCTCTCCAGGCAGGTGCAGAGTAATACCTCAAAAGAACCATTATTTTGTGCCTTTATTCCAATGTGTACATAAATGCTTGCATAACCCTTGCACAGCTGCTGTACAAACTACTCATGCCACAAGTATTAGTAATCCTAACAGGGGAGGTTGCATGGAAAATTGGGGTGTGTATGCTAAACCATATGTACCATGCCCCTGAATCATAAAACTCGTGTTGCTGGAGCAGAGAGATCTTTGGAGACTGCTGGTTTTACAGGTCTGAAGGAAGCAGGATTATACACAACAGCTGCACCCCGCAGCTTCTCTCCTGTTGAGGCTTATCTTGTGCATTTCAATAAGCAGGAAACAGAATTTGCTCCAACATTATCTTATATGGTCTCAGCTCCTACTTTTATTTATATTTCATTTCCATAGGAACAATTCTTTTCACACTTTATTTTGAATACACATTAGAGCCACCCCAATTGGAAGTTTTGAGCTGCCAATTCCAAGCTGCATGGGGCTGCAGAGACACAATGTGCATTTTTTTTTTGTTTCTGGTTCTGCCTCTAAAATAACTTTATATCTGCGGTGATTTATAGCAGCGTTTCTGAACCGGTCTGGAGGAAGATGGAAGCAGGAGATTGATTCTCCAAAGCCCTGGCCGCAGCAATCCCAAGCCCTGGGCTTGGCCCAGCTCTGCAGGGCTGGGGGAAGGTTCCAGCTCCCGAGGGAGGAGGTTTGCCACATTACAAGTGAAGCAATCTCCCAGACCTTTAGCAGCACAAAATCATGAATCGGGAGGATTTTAAAATAATCAGAAGAGGCAGTTTGCTCTGCTGGCGTGTTGTGGGGCAGCACCGTGTGAGCAGATGGAGGTGCGGTGTCTGCCGCAGCCGGGGGCTCCGCGGGGCTGCGGGTGGAGCGCTCGGTGTCCCCGCTGTCCCTTTTGCGGAGGGTGCTCCGGCTCTAAGTGCTGCAGCACTTTATCTTGCCGAGACTGGCGCTTCTAAGTTTTCAGCCAGAACAAACGCGCTTCCTAAATGGTGCTCAGCGTGCACTGAGTTGGCTTTGTCAAGTGCATCTTTTCAGCATTCATCCAAAGCCCTTTCTGCAGTTGTCTGAGCCCCATAGGCGAATATATACTGTTAGACTATTAAGATAATTTTTCAGTTAAGACATCGTCAAACTGCAAGCGGGACAATAGAAACAAAACCCCTTTTGTTCTGACTAAACTGTTCCTAATGACCCCCTCTATAAACAGTGGCACCAGCGGAGGTCTCAACAAGGCTCTTCATTGAGCCCCCTTTCAAAAGGACAAGCAGAGCAGAACATGGGGCAGAAACTCTCCCAGTTACTGCACTTTACTCCGCTCTGGTGGTCTGACCGCAAGAGAGAATCTGTTGTTTTTGTTGTTCAAGGCACCCAAAAAGCATAATTTAAAAGCATGGGTTTCCACAGTTAGCATCCTATAAAGAGTACTAAATATTTGGGTTGTCGGGAAAAGAGCAGAAGGAAGCAGTTTGTATGTTTGTTTTTTTGTTTATTTAAATCAAGGAGCTACAAAATAGACTATTTAGAGTTGCATATAAAATTTTAACTTCTTTCCTTGGGATAAGCTGCTGTCTGTTAAACTCATGAAAATGTAAAATCCAGAGAAGTGAAGATTTGTACATTCCAGGAAGATCCTCACATTTGTTTTGGGGGTAAAAACCATCTTCGTGAAGAACATGTTTATCATGAGCAGGGGAAAGGCTTCGGTTGTTTAATGTGTACAGAAATTGAAGTTATGATGACAAACTGAAACCACCCAGGACCAAACTCCTGTTCTTCCAGCTGAGTAACTGCAGGATACGTGCAGCACAGGCAGTGTCCTCACACAGATGAGGGCTATGGAGATTTTGAATCACTTCCTGATTATTCCTGTCCCTATTTCCATGTCCTGAATACATGAAGAGAACAGCACAGGAGACCTTCCATTTCAACAAAAACCTGTTTACAGAGCATCTTACTGTCTGTAATTGGGAAATGATGACAAGTCAGACAGCAAACATCCCTAATTTGGGCGGTTTGGGAATTTACACTGGCTACTTTTGCAAGTAGAAATGCCAGTTTCTTTTGAAAGAAGTTGGGGTTTGTGTTTTAATATCAGATTTAATAAGGGTATTTCTAACTTAAAGCATAGGTTACTGCTTTATTTGGAAGCGGGAAGAAAGTGAGGAAGGAGAAGAGAGAAGAACATCCATTAAGACAGAAAGTACATATTGAATAAAGGCTAAATTATGGAGAAAAGTAAGAATATTCAGAACATCTTAAAAATTCCATGGTGTGATGTGGGTGTGAGGGTGCTCTGCCATTTTTGGGAGGAGTTCAGCAGTTCACAGCTCTAAGGTTTTGGGTTTTTGGTGAGGGATAATGCCTACACTCTTCCTTTGTAAAGTGTGGGATAGAAGGTTTTAGTGTGTCCTGGAAAAAGGAAGGATTTGGGTAAGTCCCAGGATGAAGGTCCAGTGCCCTGTGACAGGATACTCAGAGAAAGAGAAATGTCAAAGAAATCTCTAAGAGATTTTCAGTAGAAACAAAAGAATCTTTGTGAAAGATGCTGTTAGCAAGTCTAATGGAAGGAATGGGGACGCGAGGAGAATTGAGAGGATTTGCAAGTTGTTTCTGAGCCTTGAGGCAAGAACAAAAAAGCTGAGCATTTACTGTTTACTATATTTGGTAGGTATGGAAGAGCACTTTGGCCATGGAGGGAGCTCATAAACTGCAGAGCCTCATTGTCTCCTGACTGGCTGTTGGGCTGGGGGTAGAGAAAATGCTCCTGTTAAAGGACACTGCTGAGGAGGAGCAGCCGAGACAAGACCCTGCCTTTTGTGAAAATGCTGTTTTCACAGCAGCACGGCCGAGATCCACGAGCACATTGCCGTGTTTCCATGAATCTGATTTCATTTTTCTTGTTTGTATGCATGTAGGAATGATCCAGAATGTGGTAGCTCTAGTTTTCAGGATTAAATATGGTAACTGCTACGTGACAGCATGAAAGGACAGTACTCATTTCATTATATCTTTTCTCAAAAATACACATTTGAAGACAGTTCTTACTGAAAATTTCTAGGAACAAGATATTAACTGTATCTGACTAAAATTTGCTGCCTCAGAGAAGTCGAAGTGGATAGACAGAAGAAAAAATGTATTTTTTAAATCTAGCTAAATAAGTTTATGGGAATTAATAGATCAATCAGAAAAAAAAAAACCATGGATTTTTAACTGTTTAATGCCACATAAAGCAGATTTT
This sequence comes from Passer domesticus, assembly GCF_036417665.1. Taxonomy (NCBI): domain Eukaryota; kingdom Metazoa; phylum Chordata; class Aves; order Passeriformes; family Passeridae; genus Passer; species Passer domesticus. The sequence continues at coordinate 12,761,934 of NC_087489.1, read as the reverse complement.
AATTAGCATTTGATTAGCCACTCACATGCTTAGGGATCACATTAGAGATGGGATAGCTTTTAATAATGAAAAGCAAGTGTGTCAAAATGATAATTTTGTCCGGTTTTCATATGGGTACATGAGGCGAAAGTAACAACATGAACTTTATGTTAACTTTGACTGTTTTAAAATTGCTTTCTCTTGAAAGTGATGGATCTGGTTATACATGCATCTCCTGAGCCAAAGTATTCTTCTTACTCTCTTCCAAAAAATGTTGTGATTCACTTAGTTTTTAATAATGTTAATAGTTTTTTTATCCCAGTGCAAATAAAAGCTTATTGCAAGCTTTCAACCTATACTAACAGCAGTAGGACACAGGTACATCTGTGTAAAGCAGTGATCTTTAATGTTTTCTAATTTGCAGACTTTGGTGGCAGCCAATGCTTTATGTCATGCCAAAGCAATGTGTCTTATTTACCTTTTTGGATCCCTGTAAAAGCAGCTTATGGGCCCCAAAGGCCTGTGAAGTAATTTTAAAAATCAGTGATATAGGACAATACAGAATGCACAAATCAAATTAATTTTCCCTATACAAGAGCTAAGTATGTCTCACTCTTCTAAAGGCCAGCAAGTTGGACCAAGTTAGAAGAGAAGAAATGAAGAGTTAAGGGTGGTGCACTGAGAATTAGAGTTGACCAGAAACAGAAAAAAAAATCTAGTGTATAAAAAAATTAATGGTTTTGACATTTGTTTTAGATTTGTCACAGAATGATTTAAAAAACAAAACATGAATAGAAAGAATGAGACATCCCAGAATAGCCAACATCCAGTGGCTAGGGTATTTACTTGGGCCCTGTCCAAGGAGTGCTTTATGGGATTTGGAGCAGACATTTGACATAATGTTTTCAACATTATTTTTGTCAGACTGAAATCTGGGCTCTGTAGTGGGTTGAAAAAGAGCTTGCTTGGAGTCCTGTGCTTTGTAGGTGAGACTTAGTCACCAGCTGTTTCATCAGGCAGTTTCTCTTCAGCCTGGGGAATTTTATTTATTTATTTAAAAAAATAAAATAAAATAGCTACATGGAGAACAGACAGTTATTCTGTTGTGTTTGGTAGGGTGCTAGCATATATTTAGGTGTACTTCTGGCTTTGGGAATCTTATAAATCACCCCTCACATTTCTACTCCATTCTCATTCAGAACAGATTTTTCTCATGGAAATGTCTGAACCTACCTAACTGTATTTCTGTGAAAATCAGCAAAAATATACTTTTTTTTTTTTTTTTTGCAAGTTAGCATTTTCTGATAGAAAAAAGCACTTTGTCTAAAATTCTCAACCAGGTTTTCTGAGGTGAAAAATTTCTCTGTATTTGATAAACGTGAGGTGTTTACCTTCAGTATTTTTGTAGGTTGAAGGAGAGATCATAAGTGAAGTGGGCTCTGGGGTGATGAAATCTGGTGGCTAAATTTGTGGAAACTTTGTAAGGAATATTTAGAGCAAAATACAAGAAGATGGTGGTGGTTGTCTCAGCTCTTACTGAAATTAGGTTAAATTCAACATGTGAGGGGGTGAATCAGAAAATGTGTTGAAAGGTGTAAATTTCAACCCTTCTCCTTTGCTTTGCAAACAGGGATCTTTCAATCCAATCCTTTCATCCTTGTTCCCACTCTGAATCTCATCAAGCCACTGGACACACACGTTCAGCTTCTCTTTCTGGTTTAGCCTGCGCTCCTGCCAGCCTCCCACTGGTTTGTATTCCTTCCTTCCTTCTGTCTGACACCCAGGCCTGATCCTCCCACAAAGGCTCTTCCCCAGGGCTAGCACCCCTGGGCATTCTTGACTAAGAACTGAGGCTTGCAAGTGTCCCAGGGGACCCTAAAGGAGTTTGCAGAGGTGGGGAGCATGAGTTTCACCAGGCACAGCTCCACACCTCAGCACCCTCTGTTCGTCAATCAGCAGAGCTCATCTGAAAGGTGTTTGCCAGTGTGAGGCTGGTTTTTGGATTACTGGGCTAGAAATGGGATAACTGCTTGGAAACAGTTATCCCATTTCTGTAAATGAGGCTGGTGCAGTGCAGGACACTTTGTAATAAGGCCTGGTCACAGATCATGAATGCAGTCAGTGCCTTGTTTCCTAGAAGAATCAATATTTGTCACCAGACATTAAATGTTGCTTGCCCAACTCCCCAGGCAGTCAGAAGGTGTTGAACAGTACTGGGGGCAGCTGTGTTTGATGTCACATGTGTCCCTCAGCTCCATTCCCCTGGCCAGATTAAGTATCTGTAGTGTTTCACTTTTAACTGAACTATCTGGAAGTGAAAATTCATGCCATGCAGGGACAACAAATCCATCTCAGTCATCTCCAGCCCAGGATTTGGTGTAGCTGTGCTAATTCGCTGACTGAGAAATAAACCAGGGTAATTATCTACTGAGAAGCAGAATTTATTAGGTCTGATGCAAGTGTCTTGTTGTGCTCCTAGAACCTGGTCCGGCTTGTTTTTGAGACCATGCAGGTAGTCTGGACAGGTGCTGCACACACTATAAACAAGATTCTACTGACTTCTGGTCAGTGCAGATGCTATCACACCTCTCAGTCTGGTTCCCTAGGGAAATCACTTACACAATCTAATTATTTGTCTGACCCAGTTTCCAAGATGCTGACACATTTGTCACAGGTTATGTAGATGATTTGGAGACACTTACCAGTTGTCCTTACCAGTTTTGCAAGAATTAGCATCTAAGGAGAGGAAGGAATCCTTACTAATTCTCCCACTGAGGGAGAAGGGAGAGTTCAGCAATTGTTCATTGTGTTTGACAGCAGCAAGGCTCTCGACTGATTTGCACATTGCTCTGATATTCCTTGGTGAAAACACTGCTTCATTCAGCTGCCAAATCAAAAACAAAAGTCAAGGAATGGCTGGGAGAAGATGCCAAGGCATGCTAGGGTATTCCCAGGGAATAAGGGAGCCTGTTTATGTTCTTGCAGGGGGGAGGTGAGGGATGAAGGGGGCTGGAGGGATTGGAGTGGGATATGGTGGAGGACACCTGGGGTTATTCCAATAGGGAGATGTAAGAGCAGCAACATAAATCCATGAGTAAACAAGCTTCATTAGCTCCACTTTCAGGGAATAATTTGTTAGGAAAATACTGAATACTTAATTTTGCTGTTTTGGATGCATTTACACGCTGATTTAACCCTCCTACAATTCCTGTAGCAGCCAGGGCTGGTACACCACCTTGCTGTTACACAGCAGGCATCTGCTGTTATTTGACCTGAAAAGATCATTATAGGAGCTTTATTTGCTGTGCATTTAATAAAGCTGTGGCTGTTGTGACTATAACTCATGGCTCCCATGTCATTCCGCAGTGGTGCAACCAGCGATTCAGCATTCCAGGCCCATCAGTTCAAAGGGAAGCGAGAGGGACGCCAATGTATGCCAGAGCATTGCGACTTTTATTGCTCCTCTCCCCTGTTAGGAAGATACATTCTCGAGGGATTGAGAAGTACAAAGCATCCTCAGACCTTGTAGTGCAAAATGTAAAAAGTGATGTTATCTGCAGAAAGTGGACTTTAGATTCTATCAGCGCACATTTAGCATAAAGCATTTCCTATGGTAATGCCTCTCACTTTCCCAGACTTTTAAAGGCTCCAAGTGGCACACAGGCTGCAGACCTCTTTGTAATGTTAATGAATCATCTTAATGGACTGTTTTAGCAGAAACATTCATCACCTTTTGTCCCACAATGATTTTTTTTTGTTATACTTAAATGGTTAAGTAGGCAATAAATGCCTATCAGACCAACCACTATGCTCTAGTAATCCACCTCACTATAAATCACCAGTGGATTATTATTGTCCTGTTTAATTAACACTCTTAAGGGATTCTATCATTGGATAGACTTTCACCTTGCGCTAAGAAGGCATTAACATTTGAAATAAGAAGTGTGTTTATGTGAAAAGCATTAATCAGCATGACCTGGAACTGGTACTGGTGGGTTGGATGAAATATGTGCCTGTGTCCGTGGGTGAGGGTTGCTTACATCGGTTTTCAATGGAAGCTATGGAATACTTACCTAAGCCATAGCAAATGAGAGTTCCAGAGCAATCTTTAATTAGGTCTAAAAGACATTTGGCTATATTGGGTTGAAAACAGCAAGTTTAACAATTTTTATTCTGGTACTTAGGAAGGTAATGGTTTTGTGAGTGTAATGAGCTTGTTTGTGGTCCAGTTCAGTTTTTAGAGGACTGGATCAAAATATTTTTCTTTTTCTGAGGTGAGAGGGGAATTCTGATCCTGTTGCTCCTGTGTGAACTCTTTTCAGACTTCCCAGCCACAAAGAGTAAGCCAAGCAGCCAGAGTTCCTGGGAAGGGCAGGCGTGTCCGGAGGCTTGGATGCTCTTTGCAGAACAATCCCAGCAGCTCTTTTGCAAACAAAATTCCCACACTGAGACACGAACTCGGCACAGGATCACTCTCAACATACAAACATTTTTGTACCTAGTAAAGCTCAATATGGTTTTCTCCTCCTGGCAGAATATAAAGGTGGCAGCTTGGTTTTTTTCCCCCCTCATATAATACAATTTAATGCATTTACAAGTAATTTCCTCATCTTTTGTCAGGAGAGGAAGACATTTGAAAAAGGCTCTTGTTAAGGCACTGTTTCCCATCCATGAAATCTTATCCTGCTCTCTTTGATTTTGTTACATTGGTAATACCAGTAGTGCATTTACCAACTGCTCCTTCTTTGGATTCCAGCACTAACAGCAGCCTTGTGAGATAACCCACTGCTGAATTTCATTTTACTGACAGAGAACTGACATGTACAGAGATTTTCAGAGGCCTTTAAAAGTCAAAACTAGTAGCAGAGCTCAAGAGATCCTGGTTCTTGTCTGCACACAGACCTGGTATGCACATCCCATTCCTCCTGGCATTTTCATTCAATTATTTCCCAGTATGGACTCCTGCAAATTAAAGAACAAATAAAACTGCTAAGTGGAACACAAACACACTAAATCTTTTTAATTAAGAGATTGAATCTCTTAGTATAAATTCATTTCCTGAAACAAAACTCCAATTATGTAAGATTAATTCTTTCCTCTGAGATTGCAGGGATTTATTGACTAACAAAATCTTCTATTGCGTAAATGGAAATGTGCTTTTTAATGCAGCCTGCTGCTCAGAGGCAAAACCATAGGATTAGCCTTTTCACTGAGCATTTTTTCTTTAGTTTCATGCTAATCTGCCAGGTTTCTTTCCATTTGTAACAGGAAAGGGGTAAAATGGTTCATATCTGAACATGTGGTAAATAACACAAAACACTAAAGGAGTTTAAACAAGAAGAGAAATTAAACTAAGCTCCTAAAAAGCCTGTTGTGATTGCAGGAGGAATTGTAATGACAGAAATAGGAATATCATGCATTCAGGGCAGTGTTGTGAGGAGATGTGTGTATGTGTGTGTGCCATTGATCACACAACAGTTTTTTTCAAATCATTTAACACAGATGCACAAAATCCACAGAGTTTCAAGTGCAGGCACGTCCTGAGAAGAATCTCCTTCATTCCCTCCAGTCACACCCAGCTCATTAAATCCATCACTGCCTCGCAGTAAGCCCCAGGGTTCAATCTTTTCTAGAGCACTCTTACTATCCAACCTTTTAGCTCATAGAGTGGGCAGCCAAAATTTCATGTCTATGCATATGGTAGGACTCATAGCCAATATTTCCTACAGTTTCCTCCTCTCCATCCCAATCTGGATATATATAATAGTTTGGTTATGTTCTTGGGGGGTTTTTGAGCATTTTTTGGGGGGCTGTTTATTGTTGAGAGTTTTTTGGATAGGTAAAACTTCAGTGTTGCTTTCAAACTACTTTCTTGTATCCTATTCCAATGACCTGCATGGCTGTTTATTGTTTGAGCATTTTTTGGGGGGCTGTTTATTTTTGAGAGTTTTTTGGATAGGTAAAACTTCAGTGTTGCTTTCAAACTACTTTCTTGTATCCTATTCCAATGACCTGCATGAGGGTGGCAAGTTAAAAGGCAATAAAATCAGGAATCTGTGCTCCATGTAAGTAGCTGGCCATGAGAAAGTGCAGCAGGGCTGGATATTGAATGACTTCAATAGTCCAGCCGGGTTTTATCAGAACAGGTCATCAACCTGAGGGCTGCCTAAACCTGTTCCACTGCTTCCCCATTGATTAAATATCTGGAGGCATTTACACCTATATCAAATTCTCCATAATCTATTTTATCTTAATGACACCCAAGTTCTTTGTCAAGGGCAAAAATATTCCCTCCAGTGGTGAGAGAGGATGGTGTATCTCCTTAGTGTATTTCAGTACACTGAATTTCCTTGAAGCCAAACTATGATCTCAGGTTCTCATGGGCTGAAATATTAGCAGGACTGCAGGGATATAAAGGAGGCAAAACCTGCCTGTGTACACCCAGATGCTAAGGAATTTAAAACTGGATTTTTAAAATTTGATTGCAGACCTGACAAATACAGAGGAAAGGAAGGAATAGAGAGAATGTGTAGCTTGCAGCCAAGTTCTGATGGCCAAAATTCCTTCTGAATCTCAATATCTGTATCATCAAAACAAGACAAAGGGTTTTGCCTCAAGTTGTCACCTGTTCCTGTCATTTGGGGATTTCCACTCTCCTTCCTCTGTTTGGGCCCAGCCTATTTTCCTGCTCTTCCCCTCTGCCCCAGACAGAGATGAAAACATCCTGAGCACTGCATTCCCTCCATCTTGCTTCAGGCTCCTAAGTGGTTCTGTCTTTTTTCCCATTTTGCACTCTCTTTTCTTTCTTTTTTTAATTTTTAAAAATTTTTTTATTTTCTTCCTTGCATAGTCCATGACAATAGGAATCAGGGGAAGCAGTGTGGGAATACATTAAAATTTGGGAAAAAACCCACCAAAACCTCAACCTAGTGGCATGGCAAAGGTGGAAAAAGGCTGATTATTCACTGTCTGGCTCAACATCATGAGTAAGGAGCATCATAACTAATTAGGAGATGTTGGGTTCAAGAACACACATCTTTGAGAATGAGTATTTAACCTGTGGAACTCCCTGTCACAGGTTGTGTTATGTTAAAAATGTGCATGAAATCCATTAAAAAAACCCTGATGAATACAAAGACACCACCAGAAGTCCTTGAATATGAAGTCCCACCAGTTATTCCAGAAATCTTTGAGTCATAAACATGTTGGGAATACATCAATGAACACTGATTTTGTACTCTTCTCATGATGTCCAGTATTTCTTGCTGTCAGAAGGAGAATATTAGTCTAGGTGGACTTTGGATTAACAAGTATAATAGGTCTTATGCTTTTTATTAAGAATAGAGGGCAGGATGCAATTTATCCCTTAGTTGTCAAACAGGACTACAAAGTGTTGTGGTGTTTGCTCTCCTCTTACTTTTTCATCCCTTAATCCAATCCAGTGAAGTGTGGTAGATGTTTCTTATATTTTGTTGCCAACAGTTTCAAGAAGTTCACACAAAAGCTTCTCTCATCAAGAAAATTTATGTGTGGGCACATGAGTCCTTGCAGCAGTATGTTGAAGCACAGAGACATTGTAAAATCAGATCCAAACTGATGGACTCAGTACAACAGGGGTAAACGCTCAGGAGTGGGTTTAAAAAAGAAAAGTTTCAAACACTAATCAGTGTAATAAAACATAAATCTATATTTATATATCTCCAGACATTATCTTTACAATTACAAATTTTCTATGGAGAAAGCCTTAGTTCCCCTGTAGGCAAATCCATGCCTTGAGTTTTAACAGTATAGAGATAATTATTTCGCCCATGTTATAAACATTTTGTGTTTCTTGAATAGAGAGTCTGTATTGAAAGTATTAACCACTGGTCTGTGGAAACTGAAAAGTTGCAAAGGAAAGGAAACCAATTTTCTCAGTGGGTACTGAACAGCTGAATGGTTGGAATTGTGTTTGGGAAGCACTAAAATTGCTGTAAGATATCTGAAAAGTGCTAGTGGATTTAAAATCCTGAGGGAAAGGTGAAAACTTGCTGGTGTCACAAAGAGCCTTAAATGGAATATCTGTAGTTTGAGTGATCAAAATTAACCCCTTTATTCTCACACACATGTGATAAAGCAATGCTTAGATAAATACCACAGCTGATGTAACAAATACCTGAAAGTGCAGGTAATAATTACAAGAAAAAACCTGTCTTGATTATTCAAGTAACTGCTTCCAGTTAATTAGCATGCTCGTGGTTTTTGGGCCAATGGGGTTTTGCAGTTTCCTTTCAACTGAGTTTTTTTCAACTTTTCTTTTTAATCCCATTGGACACAGTGATGCAATAGTGCCCAAACAATTGAATGCATTCATTGTGAAGAACTAATTTTTGATTCAGAGATGATAGTCAATATTGCATTGCAAATTAAACACTATTGGGGTTTGCTTGTAGATAAAGTATTTATTCCTCAACAAAAAATGGCATTCTGTCAACTACTAATTGCATACAAAGAATTTTAAACAAAATCAGGTAACACCTGCATGTAACATTCCTGTAAGATTAAATGTGTGTAATACCGTAACCTGTGTAATGTTAAATGTAGGAGATATCTGAAACAGTAAGAAACCAGAGGATGGCAATTTTATTTTTTTTTCTATTGGGTTTTCCAGCTGTACTCATACTTGGGTGTTGTTTTTGTAGTTTTTGAGGGAGTTTTGGTTTTGCTTTTCAAAGAATGCCTGAAAAATGAGTAACATTTTTTCTTAATTTTCAACTGAACCTCCCACGCTGTGATTTATGGCCACTGCTCCTTGTTCTGTGCTATGACACTACCCACCCTGAACTCGGCTGTCATCTCTAACTGCTGTGCAGGCACAGACCAGTCCCTGGCCTCTGTTTTGCCAGGACAAAGCAAGCCCAGCACCTTCATCCCTCCATTTCACCCCTGTGCTCTTGACCTGGAGTATCCAGCACTGTTGATTCTCCACACTGCTCTAGGATTGGGGGAGCCAAAACTGGGCACAGCATAACCAGCCCCACCAATGTGGGTTTGTCCAGCCCCCCTGCCAGGTCCTGCTCTGCTCCATCACTGCCTTTTTCTGTGCCAAATTGGTACACAGAGGTGTCTGGGAGCTGCTCGTGCCTGTTCAAATCAGTGTAAAAGAGGCTTTGAGAGCTTCAGCCTTTTTCTCGTTTAGGTCTCCATCCCAGCTATTGGCAGAGCCATATTTTTCTGTTGTGCTTGGCTTTGGAGACACTGGCTTCTGTGCAGGACACACCAGGGGCAGAAACTCCATCCCTCTATTACCACATAGATAGAGGCATGGCTAGAAAAAAGGAGAGTATGACAGGTTTTTCCATGGATGAATAACTTCTGTGCCCTGGGGACTGTAAATAGCTGGTATAAATCAATGCAAATTGGCTATTACTAATCTTGCCAGTAATGAAGTGAGAATGAATGGAGTACAAAGATGAACTTTACATATCGTTAGCACCAATCTGCCTCGCTGCATTTATGGGCAAGACTCTACCTAGGAGGTCAGTTGGCAAAACTAACAGGTTTTGCTTTTGGAAATTATGCATTTGTGCTGCACAGAAATGTCTCTCAAACATCAAGTCCATTTGGGGATTTTACAGTTATGAAAACTTGAAAACAATTGTTTCATAATTTCTCAAGCACTCAGCAGCAAGTACTTTTATTACAGTGCTTTAGCATCACAGTATATAATTTAATCTGTTTATTACAAGAGTGTCATATAAAACACTGAAGTGTATAATTTCAGAGTAAAAGTTCACTTTCAGTTTAGCTCTCAAACAGAAAAAGGAATGATCTGCAACACAACCTGGTCAGTCATCCTTCTCCAGTCTCTGAATTTGAATGCTATACCCTTGTTCTTAAAAATGCATTAAAAAATGAAAATTTTTGATGTATTTGCCATCACAAAACAGCTGACATATGTAGAAAATCAATGTTTTTAAAGGAAGGTTCTCTCGTGCTTGAATCTTTCAGAGGGAAGAGCCAATATAGTGTAAGAGCAGCTGTTCAGCAACACCTATTATTTGCTTACATTTCATGACTAACATGAGGCACCCCATCATTAAAATGAGAGTTAGGAATTGGCTCTCCTGATTTACTTCCTAATATTCCATAATTTTGCTGAGGATATGATCTCATCCAGCTGTCCCCACTACCTAAGAATCTGGTTGATGAGCATGTTAATTTTCCTTCTGATGAAGTATCAAACTTCACTAAAGAGCTGAAAGATAATCTTCAGTTTAATTTATAAAAAAAGCTTTAGATATTATTTTCTTAGGACTAATGGATGGTTGATGGTATCTTGATGGTATCTTAAGCAATGTCATTTCTATATTTTTTATTTCTTCTTGACGTGCTAGGGTCCTAATCTTGCATTCCTGGCACTCAGAACTCCTCATGAATGGATCCAAACATGGAAACATTCCAGTACAGTGCATGAGAGACCCTGTAACATTACAGAGTAGAGGACATGCAGAAAAATGTTGAAATAATAAATTAACACTACATCAGATTTTTAGAAAGGAGCTCTGCTAACAAGTGCTAGACCCACTTGTCGTGCAAGGCACAAACAGGAATTCCCAACCTAGCACTACCAACCTAGGTACTGCTGGCAGCAAATGGCTATTTCTTGTTCATTTCTTGTTTATTAAAATGAATGTGCTAACACCAAAAAAACCCACATTTTGCGGAAGCACAGAACTGTTGTATATTTCTTTCTAACAACATGTATGATGTTACTACAAGGCTGATGACTGAGATGTGAGATCCAGCAGAGACTACAGCAAGTAATTTTGTTAATATTTTTGCACTGACTTAATTAGAAATGAGGGGTTTTTTAATGATTTAGTTAAACTGATGCAACATCCTGTAATGGACATAACCTTGCAGATGTAAAGATGTTCTTAGTATGTAAGTCATCATAGTAAATTATAATAATATATCTTATATTAGTAAATTAAATAAAGGATCTTAATCAATTGCATCATGAGCTTATTCAAAATTCTCTTTCTACTTTCCCATTTTGCCATATGTTATATATCAGACACAAAGTATTTTTCTGTAAAAAATAAACCAAGATTACTACAGCTATGCATGGACACTGTGCATTTCTCCATGTGGGAAAAGTGACCAAAATAGTTATTTCTGAATAAAATATCCATAACAGCTCCCTGTGTGGATATTCTAGTCTGGAAAAGTCATGGGTCAAATAAGTCAGTGTAGAATAGCTGATCCTGAAATAGCAATTCCAGTCCACTTTCCAGAGCAGAAAAGTCCTTAGTCAACAGCTCTAAAGTCCTGTTTCTGCCAAAAGATTTTTCTCTTTGGAGAATAATATAAATCTATTCTATTCAATTCTTTAAGGCCCGAATTCTGCACTGAACTCCCTTTGGGAACAATATGTGCGATCAGTCAGGGAGAACTTTATATTACAGGAGTTTGTATTTATGTGCACAGACTCCATGGTTTTATTACACATTTCATTAACACCTTCCTGTGGCTGTGAGCTGTACACACTTTTGGCTGTGGGACATCTGGGTGATTCCTCTGTCCCAGAGCCTCCTAGATCCCTAAAGCAGCAGGCAGAAAGTTGCCTGGAAGAGGATCCATCAAACCAAACCCAGGGTGTTTGGTGGCAGTCCTGGCCAGCAGCAGTGGGACAAGGAAAACAGGGCAAAATGTCACCCCTTCCTCCATGCCCAGGTACAGGGATGGGTCACAGCAGTGACATCCAGCTGACACTTGGAGTTCGCTCTGAGAACTGAGAAAAGAGTGGTCTGTGCAGAAAGAATTTGAAAAATGTTTGAATGGGTTAAAATTGTATCCTGAAAAAGCAGCACAGAGTCTTCACTGAAAGCTGACCAGCAATCTCATTGCATCCAGCACTGCTTGTGAGCAGCTCGGTAAGACATGCTTTAGGCTGAATTTGTATTTGTATTTGAATCATAGTTTTTCTCTTCTCCAGTAGAGAAAAAAAATAGAAAAACTAAGAAAATACCTTTATGCTATTTTTTTATTTGATATACTTTATACTGAGTCTTAAGACCCCCAAAAGCAAAGGCTGCCATTTATCCAAAATTACATCACAGTGCCCCTGGCATTTTTGTGGTGTGGACCAATTAACATTAGTAGCTCAATTAAAATCACCAAATGCATTTTAAAGAATGACATAAGGTTGATTTTAATCGAGACTTCCAAAAATGAAGTAGAATGTTAATCAACTGCCCCACCCACTATTTATATGGCCCACAGCACTCAGTGTCAGAGCTCCTACATCATCCTCTGACTTCATTTTCCCCAGGGTTTATTAAATAGTTAATAACAACTGAAGTCCACTCCAAGTTTTACCTGTTGGCAGAAATCTGGGGTCGTGACACCACTAGTGTAGCATTCCCATAAATGCAGCAGATTTAGGTTCAAATAGTTTTAATGTACAGCAGGTGGCATTTTTGTACTTAAAGAGTAAAACCACACCTGAGTGTTCATGCTTTCTAGGATTTTGCCAACAAAAGGAAAACAGAAAATAAGACAGTTTACTTTTTGAAAGCCAGAAGAAATGGTGCAGCTGTTTTCAAGACAGCTATTTTCGAGCTGTCATATGAGCATGGAATAGAAGCCATTCCTGCTTTCCAGTTATATTTTAGTACAAATATCTTTCATTTGTTTGTTTCCCCTTCAACACATTTTTTTAATCAGAATTTTTCCTAATAGGCTGGAGGAGTGTCCTATCTTAGTGTGAGACCAGTTCAGGAGAGAGGGAGGAATAGTGACTAAGTTAGTACTGGGCAAGCTCAACCTTCTCAGCATGTAAAAATTATGTGTTCAAATGTTCAGTCACACAGAGCTGCCTGTTTGTAGCTTAACTACTATGAGTGCATGTGGAATTTATGCTAAATTATTTAAAAGTAATACTTTGTTTAATTTATTTTGTGTTTCTTTGTCTCAAACACCAATTTTGCCCTGCCACGAAAAATACTTTATTATCCCCAAAAACAGAAGAAAATGTGGATCTCAGAATTGACAGAGGTTAGATGAAAGGTACTTTACCTTTTAAGAATGGTCTGTAGAGTTTATTTTTAGCTGAAAGATAAAATACCAAAAGAAGGGATGGTAACAAAACCCCACTTCCTCTTACAGTGACTTGACTCACCACAGAATAAATACTTTGCAGGTGTTTCTCACTCTGGAGCCAGGTAGACTGCACTCACACATTATTTTTGGGTTGTTCTTTTTAACCACCAATGTTATTTGGAAGGAGTTATCCCATTTGAAGTTGTGATCTGTTAGCAGTGAATGACATTTCATCTCCTATTTCTCTGGGCTTTGCTCATCAAAAATAGATCAGTAACTTTTCATGCAATTGGCAGGTGATGGATGCTGCTCCTGTTTCATCGCAGTGTTAAATTTAACAGTTTCTGGGTGGTGACACTTTCTCTGGCAGCTGTGGTGCCATCTACTGCACAGCTTGGTAGAGGCAGGAAGAGAACTGATCCCTCCACTGCTGCCTTCACTTCTTCCTTCCCATCTTAACATTTAAAAGTGGTTCCTCATTTGCTTTTCTAGTAATTTTCCTTCTTACACACGTGAAAAAAAATGTATATAAATACATATTAGAGTATATATTTATGCATATTTATCTATAAATGTATATATGCGTATTTCTATAATTTTTTTAAACATATGCCGTTGATATCTGGAATTTAATTTTGAAAATATTTTAAAAAGGGAAAATAATTAAAGAAAGAGAAAAATAATCTGCTAGTTTATTTCTTGATTGTAGTTAATTTACTTATCATGTTCTGGATACAAATTTATCTGGTTAGAGATATTTATATTTACATATATGTGTGCAGTATTAAGTTGGAAGCATGGAAATTTTTGTTATTGTTACTTGTTTTTGTTAACTCAGATATAAACAATAAGTATTTTAGTTGGGTTTTTTAATGATTGCTGTTTGATGCTGTGAAGAAGTAAGTAGTTAAATTGGCTTCTCATAAATTGGTCTATTTAGTTTTGTTTGCAATCTGTTGCTGGGGGCACAGTGTAATTTTGGCAGTTCTGTATTAAAAAAAAATCTGTTGATTTTGATGTAGAGTTGTTGGAAAGAGCTACAGAGATTTTACATAAATATTTCCGGAATGATCTCAAGATACCTAAAGGCCAAAGACTTAAGATGAAAGCTCTGAAAATTTCAGTTTATTATTTCCCTTTTCTTTGGCTTTCCTCTGTTAATTGAAGCACCTTGTACTCATATCATCATAGCCTGAGGTTTTCCTTGAATAAATCAACGCATGAATTTTTTAATTACCTACTCAGGCTGGACTTGGATTGCTCACTCATACGAGTACCAAAGAAGAAAGGTTCAGTGGCAGTAGCTAATGGAGCAACATTTTAAAAGCTACATCATCTAATTTGCTAACAAGTCCAAGCATCACCACCTTTGAAATGCTGTTGGCTGTGAGCTGGATTGAGCACAGCTTCCAATACTGCTGACTGCTGTGCACTAAACATGATGTTATCAACAGCAAGCTTTGAAAATTTTTCCCTAGAAAGGACAAGCCTTGTGATATTTATCTCCTAAGTAACTTCTAAAACTCTCAGAGAGACTTCTAATGAGGAATCAATTATGATGACATAGTTATGAGCTGAAAATACAACTTGGCCTATGGTAGCTGCAAAGGTAAGAGCAGTTAAAGTTTGTGTTATTTGGGGTTTTTTTTGCCATGGAGCTGCTGGAGCAGGAGCCCTGATCTCTGCACACAAAAGCACTGCAGAACCAGAGGGTGCCAAGGGCTGCTCCTCTGGCCCGCATCAGGATTCCCAGCAGTGCTGCATTTTTTTTTCTGCAATCACCAAGAATTTAAACATTCTGAAGTGACAGGCAGGATTTTTTGCAGGAAAAGCTGAGCATCTAAAGGTGAAATGCACCAAAATACTCAGTGTGTGGGGTTTCTTCCCAAATTCACCGTCTACGGCTGCCTGTGTCACCCATCGTGCAGCGCTGCCCTCTGGCCAAGCACGCCACACGAATAACAACAATCCCAGTTCAGCCCTTACAAAATTTAGCATTCTTTTCTTAAATTTCAGCTTCTCTGGAAGCCAGTGATTCATGACTCTTAGAAATGGGGTTTATTGTTTGTTCAGAGTACAAGACTTTAACAGCGTATTGAGAAAGATTTGACAACATATCGCAAGACTGCCGTAAACCTTCGGAATGCTGAAGGCAAATGCTAAAAAGTAGCACTAACTCTTTAGTTCAACTTCAGTAGAAGTTGAGTTCCACTTTGGGGAAGGATGTGGATATTTCAACAGCGGGAGCTGCACCGGAGTTCCATCTGCCTCAGCTTCCCGCCATTCAGGAACAGACATTTGAGATTCCGGGAAGAGGAAAATGGCTGGATGAGGAAGATGGCGGCTGGATGGATCAGCTGTTTGGCCACTTCCAAGCCAGCCTGGCTGGGTTTATTCCAGAAACCGGCGTGCTGTGGAGTTTGTGGTCAGACATCAGCTCCATGGACGGGCCTGAGGGCAGCGTCCAGCGCCGGCCATGGCCCAGCGGGGTGGGCGGGGCCACCGCCTGTCAGTCAGAAAAGGGCGGGAAAAGCCCTCAGGAATCCAAGCCAGCCGGAGCGGCCTTGGCCAGCCAGGAGAGCAGGGAAAAGGCCTTGGCAGGTCTGGAAGGGTGGGGAAAACCACTGGTAGGTTAGGAAGAGTGGGAAAATCTCTCAGCTGGTCAGTCAGGATTGGAAAAGCCCTCAGTTGGGCAGGAAGGGTGGGAAAAGCCTCAGCTGGTCAATCAGGGTAGAAAAAGCCCTCAGCTGGTCAGAAAATGTAGGAAAAACCCTCAGTCAGTCAGAAAGGTCAAAAACGGCTCTTGGTTATTCTGGAATAACCAAGAAAAGTCCTTGGTCAATTCAGAAGAGTGGGAGAATCCCTTGGTTGGTCGGGAAGAGAGGGAAAAGGCCTTGGTTGGTCTGGAAGGGTGGGAGAAGCTCTAAGTTGGTCAGGAAAAGCCCTCAGTCAGACCGGTTGGGTGGAAAAAGCCCTCAGGTGGTCAGGAGAGGGTGTGCCAGCTCCTGCTCTTTATAAAGGGAGGGAGAAGCCCTAAGCTGGTCAGTCAAGGGGTGGGAAACCCTTGACTTTGGTTTCTACAGCAAATTTCTGCCTTTTCTCTATGATCTGTGGTTTGAGCTCAGGTCATGTGTTCTACATCCAGCAAGCAGAAAGGCCATTTGTGTGATTTCCTTTTTGTGATTTCTGTGATAACCTCTTTTTGTCTCTTTTTAACAGGGCTTCTTCCCCATCCAGAGAAGCTGGACTGACCTGCACCAGCTTTAATGGAGAAGCATGGTCTGTGTCCCACTGAAACTCCAGCTGGGAACAAGGCCAGCTTCAGGGAAACAAGTCTGTCTGGTCAGGACAGCCAGGTCCCCAGGTAAAAAATGCAAAAAATGGCACCTCCACTCTATTTCTGTGGTAATGCCTAAGTAGGTAGGACACTATTGCACCAATGCTCATGCTGAATCAGAAACATAATCCAATACAAAAACAGATGGGGTCTTGGATTGCAAACAGCATCTTCATTCCCTCAGACCTCTCCAAAAAGCCTGTGGCTACAGAAATACAGAAAACTGTGACAAAATGAGCATACTGAATTACACCAACAAAAAACCCTTGTCAATTTTTAAAGAGTCTTTCTGCACACAGTACATCAGCCTCAGCAGCTAGAACAGTCTGGGAGTATCATGAAGGTATTTTAAAAATAAAAGGATAATATTAACATAATTATTTGTAGATTTCTTGGTCTCTGGCTCATGACTTCAGCGATACACAGGCCTAAGTTTTGGAGTGTGTTAGTTTCTTTTGGAGTGTGTTAGTTTCTTACACTGCAGGTTTTCATTTGTTACTGTTTCTTTTATGTATCTTTTTGGCTTGCTAGAGGTGACATAATATTAATATTTTGTGCTGTTTATGTTGAAGATCTGTTCTCCTTCTATACAGAAACAAGTGTCCACTCTGCTGCAATCTATTAGAAATGATCAGGCAAACCCTGTGAGCTGTGCAGCACCTTCCCTTTCTCTGCTCACATGTCATTGTTAACTAAACCACAGTGAATTTTAAGTAGGCATACTTGGCCAGTGTCACATACTTGCTTATTAAAATTCAGATAATCTCTGCAAAAAGAGACAGAATATCAGCAGGGGGTACACAGAGAATTCCTATCCTCTTCCTCCTATTTTACATTTTACATATTACATTTCCAATTTCTGTTGGCTAGCAAAAGGGAAACTTGGGATTGGAACATAAACCTGGACTTGCAAATTCTGCAGCAAACTCTGAAATACATCTAGAATATTAAGATAGGTACAGTGGACAGAATAAAGTGGATAAGTAAAATGTTTATGAGTATCAAAGCAATGACAGGATTTAGAATTCCTACCTATCTGTTCTTTCACCCATCTGCCCATACAGATTTTTATTGTCTTCAACAATAATTTTTGTTCTTCTGGAAATTTAAATTGCTCTAAAAAATTATAATCTAGTTTCAGCAATGTGGAGGGAGCATGAAAGCTGAGCTATAAAATGGAAGAAACACATTCAGCTGATAGAAGGAGCTTTAATGCCAGCTCATTCTTGTTTGAGGAGACTCTGCTTAATTTTAAAAATCATTCATGCTGATTTGAGATAATTCATTTTGTGTGGCATGCACTGGTATTGACTCATCTTTTCTCTGTATGTTACTTAATGACAGAATTGATAAACCTGATAAACTTTGAGCTAAAATAAGTTCCATGAATTCTTTCATTCCTACCTAGACTCAGGATAGTGCAGAGTACACTTGTAATTTTAAGGACAGCTGAAACGCTGGAGTCAGATTGCTTATGAAAATAAAAAGCATCTGTCATAACACTCAAACCAGCCTGGAGTTTTACTGTAAGGGATCTGCTGCAAGGCTGCTTTGTCTTTTTAGGTGAAAGATACAGATTTGATTCTTTCCATGGTGTGTCTGTTGAGACTGAGCCTTCATGTAATTAAAATCCTTAGCAGTTAGTCCAGGGCAGCAGATCAAAAGGTTAATGTGCAATGGTACAACAGGAAGTATTTGTAGTCCTGAACACTTTTTAAATTTATAGCATTTAAAAACAACTTTGCCAAAATCATGGCCAAAGCCAATATTACCTCATTTATAGTAAAACATTAATCATTAGTCACAAACCAGCCAGTTGGTCTAGAAGTTCAGCTGGTGAAAAATTTGATGGTACAGGATTGAACAGAAATATACTTTACATTGTGTCCTCTATTCATGCATTTGCAAGGGAAAGGCAAAGGTATTAGGGAAACTGAGCAAAACACAATTAAAAAATGAAAGTGTTTCTCCACATTTCTGAACCTTAAGTACGCTGTAAGCAGTTTTGGCTTACATGATTTTTGAAGGAGTGGGGAAATTTAATAAAACTAAAAGTAGAACTAGATTTTATCATATGATCTGTGTTGTTAATTCTCTTTGTTTCAGTTCTGAGGTTCTTGAAGCAATAGAAAATGTTATCCAAGGTGTACTTCAAAGCCTGGCCCAAAGAAAAGCACCTGTTCTCACAGTGGCTAACAGAACAGACTGGAGGAACATAGAGTAAGTAGTAAATATTTAAAAGCCCTGCCTTCTATTAATACAAATGCCATGAATATGAATTTGATTATGTAACTTCCAAAAAAGTTAATCATACATAATCATTCTATAAGCATTAGAATCAAGAAATAATTGCAAAAAGTAATGGACAAATAAAAAGTAATGCTTAGTAACCACTCTGAACAGGCATCATCATGTATTAAGTAATAGCAGACCACAGCACAAAGGGAAATGTAAAACTACTGTAATAGGGGTTGGAAAGGAAAGGGAGGTCCTATAAACAATCCTTGTCTGGAAGCAGTAGAAACCAGAAATGATAGGTTGTGTTAGAGTGAAAAACCCTGGTTTAGGCTGGAAGAAATTACTGGTAATTCTGTTCTTCAAACCCTTTGAGTGCTTCCTACTTTCTTTTCCTCTGCTTTTCCTCATGGTATCATATTTCTCAAAATGATAGAGATAAACATATCCTTTTATTCTTCAGAGAAGATGCATCTCACCTCTCCCAGCTGTGTGTCTTACCAGTGTGCTAAGTTCGCTACCAGCAAAATAAAACAAACCAAGTTTCCAGAATATTATCTAAATTTCAGATTTTCTGCCAGCTGACCTAGACAGGATCAGAGAAAATAAACCTGTCCTCCTTTATAGCACATTCTGTCATTTCTAGAAGTTGCTTGTGCAACAGTGTTTTTCCAAGGAGTTCATTTAAACTGAAAATCATCAAACCTGAGAAAAGAGCTGATTTCTACAATACATTAGCAAAAGAATAAAGACACAAATCTGTCTCTGGCCTTGTAAGAGCTTTGGACATCAGTGAGTTAAAGGATATTCAGCTTGATAAGATTGCAGAGGTGCTTGTTGTACATGGACACATTACAGACACTTAAGGTTGAGGAAGCACAGCAAACTTTCCAGGCGTAACACTCTGGTGGAATACTCATTTAACGAGAACAATAAACTTCTGCCAATCAAAAAACCTGAGAGGCCTGAAGGTAATCAGTTAACTGAAAAGCTTGTAGGTTCCAGGGAATTTAATGGTTTGTGTCTTGATAGTTTGACAAAAATGTTTCACTCAGATGTCTGTAAAATTAAAATACTCTTACAAAGTTTTGCAATTTTTGGCAGTCTTTGGGGAAATGGCATTCCATGCTAGAAAAACAAATGTGAGCTGTTAGTTACCATCTGAACACATATGGGGGAAAATGTTCAAATTAAAACGAGTTAAGATCACAGTATGTTAAAAATAAGAGTCATCAATCACATCAAAAAGAGCAGAACCATTATTTCTGGTGGAGAAGTGTAATCTCAGATATTTTACAGAAAACTACCCTGCTGGAATAAGCACAGTCCTGGGAAGAATGGGAACGATCCAGGTTTAACCTGCGAGTAATTCAGGGTAATCTCGATTACAGTTTTCCTCCTTTTCAGTTACAATGTCGGGAACAGGCAAGGGAAAAGCACAAATGACTTTAAAATGTTGCAACACAAAGGCAATAAAGTTACTTTAAAGCTGTCAGGCAGATGCTACACGGGCTGTCCCTGTGGGCTTGTGCAGCGTGTGTGCTCTGCCACCCAAAGGACACACGGAGCAAAACCTTGCACAAAAGGATTTGGGAACATGATGTGGTTAGGGGATAAAATTATAGCCATTAAACCACCAGCACTTTTTAAATCGACATGCAAAATCCTGAAATGAAAAAGAATGCTTTAATGGCAGGATCATAAAGCACTGACTTACTTTAAAGTAAAATAATGGACTGTCCTTAAGAAAATAACTGATTCTTTCAGTGAAATGTGCACCTTCAGATGTGAAATGGTGAAGCATGAAATACTGGAGCTCCTTCAGGTTAAACAACTGTTTAGATACACCCCCTTTTTGTTTCCAACCCTTAGAATACAATTAAGTTATCCTGATAATAATTTAAGGGCATAATCTAGACAGTATTATTGTATTCTGAAATAGTAACAGTTTTTCATACAGTCTACATCAGGAAGCCACTTGTGTCAGATGATTTTTATTTTAATAATGATTCAGATTTTTTCTTCTCATTTCTTCCTTTGTTTTCATACTAAGTAATTACTGGTGCTGATATATTAACAGTTCTAAACATGCATAAAATTATTTTCTTCTATTTCTGTCTGGAAACTTATCTGCTTTATACTTTAATTCAGTCTTGAAGCATCTTCCTGAGAAACTCATTGCTGCCTTTTTCCTTTGTCCACCCCAAGCCCACCCAAGCTGATGGTTTCTGTGCTGAGTCTGAAAATAGCCCTGCTGTATTTGGTCATAGGAAAGGGGTTTCTGAGTCTGAGTTACCTTGCAGAGAATAATTCACCTGTACTTAGGGAGTTTGCAGTTTATTGTGTTTGTTTGCATTACGTCAGATTTAAAGATTCTGTAGGTCTACAGATGATACCAGGTTGTACTGCAAAACAAATAAGAAGTGACTGCCCTCAATCAGCAAGAAGATTTGGTAAGTTAAAAAAAAGTCCCAAGTGGAGTTCCTGGGCTTTTCTTTTTTTTTTTTCCCCTTAGTTCCCAACTTCCTAAAACACATCCAAAAATTAAAATGTTATGCACTACAGTTTGGAAGTGTGTGGCTGATATAAGCTGATACTATGATCAGCCTTTCAGCTTTTTTTTTTTTCTCCTCTATTAAATTATAGTGAGTGACAGTGAAATTAATACAATTTTCTTAGAGTTTCTCCCCTCCCTTAATGGATATCAACTAAAGTCTTATTCAATAAGCATTAATGTAAAAACATCACCCTTCTTCAAAAAGCTGGCCAGAAAGGAATCTTGGAATACAGACAATAAGCTCATTTCTTTTTCTAACTCAGTCATTTCATTTCTTGGCCTGGACATTAGTGCATACATTTCCTCACTTAACCCCCTCATATTTTTTCTCATTATGCTAGAAATTAATGAGTCTATTGAATAGTACAATCTCTCTGTATTTTCACAGTACATTTCAAACTTTTTTTTTATGAGACACAAATATGATCTTATATAAAGACCAATTATTATATACACATTTCTGAAAATAGATAGAATATTTTGTAAAATGTATTTTTTTTCAGCTTTGATGCTCAAAATATTATCAATGATCTATAAGATGGTCCAGAGCAACACTTATGCAACTAAAAGGTAACAGAGTCAATTTCTGCAATTTCAAATAAAGCTGTGTTTTAAGTATGTTTTTGTGAAAATCAGCCTGTAGGATACAAACCTGCAGGATTCCTGTACACAGAATGTTTTAGGTTTATCTGTTTAACCCTGTTATTTATAAAATTCTATGAGCCTGCAGCTGTTTCAGGATTATAATCACAAATACAATATTTTGTCTTGATAGAGATATATATTATTCAGATACTCTGCTGTTTGGTAGCCAGAGTGTTGTGGACCAAATAATCAATGACATTTCTTGCATGCTTAAGATACCTCGGAGAAGTCTACATGTAGTAAGTGGCTTCTTGTCAATATTTTTGTCATCATTTCCAAATCTTATTACTGCAAGGAGAAACATCACAAAAAGTTGCCAGCTAGAATTAAATAGTTAAAATAAGAAGTCTCATTGGTGCTAATGAAATCTAGTTATAGTTTATTGTGGCATTCAAAAGGTTTTTTTCTTCACAGAAAATTCATAGAGTTTGCTTTTTCCAAAGGGTTTGGGACCAACTGCCAGCTAAAATCACAGGAGCTTTTGTTATGATTTAGAGAAGGCAGTGCTTAAACTTCAGAGTGCAAGACATCTGTTTAGTTTCTACTCACATGAACTGATAATTTGGGGGTTAAATGAAAACTTAAAGTACATCAGAAATGTAACTACCTGTCAAATTGACTCATATCTTGCAAGCCTTCCTTCATACCTAAAATGATTTCTTGTAAGTCCTTATGTCCATGAGGACAGAACATTGCTTAGTGTTTAAAAGGCTGATGGCAGTGAATCACTGCTCTGTACCAGTGAGAATTATTTTCAGAGATTTCTTGCTTTGTCTGTACAATATAGTAACTTCCCATTTACTCTGTACAACTTTTATTTTTCCCAGCTGTCTACAACTAAAGGTTTTGTTGCTGGTAATTTAAGTTACACTGAGGAAGATGGTACAAAAGTGAATTGTACCTGCAGTGCAACAGTATGTATTATAAACCACAACCACAACCCACAGCATCTGCCTGTACAAGATAACCTGCACTCCTTGTAGCTCAGGTTACAGTGTACATTTATTACACAAACCTCTGCTTGGGACAAATTGAGGCATTACAACCTGAGTGAATAAAGCAGATGAAAATATTGCTTAACTGTACTGTAATTCTGGAGCTTAGACTCTGTATTGTAATTCTGAGCTAGACTGACCAGGAATAAATATTTGGATATGGTTTTTAGCACTACCTTCTGCCATGGGACCCTTGCAGAGGAAGGTGTATATATTACATATCTTAGATTATATTACAGTGTTCTGTCAAATGAGTGCTCTTGAAGCAAAGAATCCTGGGCATTCTGAACATAGAGTATTTCTGTCACAGCAGATTGAATTCTGGCAGAGAGAGAAAACAATCAAAATTGGTTTAATGGGAGGAGATTCAACTGGCCTAGTCCTGAAAGATTTTCTACAACAGTGCAGAGAATGAAAGCAGAAATAAAACTCAGATTTGCTGACTACTGTCACAATTTTCTGAAAAATGTGTTCATTGTAAGCCTTAGTTGGTCATTTCAAAATTGAAGGGTAACCTTAGCTGCCCATTACACTTGTATGTAAGCATAACTCCCCTGTTACTGTTCTCCATATTTTTATTAGCTGAGTTGTTCCACCCTGGCACTGGGGGTGATTTACAGTCAGGAGTTAAAACAGACCACACACTTCCATATATACATTCTCTTTGACCAAGTTCTTCCCCCAGTTCCTGTTTTCTCATCCATATGCTTGCCAGATTCAGCAAATCCTAACTGAAGATGTAAAGTAAACATCACCATGTCTTCAAATTTTTGCTCAAAAACACTCATAAAATCAGGTTAGAGGCCAGTAAAAGAATGAATTTAATGGTCTTACAAAAAAGAATGTTTAAGTGTTTTAAGCCTGTATTAAATTTGCAATCTTCACACCAAGTAGACTTTTTTCTGGCTAAGACAGATAAAACATTAATCAGGGTCTTATTACCTCCATCATGTCCATAGGATGAACAATTTTCTGCAACAGTGGCACAAATACTTTTGAAAAGCATCTTGTTATGACAGGAGGACTCATAGACCACTACACAATAGTGACAATATAAATGGTTGAATACACTTGTAAAGAGGTGAAAATGTCAGAAATGCTCTTATACAGATCATATAGAGGAGGAATGGTGGTTTCATGATGAAATTGTGTCCTTCATTACCTAATGTTGTTATTTTAAAATATATCATTTTCTCTATTTAAAATGATTAATCTCATTTTTGTTGTTTTAGGCAGTCACTGTGCCATCTAATGTTCAAGGAATTAAAAGTATCCTTTGAGCAAGAACTCTGATCATAGACAGAAAAAAAGAAAGTAAAAACAAGAAATATTCCAAGTTAAACAGCGTTCTGGTAATTTTTGCTTTCCTTGTTGGCTCTGGAATTGAGTCATGATCACTGCTCTTGGCTCCAGAACAGGTATTTTAGAGCTGCTAGTTTTAATTGATTGGTGTGACGGATCATTTTACACGCAGCTGGCCTTAACACAAAAGATTTAACCTCACATGCCAAATTTATATTAATTGTAGAAAAAGATGCAACTTTTCAGAGACTCCTGGATGATGATTTCTTCAGTAAGGTGTCCCCATGTATCATGATCACGGTATGCACCTTGTATTTCATATCCTCCAGCTACACCTAATTTAAGGAATACTTTACCATTGTAGAGCTGCTCTAACTTGGGCAAAAAGCCATAATAAAATTAATATGAAACATACTTAACAATAATATTTAAAATTTAATTATCCTCATAGAAATCTGAAATACATGCCCTAAAGGCTTATTTCCTCCAAACATCTCCTTAGAGCTTGGTAGCTTATCAGCTTCCTGTGCTGCTGCAAAGTTGCTGCTCAGTCTCAGAAAGGCTCAGCTGTTCAGTGACCTTTTGTCCTTCAGGACCTGAGGTTTTGTAAACCCAAATGAAACAGAATTGGTTGATTTTGGACTGTACTGAAAGAGCTATGGAGCCAGGGGAATGAACAGGAATGTGTAAACGAAATATGCATACAATGAGGAAAAAACATTTCACCATTCCTAAGAGAGATAAGCACTTCTACTGTGCTATGCCACAAATGGTCCAGCTTCAGTCAGTCATAGCAAGAACTTGTTTTGTAGTGGTCCATTAGTGCCATAAATATTAGTTTAAGATAAAAAAGTGGCCTTCTTACACCAGCCTTTGCAGACAGCAGGCTATGAACCCCCAGACCTCATAAATTAACCTTGAACAGAGGAATGTCTGATGCTCCTGCAGTGCCCATAATCCAGAACACCTGCCCAGCTGCTCCCAGCCTGGCCCTCCCTCTGCACAAAGCCAAAATATGAGCATAGAACTTTCCCTGCACAACAGCTGCTGGAGAAATGTTTCTGCCAGCATTTTGTTTGTTTGCTTGCTTTTAAATGGCAAATATAAACACATATGTAGCCAGATGTTGTTTCAGCTAATATAAAACCGTCTGCTTTTCTTTTATTTCTTTAGGGAAGAGGCATACCAGATCTTAATACACGACTTTTGGTCAGGAAGCTGTGGGATTCTTTTCAAATTCCTATTTTCACCCTTATGGATGCAGATCCACATGGTAAATGTGTAGAGGCTCAAAGGCATAAAAGGAAAACAAAATTTGTTTAGGATGTCCTTTCTCACTCTTATGGGAAAGTTCTGAGAGCTCAGAAATCCAACACAATCAGAAGGTGATGTATCTACACTGATCCCACCTGAAATTAGGGAGATACTGCAAAGTGAGAAGCAGCTGCTCAAATAAATAGTATTAAGAGATATGAATTACACAGGATAAAGAGAGACACTTTTAATAAGAGATGTTGGACAATGTGTAAAAGAGCTGATTATCCTTGGGTTTGAATTGACTGCACACAGATAATGTGAAACATTTAACTACATGAAAGTGACATGCTGAGATTCTGATTGTTTTGACATAATCTAAAAATATATGTAAACCATAAAAAGCTCACTAATCATAAAGCCATAACTGTTGTGCCATGAAACTTATTTTTAAAATAGTCTCCTTAAACATGCCCATTGTGCAGACAAACAGACACTTGACTTTTGCTATTCTGCAACCCAGGTGTAGAAATAATGTGTGTCTACAAATACGGATCTGTGGTGAGTATATTTTTTTCCTCTTCAAATACCTTGTTTTATTGCCCAGCCTGGAAGCTGGAATGCATGAAATGCTACAGCCTTTGTCAGAATGGGTGCTGCCTTTTACCATTTTGATTCAACACAAAGAGGTGATTTTTAGGCCTTGTGTGTCTGCAGAAACAGCTTCTTCCTGCAACAAAAAGAAACTGGATAGTAATGCCAGGTGTTTCATTTAACCATTTTCAGTTTTTCTCTGCTGCACGGGCAGATTTCAGACAACCCAAACAGAAAAGGGTTCACCATTTAGATTTGTTTCTGCCTTAGAAGAGGAATGAAGGCTGGAGGGACCTTGGGAGCAGGAGAACCCAACTGTGAGATGGGTGATTCTCCACAAAATAATGTTATATTGGTAAAGATTTTATTCTGGACTGAGAATTTGCTTAGGGATACTTGTGTTAGTGTGGAACATTACAGAAAAGGTAAAGAGGAACAAGCATTATGTTACATGGCTACAGAAAAGGCATGGACACACTACATGGAAGGCAGGCAGGTATGGGTGAGGCAGAGGGCAGGACGGGTGAACTGTTCAGGAGAGAAATGGAAAAAGAACATCCAAGTTAAACCACAGATCTCTGAATGTTACAGCTGACCTTTCTCATTCCAGTCAATGTCCTTTGAGGCCCATCACCTCACTGTTCCCTCTGTCAAGTGGCTTGGTCTCCTTCCATCTGATCTTGAGAGGTGAGTTATTTCCTCAGAAGAAAAAGAAGTATCCTTCTCCTTCACAGGCAGGAAATGCAATTTTACTACACAAAAATCCACTTAAACCCATTACTCTTTCCATGCATTTTTTTAGCTTTATATAAGGAAATAAGAGGAACAAATATGTTTTTAAGTGTGTGAGAAAATGTAAGAATTTTATTTTCTTTCCAGATTAAACATATGCAAAGATGCCTTGATTCCATTTACAAAACAAGATGAAAATAAATTAGCAAGTATTCAGAAGAGACCTTACATTGCTTGTCAGCCACTGTGGAAAAAAGAGGTTTGTATAAACCTACTGTTTTCTAGTTCTTCCTCCCCACAGGACAGATCCTGTCTCTGACAAGCTCTTAGGATAGCAGAACCAGCCAGGTTTTGTAGCCCTAAAAGAAGACAAGGTTGAGGAAACCTGGAATGTCTCTCTGAACCACTTTGCACATACAAAGAGTGGATGGAATTTTCTTACTTAACTTTCTACACACATTAATTTTTCCTCTTTTTTTTTTTCCTCTTTTAGCTGGATATTATGGCAGCATCTAAACTGAAGGCTGAAATTCAAGTTTTAACTTCTGTCTCATCAGATTACCTGTCCAGAGTCTATTTACCAAACAAACTGCAGTTTGGTGGATGGCTGTGAATGCTGCTCTGCAAATCCAATGTTTTCCTACATATTGATTTAATTTGACTGCACTTAAGAAAAAAAGAAGTGCAGAGACAAAGGAGTATCTGTCAGTTTCTTGTTCAGTTTCTTTATCTCTGTACCTAGAGTATAATCTTCTCTCTTCCTTTGTTCAAACTATAAGAGTAATTATGATTTTTGCAGACTACTGCTACTTCCATTCTGTGGTTTCTGCTGTGAAAAAGTGCCATATGCAAGAGTACACATAGAAAAGATAATGAAATATGTTCTTTCTGGCCAGAAAAATGTGAAGTTCAAAAATGTATCCAGGAATTGTTTTGCCTTCTGTCTTAAAGCACTGCATGATGCTGTACCAAGCTTTTTGTAGTTGAAGGGAGTGAAAGATTCGCTTAAGAATTTATTATATGTGCCTCTTTTTGAAAATTATTTTAGGTTTTGTGTTTACTGTAAAATCAGACTTAAAAGCCAGAAATAATTCCTGATTACTGCATATCTCAACAGCTATAAAACTTCAGCAATCAAATTAGTATTTGTTTTCAATGAACAAATAAAAAAAATAGATGTTACTGATTAAAAATTTAATAAACAATGTTGTTAATAATGCACATCATAACAGAATCCATTGTTCATTTTATTTATTTTGATGTCTGTAAAGAAGTAAAGAGAAGCAGAAAACTGTGGTGATTAAAGTGTACATTAATTTTTATGTGACGGAGTCAGACTGACTGCATAGAAAATGCCTCCAAAATTGGTCTCCACAGCCAGCAGCATGGATCTTACAGACGATATTTTCAGTAGATTTATTTATTTGGGGTTTTTTTACGGCTGTCCCACCAGCATTAAACTTGAATGAAAGGTCCTTTTTATCCACAGTGCGATGGCAGAGTCCCAGCAGGCACTGCAACCCCAGGGATTTACAGAGAATGTCCTTACAGGGCTGGTGCAGCGGCCGCTGTACCTCAGGGTGGGAGTCAGGTCACCTGCGGCTCGGGCACATCCCCAAAAACCCCAAATTTCTGCAAAAAATGAAAGGGGTTCACCTTCCGCTGGGGCGGGGCGGGGCGGGGCCCACGCAGGGCGCAGCCGCGGCCCCGCCCGCCGCGCCTGCGCAGGAGCCGCGGCCCGTCCCGCGCTCGCTGCTGGTCGCGTCGCAGGTCCCGGCCCGGAGCGGGCCCGCAGCGCTGCGTGAGGGCTGGGCTGTGCCGGAGCGGTGCGTGAGGGCTGTGCCGGGGCTGTGCCGGGCCAGGGCGGTGCGTGAGGGCTGTGCCGGGGCTGTGCCGGGCCGGGGCGCTGCGTGAGGGCTGTGCCGGGCCGGAGCGGTGCCGGGCCGGGGCGGTGCGTGAGGGCTGTGCCGGGGCTGTGCCGGGCCGGGGCGGTGCGTGAGGGCTGTGCCGGGGCTGTGCCGGGCCGGGGCGCTGCGTGAGGGCTATCCCGGGCCGGAGCGGTGCGTGAGGGCTGGGCTGTGCCGGGCCGGGCCGGGCCGGTGCGGTGCGGTGCGGTGCGTGAGGGCTGTGCCGGGCCGGGCCGGGGCGGTGCGTGAGGGCTGTGCCGGGCCGGGCCGGGGCGGTGCGGTGCGGTGCGTGAGGGCTGTGCCGGGGCTGTGCCGGGCCGGGGCGGTGCGTGAGGGCTGTGCCGGGCCGGGCCGGAGCGGTGCGTGAGGGCTGTGCCGGGCCGGGGCGCTGCGTGAGGATGGCTCCGCGGCCGCACCAGAAGGCTATCCCCGGTGCCAGTCCCCGGTGCCAGTCCCGGGTGCCGCCGGCCAGGCACAGGGACCCCGCGGAGCGGCGGCCTGGCGGTGTTTGCCCCAGGGGCAGCAGCCCCGGCCGGGCTCGGGTTTGGGCTCCCCGGTGCCAGCGAGGGGCGCGGCGGGGTTGGCTCTGCCAGGGCGCGGCCCGTGAGGCATCCGCGGCGGGGTGGGTAGCCGGGAGCTGTGGGGATCCAACAGCAACGAGAAGTATTTTTAAATTTATTTATTTAATTTTACCGTATTTTGTTCGGTGTATTCGTGTATCCCTGGGTGCCTCCCAGGGCCTTGCGGAGCTGAGCCTTTCACTTTGGCAGGGCAAGGATGAGTCTGTTCGGGTCAACGTCGGGGTTCGGTACCGGCGGTACCAGCATGTTCGGCAGCACCACAGCCGATAACCACAACCCCATGAAGGTACGTGTGCCAGCCCCTGTGCTCTGTGTGTGTTAATTTCTCACAGCAGGACCCACCGACTCATTCTCTAGAAGTAATAAGAGCTCAGTTCAGTTTTCACAAGTTGTTCTGTCTCCTGTCCTTCGTAGGATATTGAAGTAACATCCCCACCTGATGACAGCATATCTTGTTTAGCGTTTAGTCCACCAACGCTGCCGGGTAATTTCCTCATTGCAGGATCATGGGCCAATGATGTAAGTATTCTCAATTAAACATGCAGATGAATAAAGTGCCTAAACTGCAAAATGGGATCCTAAAAGCTTGTGCAGTGCACCTGGAAACCTAACTTGTTGAAGAACTGTAAAATGTATGTCTGGTACCAAGGCACTAAATATAACATAAATCATCACAAACCCAAAAAGATTAAGTTATTTGATTAAGTCATAACAAGTATTTTTTGATTTGAAGGATGAGATCCCGGCTGGCTCAGGCAGGGGGGTAAGACAAATGTGGGCATGTTTTCTGAGGGTTCAGAGCTCTCCAGACAGTGTGGTGAGAGGTTACAGGTTTGCAAGGCACTCTTGAGGTGGAATTGAAGTTGTGGAGTTGAGTTTTGGCTCTACAGGTGAAAGGAACATAAGAAAAATTAAAAAAAAAAGGTTTCACTAGTTCTGAAAAACCCAGACTTTGGTATTTATAGCCATACTTTTTGTTGGATAAACTAGGGCTGGACAAGTCTTTTCAAGCTCCTGTTAATATGGTTCATCTGCATTTGCTTCTCCTGTTGCAGGTTCGCTGCTGGGAGGTTCAGGATAATGGCCAGACAATTCCAAAGGCTCAGCAGATGCACACAGGGCCTGTACTTGATGCCTGCTGGAGTGATGTAAGTTATTTACAAACAAATGCACGTTTTTTACCTAAAGTCCAAATAAATTGGTGTGTGGTTTGCAGGCAGATGAGTGCCATATTGTTGTTGCACAGACTGAAATTTCTGTAAATGTGGCTGAGTGTGTCCTAGTGGGATGGGTGTAAGAGGGATAAAAGTGAGCTGAAAAGTTAGGAGTGTATTAAAAGCTAGATAAAAGTAGCACCTTTTGTTCTTTTGTGACACAGTAATAAATAAATTTGAATTTATGTTTCTTCTTTGTCTTGCAGTCCCTGTACCTGTTACATTGATGTTACACTGTTTCTAGAAGAGAGTAACACTTGACAGTTTTCCCATTCACTAATCTCTTGGGTTTTTTCTTACTTTTTAGGATGGAAGTAAAGTATTTACTGCTTCATGTGATAAAACTGCCAAAATGTGGGATCTCAACAGTAATCAAGCAATTCAGATTGCACAAGTAAGTAAAGCCCAAAGTACTAAATGTTTTTTATTTTTCTATTTTTATTAAAAACTACCTTTCTAATTTTTATACTTTTGTGATAGTGAAGTGCACCTGAACAGGTGATCAAAGTGATTTAAAAACCCTGTGCATCTGTTTCCTCTGTTACTTGAGGGAGCTCTCTCCACTGCTGCAGTGATCTCACTGATGCATTAGAGGGGAAAAATATTTTTAAGAAGTCATTCAATTGACTTCACAAGTACCAGCTTTTTACTGCAACAACAACAACAGAATTACAATTCACATTCTCAAATTAGAAGTTAATGTCTGTTTGTAGAATATGCAATTATGGTGACTAAAATTGTAATTTCAGAAGAGTTGTTCTCTTTAATGATTGCTTCTTGCATGTGTGTTTGCCCTTTCTTTCTTCAGCATGATGCTCCTGTGAAGACCATCCACTGGATTAAAGCACCCAATTACAGCTGTGTGATGACAGGAAGCTGGGATAAAACTTTGAAGGTATGATTTTTTTTTACCTGAACAAATGGACACAAAGTGTGCTAGTAATTTGTGTATCAAATATTTATGTGAAGTGGAAATATTTTATTAAGCTCTAATAATGAATGGAATAGCCTCACTTCACAGGGAGTTGGAATGTTCTGACTGTAACAAGAATGAAACAGTTGCATTCCCTGTCCTGTAGTAATTTTAGGTGTATCCTGAGCTCCAGGGTAAGTTTGTTTTTTCTCTGTCCTTTCAGTTCTGGGACACCCGTTCACCAACTCCTATGATGACTCTGCAGCTCCCTGAAAGGTGTTACTGTGCAGATGTGGTAAGTCAGGATTTGTGGCACACTGGTGCCAGCTGGATAACTGGGAGTAGGAAGAAGTTCTGGGGGCTGCTGTGGGACAGGATTTGAATACTGGTAGTGTTTGATGTCTGTGTGATTGTAGTACTAGAACACAATCTGATCTTCTTGATCAGGCCCTGGAAAATAGGGATTTTCATCATACAAAACACACTTGGTGTCCTTTTAGCATCACAAAAAGCAGCATGAGGACTGACCTACCCTTAATTCTGGACAAGTTTGTAAACCACCATTGCACTTCACACTGGAAGAATCAGCTCATAATTAGAAGGTTTTTGGTGTGTTAAATTTCTCAGTGGCAGGGACAAACTGTTTGTGTTGGAAGTTACGTGAATAAAAACTTCTTTCTTTATCTGCTTCCTATTTCCCTCTCTCTCATTCCTTTTAGTTCTTCAGGGTGCTCTGCCATGCAATTAACACAAGTGTCTCTCTTCCAACCTGTTTTACAACCTTATCCAGGTTCATCCTATGGCAGCTGTGGCCACTGCAGAAAGGGGTTTGATAGTTTACCAGTTAGAGAACCAACCTTCTGAGTTCAGAAGAATAGAATCTCCTCTGAAACACCAGGTAAATAATAATATTTGTATTTATACAGATCATTGACATTGTGGGCTTGACATTTTTTGTAAAAACCTGCAGTGGTTCAAAACCAAGTTATCTTAGCATGGCAATGGCCTGGTTTTCCAGTCACCTGTTGCTCATCTTCACAAGGATTTAGAAATTTAAACTGTTGCTCAAGTTCTCAACAGAGTTAGAGCTATCTCTTGACCTTGCTATTGGTTTTGCTTTACCTTGCATTGATGACTTTGAAGTTTTGTGTCCCTGTGGAAAAGATGTCTCTGTCTAAAACTGCTTTGTATCTTTCTCAAATTCAGCACCGCTGTGTTGCTATTTTCAAAGACAAAGTGAACAAACCAACTGGATTTGCCCTTGGAAGCATTGAAGGCAGAGTAGCTATTCATTATATCAACCCCCCAAACCCGTAAGTGTTCAATAAAACATCCTCTCTCTATTGCTCAGGCCACAGTGATGGAAAGAAAAAGCTTTCTTTTCCAAATATTTTAAACTTTTTAATTTCCTTTCCAGTGCAAAAGATAATTTCACTTTTAAATGCCATCGCTCCAATGGAACAAACACATCAGCACCTCAGGACATCTATGCTGTGAGTATCCAGCATGTATCTGATATACACTGCACACTCCTGATGTAAAATTGGCTCTGAATTGTTCTCCTTGACCTTTTATCTTGCCTAAGGCTGTCTTAGGCACATTTGAAGACCTGTCATAGTCATTCTTTAAGAGGAAAAATACAAAAAACCATTTATATATATATAAAAAAAATTTATACTCTTATAAAACAAGCATTAGATCAGCCTTTCATTGAATCTGCTTGTCAACAAGTGGAGTTGACACTTGTTGATTTTGCAGCTATTGAAACAATAGTTGTGTAATGGCATTATGCATTGAAATATTAGATATCAAGCCAAAAAGATGGTGTTGTTCTTGTTGCTTTGGTGGTTTTTCTTTGGTTGTTTTGGGGGATTTTTTCTCCAAAGAAATTTTAAAGATTTCAGAGCTGTATTTAGTTGAAATTTAATGTATTTCCTCTCACAGAGTTCAGCACACCTTCTGTGAGTGTGTCCATCACCTGTTGTGTGGTGTTTTACACGGTGTTCTGTGTGGCCCTGCAGGTGAATGGGATTGCATTCCACCCTGTCCATGGTACTCTGGCCACAGTAGGGTCTGATGGGAGATTCAGCTTTTGGGATAAAGATGCACGGACAAAGCTAAAAACCTCAGAGCAGCTGGACCAGCCAATATCTGCCTGTTGTTTCAACCACAATGGCAATATATTTGCTTATGCTTCCAGCTATGATTGGTCAAAGGTAAGAAGGCTTTAGATTCATGTTCATAGAAAAAAAGCCTTACAAGGCCTTGTGAGGCTTTTGCTGTTTTTTTTTTAAGTAGTAGGTGAACCTTCCTGATTTCTAAGAGAACTTGAAATGGCCATTTTAGCCACCTGATGAAATTTAACATTGAATTTGTGGTGTTTCAGCTCCAGCTGGACAAGATTGCTAAATGGTGCTGGTTTACAAATGTGGATGAGCAAACTGTAAATTCCCTGACTCAGAGGTTGCCATGGTTGCTCACACGCGTTGTGCCGTGGGCAGTGTCACAGGGCAGTGTGGCACCCTGACAGCTTCCCACAGAGCTTGTGAAATGCACATCTCTGCTGCTGGTGCAGGGAAACAAGCTGTCACTGTGATTATAAACACTTACCCAGTGTTTGGATGCTCTTATTAAGTTTTCACTGCCACTTAATGAGGCTTTTGATGGTGCTTATTTATGTATTTCTCTTCCACAATTAACAATACAGATGCAGCAGAGCCACAGCAAACCATGATCTGTGGAAAGTCAATATTTCCTAATAGTTTAAGGAGGGAGGGCAGCAAGCTTGGAACGTAACTAATTTTCATGGTGCTGGGAGGATAATGTTCCTTGTGGTTTTGAGTGAAATGAATGCAGAAATCACATAGACTAACTCAGCTACATGCCACAGAGAGCTAAATTTTAATTTGCTGCATTGTATTTAGTCCTGGGCCCACATTAAAATATTTGTTGGTGCCAGGGCAGATGGATTCTTCCGTTCTGCTGCTTGGGCAGACTGCAGTGGTACCTTTCAGATCTGTAGGCCAGCATTAAATAGTAAAATCAGTTGGTGCTAAGTACTGAACCTCCTTCCCAAAGCCATTTCTTGTCCACAGCGTTGGTAATTTCCAACTTTCATGTTGGACGTCAGAATCTTTATTAGTGTTTACTCTCCCTGATTTGCATACTTGGGTATTAATTTGGTAATGTGTATGAAAATGATATGCAAAACAGGATATTTGCATCTGCAGGACAGAAAACTCTGTAGTTGCCTGTAGAACTTGGGCTTCACTTGAAAAAAATGTGACCTTATGTCATTTAAAAGATAGAAAATATGAAGTGAAGCTGGGTGGCCATTAAAGGTTTAGTTTTTTCTCTGCCTCAAATGACATTTAAAAGAAATCATACTGAGTTCTAGGCTGCATCTGTGAAGTAGAACTTAGAGATATGTGGTTATTTTTTTAAATGAAAACTATTTTATGCTTTAAAAATGGATAAGAGTCTCTTAAATTTTACTTTATATGTATAGTTCTTGTAATTGCTTGTTCAAGTAAGCTGTTCCTAATCCACCAGTGTGGTCAATATCTGGTCTTAAAGGTTTTAAGATTAAATCTTAATAAACCAAACTAATGGAATAGTCATATTCTTACATTTTAATTAATGCTGATATTTTTTTCTTTGAAGAGAGTAAATGTAGATTATTCTTGTCTTTAGGGTCATGAATTCTATAATCCACAGAAGAAAAACTACATTTTCCTGCGAAATGCGGCAGAAGAGCTGAAGCCCAGGAATAAGAAGTAGGGAGTCTGAGTTGAACTCCTCTCCTTGTTCTGCCCTTCCTGCCTCTGCTCTTTGGCCACTTGTGCCCTGTTGCACCATGGTTCAGTCAACTTTGGATCACAAACATTTAGCAGGAACTGTAAAAATGACAGTAAATGTATTCTGACTTGCTGGAGAACACTTTCCAAATTAGATGCTCTGATGTGTATAAGAAAGAAAGGCTCCTATTGACATGACTTAACCACTCTCTGTTCCACAGCAATAATGAAATTGCAGCAAAATCAACATCTGGGGTGGATATTCCTGCTTTGAAGTGCAGCCATTTGTATCTCTGGATTTATTTTGTTAGTATTACATTAAAATATGTTAATTATAATCGTTCTGGAGAAGTTGTATAAATACTGTATTTTTTGTAAGTACTTGGAGAATCACCAGTAATTCTTCTCAAAGGAGGCTTGTTTTTTTTCTTATTAATAATTCAGGGGTTCTTTCATTGCTTTCTGGTTTTTGAAATGGAAGCATTGTCTGCTGTATGCCAGGAAGAAATGCCTTGCAAATAGTTTTCCCTCCTTTTTCAGATGATGAGGAAGGTGTGTAGGGGCCAAGAGCAGTGGCAGAAGCTCGAGGCAGAAGATGGGCCCAGTGCAAACTTCAGATTTTCCTGATGCTCCTGCAGTGGACATGACTTCTGAGCAAACTGCTTTTTCTAGGTCAAAGGGGAAGTTGCAGTGGTGCCAAGTGGTGAAACAGCTCAGAGTTCAGGAACATGAGCAAACCTTTAAAAGGTTTTATTCATGACCAAACCAATGTGTGCAAAATCCCTTTGACCTAAACTTCTCTGAAGCTGACACCTTTTAGAGTTGTAAGCTGAGCATTTTAACATGGTTTTGTCCTGTCAGGACTGAAAAAAATACTCATTTTTGTATTAACTAGAAAGCAGTGCTGGGAAGCTTCATCCTGATCAAAAATGCTGTGAAACAAAATGAGTGGGTCTCTTTCTGACTTGAATCTACCACTGTTTACTTTTAACTAGCCAGTTGTATACATGCCAAAGTTTTCTTTTTGGAAGTGAATGCTTATTATTCCTGTCTATTGTTTGTTTGATAATGACTGAATAAAAGGGGGCTGGGGGGAGCATGTATAGAATTACATGGCATATTGTACAAATTCTCTGTAAAACTGTTATGGTTTAATGCTGGTGGTTACGGATTCATGCTGAGTTTCAAATAAAATTTTTACTAAATGCTTTTTTATATTCAGAAGTTCTGTTCTAATAATGTGGGCAAGGCAATGTGCTTCCTGTTTCAGAGCAGCTTCTTGGCCTTTCACTGTAATTCAGGGACATTTGCTGAAAGTCAGCTCCTTTTCCTCCAGCTGCTTAAGCTGAGAATCCAATGCATTTTCCAACTTCTGTTCCACTACAAATGATTCCTGTGGGTATTTCTCTCAAAGAATTGGGAGAAGTGGTGTGAGGAGAAGTGGTGTGAAAGGCCTTTTGTTCTGAGATTGATCAAGTTCATTGCTATTTCAGCAGCCAGACACCTGACATGGTGAGTATGATGAATCACAGACTCTCCAGCCCCACTGTCTTTTCACTCCAGACTCTTCCCTGTGTTCATCAGTTTTTTGCTGGATGGGTATTTCTTGTTTGGTATGGAGGAAAATCCTTTGAATGCACCCAACTCTGCTTTGTTAAGGGATTTTCTGTTTTATTTCTCAAGATAGTTTGGTTTCTTTCCTGCTACCTCTATGTTTTACATGGTTTTAGATTTCACATTCATGCACAACTTGTTTTCTTTAAGGTAGGAAAGAGTTCCCAGCACTTCAATCAGTAGCTGATCATTTGCTCAAACATTTCTTTGGTTTCTGTTGATATTTTTCCCTAAGGTTGTGATTGTTATGCAGCAATCTTTGGTTGTTAGCACATTTTTCCAGGTTTCCCAGTCAACTGAATGCCACCAAGCAACTGCAGGCTCAAGATCAGGTGTAAGTGATCACTGAAGTGTGCAGAACTCCCACTGGAGTAAACAGGGAAGAATGGAATGTGTCATTGTTTCCTGCTTTAAAAAAAAATCTCGTTTTGTTGAAATACCTAACACTGAGTTCAGCAGGTCCGTTTCTCTGGGCTGCAGTGGAGCTGCAGCTGCTGCAGTGGCCACTGAGGCCAGCACTGGTGAGTCTGGTTGCATAACACATGATGTGTTAATACGTTGAGTACTTTGCTGGACTGAATTTCTTTGTCAGTGAGAATTTTCTTTGTCAGGATTGTTTAATCATCACTTGCTACTTGTTCAGACTAATTTTAGAAGGACATAGTTTCCATTATGTTGCTGTGCACATCAGATGTGTTCAGCTGGGAGGAGAGTCAGGCTTTGAACTGAATTGTTTTCTGTTACCCAAGTTAAGAGAGCACATTGGCAATTTGCTCTTCCCTGGAACTATTGTGAGCTTCTGTTGTAAAGTACACACAGCTGTATCCCTCCAAGCATCAAAAATGAGAGTTTATTCACACCCTTTAAAGTGTTACTGCATTTCTGGAAATGTATTAACTTGCTATTCTATGGCAGTTACCTGTCCAAAAAAACCGAGTGAAGAATGTAAAATGCTAGCATGTACCCAAAGCTAACCATAGGAATGCTTGATTTATAAAATAACTTCTTTAGTTTTCTGAAAGTTTGCTGTCAATGTGTTTTATTGCAGGCAAATAATCTTTGGCATAAAGAACAGCCCAGTTAAACCCCTCAAAAGGGAAACGTTTTACATTTTCAGATGAGTTTCCTGCTGCTGCTCACACATGTCAGTGGTTTTGCACATTGGTTTAATGAAACGTATTTCAGAAAACGAAATAATTGGCAAAGTTTGTCTGCTGGAGCCTTTCACAGATGAAACAAGACATGTTTGCACAATGGCAGGCAGGCAGAGTATTGATTTACCATCTGCCACAGGAAATGCAATCCTGAATTGGTGAGTACTCCAGTTTAGCTCCTAGGCTGGAAAAACTGGTCACTGAGTGTTCTGCAGAAGGGAGTGGATTTGAGATTTGGGATTAGGTGTGCATGGGGTATTTCCATAAATATTTCAATAAATACTGTTGCTTTGGCCTGGCTCAGTTTAATGGTGAGGACGTGCTGTTTGCAGATGAGGTGTCTGGGCAGCTGCCCACGAGAAGGAATTGTGTCAGATCACTATCACGAGGTTTCACACTCTCCAGCCTTTGAAATTATAGAAACCACTGGTTTCCAATTTGTTTGCTTTCTGCAGAGATGAACCTGAGCAAAATGAAATGGCTTTTGATTTTTAAGTCTCCAGATTGGCTAATTAAGTGCCATTTGCAGTCATTTGGGTAAGAGTGATTTATTTCACAAAACTCTGGTGCAGATTCATCATGTAAAGCATTTCCCCTGGGTTATCCAGCTTTACCAGCCAGGTGGTGATCATCACCTGGAGCTGCAGCACACAATAAGACTGGAACAAATTCAGAACAGGAACTTTCTCCACCCCTGCAGGCCGCAGGAACGCAGCAGTTTGCAGGCGCTGCTGTAGCTCTGCTGTGGTGCCAGGCGATGGCAGTGCTGCTGCCTCCTGAGCAGAGCTCTCCCTGCAGCCTGGGGCTCTGCACGGAGCTGGAGTGCTGCTGGAATACAAGGTACAGTTATTTGTAAAAGCAAGTTATCCCAAAATGTTCAGAAGAAGATGGAAATATTGTCTATTTGAGTTTTTCAGGAGTGTATCTGGTATCCATACATATAAACCAAGTCTTTAGAGCTATGCATTGCTCTTTCAGCTGCTCAGTGAGACATCTGAGCAAGCAGGTCATGTATTTGTTCCCCTTCTCTCACTATCAGGCCCTGAAGTCCCCTGAACCAAGTCAACCAAACAAGTTTCTTCTTCCCCTGGCTGCTGGCCTCAGCTCCTGGGCTCCAGGCCCCTTCCTTGCTGGCCTTGAAGGTCCCAGGCTCCTGGCCAGCCCAGTGCTGCTGCTGAGCACCAGGGCTCTGTCTGTGAAATTATGGAGTTAGAAATCCTCAGGGGGGAGCTGGGACCCAAACTGCTGCGGGGCAGTGACCTGTGACCCCCCATGGCCACGGGTGCCTCCACTGTCCTCTGCTTCCTCAGGACTCAGTGGCTCATTCTGTGACATGATTTCCAAGTCTATGTGATTGTTGCATTGATTTACTAAACCATGTGTTAGGATCCTCAGGCTTGCAGAGGGTCCAGGCTATAAAGAAATTATAAATTCTGTATTGTGTTATTTACAGATTGTACCATACTGATGCTGCTTGTAGAAATCCTGTGCCATACTAGTCATAAATTCTGTGCTATGCTAAGCAGAATGTCCTGCTGAGAAAACCTTGATTGTAACTACAATTTAGTGCTGTCGTTATTCTGCCAAAAACCCCTAAAAGAACCCATCTGTCCCCTTAGTGTCAGGTGTAACAGGTGTAATTCAAAGGGGGAAAACCTGGTAGTATTTTCACTGACAGAATGTTGTCTTTGCACACCTTGAGCTCTGGGTTGGAGTTGGTAGAACTGCATTTCATCCTGCAGCTGGTGTTCAAACAGCTGGAAGCCCTCTCTTTGCATTTCCAGGTAAGCTTTAGATACAGCAGTGCAGGGCCCATCCTGCTCAGCAGCAGCACAGCCCTTCCATGAGAGGAAGCTGCTCCTGTTCTTCATTGCCAGGTCAGAACAAACAGAGCAACACCAGCTGGCTGCTGTGGTGCTTCCAGCAGACGTGCAGGGACTGCCACTGTGCTCCGTGTGCACGTGGAGCAGCAGTGCTCCAAAAATGAGCAGCAGGAACAGGCCCAGGAGAGCAGAGCCTCTGCAGTGGCATCAGCTGTGAGCAGTGTGAGCCGAGAGTGGCACTGATGCACAGCCCCAGCGAGGCCCCACTTGATGCAGAATGGGACTGAGTGGCCAAATTGATCTCACCCCTTCCTCAGGGGCAAAGCCAACTTCCAGGTGTTTGCCTCTTCCTCAGGGGCAAAGCCAACTTCCAGGTGTTTGCTCCTTCCTCAGGGGCAAAGCCAGCTTCCAGGTGTTTGCCTATTCCTCAGGGGCAAAGCCAACTTCGAGGTGTTTGCTCCTTCCTCAGGGGCAAAGCCAACTTCCAGGTGTTTGCCTCTTCCTCAGGGTCAAAGCCAACTTCCAGGTGTTTGCCTCTTCCTCAGGGGCAAAGCCAACTTCCAGGTGTTTGCCTCTTCCTCAGGGTCAAAGCCAACTTCCAGGTGTTTGCCTCTTCCTCAGGGGCAAAGCCAACTTCCAGGTGTTTGCACCATTCACCTGCTTCTGCAATGGGGATGGTGCTACACCTGGCAAGAGTAATTCACATTTTTAGGTCCTGGTTGCAAGGTAACGTGAGACTGAGGCAGCACCACAAAGGGGAGCATGTGCCTTGGGAACGCTTGTGCACGGACAGAGTAATTCCAAATGTTTGTGTTGCATCAGTTCTGCAAATGCTTTTTGTTACAGTGCATAAAAGATACAATACCTGCCAGCATTAGCTGTGTAAAGAGAGACCGTTTTCTTCTGTTGACTAATTATGCAGTGAATATATTCAGTTTGAAGGGACACTTCAATAATTTAGCAGGCATGTGCCAGGTAATACAGGAGCTTTTGTCTTACTGGTGGCACAGATCTCCAGTCGTGTGTAACCCAATCCCTGGCTTTATGTTTTCAAGGAAGTGTTTGGTATAGCTCCTGTATCAAGTGCCACTGAAAAGCAGGCCTAGATAAGAGATTAAGGTAATGCTCTTGCCTGGGTGTAGGGAAAGTTTACCCTTTGCTGCCCAGGGTGTCTTCTGCAGGCAGTAACTGCTTTATAGTGGGGGTGTGGATGTGCTGAGCTCCAACAATGAGCTTGTTGTAGGGATGGGAAAATGCTGCAAACTGCATGTTAAACACCCAGGTCAGCTAAGCCTGTCCTTGGGGGTGCATTAAGAAATGCTTTGTGGTTTGACAGGAAATGATTTCTGTCATTCATGTGTATGAAATGCAGATTGTTGATTTGCTGGTCAGACAAAGAGAGGGGCGATGTTCAGTTCCTGGGAACACTGTGAAATAAAATCAGGTAATGGATTTTCTTCAACCCTTCCCAAGGTACTTCCTCACAGTTGTGCCACTCCCAGAAGGGTGTAAGCTCAAATGTCCTTTTCTGACCCACTGCCAACTGGTTCAATCCTTCCTTCCCTTGGTTTACAACATGCCATGATTATTGCAGTCAGTAAAGGGCAGAGGTAATGCAGTAGCTCAAACTATTCTCAAATGACTAAACTGGAGTTCAAATACAATCTTTACAACCTTTTTTTCTTTGGAAGGACAGCTGTCTGCCATGCTCCTGCTGTAACAGTGGGATTTATATGGAGTCAGGTATCATTTACTGACAGGTAATTGCTTTCTGCAGATACCTGACTCTTTTCCTTGGAGGTCTCCCTTTCCTAAGTAATGTTCATGCTTGGTCTGTAGCAGCAGGGTTGCAGACAGCAGTTGGTTGTTTAGGCATTAATGTTTCATTTACAGAGCAGTGTCTGTATAATTGTAAAGAAGAACATCTACATTTGTCAGGAACATTGTCAGGCTTCAAACACGAGAATGTAGCATTTCAGAAACACTTTAACTGGGCTGAAACAGCTTTCAAAAACCACAGAAAGATAGTCTATTTAAAGAGAACAGCTTAGCAAAACCTTGTCATTGAGCTCTGCCAGCTTTTGTTCAGCCATTGCTGTGTGTTGGAGCCATTGTGCAGTGCTGACCTGGTCTGCCACAATGGCTGAGCTCATCCAGTTCAGCACCTGGGCACCGTTCTTTGGTGGTCCTGCAAACAGCAGCAGGGAGATCAGAGAGGGTATTGAAACTCTCCAGACTGTTCTGAGTGTGGCTTGGCCCATTTCCCACCAGTGACCTATTTGCTCCTTAACAGGGATGGTGCTGTCACAGCCACACTTCTGGTCAGGAAACACAGGAGTGGTTTTTCTCCTTGTAAAGATGAAAATGTCCTTTGAGGTAAGACTGGCCCTGGCACCCCAGGGCTGGCAAAAGGAAAACCATACTCCAAGCAGCAGAATGGATTTCCTGATTCAGTCCTGATCCATACACTTCATCCATGAGCTTGACTTCAAAATGCCATCAGCCTTTTTGTCCTCCTGAGGATGCAAAACCTGCCTTGCACCTTTCTCTGTGTGCTTCCCCACTAAGCAGAGGCATGCTGGGCACGGACTGGGCTGTGTGATTTAGCAGGAAGTGGCCTGCCTTTGTTCATGTCCTGTTCAGCTGATTCATTGTCCTGTTGCAGTGTTGGGGACATCGTGTTGCTGCTGTGGAGCTGTTGGTGGCTTT
The DNA here is from genome assembly GCF_036417665.1 of Passer domesticus. Classification (NCBI taxonomy): domain Eukaryota; kingdom Metazoa; phylum Chordata; class Aves; order Passeriformes; family Passeridae; genus Passer; species Passer domesticus. The sequence goes on along the minus strand of NC_087489.1, from coordinate 12,719,506 downwards.
TCCCCATCAGGAATCTCTGCTCCAGCAGACTGGATGTGATGTTGGGCTGTCAGGAGCCCAAGTGAGCTTTGGCCCTGCAGTCAGTGATTGTGCTGCCCTGCTGTGGCACCATCATAACTGATCCTTTTGTTTTGTCAAAGGCCCATTTTGGACTTTTTGAGATCATGCAGAAGCTGGAATCATCCTGCCCAGATTTCAGTGCAGGTAACTCTGTGGTTTTTTTATTTTTTTTTAAATACCTTTCCAGGCTCCATGGCAAAAGCTCCTGCATCCAGTGCTGATATGTTGGTTTGTTGTCTTGACATTCCAATTGTGTTTATATCCTGTTCAGAGCCACTCCAACCAACCTTTACTGCCTTGTGTTTAAATAGAGTAGACATGGTAACTAGAAGGCTTTAAGAGGTTCAAACAAAACCTTTAAGGAAGGTTAATTGCCATGCTAATATTTTTTCTTTTTGTGTACGTTCTTCTGGCCAGGTTCATTGTGGACATTAAATAATTTCTAGAAGTATCACAACTGGAAAAGTGATATCAGAGTAGATGGATTATTTATCTCCCTGGATGTGATGTGACAGAAGAGTTGGATTAGTGAGGACTAAAATACAGCAACCAGGGGAAAAGGACCATGAGGTTAAGGAGGGGATCCATGGGTGGGACCTGGCTGAGCTCACTTGTGGGAAGGGGGATAGCATTGGGCAGACACAATTTCTATGGATGTGCTCTACCTCTGGAGCCACTTGTCTTTTGCTGTTATGAGTATTTGTGTCCATACAGCTGTGCTCTACATCCCAGAGCTGTTTAATGTTCTCCTGACTGTTCCCTGGTTGGAGTGGGTGGACAGTTCCTGCTCAGTTTGTGCTACCAGTGTCACATGCACTCCCATGAAAAGGTCATGAGATGTGGCCCTGGCAGCTTTGGCAGAGATTGTTAGAAGCCCTCTGGCATTTTCTTTTTTTAAATCAGAAAATACCACTTAGTTTTAACATAACTCCACAAATATTTTAAAAAAATATATAATTATTAATGCTGTTCCAAAAGGTCTTAATTTTTCTGCTTCCTTTCTTTAAAGAATATTAAATTATTTCTTGTTCATTTTAATATGTAGTTTTATGATTTTCAAACTTCAGAAGTTACATTGTACATGAAGTTACAATTAATATTTTCCCAAAGTACAGCATAAAATTGAAATAGCAAAAATATTTGCTTAACTATTTTGAGATGTAGTTTGGATGTTTGACTCAAATGGAATGTTTTTTTCTAAAAAACTTTTTGAGGGAGGAAAACCCTTCTGACGATTAAATCCCAGCCTGAGAGAGATGGGATGATATTTCCATTAAAGAGAGACAGAGTTTCTGTGCAGGAATTCAGGGAAGGAACAGAATCTTTATTGGAGGTTGTGTTCAGCAGGTGATAACAAGTGGTTTCATCTCCTTATCCTTCTCTCCCTCCTCCCAGTGCCCTGCAGATCTGGGGATACAGAGACTCTTCCTCCATGACATCACCAAAGGCAAACATGGAGAAATAGGCAGTATTTTGGCCTAGATATTTACTGTTGTGCTGAGATGTAGATGCTGTCATAGCAGGAAAATCTTTTCTAGATCTGTCTCACAGCTCCTGCTCCCCAGTGCTTACTGCCAGTGGAGGAGTTGTGGTAGAAAATCTGGAGAGAAATTTCTGTCCCAGAAACCACCACGAGCTGTTTGCTTTGCCCTGGTCCTTTTCTGCTTCTAACCCTTCATCATCCCTTTCCTGCCTTCTATGAAGTAAAGAAGAAACTAACACCAGCTAGTGAAGGATTTCCTGAATTTGTTGCATAATTTAGCTGCAATATGAACATCTGCACTTTTCATTAGTCATTCTCTGAGAGGGCAGAGACAGATCATCCCCAAGGTCACAGGAAAGGCAAGGGTTACCATTGCTCTAGGCCAAGACATTACAATACTGACGATGACAAAACTATTTGGCAGAGATGCCAGCAATGCCAGAAAACAAGCCACCATCCTAATCAAGGGCAGTATTTTGATTGCTCAGAGAGCCAGCCCAGCTCCCTGCTGTCACACTGTGACAATCCCCAGCCCAGTGTCATTCCAGCTCCCCAGAGTGTTTTGCCAGGGCTGGGAGAGTCTGTACACACAGCTCCCAGGAGCTGTACCTGGATAAACAGTGAACTGGGGATGGTGGAGGAGAAATTCCCCAAGGGCAGAGGAAAAAGCACCAAGAAATGTAGGTGTGCCCACTGCAGCTCGTCTTCACCACTGAAGGGACACCACCACAGGGTCACTGAAGCACCTTTCCCTCCTGACCTAGTCCTTCCTGGTGCCAAACAGCTGCTCATCCTCCCCCTGACACACACAGCTGGCACAGGGGCATGTGGAAGGAAAAGTGCCAAGCTGTGCTCTGAGAAACTCCTGGGAAATGGTGATGGTGGCACAAAGAGCAAAGCACGAGATTCCTGAATATCAGACATTCTCCCTGCTGGCAGTTGCAGTGGTATGAGCAATGTGATGGCACAGCCTCTTAGTTTCCTTGGCCATATTTTATGCCTTTATTTTCATCTAGATTTATATCCAAGGCTTGCAGTGCACTTCCTGTGGCAAGCTCCTCCAAGCACTTATGAGCTCTGCAATGTCTCCTCCAAGCCTCTTCTTTTTCAGGAATCTTATTTGCAATCACCATGATTCTGTTTGTCCTTTGTCATGGCACAGAGATGCAATTTTCATTTTCTGAAGGGACATCAAATGGGAGGGCAAGAAAGTTTGGGGAAGCAGAATTAGATTTTTAATGACAGTTCCTTTAGCCACACTCCAACATATGCTTGTGGTCCAGCAGAATTGAGTGAGGTGTTCCATTTGTTGTTCTCTCAGTCCCAGAGTTACCAATGTCCATATCCATATTTTTTTTAATGCAGGGTACTGGAATAATAAATCAGATCACTCTAGATGACCACTAGAGCTGATGATCTGCTTCTGTGTAACCAGTGTAGCCAGAAAAAGGAAAGAGAGTTCACTCAGCATGCCCAGTTCTGGAATATTCAGAAGAGGAAACAGTCCTATTGGAGGATTCCTACAGAAATCAAAGCCAAAAAGCAGCCCTGATTGAGAACCTCCCAGGCTCAACTATTTTGTTACAAGTGGCCCAAAGAAGAACAATTTTAATTTTTCAATTCTTGTTGCAGCAGCAGCTCTGGGGTAAGCAATTGTTATGGTGTGCTCAGGGCACCAAACCAAAAAATCTGAGACAGAGGGCCCAGATGCAGAATTGCCTGCGATAACCTAAACCAAATGCCACTGAATGCAGCTCCCTCAAGATCTCCCTGTTCACAGCCTCGCTGGTGGCCAGCATCCAGACTGAGCATTAGTAAAACCAACAAACCAAACAGTTCCCACAGTAAGTCCCTTGCTCTCCAGTTAACTTATTTAACTGTGGAGCTTCTAAGGGGATGTTTCATCTGCTGTTGTTGCAATAAGCGGGTATCCATGGCAAAACCCAGGGGCACTGCCCTACAGCAGTGAAGTCTTGGCTAAGCACAGCAGGAGCTGAAAAAGGTCAGAGCTCCACAGCAGCCCTGCTCCATTTTAGAAATAAAGCCCATCAGTTTGCTAAGAAATGAGGCAGGTTCTTCAGTGGCTTGCAGGTCAGACCTGGGGTGTCTCAAATCAATTTTCCCAAAGACACTGGGGAAGAAAAAATGCTCAGACAAGCGTACAAGGAGAGCACCACAAAGCTACACTGCCAAGAAGAGAAGGGAATTTGGGGCTTTGCAGAGGCCAAGGAACAGGGAACATTTTCCCTGCTGCTCTTTCCCCACCTCTGCCCTGTTCTTGTGCTCCCAAAGGTATAACTTTCTGCTATAATCTGTTTTTCATCCTTTAGGCAGGGACCATTTCTATGTGGTTTTTTACCTGGATCATCTTGCAGTGCCACCTCCTCTAGGATTGTCAGTGGAATCCAGCATATTGGTTTGGTGACCTGCAGCTCTTCCATTCCACCTCTTGGATAGCACTGAAGTCCACCAGAAGGAGCCTTTGTGTATCAATTTTCCATAAGCCTTGAGGAATGTATTAACATGTAAGTAAAAACCCAGTGAGTCCTCTTAACTGTGTTGAATGATCATAAAATTAATCTTCAGAATCTCAATGCGAATAGGATGCTCTGGATGTGCAATACAAATCCTGTACATTAAGGATATGGATGGTTGTTCACCCACTGCAAAAGATTACTTTTCTCCCAACCTCCTCACTGACTGACATGTGTAGTTTTATTTCTTAATAACAGCAAAGGACTAAATGCACACCTACAATGGTTTATATCAGGTCTGTGTTCTCCTTCTTGCTTGCAGTCTGCTCTTAGATTTGTGCTGAGCAATGTCCTGCCTTCCCCAAGGCAGCCTCATACTTTGAGATATGCTTGCCTTTACAGGAGTTATCTTTGATAGAACTCAAAGAAAGTTGAAATATATTCTTCTCTTCCCAGGTACTCCTATTGTTGCAGTAAAAGCACAGGGAGGTGTCAGCAAACTGGCTCTGCCAAGCTCCTGCAGCTTTGATCTGATGGCTGGATTTTATCTGTAGGTGTTTTGAGGAGGATGAGTGCTTCGCACAAGAACGAGGCGGAAAAAATAAAAGCAAACTAATTAACTTCCATAAAGTTATCCTTACTCACTTTCTCTTCTCTTTCCTGCTGCGTTTGTGGTAACAGCTCATTAGAGGCTGTGTGTGCAATAGCTGCACCATGAGGCAGGAGATTTCATTTCCCCTCCTGCTTTCCAGGATGTGGCAGAGCCGAGGCCAGGCCAGCGCTACCGGGGGCTTTGTGCTGCTCACCGAGCACAGGTTTGGACTGAACTCCTTCCTTCTTCTGCTCTGCTGTAAGAAACTCCTGTTCCTGCCTCGAGGGAAGAAGGGGAGATGGGATTTCTCCTTTGAGAGACGTGGGGCTCGTGTCTGAAGAAGAAAAAAGCCCCTGTTTTCCCCCCCGACAAGCACAAGCATGGAGAGCAGAGATGCTGCTGGTCTCTCTGGAGAACTCTGCCAGAGTCTGGTTGGAGGATTTGAATCTTTGCCATCATTTGGAGCAGAATGAAGCTCTGTGAAAGGACAGTGACTGAATGCCAGCTGGGCTGTCATTAGCTGGGGCAGCCCAGAAGCAGCTGATGTGCAGTTTGTGGTGGAAGCCATGCAGACAGAAGGGGAGACTGGGGTGTGGAGGGGCCCCAGCCCCTGGCTGCAGCCTGAGCCCAAAGGTGTGTTCCAGGCTTGCTGTGTGCATGGAGCAGGCACAGCTGGTGGCTTCACAAGACACAAAGGCTCCGTGGACCATCCATTTGCTGTCAATTTTTCAGTGATGTTGGGTGCTGCTGGCCCAGCTCCATCTTTCTTCCACAGTAATCAAAGGAAATGCACCCTAGTCTTGAAGTCTGGTGGTTCAGGACTGAAAGCTTAATGGCTTTCCTTGGCTTTTTCTCCCCCCTCTCTCTTTTATGAAGCATAGGGTGTTTAGAACTATGGAAGCAGTGCAAGAAAAATATTAATGAATAACTATGGAGTGCAGACATTAATGCATTCCTTTCTCTTGAAATAATTGGCTTTTCTCTGTGGGGTCTGTAACAAAAAAAAAGTGTCTGCAGAATCTGAACCTGCTGTATAGAAGCCAAAGTAGATGATGATTTAGAACTTCACTGGCTTTTTTTTTTTCCCCCTAGAATGTTATCTCTGCATTTATCATGTTGCAAAAAATCTCTTTCTCTGAGAAATGATAAACCCAAGGCACAGGGGCAGTTCTTGAGATTCTGGGTGATGGAAAGCATGAACGAATAACGATTTTTGGGATCCTCTCCCACACGCCAAACTCCAACTGATGCTTGGAGATGGAAGAATTAAAGCGTTGCATTGGAGTTCCCCAGTGGTGAATTCTGAAGTCCCAAGTACCTTTTCAGCTTTTATTTTCCTGCAGTTATGGCCCAAGGGGTCCATGCAGCAGATATGAGTAACAATTCTCCCAGGTTTGAAGCGCAGGTCAGGGCACAAACCCGCAGGCCATGTCATAGGCAGTGGCACTTCACAGCAGGAGCTGCCTGTCCTTTCATGGAACAAAACGCAACAGGAGGACGGAGGAGAGCCCCATTGCAGACCATTGTGGGAAGGGGAACGGTGCATCCCTGTCCCAGAGAGGCTGCACAGGGACATAGAACCCCACTGCAGACCATTGTGGGAATGGGAACGGTGCATCCCTGTCCCAGAGAGGCTGCACAGGGACATAGAACCCCATTGCAGACCATTGTGGGAAGGGGAACGGTGCATCCCTGTCCCAGCGAGGCTGCACAGGGACATAGAACCCCATTGCAGACCATTGTGGGAAGGGGAACGGTGCATCCCTGTCCCAGCTCGGCTGCACAGGGACACAGAGCCCCATTGCAGACCATTGTGGGAAGGGGAACGGTGCATCCCTGTCCCAGCGAGGCTGCACAGGGACATATCCAGGTGCCCAGCGGAGAAGCAGGAGGCTGAAGAACCTGCTTGATAACGATACTTCTGAACCTTTGTTCACTCCTTGACCCGTCCCTGGCTGTTTCTCCTCGGCCATTCCGTCCCACGCCACCCCTTCCTCCTGCCCTGCCCCGGACCGCGCCTTTGCCACCCACACAGGCAGCCGGCTGCCGCCTTTGTCGCCGTGCCCGAGCCTCGCGGGGACCGAGCCCTCGCCGTTGCGATGGTTGTGCAACAGCAGCGCGCTGGCGCTGCGGGAGACACCGCGGCCCGGGCGGGATCTTCGGCGGGCTCCCGCGGGGCCCGGCCGGGGGCTCCCCGGTGCGCGAGGCGCCGCCGGGCCGGGGCGGGACCCCCGGGCGGGGCCGGACTACGCGCCCCGAGCGCCCCTGCGCGGCGGGGCGGGGCCGCGCGGCCCTACAAAGGCGGCGGCGGCGGCGGGGCGGCCGCTACTCACCGGCACCGGCGGGCGGGCGCGGGGCCGCGCTCCGGCTCCAGGCGCGGCCATGAGGCGGCTGTAGGGCCCCGGGAGCCGCCGCCGCTCCGCTGCCTTCGGCCGCCGCGGGGGGCTCGGCGGGGCGCGGCTCTGCTCGGCGTGGATGCCGGCCGGGGCCGGCCGCTGCCGGCACCATGCACACCGTGCAGAAGGACACCACCTTCACCAAGATCTTCGTCGGGGGGCTGCCCTACCACACCACCGACTCCTCCCTCAGGAAGTACTTCGAGGTCTTCGGGGACATCGAGGAGGCGGTGGTGATCACGGACCGGCAGACCGGCAAATCCCGAGGATACGGCTTTGTAAGTGCCGCTGCTGCCCGCTCCGCTCCGCCGCGGGACGGGCGCTGCCCCCCGGGCGCCGGGAACGCGCCGGCAGCGGAGCCTGGGCTGGCGACAGAGCCCCGGTATGCCCGGACAAACTCCCGCACAAAGCCCTGGTGTGGCCGGACAAACGTCCCGCTGTGGCCGGACAAACTCCCGCACAAAGCCCCGGTGTAGCCGGACAAAATCCCGCACCAAGCCCCGGTGTGGCCGGGCGGACCCCCCGGTGGCGCGGAGCTTGTGCCCGCTGCGGGAGCGAGGGGCTGGCTCCGGACAAAGGCTGGGCTGGGGACCCGGGGGAGCCCCGCGTGATGGCCGGGGCCGTGCCGTTCGTTTCAGCACCTGCTCCCCCCTCCCGGTGCCCGTGCGGGTCCCGCATCCCGCCCGCAGCTGCGCCGGGGGTTTGGGGAAGGGCTCCGCTGGCTTCTTAGAAAAGGCTTCTTAAAAAAGGTGGAGGGGCAGGGGAAAACAGCTGGCACCCGCCCAGCGGGGAGTGCCCCCTTTTCCATCGGGTCCCGGCAGCCCTTCCCAGCTCGCCGTGCAAGCGAGGCTGCACGAAGGGAGTTCAGCTCCCGATTCAAAATAGAACAATAAATAAACTCCACTTTAGTGCCTGTTGCTGGAGTGTTTACAAAGCGCTGTTGCTACAAACAAGGCTGTGCTCGATTCCAGGTGACCATGGCAGACAGAGCTGCTGCTGAAAGAGCTTGCAAAGACCCAAACCCCATCATTGACGGCAGGAAAGCAAACGTGAACCTGGCGTATTTGGGAGCAAAACCAAGGAGTATTCAAACTGGTGAGGCATCCGGGAGATCCCATCTCTCTGTATTAGAATAACTCGCAAGACAAGGAAACGAGTTCCTCGGGCTGGAGTCATCTGATCTGACGATGCACATTTATCTGTCCCCCATAGTTCTGATTGTTGGCTGAGGACACTGCATGGTCCAGTTACCTCTCTGCTGTATCTTCTTCCTCAGCCCTACTGCACTAATGTTACTCAAAAAAAGTTCATTTCACTCTGTTGAAGCTGTTTCCTTCCACAGTTTGCCTGTTAACCTCTTTGTTACATGAGAATTAACAGTAAGATCCACTTTGTCATTTCTCCCTTTGGTTTAATGCCCACAGTACCCAGTGTGTAAAATAAGGCTTTATACCCCATTGTCTGTTCCATTACAGCACGTTCACACTGGGCTTTCATCATGAATTCCCATCTGCTCCTCGTGCATATCACATATGCATGTTAAATTTAACTTGTTTCTAAATGGGGCTCTGAATTTGCTCACATGCATAGCAGATCAAATGCAGAGACGTGTGCTGTAATTCTGCCTGTGTGTTACAAGTTGAATGGTACAATGGATGCCATTCATTAATATTTCTTTTTTTTTCTGAACTTTTTTTTTTTAGGTTTTACCATAGGTGTGCAGCAGCTACATCCAGCCTTCATTCAGAGACCCTTTGGGTAAGTGGAAATGTTTCCTAACGGTCTGTTTGAAATCAGAGTCACAAATCAACTTCCTCATTATTTAAAATGTGTGAAAAAAGCCTTCGCCATCAAGAGTGGACAGTTTCAACAGCTGTTGTTAATGTTCAGAGTACTTTATTTCTGGTGGAGATTTCAGAAGTTTTGTGCATTTGTCAGCTTTAATGTAATTCCCAAAGATCCTTCTTTATCCTCAGTAAATCTTAGTCATAATAAACCCAGTGCTTTGCTCTCTGTTTTGCCAGCTTCAAGAATTCACAGGAATTCAAATAAATGGAAAATACTTTCTCTATTATAGTACTTAAGGTGTCAAAACAATTAAGCAAATTCTGTTCGCTTGTTTCTCAAATAAGATTCTCTGCTTCCTCTGTGCCATTTCCCACGTAATAATGCTTAGGATACAGTTTTATCCCAGAAAACAAATTGCATTGGAAACAAAGTCTGTTACTTAATGAAAGTAACATTAGGTCAAAAATTGATTTTGGACAGATGTTATACAAGGCTTGAATAGTCTGCAAAAGTGGGCTTTTGTCCGCTGTTTTCAATGGCTTATACCATCCCTACTCGGTTAGAAAAGTCCTCTTTTTATACATCTAATAGGATCTGGCAGCTGCTCGGCAAAAGACAAGTGTGCTTCACGAGAACAATAGTGACTGTCATACTGCCCTCATTTAACTGTTTAATGATTGATGCAGCTCTTTTTTTACACCATTTCAGAAAGTGAATATTGATAAGGTTTTTTATTATTATTTTCTAAGAGCATTAAGAAAGTAAGTGCATTTTTTAAAGCTTTTGAGCACTGCCCTGGTGTGGTTTTTGTGTGACTCTAATATAAATAGATGGGATTTTGGCCTTTCAATACTTCATCCCTTCCCTGCTCTCTTCTTGTTTTTTTGGGGGTGTTTTTTTGTTTTGTTTTGTTTTTTTTTTTTTAAGAAAAAAAAACCTGCTAACAATAAAACTTTCATTCCTCTGCCCTTATGGCCGCAGTTGCCAACAGCCTGGGTAATCTCATTCCGATGAGTTTGATGTGAGAGGCTGTGTTGCCACAATAGTGCACACCCAGTGTACGTGTGCTGTGTGCGGTTCAAACACGCCGCTTCTCGCAGGCGGGTACAGCTCTGCTGGAAGGCCCTGGAAAACATCTGCCATGAAAGGAAGAGTCTCCCCTTTTCTGGGGCAAGAGCCACGTTAGTCTGCATAGACCAAATGCTGCTTTTTAATAGTTCTCTTTGCATGGGGGCTGCAAGAGCTTTCACAGCCCCCAAACAGCAGCACCTTGAGATGTGAACCCAGAGACTTTTGCATGGGAGTGCAGGAGAGAAGTTGCCAATAAAAGCAGCCTCTGGCGAGTCCTGCCATGCATAGGAGCAAAGAGCAAAATGGTGAAGCCTGTTAAAACTCCTCTTGTTGGCAGGAGCACCTTGCAGATTATCTGCAGTTTTCTGGGTGCCCTTTCTACCCCGCAGCCGCAGCTCTTGAAAACATTTTTTTTTTTCCAACAGTTTGCTTTTGGTTTCACATCCAGAGGAGTGTGGGATCGACTGATTACATATTCCTTGTGATCTAGACAGTTCCTGTTGCAGTTCTTAGGCATTGGTTTCATCATTAAACCAGCAGAGCTGCAGTTAGCACATACAGAGGAGAACATTATAAATTATTTATCAGTTGCCAAGAGACAGGAACCAGGAGAATGGAGGGCTGGAGGCAGGGGATTATATATCATTATTTGCAAGCATCAGTAAACAAGAATTTAATTGAATTCAGTCATTGCTGCAGCAGAATCACTGGAAATGTGGGTTTTGCAGATTGTGTTTACCTGAGCACCACCTTTACCTGAGCACCACCACTGGGGCTGCTCTGTGGCTTCTGAGCAAAGCCTCAGGTGCTCAGTCGAGCAGCAGAGCTCGGCTGCCTCTTTGTCTACTCAGTAGACCAACAAAACTAAGAAGCCTGCCAAGCTCCACTCCTGCATTCCCTTGGACCCACAATTTCCTTGGTCCTCAGTGGGACATGAGGGCAGATGAGGAGTTTGTCAGGGTCTGTCACTGAACTGCTGGTGCTGTTTGCACCACGCCGGGTGGGTCCCGACCTTTCCCAAAGGAAGCTCAGTGGCTCAGCTGCTTTGCCCCTGGTGTGAGATGTTGCCTGGCTCTCCCTCCTGCAGTTCCTGTCTCTGCAAAGTGTTTGTGCCCAGGGGTTGGCATTGTGGTTTCCAAAAGATGATTGTCACGGGGCACAGGGTGCTTGGCAGGGCAGGAATGAATGAAGAGCCGTTAACTCCTGGGCAGTTAACGAAGAGCAAGCAGCCAGTCATGTCCCAGCTATCAAGCCACAAAACGCAGGTTTTGGTGAAACCTGAAATGAATGGAAACTATGAAAATTACCCAAACACCAGAGAGGATTATTTATATACTGAAAGCTTCCTCCCCCCAGCCCCAGACACCTAAATGTAGCTGTAAATATTGCCAGGGCTATGTGGAACAGAAAGAGAAACCACGAGGAGCCTCTCTCCTTCCTCCTGCTGTCCTGGCAGGGGAGGCACTTGCACAGCAGACAGCACGGAGTCAGTAGTAAATCCTGTTTGGAAAAGAAGTTTCTAGCTTCTTGTAACCAGAGATCTTAACAGTAATGCAAGGCAAAGGATGTGTCTGTGACTTGGAGATCCGGCTGCTGAGTTTAGGGAAGCAGCATTGGGCCTGGGGCTCAGCCTGGGGCTTGCAGACTGTGCTTTGCTTGGAGGCACCTGGCAGTGCTAGTGTGTCCCTGCAGCTGCCATGCTTCATGTGATCAGGTGATGTGGCAGAGCTGCTTAGTCCCACCTCGTGGTTCCCTCCTCTGGGGCTCTGGAGGTGGAAGCAGGTTTGAGTGTGTGCAGGGAGTGGGGATTCCCTGGTTCTCTGTGCTTGCTGCTCTGGACACAGCATATGGCAGATGCATTCCTGTGGCTGTGCCTCAGCGAAGGAGCTATCTGTGTGGGAGATCTACCAGTGGCTGAGTAAGTGACTGAGCTCTTGCAAACATGAAGCTGTCTCTTGTGGCAGGATCCAGCTCTTTCCATAGCTGCACATTGGATGTCATTGCTCCAGAGACTCCATCCATGTGTAGTTCCTTGTTTTGGTGGCTCCCTGCCTCTGGCCCACATTTGGTCTCAGCAAGATCTCAAAGAGTTAAATCTCTTTGAGTTTAAAATTTCATGCATTGATGCTGCTGCAGTTAGAAAGTGAAGAAAGTCTCTCTTTGTGTGAGCCCAGCCTCCCTTGCAGCTGTTTATCCTTAAAATTTCTCTATTGGGTTAAAAATAAAAGGCAACAAACTTTCATATTTTCTGTGGTTATGGTTATAAAAGGGCACGTGCTGTGCCCAGCCTCTGTCAGCTGGCATCCCCCTGCTCCAGCTTCCCACTGCCCCCTTACCCAGAGCTGGAAGCTGCAGGATCCCATCCCACTCTGCCAGGCTCATGTGGATGGAGCACCCAGCACCCGGTGTTGTCCTGTGCCAGGAGCATGAAAGCCTTGGGGGGAAAGGGGGCATTTCCTAAGAAATGTCCAAAGCCTTTTTCCAAACGGCTTCAGCTGCTGGTTCTCATGCATGGTGACTGCTGTTCAGACCAAATGCTTGCCAGTCGGAAAGAAATCCCTTTCTTATTTTATATTATTTTATTTTGTGGTTTTAAGTGTAAACATGTATTTATAAGCAGCTCAGACAGCTTTGAGAATTTTCTTGACCATCTACTTCAAGGTGTCAAGTGCTGGTGTCAGACCCAAAGGTTTGGTGTGCCTATTTTTTGGGTTAGGGCAGAATTTGCTCATGTTCTGCCTGTAAACCAATACAAAAGTGTGGTCTGCTACAGTGACCTCGCCCTTGGCTTTGTGAATGATGTGTGAGCTCAGATCTGTTGCAAGGGACAGGCTCTGGGTGAAGGATCTGAGCCATTCCTGGGCAGTCAGGGCATGAGCTTGTGTGTTGGAGAGACAGCCTGAGCTGGCTCTAGCTTTGTTTTTACAGCACATGGCTTGAGGCGTGCCATCTTCTCTGTGTGATTCCTTTGCCTCTGGTGGATTTCCTCTCCATCCTCCTCAGCAGCAGAGACCTGAGTCCTTTCCCGTTGGTGCAGGAGCTGGGCAGTGACAGATCCAAAATTCACCTGTGGCTGGTGCCACAGAGTCCCAGCGTGGCAGATTGATGCACATGTCTGAATTTGCAGAGCAGCTCAGCTTGTGCTTGATCTCATGTTTCCTTTGAGCAGCTGTTGGCATATGGGCCCCAACTCATAGTATTAAGCACATGCCCAGTAATTCGAATGATGAATGCAGCCCTGGGCATCCTGCCCTGGCGCTGAGGGCACCAGCCAGGGAACCAGACAGTTGTTGTGCTGATAATTTGGTAGCAAGGACACCGGGTCACTTCTAAATACGACTTTTATGAAGAACTTGTTCCCCACGGATGGGAGCAAGCTACATACCAGAGCTAAATATACTCCATGATCACAAAAGATGAAAAGTCCTGGACCTCGGAGTTAAAACTCAGTCTCCTGTTTCTCAGTCTCCAAGTGCTGTAAACAGAGTTGTGCTGTCCCCTGCAATTTCCCTGTCACCAGCTTTGAGCATTTTAGCTCTCTTCTGTCAGAGTTGAGCTGCCCTGGCCAAAGCAGAGAGGCTGGAAAAACCATGCTGCATCCAGGCATCCCCCACGATTCCAGCTTGCAGGAAGGTGTGGAAGGATTAGATTGAGATGTCTTAAATGTTCTACTGCCACAAAGGCACAACTGGTGGCTGAGATCACCAACTCTTAAAATGGAATTTCTTTCTTGACTGAGAAATTACTTAATTACTTGTTTTATCAATGTAGGCCTTCTTTTATCAAAAAGAGATATTTCATTGCTTTTTCCATAGCTGAAGCATTCTACTTCAAAATACTTCGTCTTTCCAAGAAAGGGGTTTAGATAAAACTATAGGTCAGTGAAAGGGATCATGTGTAAAGAAAGAAAGGCCATTAAAAATGGAACCTGTTGAAAGTAGTCACTAATGTGTATTATTCCAAAACTTGTCAGGTATTTCAGAAGACTTCAGAGATGTTTCTGCCATCAATTTTCTCTAAATTGCAGAAGAAAATTGGAAAGCTCAATCAAAGGCAGAATTCTGGGGCTTCCTGGGTTGATCTGTTGGAGACCCTGGTTTTCCCTACCATCCTACACAAGGATGTGGAAGGACTCAGTTCCTGTCATGCACTGGTGTGAAACAGTCCCTGTTTCTTCTGTCAGTTAATTTCTGGTTTGGCTGTGCTGATAACTGCAGAGGGGAGGGGTTTTTCCTTCTCTGGAGAGCTGACTAGTTGTGGATAAACTTCCATGTGGCTTTTTCCTTGGTGCCAGATGGCTCTTGTTTCAGGCAGATGTTATCTCCTGCTACCTGAGTGTTTTTCAGCCTGCTTCTCTCCAAAACTATTTTTGGTCTGGCCCAGCATGCCTTTGTTTAGGATCATGGATTTCTTTTTTTTTTTTTCCTTCTTCCTTTGGGTGTGGGGGAAGCAAGATGCAGAGGATAAAGCTATTGAGCCTGGCTGTAACTCATGGTGGAGCTCAACATGTTGATCTCAGACTCTTGGTTGAGCTGAGAAAAAGTATTAGATCTTTGTGAGATGTACTGCCATCTGTAGTCTGCAGCCTTTTTTTTTTTACTTCTTTCTGTTTTTTCCCCACTTACCACAGTCTGGGACAGTCTGCTGTGGCACATCCTGCCTTGGTGATTGCAGCTCAGTCCTGTACCTGTTTGCACAGGCTGCTGTGTAAATCTTCTCAGAGGAACAGAGAAGGGTGAGGAGAAGGCAGACAGGCAAATTGGTTCCAAGAGGAGCAGAAATTGTCTTGACCTCTTTGCTGTTTTGTGTTTGTGTGGTATTGCAGCAGGTGATGATAAATCCCATGGATCTGCAGAGTTCATCCTTGTGTGACTTTGAGCTGGCTGGGATAGCTGCCTGATGAGGCAGAAGCTGTTGGCATTTCAGTGCATTTTTAAATCAGCTTTAGTAGGGACATTTCAGTAGTTGGAGGTTTGTCGTGTTGTGGTTAGAGCCCAGCCGTGTCAGGGAATGGTGAGGGATGGTCAGGGCACAGCCGATGTCCTGACCTGCACCCAGGTGTGAGTGCATAAACTGTGATCCCCTCTTGGAGTGAGAGTCCTGGTGGGCAGGCAGGGACATCCTGCAGCCTCCTCCTCATGTCTGGACTGGGAACAGCACCTGAATTTCTGACATTTCCACAGCCTGTCATCGTGGCTGGGGCCCCTATGATACCCGTGGCCAGCCCTGCCTGCACTCCACACACGTTTTCTGAGTGTCTCCTCGAGGTGAGTGCTTGCTGGCTTGGGAGTGTCCCTCAGGAACGATTCCTTGGAGTGTGAATTACACCAGGATGTGTGCCTGCATCTCCAGCTGTGCCGTGGTGCCCTGGCACTGCCAGTGCAAGTGTGGGGTGGGCTTCCCAGAGCAGCTTTAAACTCAGGAGCCCACTTCAAAATACACCTCTGGATCTGCCCTGCAGGCAGTGCCTGGATCTTGTATTTGTGGGGTTTTTAGACAAATGAAGGAATGATGAATTTGACTCCATGTTTTTAGAAGGTTAATTCATTATTTTATGATCTGTATTGTATTAAAGAATGCTATACTAAACTGTACTAAAGAATACAGAAAAGATTAGAGATTACTTACAGAAAGCTAGAAAGATATTAATGAATTTTATGATTCTTTCTTCAGAGTCCAACACAGCTTGGCCCCAGTTGGCCAGTAAGTCAAAATGATTCACAGCAAAAATTAATTAAACAATTACCTGTTGGATAAACAATCTCCAACCACATTCCAAAGTAGCAAAACACAGGAGAAGCAAATAAGATAATATAATTTTTCTTTTTCTCTGAAGTTTCTCAGCTTCCCAGGAGAAGAATCCTGGCGAAGGGATTTTTTCAGAAAATACAACAGTGTCACCTGGAAGTGTCACATCACCAGGGGCTGAGCTCAGCTGGTTCTGCAGCACCCCCAGACCTCCTGCCATCACGTGCTGTGGCAGTGTGGGTGTCCCTGTGGCAGCCAATGGGTCAGCTCTAGTGGAAATGGAGGCCAAATTCCTGGGGTCAAATGCCAGAATTTGTGCCTTCGCTGGCAGACACAAAGGGCTCTGTTTCTTTTATTCTTCAAGCAGTAAAAGGCTGGTCGTGGTGGTGGCATTTGTGTGCTGATCTCTGTGAGGCTGCCAAGAGCCCTGTGCCCCTCCTTGTTTCCCAAATGTTTGTGTGATGCCGTGTCCCTCCTGACAGAGGGGTGCAGCTGTCTCCACCTCTTCAGAGCTGACAAAACCAGCTCCCAGCAGGGCTGGCAGAGACCGAGGGCTCAGGAACTCCCACCTTGTTGCTCTCCCAAACCCGTGCAGTGTGCAGGAGCAGCTTGCAGGAACAGCTCATGGTTCATGTGTAGGAAGTCCTGCTGGATGGCAGAGAGCTGAGAAGGTGCAGCTAAAGCACATTTCAGGTGTAAATCTGATACAAAATAGTCAAATACATGAAGTGTCTCTGAAATGAGCTCTGCTGATGAGAGCTTGTTCCTCTTCCCCATTGTTTGGGGAGAGAAGTGAGACACATTTCCTCCTGACTTGTCCTTTTTTCTTGCTGTCCCCCAGCCAGCCCTGCTCTTCTGCTGTGGTGGGGAGACCTGGGTGATGGCAGGTTTTGAAAGGGACATTTTCATCTGCCTGGAGCCACGGGTGCCTCCCCTGACATGTTTGAACATCTCCACCCAGGCCTGCACAACCCTTTAGTTCTGTCCCCCACCAAAGCAGGACAGAGCCTGTGTCCCTCTGCCAGTGACCATCTCTGTTCTGGTTCATTTCTGGCTGCTGGGGCATGGTGCCACGTGGCCAGGAGCGTGGGCTGGCACCAGTCCCTGCTGTCCCTCCTGCTGTCCCTCCTGTGCCACTGCTGCCTCTGGGCTCAGGTTTGGCCGTGCTCCTTGTGTTGGGTGGCCTTTGCCCGTGGCTCCTGGTGGTGCCAGCAGCATCCCGTCCATCTGCTGTTCACAGGGTGACTTTGGTGTGTGGTGGCCACGGCTGATCACTTGGTTGGTGTTTTATAATCACACCGTGTGTGTTTTTTGATGAAGTTCTCTTCTGGCTGGCAGAGCCCATCGTGGGGGATGGAGAACTGCAGGGAGGGAGGAAGGGAAAGGCATCCTAAAACACAGATGTGACTCATCCTGTAGAAATTCAGATTAGAGTTTGCTGTTTTCTAGAAAGAGAACTCCAGAACTCCAGCTTGCTTTTTTAAAAAATTGATCTCTTGAAAGATCATGTTCAGGAATAATGGAAGAGGGGGAAATACTTTAAGATTTTCTGTGGATGCTAAATGTAGCCAGCAGAGAACTTCATCCTACTGCACTGGTTTGTTTTGTTTGTAGCTGCAAGTCATCAAAGTGACCTTACTTTGGGTTGTGTTTTGTTTTGATTGATGAATTGCCATCTGTCCACCTAATTCAGAAGACCAAATTGGATAATATCTTGATTGAAATTTTTAGCTGAACTATTGAAATCCTACAGACCTAAAGAACCTTCCCTTTTACATTGACATTCCCTTTAGAAGCAGATCATGGAGTTGCTGAGTGTGTTTTTTAGTGCAGTACCAGCTATTGTGAGTGATGTGTGCTTGTGGGCTGGTGGGATGGATTTCTGAGAGTGGGGTCCAGGGGTACATTCTGCCTTCCAAGCTAATGGTGCTTTTTATTCCAAGTAGCACCGAAAAGCTGGAATTTTTCCTTGCTGAAGGAAAAATGTAGTGCAGGATGTTGCAGATTTACTGTCTGAGCCCACTGTGAAGCTCCATGTCTGAAAGCAAAGCCAACAGTGCAGAATTTCTTGGGATGAGCTGGGGATGTCCACTCACCCTGATGGCACCATGTCCCCCACGTGGGCTGTGCCAGCTCAGGAGAGCAGGTGGGTGGCAGAAGGGACATAGAGGAGCTCCTCAGGCAGGGTGATGCTCAGGCAGGATTGCCAGGGGTCTCTCGAAGTGTCCTGGTTTATTCGTGAGTACAGGTGGAATTCCTGTGGGCAGGAAAAATGCAGGCCCCTCTTCTGCTCCTGCCACCGGATGGTTTGTAGTGGATTGTGCATTTTTTTGTTGCATTTGTGGAGTGATTTTAACTTTGTTGGGCCCTGGAGTACCAGGGAGGCTGGTGGCAGGGTGAGACAGGCAGGGAGAAGTGAGGAGCAGCCAGAGCATCCATCCCAGTCTGGGATGCAGGATGTTGGCTGATCTACCAGGGCCAGAGCAATGAGCACGGACTGAGCCTGCTCATGTCATGCCCAAGGGCCTGGGGGTGCCTCTGCAGAGCCTTTCCCCAGACCCAGAGAGCAGCATTGCACCTCGGAGTTATTTAAAACAAAATTAAAGAGAAAATCCCCCTCTGGGTGGGACTGAGCCCTGCTCCTCCAAGAGGTGGCTGCCACTGCCTGGTGTGAGTGTGTGACATGAAGTGCCCTTGGTGCCTAAGCTCCAGCTCTGATTCAGCTGTGCTGGCCGCAGTTTAGATCAGAGCTGAACAAAAAGGGATTCTGTGCATTTCTGCTGCCTCATCTCATTCCTGTTACCCACAGGGTGATGCTGGGTATGGTGTGCTTATGGGCTGAAGGACTGTGAGGTCCCTCTTGCTGTCCAGGGGTTTCTGGTGGCCTCAAAGAAGGTCTTGCACTGAATTAAAACCTGCTCACCACCATCCATCCTCCCTGGGCATATGGAAGGACCCTGATTTCAGAGGCAGTGTTGCTGTGTGGGGAGAGGAGAGCAGTCATTCTCTTGTCATGCAAATTGACAAAGCAAAAACAAACTGCATATGGGAGTGGGAAAAGGAGAGAAAACTCGGTTCAGATGAGCCCTTGTTTGTGAGAAGCGTTTCTTCTGTCTGAAGAGCAGATTAAACCGTCCAGTGCTGGTTGTAAAGTAAGTGGGAACATCCCTGTAGGTGCTGGGTAGGAGGGACCAGCCCCAGGTGGACCCCAGCAGGCTGCAGGGGGTGGCTGAGATTTAGGATGCTCAGATGGAATGAGGGTAACCATGTACAGCCTTGTGAACAGCCTGTGGGAGGCTTTTAAAAGTGGTTATGTTTGAAAATGTGCTGTCACACACATCCACACAAAAATCCCCAAAATATTTGAATCTGCATAATCTCTCTGCAGAGTTTTGCCTTGGGGATTTTTTTGTTGGCCAAAATGGGTTTGGGGACAGGGTGGCACAAGCTTTTAGGAGATGGCTTTGCCTTATCCTGTGGCCTTATGTGTTTCAGCAAGCAGTGGCCAAAGGGACCTTCTCCCTAGGGTGCAGGTGGCTCTGATCTTCCTCTGGTACTGGGCCGTTTGCTGGTGATAGTCTGCACCCCCTGTTTCTTAAAAAAACCCCAGATGTGTCACCCTGCCTCACTCTTCAGGCCATATAAATTACCTATTTTTTGCCTGGCCCGTGGCAGTTTCTGTGGAGGTACCTAAACCTTCAGATTTGCACAGTTTTTGCCTTGTTTGAGACCTGACTTGACATGAGCCCTTTGGAAAATACAGCCCTTTCATTTTGATGGGTTTTTTTTCCCCCCTCCCCTTTCCTCCTCATTAGCAGTTTCTAACAAATTAGTAGGCACTCCTGCATTAATCACCTCCAGGATCTCTCCATCTATGGCCTTTAATTGACTGTGACATTGTTAAGTTCCTCTCAGCAGCACAGCTCCTCAGGGCAGGGGCAAGCTGCACTTTTGGGCCCTCATGGAAAGGGCAGCAGAGATGCCAGGGGCAGATGTGACACATCATGGACACAGGAGTGTCACCGCCCTGCCAGCTACTGGGGGGAGGAAAGCCGCATTAATATCTCGTGTTTTACAACAAACACCCTGTAGCATTCCCTAAACATGCAGTGTTGTGGAAACATGGTGTAAGTGTGTAGCAACTGATAACACCTGGCCGGCTGGAGGGCCTGGGGTCAGTGGTCATTCCTGGTGGGACACGTGGAGGGTGACAGGTTGTCCCTGCTGCAGGAGGTGTCCCGCAGGGGCTGTGGCTCCTCAGGACCCTCCACCCAAATTTGGATGGAGAATACAGGAAGCAGAAAGGCTGGCAGGGTGTGTGGAGGCTGAGGAAATGAGGGTGAGCCAGAGGCTGTGTCATGGCCTTCCAGGGAGCTTATTTTGGATTTCAGCAGTCTGGATAGTGGGGGATACAAGCCGTGGGGACCATGGTGTGGGTATTAGCAGCAGCCCGTGCTTCACCTTGTACTACTCCACCCTCAGGTCTAGGAGTGTTTGCTTTTCCTCCCCACCCCGGGCAGCACCGCTGGGCAGCACCGTTTCCATGGCTGACACACCTGAACTTGGGGGAAAGAGAGGCCAGGGCGATCCCAGCCCCTCACTAACTCTCTCCCTTCCCCTCCACAGACTCACGCCTCACTATGTTTACCCCCAAGCCATCATCCAGCCCAGCGTGGTGATCCCCACCCCCGTGCAGTCCATCACGTCTCCCTACATCGACTACACGGCCGCCAGCCAAGCCTATTCCCAGTACACCACAGCTGCCTACGACCAGTACCCCTACGCTGCCTCCCCCGCCGCCGGCTTCGTGGGATACGGCTACACGGGCACGGTGCAGCCGCCCCTCAGCGCCGGCACGCCCGCGGCGCCCGCCGCCGCCTTCGTGCAGTACCAGCCGCAGCAGCTGCAGCCCGACCGCATGCAGTGAGGGCTCGGCTGCATGCCGTGAGGGCTCAACTGTGTGCCCGCATGCAGTGAGGGCTCAACTGCGTGCCCGCATGCAGTGAGGGCCTGCCCACACGCCATGAAGGCTCGCCTGCACGCCCTGAGGGCCCGACCGCGTGCCCTGAGGGCCCGCCGGCCTCCCTGGACAATCTCTCGCCGTGCAAGGATACGACCAGGACAGCAAAACAACAAAAAAAAAAAACTATAAAAGAGGCAAAAGCGACGCAAGAAAAAAATTAAATCACCCCAGGCCCTTTATCCCCCCGTATGTAGGTGCATATCGATACCTAAGCTATTTATAGTGTTGAGGGCGAACCCAAATCCTTGCAGTCTGATTGTGCTTATGAAAGTGGACTTCTGGTAAGTTTTTTTTTTCCCCCTTTTTTTTTTTTCCTTCAATCTGGACTGATACTGTCTTGAAGATGTTCTAAAAGCGGCTGAAATGTTTCACAGGAAAACGACAGATTCTTGCACACATCGCAGTCTGCTTCCATCACCTGTGGTCTTCTTTCTGCCCCCTTCCCCATCAGCCCTTCCTTCCTCATCCAGCCTACAATCCTCTTATTTACTGGTGAGGTACAGAGGTACTTGGAGAACATGAAAAAAAAAGCAATCTTATTTTTTGGTTGTACAAAAACTTTGTAATACTCAGAGATGCCTTACAGAAAAAAAAAAAGCAAAAGAAAAACTATTTTTTAATATTTATTGCGATTTTATTCGCATGAGCTGTGAATTGCAGACAGAAGAATAGTAGTAAGTATCTGCCTTGTTTAATTCTCATTTTACTAAATTATTGTATGTAGGTAAAAAGTTCTTAAGTAATTGCTGAATCACTTCAACATGCAAAAGGGAATATTGGCTTGAAGGAGAGCAGAATATTCCTTTAGTCAACGCACTGTACTATTTTCTTATTGTAATTGTTACTCTGTTAAGATTATCTCAAATTTAGGTATATTTTTAAATGCAAAAAACCAACCAAGAATACTGAACATTTTGTCTACTTTGGTAGATCTTTTGTTACAATGCTGCAACCTATGAGACATTTACAGTATTTATGTAAAAGAGATTTGGGGCTGTTGGCCAGCAAGGTTTAGGAGAATATCGTGAGTGGAGCAATAGAGAAAAAGGTGTTATGTCACTGAACAAATGGGTAAATGTAACCTTTTTATGCCTGTAATCCAACAGCCAAATAAAGGAAGAGAACAGGCGATGTAAGTGCATTTCTACAAAGACAGCAATAAACTATTTTAACTTTTAAGATTATCCAGTGCTGTATGGTACCATGTTTGCTTGGCTGCAGTGCCTTGGGGAGTATTTCCCAGCCCACCTGGACTGGGCTGTACCCTCCAGTGTGCCAGGGTGGGCTGTGACAGGAGCCCTGCTGCCACCCTGGCAGCATCAGCTGCTGCCACCACCCAGCAGCGTGTCCCCCTCTGCCCTTGCTCTGCGTGTCCCGAGGCACCTCAGGGTTTCTGAGCTCACAGAACGCCGTGGGCTGGTGCCAGCTGCTCCCTCACACTGCGTGCAGCAGGGGTGGGAGGTGCTGCCATGCCGGTGCGGCTCCAGAGGCAGTAGGGGCAGACGGGATCTCATCCCAGAGTTTTCAGGCCATCACTTAAAATAAGTTAGGGGTTATTTTTCTAAAATTGAATTTCTCTGAAAGAGAGTAGGCTGCTAGAGCCCTGTCCTGGTTAAGGGGATTTGCTGAGGGTGTCTCAGATCCAGCAGAACCAGGCAGGTGCCAGCAGCAGAGAGACTTTCACCCTCGAGCCTCATTCGCTGCTCTGGTGCTGCATTTGACTTCCCCCAACCAACTTGCTTTAGAACTTTGGTGTTCAGGTTTTGACAGTTACAAACTTCAAGAATCCATCTGTAAAAGTAAATAAAATTACTGTTTGCTCATGCCAGTTATCTGGTTCATCTCCACAAAGGTCACAGCAGGCCTGGTGCCAGGAAGGGCAGTGTTTTTGGCACCAGCATCTGCTGCTGGTTCAGGTGGTGATGCCTAAAGCCATCCTGGGGGAAGAGGATGCTGTAGGATGAGAGCAGAGGCAGTTCAGCACTGTGGCTGCCCTGGGGAGCTTAAATGCCCACGGTGGGCACATCTAATATCAGCAGTAGCCCTCAGAATAAAGAGCCCCTGGGAGTAAAGAGCCCATCTCATTGAATGGAAACAACTCGCTCCTGCCTTGCTGGTGTTGCGTGAGAATGCAGATCCTGGTGGGGCTCTGCTCATCCTGCCCGGGGTTTTGCTTACAACCATGTGGGTGACATTTATTTCCTTTTTAAGTAATTACTTTCTGGAACTGCTGTGGGGCTGCCAAAGCAGTAAGAGCCGAGCGCCGCATCCAGCCCGGCGCTGGCGGAGCCCGGCCTGGCCCAGGCCCTGCCTTTGAAGTGCTATCGGGGCTGGAGATTATTCAGCAATTCTTCTTTCTCCCTGTCAGGAGTCCTCCTGAGGAGAAGGGAGGGGAGGATTTTTGGACGGGGGTGCTGGGAGCTGCTGGGGAGCTCTTGGCCCCTTTGCAGCAGCCCTGAGGTGCCCGTCCCCAGCAGTGGTGCCTGGCACGGCTGAGCTGGGCTTTGTCTCCACCAGAAACACACATCTTCCTGCTCAGTGGGGACAGCAAGGCTGCTGAACGTGGATTTGTTGAAAAAACCCATGTGTGCAGTGCGCTCTGAAGTGAAAAGGGTGATGCTTTTCCATTTAGCTGTCTGATTTCCTGAAAGGTTCCAAGCTGCCAGGAAGCGAGGGCGCAGGCGGCGCTCCCAGCGCCATTCCTGGATCCCGCTCAGGTTTGCCCCGGGCTCGTTTCGAGAAACAGCCACATCAAAACAGCAGCCCGACCTGCCTCCTTCCTGCTTGCAAAAACCCGGCTGTGAAATTGCGGAATCACGGGCTCTGCCATCCTCCTTCCCGCTGGGAGCGGGGCTGTGCTGCCAGGTGGTGCTGGCAGCCTCCGGAAAGGAGCCCAGGCACTTCCCTGTCCTGTGCGAGGCTGGGAAAGTGGGAAGAGCTCCAAGGGTTGCTGTGTTAGAAGGACAAGAGCTGAACTGCAGAGTGTGAGCCGTGGGGTGTGGGTGGGAGGCAGAGGCTGCCTGGCTCCTGGCTGATCAGGGTGGCACAAGTGCTTAAATAATTTTAAAATTGCTTAAAAGTATAATTTAATTTCTTTTTTAGTGCATTACTTGGTGGAGCATCCTCTTCCACCTCCTTATGTGGTCCCAGCACAAAGAAAGCTCATTCTGGGCAGCTCAGCTCTGCTGCAGCCAGCCAGAAGCCAAGGGAGGGGGGTCACAATGCTGGTTTAAAAGCTTCAGTGAGCTACAGGGACCAGGAGGAGCAGCCAGGGCTGGGTGGTTTTGGCAGCACAGCCCTGGCAGCACCATCTGCTTGGCAGGTTCCAGGGGTGGGACCAGCTTTGGGGGGGCCAGACCTTGTCCTGGGCACATCCCTGTGGCCATGCTGGCAACTGACCCAGCCCAGGCCACCTCTCAGCAGCTGTGCCCACATGCCCAGTCATTTGCATGACAAATTCAAATCTTTTTTATAGGAAACCATCACACTGGGGCTGTCAGGGGGAGGTTTGGCTTGTGTGGGCTGGGGCATGTGCAGCCCCTCTGCTGCCATGGGGAAGTGCCACCATAAATACCAGCGCTGGGGTGCTGGCCATCATCTGGATGAACCCAGGCACAGTCTGGCATCATGTCCTGGCATCACCTCCCTTTCCACCTGGCAGCAGCGAGTGAGAGACAGCCCTGCACCCCAGGGTGGCTGCTGCCAGACCTTCCCCACTAGCCTGCCATGGAAAGGGGATGTCTTGGGTGGGATTTCTGCCCTTTCCAGGCACTCCCTCTCCCTGGGGTGTCCCCTGTCACAGAGGCACAGCCAAGGGCTCTGCTGCCAGCTGCCTGAATCTGCTTTTGACGAGGAGCAGGGGTTGCCCAGCCCTTCCCTCTGTCTGGGGGACCCTTGGGCACCCCCACGGGCTCCTGTCAAGTTCCAGAGCTTTGCAGTGGCACCCCCAGCCAGTGGCTATGCCCAGGATGGGATGGGGGCATGGGGGGACACTGCCAGCCCCCACAGCCCTGCTCCCCTGCCTAACAAGCCCCAAAACTTTGCACTGAGAGGGAAAGGCTGAGCACACGATTTATTTGCATAGTAACTGGACTGCTGTTAGCACTTATCCTTTAAAACAGAGTTGACAGCAAAATGTTTTTAGCCCCTCAAATACAGGGAATGCTAACAGCATCCTTTTTTTTTTTTTCCCTCTCTCTCTTCTGGCTGAAACTTGTTTTTCCCTCCTTTGTGCCTCTCTGAATCCTGCCAGCATAGAGATTCCCTTGTTCAGAGAGCAAAAAAAAAAGAAGAGGGGAAAAAAAAAACCAACTAGAAAAAGAAAAACTTAAGCCTGGGATTAAAAACCATCACTAAAATAGTTTGAATAACAAAGTCAACTGACTGGCCGGTGAATGCCTGTCACGTATCGGCCGGGCACGGTCACGTGTGGCACTAGATAGTTCCTGGAAAAGCTTCTGCTCAGCCTGATAGACCTGTGCCTGCTGATACTGCTGCACCCACTCCTGGAGGGCTGTGGGAAACTTCCTGACAGGGAGATAAACTGGGGGGGAATAAATAAATCTCCCTTGGGGACCAGAGGCAATGGGTGTTCTTGAGGCTTTTCCACCCTAGTGGTCCTGGCACACCAGGCCAGCAGGACTCTCTGCCCTTACTGATGTATTTAGCAAGGGAATTTATGGTGGGTTTATGGGGCTTTTTTTCCCCTACACAAATTTTTCACATAGTTTAAGCTGCGTAAAAAATCAAAAATGGGACCTTGCATGAGATAAAAGCAGAGGGGCTGTACCTCCCCCAGGCAGAGCCAACTCAGCCTTGTCAGACACGTGTGGGGCCATGCAGCCATGGAGTGTGTTACTAAATACTAAACCTAAGTAACAGTTTTATCCTCTTGCTGACTCCAGCAGCACAAACCTGGAAGCAGAGGGATGCAACAAGGCACAGCGACAGGAATGATGGCTCAAATAAAGCCACACAGTGTGGGAGGGCAATTAAAGACTCAGATTTATTAGCTGTGTGCCCATGCTCAGGAGGGTGATGAAGCAGTTGGAGATGGAAAAGTTGGTAATGGAAAGGTCAGAGATGGAGGTTTGTGAGAGGATGAATCAATGAGCACCCAAAATCCCAGGAGCCAATTTTTAAAAGCATTTGCCCACATAAAAGTGGAGACTGTGGCCTTTTATAAATCAGCCAGGAACATATCTTGGTTTGAAAATAGCACTGAGCATCTTATTACATGTTTAACACTCAAAAAATCTTTTAAAATCAGACTCAGCTCACTGGAGTGGCTCCTGTTCGTGGATAAACACGGGGGGTCAGTGTGTGCAGATACTCACGGCCATTTGTGGTCTCCTGTAGCATCCTCTGGTGTGTTTGCATGAGCTGCTGACAAGTGAGCACCTTAAACAAACCCTGAGCTCTGCAAAATGAAAGTGAAATGAAATAAATGAGTCATGCCATTAGCCTCCTCTGAGCTGGCTTTAAAATTAGCAGGTTTTAGACATAAACATGGTAGAACGAGCCCTGGGGGGAAGAAAAGTCCTCCAAAAACCACATCCTACCTTCTTCTCAACAGCACACATTGCTCTTTATTTCATGCCACTTTGGTAAGGTAAACTAATTTGGTTTCCTGTTTCCAGTGAATTTTATATGTAGAAAAACATTTATATTATATACATTATAAATCTGATTAGAAACATGTATGTATGAACAAACACATGATTTTTATCAGTAGCTGTGTGTATTCATGTGTGTATGTGAAAGAATACACATAAATGCCTTATTTCAACTGGCATTTTAACTTTTATTTCACAAATCCTGGCTCCTGAAGATGCCAGGTGTGCACAGTTTAGAAGATAATTTAAAATGAGAAGCATAACAGCAGTGCAACCAAATTTAATGGCTGGTAGCACAAGCTAATCTGGGGCAAAACCATGTCCTGGACTGAGCTCAGGCTTCAGCAGAGTGGGAAAAACAGTAAAAATATCCCATGCTGGTGTGAGAGCCGTGCCTGGAGATGGAGCAGACCCCAGGGACATCCCCCATCCTTTTGCCCACTGCTGCCATACATGCTCAGGCACTTTTCCTCTGTCTGTCTGTCTGTCTGTCTTTCTTCCTTCCCCTATGTCCTCCTCAATCAGCCAACCACGGGCACTTCAGCCTTAGTCTGCTCAGCCCAGAACACAGATATTTTGGGCATCTGCAATCTGGACGAAAGCTCCAGTCCTGCCAGGAATTCTGCACAGGCTTGAATGGAAAAAAAATAAAAATATCCCATGGAGTTGGGCAAAGGCTGCCAGGCTGCCCAGGGGCCTGTCCCGCAGGCAGGGAGCAGCCCCAGCCCCTCTGCAGCCGCCAGCCTGCAGAGCCTGCAGGAAAGATAATAAATTAAATCCAAATGTTTATTCCATTGGCACTGTCCGGGTCATGTGCCTCGTGGAGCTGGAGAGTGCAGGAATATTTTCTTGTAGCTGTCGAATAAACTGCTGGAAATGGTTGCTGTGTAGAGATCCTGGAGGAGGCAGGGGCTGAGACCTGCTTGGATGGGTGGATGGATGGATGGATGGATGGATGGATGGATGGATGATGGATGGATACACACACAGGAGTTGGGACAAATTCAGAGGCTGGGCCAAGAGCTTTGTGCACAGGCAATGGTTTTGGGGGCAGGTGTGGGGGTTTGTGTGCAAGTGAGACACTGGAGATGTGGGCATGTGGGGACCTTGGATTTCCCCTCCCTCCTTTGCACACACACAGAATTAACCCCTCCCATCCTCATCAGACTCAGTGAGCTCTGGATGTGCAGGGCCCTGACTGCAGCACAGCCCAGCTGTGCTGGGTGTCCTGGCTGCTGCAGGTCACTGTGCAGAGATGTTCTAAAAACCCCTCCCCAACCCATGGAGCACAGCCCCAGAGCTCCCAGCACGGTGGTTACAACAGGCTTACTCATTTCTGCAGTGAGTAAGACCGAAAGGGGAGCCCCACAGGGGCAGGACTGGGGGCTGATAAGGAGCAGCTCCCTAATCTCCAGCCCCAGCAGCCGAAAGGCCAAGGGTGATAACTCCCAGAGCCCTGGGTCCCAGCAGTGCAGGGTGCTGCTGTCGGTTTGTGTTTGCAGAGCTGCACCTCCTCACCTCGCAGGGCTTGTCTGCAGTGCCCAGCCAAGCCCAGCACCCCTCGCCCTCCCAGGGGAGCCAGCAGGAGCTGGTGGTGGTGGCAGCCCCAGGGCTCACACCCTGGCACATTCACCTCCTCTGCTCTTCGTGCCTTGAGCTCCTGGGGCACAGCCATGGGGAAAGGGGATTACAGAGGCAGCATCATTCACCTGAGCAATCAGCCCTGGTTAGCAAGATCCAATGTTTAGAAACTGCAGGTAGGGAAGGTCCCAGCTAGATGTTCCATCCTCATGCTCTGGGTGACACCAAGAAGCCAGGAGCACAGCAAAGCTGGCACTCCTCTGATTCAGGCCTGGGCTAGGATTTAGGCTCAGATACCTGGTTTATGCAGGCTGGGTTGGACCCTGTCCATGCCCATCTCCTGTGGCACACGTCTGCACCAGCAGCACCCAGCACTGCTGCTCTGCTGGCTCCGGGTCACCTGCCCCAGCTCTGGGGACCAGCTCACTGTCCCCTCACTGGCCCCATGTGCCAAATTGCACATGATAAGCTCTGCTCCATAGCACATTTTTGTCAGAGGCTAGCAAGATAAAGTCTTAAAATAGCTCACCATGACATCCATCAGGGTCTGTGCCACTGCATTTCCCACGTGCTGTGTCCTCCCTGCCTGGCTTCAGCAGTGCAGGAAGGCTGGGATCCTGAAATGCAAACAGGACACGCAGAGCTGCTCCTGTCCTGGAGCACCATGGTCTGCAGGCAGAATGGCACTGAGCGTGACATGGCACTGAGCATGACATGGCACCGTGTAACATGGCACTGAGCATGACATGGCACTGTGACATGGCACTGCCAGCCCTGCAGGGCAGGCTCTGCCCTTTTGGGGTGCCCCGCTCTCACAGCCCCGCTGCAGGGCCCCGTCCCATCCTTGGCTCGCTGCAGGAGCACCGTGCCCTCTCGGCCTCTCGCAGCCTTTGGCTCTGGCCAAACACCACTTGGCCAAATCCCCAGCACGGGAACAAAAGCAGGGAGCCCCAGGACGGGCCAGGGAGCTGGGGGAGGGAGCAGCTCCCTGCACAGCTCCTCTCCAGAGCTGGAAACCAGCGGGGCATGGAAGGCAAGCATCCCCTCGCTGCCTTTGTCAGCCCTGGTGCTGCCCTGTGTCCCTCAGGGGTGCTCTGGTGGCTCTCAGGCTGGGTGCCAAGGGGAAGAGTGGGGTGCCAGCATCTCCTCCTGGAAAGGCCACTTCCAGCTCTTTCCTTGCAGGGTGAACCTGCTTCTTTAACCCCTCTGGTGCCAGCTGGCCAGCACCGTGCCCTGGCCGTGGTTCCTGGGCTCTGCTCTCACAGTGCTGCCAAGCGAGTGGCATTCAAAGCTTTAGCCTTTCTCAGCTTTTAGGCACATGCTCCAGCTCTCTTGTGTTTAGTTTTGGGCAGCCAATATCACGTCATATTTAAAGGCGCAGTTTCAATTCATATCTGTCTTGATTTATTTTTTTTTAATGAAAAACAAGATTAAAAATAGTCATCAGAGAAAACAAACACTGTAATGCCCACACAGATTTTTCAAACAATTTCAAAAATGCCCATGAGAGGAACTGCTTTTGAGTGTTGAAGAATGACAGTGGAGACTTTGCAGTGCAGACACGGCTCTAAGGAAACAAAGCGTTTTATACAGAGGGGAAATAGTCCAGGTGTTACTGTACCACAAGCCACAGCTCCCTCCACTGCACCTGGCTCACAGCTGGCTGGGGGCAGGTGGCCCTGCAGAGGCATGTTGGGGTTACTGGGAAAGTCATGCCAGCATCTCCTGGCCGTTCCAAAGAAAATCATTCTATTTCCTGTGCCCTGTGCCTGGGAGGGGCTCACGAGCCTCCCCAGCTCAGTGCCACCCTCAGTCTCAGCCAGTCACAGCACAGGCTGTTGTGGCACACCAGGAGAATCCTGGGCTCACAGGGATGTCACCTGTGCCAACAGGATCCTGGGGTGCTGAGGAGCCAGCAGAGCCCACAACGACTTGACCTCGACTCTGCAGGCTGGATGGAGCTTTTGGGGGGTTGTTTAGTCCTGTTAAGGGTTTTCCCCAGCTGCCCTCCCTCAGAGACACCAGCAAAGCCCCAGGGACCCATGTGCTTTGGGGAGCAGCGAGGCAGCACAGCTCAAAGCCTGATGTGTTTGGGACAGGGCTGAGGAAGCCCCAGCAGGAATCCCTGGAAGTGACCCTGTGTGACACATGCTGCATGGAAAAAGGGACATTCCCCCAGCAGGGCCCAAACTGCCAGCACCCAGCGAGGCAGAAAGGCTGTCCCCCCAGTCTGACCAGAGGGCTGCAGAGCCAGTGGGAATCTTTCTGGTGCAGATCAAGGGCTGGTCTGAATCCCCTTTTAAAAAGCTAATTCATCCCCAGCTTTACCCAGCCCTCTGTACACCAGAGTGCAGCAGCCCCCTAGGCCTTCTCAGGGCCATAAGGATGCTGAGGCCAGGGGAGAGCTCAGCTCAGGGAAAAACCACTCTGGAAAGATGCAACCTGCCTGGAAAACAGGATTTTACCACAGCTGCCTGTGGGCAGGGTGCAGGCAGCACCACTGCCTTCCACAGCCCATGCTGCAGGAGCACGTGGCACGGGTTTGGCTCTCCCCATGGAAATGGCACCATGGCATCACTGCCCACGTGGGAAAGGCTCAGCTTTGTCCCTTTGCTGCCCCTTGCTATGTAAATACTGCCAGGATTTTCTTAGCAGCATGAAATGCACATCTGCTCATGCAAAGCTGCGGGCGGCTGGCCGGCCACCGGCGCAGGAAGGTCACTGCCATGCACGGGTGCCTCCCCTGCATGGGCCAGCCTCCCGCCTCAAACCGTGGGCCTGAAAGGGCTTCCTGCATCCAAAACAGCCACCCTTGCTCCTCTCCTTGCCCAGAGAGCCCAGGCTGAGCCTCAGCAAGCAGGCAGCAAGGAAGCTCCTCTGTCACCCAGGGAGAGCCCCCCAGCCCTGCAGCTCTGCTGTCCCTGGCAGGCCCCAGAGATAAGGCTGGAGGATGATCACTTGGTGCTGTCATCAAGACAGCACAAAGCCTGGCTGCTTCCAATACCGTTTTTTCCCCTTAATTGTTCTATTTCCATGCGCCTGTGCACACCCAGCTCTTGCCAGAAAAGCCAAGTGCTGATCATTGTCAGATGGTTCACGCAGAGGTTTCTGTTTTGTTTTGTTTTTTCAAGGATCCAAGATGATAGGGGGATGGAGAGAACTTTGGTCTTTTGCTTAAAATAATTTGAGCTTTCCACTGTCTACGCCAGGCTCAAGCAGATATTTGCATAACAAATGAGCTTCTCCCCACACTTCAGCCTTGGGTTACCCCTGCAGCAATAGCACGAGGTGGCTCCATCTCCATCATCTACAGCTCCATCAGCTCCATCTCCCATCTCAGCCCTGAATCTGGGGAGGGCTGTAAAGCTGTGGCACGTTTGTCAATCAAGGCTCAAAACAGCCTCTGGAACATTTCACCAGTAAAAACATTTGCTTGGTGACCAACAAATAATTCCAGGCGTCTTTTATCTTGCTGTAAAAAATGCCACAAAGCAGCTGATTAGTGGAGGTTTCTCTCCAAGCTAAAACCTGTTGACAGCAGGACCAAACACTGACTTTCCTGTTATCAGCAGAAATGGCCTCTGTGTGCTGGGCATTCTCCAGGCAGTGATGGACAAGCACAAGGCACAGCTCTGAGAGCCTGTTTGGGTGCAGAAAAACCAAGAAAAGCCCTGAAAGTTTCACAGAATTTTTGTTTCACCCCTGAGACAGATTAACACTTTGCTAGTTCAGATGGATAAATTATGCTGTTGCTATTTAAACCGATTTCCTTGCAGAATGTTCCAGAGAACACCTGCTGCAAGGGCTGAGGTCACCATTTCCAGAAGATAAAACTGCTGCCAGAGTCCATGGCCAGACCTGCTTTGTGCAGAACCACACCACCTCAGCCTCCCTGCCAAGAAACTGGGGAATTTTCCAGTTCCCATTCTTCTTCTGGGAGGCAGAAAGTGGGGGAGTAAAGCTTGCATACCTTCCTGAAGATCTGAGAGGCATCAGGAGGGCTTTCATGACAAACTGGATGGAAGCAAATGCTATCAGAGTCCAAATGCCCCATTAATTATACCAGAATCTCATTCTGGGGAGAAGGGAAGCCCCAGCAGTCCTGCAACAGCCTTCTCAGACAATGACTGAAAAAATGTTGCAGTTGCTCATTTTGAAATGAGTTTTTGTAAGGGTTAGATTTTTCTTGCATGACAACACATTGTGGGTACACAATTAAAAAATGAATCCATGGCCAGTCAGAAACAATCATTCCTCCCTTTTTCATTTAGAGTGAACTCTGAAATCTGCCTTTTTTTTTTTTTTTTTTTTTTAACATAGCTGTAATTATAAAGCAAACCTCCAGAAGTCTTTGCAACATAAACATCCACAGGTCCTTTCTGGGCAGCCCCCTGATAGCAGTGAGTCACTGCAGCCCCCACAGCTCCAGGTGGAGGGCACACATCCCTCCTCCAGCCTGTTTCCCAGCATGGGAAATGCTGCTCACAGCTCCTGGAGATAGCAAATGCTTGATGTAAGTTTTGAGATTCAACCAACCTGGGCTGTGTCTTTCCACAGCAAACTCAGAGCATCACAAAGAGAGGTGAAAGGTAAAATCCCAGAGGAATTCTCCTGAGTCATTTTTCTTGCCTCTGTGGGTTTGGGACTTGTTTGGGTGGGCTCTGTCAGGCTGGAGCCAGGATGCTTCTCTCCTCCTGTGTGCTGCAGCACTGTCCATCCCCCCAGAAGGGGCAGAGCTCAGGCCAGGCCTGTCCAGCACTCCCTGGTGCCCTGGCTGTGCTGCCCTCAGCCCTGAGGACAGCTTTGAGTGGTGGCTGTCCTGGCACAGGCTCAGGGCACACACCACACGTGCCCAGGCTCCCCTGGCCCCCTGCTGTCTGGCTGGTGTTTGGGATGCTGCTCGGAGATGCTGCTCCCTTGACCACAAGCCCATCCTCCTTTCCAGGCAAACCCCCCAGTCTCAGCAGCAGTGGCAGGAGACACCAACACCCTCCTGAACTCCCAGGCTGGCACTCTGAGCAGGGCAGGACAGGTCCCCTGGGCTCACCGTGGCTCACAGTCCAACCTGCTGGGCTGCTCTGGGTTTTGTCCCACTCCATAAAAGCTTCAGAGACACCATATGGCTCCCGGGGATGCTCTCTGCAGGATTTGGTTTGCAGGAGTCATGCCTGGCAGGGGCAGCAGAGCAGCTCCCCCCACCCTGCTCCAGAGTGGCCTGGGGTGACAAATGGCTCTGATGGCATCAGGGTGTCCCCAGCCACACCAGAGCATGGGAAATGCATTCCTGTTCCTGGCTGTGCTGCCCAGGGACTGCTGTGTCCCAGAGGAACAGGGAAGGGGAAGCTCTGCCTGGGTTTTTGGAGAGCCCTGGTGTGGGTTGGAGGGACAAGTGGGGTGGCAGTGGGGGCCAGGATGCTTCTCTTGGTGTCTGCTAAGAAGAGACCAGCCTGGAGCTGCCTGAGCTGCTGCACAGGCCCCAGAGATGGAGAGGCCAGGAGAAGTTTGCCCTCAGGCTAAAAGAGCCTCCAGCTTCCTTCCCTCGCTCCCATCCCTCCCTGCCTTCCTTCTCCCGAGTGTTTGGAGAAGCTCATCCCCAAGAGCTGGTCCCACCCTGGCTCAGTCAGGTGCAAACACCACCAGACTTCTCATCTTGGGGCACCACCTCACACCAGTGCACTGAGAACGGGGGAAACTGAGGCACGTACAACACAATGTGCAACCACCAGGACACTGCTGCAAGCTGCCCTCATATTGTTTGGGAGGGACAGGAGGGACATTGTGCCCTGGAGCCTTGGTCTGACCTGGTACCTCTCCCAGCAGCTCCTTGTCCTCCTCGCTGTCCCCTCCCAGGTGCCAGCAGGTGACAAACCCTGCAGCTCCAGGACGTGCTCCCCACAGGTACCAGGAGCTGCTTCAACGGTCACTGGCTAAAAAGAGAACAAAAACTGCAACAAAAGACCAACAAATAGTTGACTCTGTTCCCAGGCAAATAAAAAAGAATGGGTTTGGATCGTCACTGCTGTCCCTTTGTTTACCGAATGCAGTAACAAAAACAGCCAGGAAAGAAAAAAAAATATTCCCTGATAGCGACAATTTATTGTGGGTGAAGCAGGCTGGGACATGCCCCAGGGAAGGAGGGCCAGGCTCCGTGTGGATCTGCTGGGGAGGGGAAATAAACGTGCTCAAAAGCACTTAGAAAAACCTGAAAGGACCAGCCCTGACTGCAGCAGTTAGAAGTGATATATTCTTGGCACGGAAACAAAAAGCAAATTCATAGCAGGTTTGGAGCTGATCTTACTGGCTTACATGGGATTTTATACTTAGGTAATTCTATTGTTGGCTGGAGCTACCTGATTTATGCCTGAATAAGGTCCTGATCCTGCTAATATTTACTGATGTACTTTAGTTTTACCTTTTGCCCCAAGACATCCTACTAATTTCCCTGCAGTGAGGGTAGTCTGCAGAGCTGGGGCCTTTGCAAGAGGAAAATCTGTGTTGTAATGCCTGAAAACAGAGGAAATTTCACAGTGAGTCATTAACTCCCCCAGGCTGTGGCTGTCCCCCAGCCCCAGGCAGGACACCCAAGGCTGCCAGTGCAGCCCCACAAAATTCAGAGAGCAGTGGGGGAACATCCTTAGCACCAACTGCAGCTGCATCGAGCTCTGAGTCTCTGCAGCACAAACCATCACTTTAACACTGAGTTTACTCTCATGACACCCCTCTCCCCAGGGCAGAGCCTCCAAACAGGCTGCCAAACCCAGCAGAAGACATTTGGACTGGTTATTTCCACTCAAGAAAATTGCATTTATTGCCAAAAAACACCGTGTTTACCCTGTAAGGTACAAGAGATGGATTCATCCATCAAACACTGTCCTTTGGCAGTGAAACCTCTGGGTGTGCTTCAAAGGGAGCAGGAGAGTAAAAACCTGTCTGAGGTGAGAGGAGCAGAATAAACACCTGTCTGAGGTGAGAGGAGGATGCCCAGGAGGAGAAGCTGTGAGCTCACCCACGGCAGCCCCAGCATTCTGGCCAGTGAGATGTCCCCGTGGCTCACTTGCCCCTCACACGCTGCTGAAATCAGACAAATGAAATTTTAAAAAAGGGGCAGTGAGTCCCAGAGCAGCTGCTCTCCTCCCTGCCGCTGCCAAGCCTCGAGAGCACGGCTATTCCTGGGCGCGGGGAGAATTAATTTGCTTTACAATGGGCTGCGAGGGCAGCCGGGTGTCTGAGCAGCACCTGGAGCCAGCCCTGGGGGTGCTGGGGGGCCCCCAGAGTGAACCCCCCTGTACAAACCCTGCTGGGGACACCTGAGTGCCAGCCCCAGCCCAGCAAAGCTCAGGTGCTGCTCACACACCTTGGGGCATTGCTGTGGGACCTCTGTCCCCCAAAACACACCTGGCAAAGGGGGCAGTGGTGGGTCCAGAGCTTGCCTCCATCCCAGAGCCCCCAGTGCCCCCGGAGTGATGGGGTTGGTGTCCCCTGAGCTCCAGGACCCTGCCATGACCACCTGGAGGTTCTGCACCCTGGCTGCTGAGGCTGCAGGACTGGAGACAGCACCCAAAGGCACTTCCAGAGCAGCTCCTCTGAAACGGGCTTTGTTTATGCCTCAGCAGCCCGGAGAAATGAATATTGCCTGCCCAGAAAGATTTAAATGTACATAAAATTAGAAGGAGGAAGTGTTAGCTAAAATTTCATGCTTCTGGGAGGCAGACGGTTCGTTAGCAGTACTTTAATGAGGCTCTAACCCCAGTGTAATGCTTTTATTAATGCTCGTTGCTTACTGAGTGCCAACTGCTTGGCTCCTCTCCGACAGCCCGGCTGGTCCACAAAGAGAGGGCTTGAGGGGTCCTTTGATGCAAAACGTGAGCACATTTCCCCCACAGCCAGGACAGACGACAGTTGGTGAGGGGAGACAGCCCCAAACTCAGCAGATGGTGCCCAGAGAGGCGAGGCAGCGAGAGCAGGAGGGCAGGAGGGGACACGGGAGGGAAGAGAGAAGGGAGAAGATGAGGTGCCAGTTATGCCATGCTCCTGTTGGCTGCGGCCGGGTCAGCACGAGGGTCAGGCAATGAGCAGGACATCAAGGATGGGTGTGCTGGAGGTTTGGTGGCAAGGACAGACACGGGGAGGTGCAAGGTCCAGGAGCTCAGCACTCAGCCTGCTCTCCTCATTCTACTGCTGCAAATATCTCATGTGCTTCAAGCCCAAAGCCGCATCCAGATCTCACCTGCTTTGGTCAAACCAGAGTCCTTAATCCAACAAACTTCCAAACACCCAAGGCACCCATACCCCAAAAGCCGCACTGTGACCATGAAGGGAGAGCCTGTGCCTTTGAGGTGCTCCCAGCCCTGCTCTGGAGCTGATGCAGGAAGGAAAACCAGCAGAGGATGGAGTCCCTCCTCCAGTCCCTCTGCCCTGCGACACCCTTGCCCACGCTGCTGGCTGCAGTGGGGAGGAAGGGACACCCCCTGCTAGTGGGGTGATGCCCAGGCACCCTGAGCACACCTTTGGACGTGGCTGTGGGAGGACAGAAGGACAAGGATCACCCCAGCAGCTGCTGGGACAGTCCCCCAGCCCTCCTGGGAGCCGAGGTGAGCATATGCCGTATGCTTCTCCTCCTGTTCCTGGAAACACTGAATAGAGGGATTAAAAACCACCCCTCACAGCCTGAAAGAACAGAGCCAAGGCTCTGGCTGGTATTCCAGCACAGCAGAGAACAGGTGGGCTGCTGCAGGAATGGGAACAGCTTGTGGGAGCCTCTCCCTGGCTCTGCCTGCAGGGCCACCCCTCCCAGGAAGGTGCCAAGTGGAATCCCACGCTGCTCCTGGCACCGCAGCACAATCACATCCCAGGAGCAACAGGGAGCTGGGTCTGCTGTCCCACCATTGTCTGATGGCCCCAGGGGCAACCAGAGAGTCCTGGCAAAGAAAAGTTCAGCATCGTGTCGTC
Organism: Passer domesticus; assembly: GCF_036417665.1. Classification (NCBI taxonomy): domain Eukaryota; kingdom Metazoa; phylum Chordata; class Aves; order Passeriformes; family Passeridae; genus Passer; species Passer domesticus. Next base: position 12,682,726 of record NC_087489.1, on the reverse strand, counting down.
ATCAGCTGAAACAGACTTTCATGTCATTTTAGTCAAATAAAAAAAAAAAAAAAAAGAAGAAAATTATTCAGAGAAAAAAGGAGGCTGCCAGGGCACAGAGTGAGGGGTGAAACACAGAGTGAGGCAGGAATGACCAGGGGAAAAGCTCCTGTCCTCAGTGCATTCTGCCCAAATCAGCACACTACAAAATCTCTGAACTAGAAAATTCACAATGTATTTTTTTTCTCCACATAAAACTGACAGATTCAAAGCCAAACATGGAAATATCTCAGGGTGCTGATGTGCATTTTTCCTGTTAAAGTTTCTCTAAAATCTGGCCTGCTTCTTGTGAAGGGGGAAAAAAAACAGAGAGAAAAAAAGAAACAGGATATTTTTCAAGTAAAATTAGTTAGATGCAGCCATTTTTAAAGTGACTGCTATAGGCAATTGGGAAATTGGTAAAATAAAAATGTTTACCCAAGAATTTGTTGCCAAAATGTGGTGTGGTTGTTTGTTTTTGAAAATAAGAAGTTCTAAATTTATCAGAATTCAGAATAAAGCAGATTCTAGAAATGAAAACGAAACACAGAAAATAAAATAGGGCAAAATATGGCAAATGCTGTGAAATTTCCATCCGGAATTTACAGCAGCGTCTAAAGCCCACTCACACCAGACAGTAAATTCTTGTTCCTAGCACAATAAAATAGTCCCATAATAAATCTTTTTCATTTCTACTGGCCCCATCCAAAGCTTCCCTGCACTGAGACCTTGCAGGTCTCTGGGGCCTGGGCATCACTTTGCACATGGCAGCAACTGTGCCAGCCTGAAACACAACGTCCAGAATCCCACAGCTCCTGTGGCAAAACAGGAGCAACTTGGCATTTAAAATGGATTTCATCCATGGCATAAAGCAGAAGAGTTTTGTCCCAGTGCAAAATGGGAAAACAAGGTAAAAAAACTGAGCACAGCTGTAAACAAGATGCACATTGGCAGCCCTCATCACCCTGGCAAGGGTAATTGCCCTCGAGTTTAATCAAGGTAGAAGGAGGGGATTTGGAAGCACCACATGCATGGCACACTTCTCTGCTTTGTCACATCACACTGAACACTCGATAAAAGATCCCTTTGAAGAGGAGCCAAGCCCATCCTCACTTGAGCACAGGGATGCTGCACTGGGTTCACTGAGCTGGGCTTCCACTTGGGCAAAGAATTTGTAAGAGGCAGAAAAAAGAGTAGGAGTGAGCAGACAGTGTTGCAGCTCAAAGAAAACTACCCAAGACAATAATTAATTATTGGGGCTTGCTTCTATTTTTTTTGCTGGCAGTGGGACAAACAGACTCCTGTATTAGTAAAATGTATCCTTCTCTACAGATTTGGATATGTGCCAGTAAAGATTAAAAAATCACTTGCCATCTCCCCAAAATCACGAGATGGGTAAGAAAATAAATAGAATAAAGAAGATAATAGTAACAAAGGGTTTTCTTCTGTGTCTTTGTTTCTGAGCTGTTGCGCTGCCAAGCTAATTTCAACAGAACCTTGGTTAAAGGAATATTAGGGAAGGTGAGACTTTCCCATCATTACATCAGAAGAGTTCAGTTTCCCAGGAAAGCAAATCTGTAATGCCATGAGATCACTTCCAGCTGACAAATCTGAAGTTTGTTTTTAGAAGGCTAAAAACAACAACAAAAAAAGATAAAGAATAAAAAAACCCAGCACCCAAATGCAGATCACTTGGACATGGGGAATTTGGGCCCAGCCAGAGCGGGTACTGTGCCATCCTCCTGCTTTCAGTGAGGGCAAAATTCCCTGGTTTCCTTAGGGAATCCAGTTTGGGCAGAGGTGTGAGTGGTGATGGATCTGCTGCCTCAGCCAGACAGGCGATTTTCCAGAGCCATTTGTGCTGTGCTGTGACCCAGGAGGGGCTGGGGCAGTTCCACTCCAGGTTTGCTCCTGGCAGGCACAGAGGAGCTGCTGCCCACCCAGGGCAGGGCAAGGCACCCACTCACCAGGGGCTGATGGAGGCATCCTCCTCCTCCTGCCCGTGCCACAGCCCCAGCCAGGAGCACAAACAGCCTCTGCCGACCATCCCTGCTCCCTTCCAGCCCGTGCCCAGCTCCCCCAGGTGTTGTTTGCTCTCCCAGCTCAGCTCTGGTTCAGAGAGAACTCACCACAAAGGCTCAGCGTCGTTGCTATTGATTCTCAGCCCCAGCCTGGGTTTGTTGAGGTGACCAAGTGAGTGGCAGGTGGTTGGTTCTTCTGCTTTTTTTTTTTCTGCTGGATGGGGACACCAAATATTTGCTTTCTGAAATATTTGCAACAGCTCCACTACAATTAACGACATCAGCTGAAATGCTCAGAAAGGGTGGGGGAGTGCTCCCGTGCCTTGCTCTCCCTTGAGCTTTGCTGAGATGACACAGAAACTCCTGAGCTTTGCTGAGATGACACAGAAACCCCTGGGCTGTGTTGCTTTGCCATGGAGTGCATCTCACAGGCAGCGTGTGGTGGATTAACCTCTGGTTTCACTGGAAGGTGCCCACAGGGGTGGATCTGGACTCCTGGTTTCTGATCCATCCAGACCACTCTTAGGGAACAGCTTTCACTAACACATGCAGAGCAGCTAAAGCACTCACCAAACCAATCCTGTGGCAGCAGAACAATTTAGGCCTTGCATTTCAGGAACAGCAAAACTGCCTGGGGGCATGTGCTAATTACAGACTACTCCTATCAATCCAGTTTACATTGCAAGACATCATCCAAACAACCAACCAGAGGAAGAGTGACTTGCCTTTGATGAGAGGAAGCTCCAGCTATGATCAAGCATGGATGTTGCCATCAAGGCAAATTTAGGGAAGGCTGAGCCAAGTCCTCCTCTGTATGAGCTGCACAGACTGTCCAGCAGCTCTTGTCTGCAGTAGAATCATCGAGTGATGTGCTCTCATCTGAGACCTCCAGAAGTGCTGAGTTCTGGACAAGTTTTCCCTGCCTCAAAACACATTCACATCATGGCCATATTTCAAAAATAGACCAGGACTTTTGGAGACAAAATTCTCCATTGCTGAAATGTCCAAAGGCCTTCGTGCTCCAAGGTTCTCACAATGTCTCCAGATGCAGGAGAGGCAGAGGGAGAAGTTTCCTCCAGGCAGAGATTGCTGCTGCAACAGGGATTCAAAGCCACAACTCAGCAGAAGCTTTGCAAAAGGGAGACACCTACACAGACCACAGGATTGCTTGGGCCTGAGTGCTGCATCCAGAGATCTGCTGGTGAAATGCCACTGCCTGCAGGATGGCAGAGTCTGGATCCATCCAACCTGGCAAGTCTGGCGTAGAGACTCTGGCCAGTGGTTTCAAGCCATGGCAGCCTCTTCCCCAGCTCTCACTGTTCCTCATACCCTCTCCTGGATGAGAGAGGCAATCATTTAGGAGTGGATTTTTAACTCAGTGCCACGGATCACTGATAGGATCAGGCCCACAGAGCACGCAGGGTATGACTCAGTGCTAAGCACCTTTTATTCTGCAATCTTCCTAGGCAGACAATATGCTTTTGGCTTCATGATGCATTCTGCAGTTTCTCTCTTTTCCTTTTTTTTTTCCTCTTGTAAATACTTTGCTATGTCAGAATCTGTCAAACAACTCCTTGTGCCATGTTTTCACAAGAATCCTACTTGCTGGCCGGTGCCAAGCTCCCTTTTAAACAATACTCAGTGAAGCATTGCACTGCCTGTGCTCTGCTCTCGCATGCCATATTTAGACAAAAGCCAGGGAATTCCCTGCCCTAGATGAGGGCTTGAATGAGTGTGCTCCTCTCCCACCTCAACTAAAAAAGCATGTGTTCACATCAGCCAGGCCTTCCACCCAGCTTTATTTTTAATTCATTCCGCACTTGGATTTATTTACCTAGAAATCTGAAGTAGGTGGGAGGGGAAGGAAAATTCAAAGAAAACAAAACAAGTGAATGCGACCACAGACACATGCTTAGTCCTGCTGGGTCCATTCCCAAAGAAACCAAAGCGAGTGGAATAAAACCACCCAAACCCCACACTGACAAACGTGAGAAAAACACTCAAACCCAGCCCCACCGCACAGCTGGCAACAGCTGGATCATGGCCACAGGTGGTTTTACATCAGCCCAGGGCAAGCAAGCAGCTGGCACTGCTGCAGAGTGCCCAGGGGGCTCTGGCAGAGCACCTTGTGCACACCTGGCTGCTGTGGAGGGGAGTGTTATGTATATTATGGCAGTTCGTGCTGATAAAAAAATTAAATATATATATATATAAAAATAAAATATAAAACCTTGAAATCACTCTAGCAAAGGAAAAGGAGATTGCCTCACAGGGTGGTGAAACCACAGCTGGCAGCCGAGGAGGAGGAGTGTCATTAACATAGGAAGTGAACCTAGAGGGCACAGGAGATGGACATTCTCACTGGTGTGAACAGGAGAACGCCCAGGGATGATGGCCCATGGAGATGTTCCTCTTAGACAGAGGGGACCATCAAGGACATACATCTGAGTGCGGGATTCCAGAACCGAAGAGTGGACACACATCAATTCCTGGATGAGGTTTTGTCCAGCCCAGGACAGAGAACAGAGGCAACATGAATATGAAGAACCTGGAGGAAAGACAAAGGGACTCTGCCCGGGCAAGAAAAAGAGTATGAAAATGGACCATGCCAAGTGGCATTGGTGAACAGAGGGGATTTGGTGCAATAGAGGCTGATCTGAGTTCACCCAGCTCCGATCCCGGGGTCGGTGCTGCCCTTGATTGTTGGCTGTCGGGACCGTACATCAGTCACAAATAAATTTCATGTTTATCTTTATTAAATTGGCAGGATCAATATTTAACCACACCAGAAGGAAGCCCTGGGCGGGTCGGGGCGGTGAGCAGGGCTGTCCCCGTCCCACCAGCCCCATCCTGACCCCGCACAAGTCAATGGGGCTGCAGAGCCTTCTGGAGCGCTATTGAAACGCCACATTCCAGAGCACTGTGCTAATCGCTCCCCGCCAGCCCTCCAGCAGCACTCCCTCACTGATGTTTAAATTCTTTGCCGCACTTTTGTCCGCAGCGTTTGGGCCCCCCCGGATTTTTTGACATGTGGTCCTTCCGCTCGCTGCCAAGTCTGCTGGGAGAGGATGTCAGCCTCACAGCACCAAAACAGATGCTGTCCATGCATTAACTCTGCCGGAAAAGCTTCAGATAAAGGCCTGTCTGCCCTCCTCTCCTGCCCCATGAACACTGCAAAATATTCATTTCATCTGCCCCAAGAATCTGCTTGGGAGAAAATTTGAATCCTGAAATTGAGTCAGAACACTATCAAGTACAATGTACATGGCATGAAACATGGCATGAAATACTCTGAAAAACAAGGCAGAATTTACACTAGATTATTGTTTTCATGTACATATATAAAATCCATCACAGCTATCTCAAACACATCCATTCTGCTGGTAGTGATGCTGGGGACCTCACTGCACACAGGATGCAGACAGGCACCTTTTAACTGCTGGCACTTAATTCTGCTCAGTGTGGCTTGAGCTGACAACTGAGACATCACTCAAGCCTTGACTAGCCTGGTGCTCCTGGTGCTATTGCTGCTGCCAGGAACATTCTGGGGACAGGGAGAGAGGAAAGAAATGATATGGACAGAGCTGTAGAGTTATGAAATGCACCCTTAGGATCATATGTTCAAGAGCACTCAGTTCCTGTTTAGGAACCTAAATGAAGTTGGCAGGATTTCAGAAGTGCTTAGCATCTATCAGCTCCTACTGAGAACATGCTGAGCTCTTCTTAAAATTGTCAGAGAAAAACAATTTGAAGATAAGAGCCAGCTTGTGGCTTACAATTAACATCATTGTATGGGTCTTCAGAGCAGCCTGGCAAGAGCAAGAATAGCTGCTTTCACAGAAGATATTGTACATGAATCCACATCTCCAAGCACAGGACCAGGTCTATAAGCAGTCACCCCACTGGCTGCCTCCTGAAAGAGCTCAGCACCCCAAGAATTTTCCACTTTGTGTCAGTGATGCCTTACAGTGTGGAGTAAGTGGGAGTTTGCACCTGACCACGCCAGGACCAACCACATCAGTGGAGTGAGAAGGACCCAAATGAGTGCTTAAAAATTCAGAACATAACCCACAGGGCAACTGTGAAAACATCTGGAGAAATGCACTAATTTGGGCCTAACTTATATTAGGTTCTGGCATATAACTAGTAGCAAAACTAAGTGCCAGTTGGTGCCTTCTGTCTTTGAACCCCAAAGTGCTCTTTGTTCCGAGATGGTGTGAAAGATGTTTTATCCCAGTGGTGACAAACAGCTAACACCATGGGAACCTTCAACAGACAGAAAGATTTGTCAAATCTCTCCAAACACTTCCAGAGGCATCAATCCAGCAAAGAACTGAGTCAGCAGCAGTCCCACTTGCCCTCCTGGAACCACTGATATATTTAAAAGGAAGGCTGTGAATTCAAATCCTCCCACTGCTCACAGCTCCTCCAGCCCTGAGCCAGCTGAACTTTGGTACCACACCAAAAAAAAAACCCAAACCAAGCACAGCAGCTTGTGCCAGGCTTCAGCTCACCCAGGGATATATTATAATGCTTGAAGGGGACTAAGGATGAATTCTTCTCATCAAGATCCTCTTTTCACTGTGTCCTTCGTCTTACACTGAGATTCCAGCAGCTATCTTCCAGGTAGGAGCAGCTTGCTTATCCTTGCTTTCCATGTATTCCAGGGGTCACAATGCCTGTCTGCTCCTTGGCCGGCTGTGTTGCTTGGTCTAATTCCACAGAAAAACTCCAGAGATTCTTCTGGGGGCAGCAGGAGCTGAAGGATCTCATGAACCTTGCTACCAAGAAGTCCCTTGACTCACCTTGGTGTCGAGGTGGAGCTGTAATTTAATGTACTTCCCTAGATGAGGTGCTACACCTCAACCAGAGCTGCCAGAGGACACTACCCCTCATGGCATTAGGACATCACAACTTCCTTTTTTTTTTCCTCTTTCAGCTTAGGAGAAGCTTCATGTTTTCTCAGTAACAGATCAAAATCGCTCTTGTTGAAGGTGGAAGCAAAAGTATTGATTCCAGAGGAGCTCCTGCTCCCAGCCCAGCTCAAGGATCCAGGAGAGAGATTAAACATCATGCAATCAAGCAGTGGCAGACTTTACAAGCTCTGGCCATATTGATTTATCTCCTGACATCTTGACATGAAAGCAGAACAGCAGAAGAAAGCATAGCACTATTTTCCATTCTGACTAAAACAAGTAGTCCAAAACATGCATGAATTTAATTTGTCACTCCTCAAATATAATGACTCATTATGATTCATTACTCCCAAGTATTCTAGCTCATTTTCTACAGCTAATTAACCTTGTAAGCAACAATTCACCCAACAGAGGATCACTCTATTGCCATGGGGAGGCTGCATTCTGCCTGCTCCTCTAGGAGAACAGAAGTGCTTGCCATGGTCTGGCCAAGGGGCACTGCTGCCCTTTCTCTCCTGAATTTGCTGAACGGGAACAGCCTGAGAAAACTCATTTAGGAAAAAAAAAAAAAAAAAAAAAAGGAGAATTCTCCATTCCAGTGAGCAACATATGCTCAATCCAAACACAGTCTCCTTGGGAGCAGGGAAGGGCTGGTTGGCCATTGCTGCAGCCACTGAAGGGTAACAAATCCTTGTCCTTTGCACAGCTGAGCTGAGCTCAACTAGGCAGGAGAGAAGAGGGTGACAAGGAAGGCAAAGATATTAATGCTCATCTGGAGCAGTGAGAGCAATGGTGGCTGGTGCAGCTCCCTGGGATGATGCCCTGTCCTAGGGAAGCTATGGGCTCACACAACTGGGTGGAGCTTGGACAAGACCTTTCAGTCTTTCTCTTGGTCCCTTTTATACCCTGCTCAGATTTAAACATCCTCTCAACTTCTCGTATATATTTAGACCAAAGAAAAACACCATTAAAATGCCAAGGAGGCTTTCAAGACAATTGTTATATTAAACTAGCTTCAATCCTAAACTCTGCTCCTGTGAAATCACTCACTGGACAGCCCACTTTAATCCTGAATTACTAATTAAGTGCTGCTGCCACTGTCAGATGATTGCTGTTTTCACAGGTCAACCACAGCAGGAAAGGGAATTTGAACAAAACACTGCCTGACCCCAGGGATTTACAGACAGCAACTTTATACCATGGTATAAAGTCACGAGACCTTCACTGCAGAAGTCTTCCTCGTGAAGCAGCAGTGCCAAGAGCTGAGCAGTTCTGCTGGTTTGGAGCACCAAATGCCATTTTCCTGGCGTGGCCTCGCGCTGCTCCCACGGAGGCTGCACCGGAGGCGGCCCCAGCGTCACCCCGTGAAACCCAAGAGCTGTGTCCATTTTTAGAACCAGCCTGCCCGAGGATCTGCTGCATTATCTGGGCAACACGTAAGGGAACAAGATGAACTGCAGCTCCCCCAGCCACTTATTTACCTTCTGTTTAAACAGAGCCTCTGCAGCTCCCCGCCCGTGCTCCCACTTGCTCGGCACCTCGCGCAGGGCTGCTGCTCTATTTTTAAAGGCATGCTGCTGGCTTTCATCTGAAGCTGCCTGGGTTTTTTGGTTAGTTTTTTTTATATTTTTTTTTAGCTCCCATACTCTTTAAACTAATTTAAAACATGCTGGCAGATAAAGGCGGTGAGGGGAGATACAGTGAATGCACCATGGTTGGTATTGCAAGTTGAGATTAAGGCAAGAGGTGCAACACAAATAGCATAAAAATGAACATTTAAACTCAGTGATTAGGGTCAGACAGCAGGAGTCCTTGCTAAGGGGACCGTCTTCCATGTATTTGGAGTGGGAATCATTCCAAATTTGAACCAAGACTTTAGGATTTGTTCTGGCAGCAAATACACTGGGGTGCTCACAGCAGGAGGAACAGCAAGTGGCAGCTGTGAGGAGCCCTGTGAGGAAATGTGGTCCCTGAAACACACTTGGAATATTCTGGGGAGTTAAAGGCTCTGCTGGTCCCTGTCCTGAGCCCACATGAGCAGCACTGCCTTCAAGGCCTTGCACAATCCCACAGGTGGAGGAGGTGCTGCTGAGAGCCTCCAGCACTGCAGGAAGGTGGAAGGGTGCCAGAAACACGTGGCATGAAAATCCAGCATCCCTACCCGTGGTTGTTATCCCAGGATGACCTAAACACCCTTCGACAGGGAGGCTGCTCAAGCTTGACCCAAAAGCCTCAGCAGTAATTAGAAAAAAAATGTTGAGGCCATGAACACTGACAGGTTGTCAATATGGAAGATGGTTGACTACAATAAAAAGAGAAACCACTTCCAAAACTTCACATTTTGAGAGCTTAGAGATTTCCTAGCCCACACCTTTGGTTTAGAATTTTCTCAGCTAATGTTCAGGCTCTGTCAGCCTGAGCATCCTGCTGATGGTCCTGGTGCTGCAGACACACACCTGGCTGGGCTGCACTGGGCAGGCTGAGCTGGGCTCCATTTCAGATTCAGGACATCTCTGAGAACTGGTTGAAAGAGGCCTCTCTAACGCTCCCATCAGATGCTGATGGGCCTTTTTGTGCCAGGAAAACGGATGTGTGCAACAACAGTAAAAGTGCCTGGAAGCGTCCCAAAGCCTGGGTGAAATGGGGGAATGTTGAGTGGCATCAGACAAAAGGAGCAGTGATTTAATCTCCACAGATGGGGAGGAGGGAGCCGTGTCAGGAAAAGCAGGAGGATGAGATTAGCTAGGCAATAAAATGAAAATGAGCAAGAGGTGGAGAGCACTGTGCTGAGATAAGAGGAGGTGGATTACAGGGCTGGCAGATGGAAAGGGAGCAGGCAGCCAAACAGTGAACAAAAACCAGGTAATAAATCTGTAAAAATTGTCATCAACAATGTTAAATACCATTTTCAGCCCATTTTCTCCAAGGAAGGAAGTGGTTATGGCAGAGGGATGTGCTGTGCCATCCCCTCAGGGTGCAGTGATGCCTCCAGCCCCAGCAAGGTGTGTTTGCTTGGCCCCTCAGCTCCTGCAAGACAGCCAGAATCCTTCCTGACACATGGATAAGCAGCCCTTTACACAAAAGGTGAAAGAAATTGCTTCTTTTTGGAGGGCTTGACCATCCATTTGACTCAGCCTAATTCAGGAAAGCGACACCTCGTCTCCTCTGCTGCTGAAAGGAGAATTTCCTCCAGCCTTGCTGGAGCACATTAGGCTGGGTATCTCAGTTCCGGCTGATAAGGCAGCTTTTATCAAGAGACTTTCATTAATGCAGCTTAACTGGCAATAGACAATTGATAACAAGCAGACATTTGACCACAATTTAAGTCATTAAGCCCTTGACCACCATGTTTTTGGAAGATAATCTCTGGAATATCTTAATCTGTGTCATTTTAGCAAAGGCATGCTGCAGCTTTCCAAATCTGTGAACACCCCAGCCTTCCATTACCCAAGGCAGGGCAGGGCCTGCTGGCAGCACATCTATCTCAAGAGGTCACTTAAAAACATTTATTTTTCATTGCACTTTAAATCTGGGAGAGGAAATTAGTGGACAAAGAGAAGTAATTACCTTGTGAGTCTGAGACTTCAGGACAGGGACAGCTCTTTGCTCTGCGCCTGCCCCAACAGGGTTTGGGCAAAGGAGCAGCACTGGTGGCTCATATGTCATTGCAAACATCTGTGTGGAATAATAAATACCTGTTTTGAGCTGAAAATCTCTCACCCAAATGTGGGACAAGGTCACATTAACCGTGTCCCTGCTGAGTTGGGTTTCATGCCTGCCCCTTCTTTATTCCCAAGTGGATACCTCTTCCCCTCCATACCCCTTTAGCTCATTTAATGTCTCTCCAACCTCCAGCACAACCAGGATAGGACACAAACAGATCACAGGGTGCTGCCTGGGGAGAGGGATGAGGCCAGGGGGAAGGCATGGACAGCCTAGATTAGAAGTTCCTCATCTCAGACCCTTCTGGAAAATCCCATTCCTCCCTACCAGGGATAAGAAACATTTCTACCATGCTGGAATGAGTGCATTTAAGAGCATTTTTTCCCTAGGAAGGCACAGTGCTTAGGCAGTTCTTGGACAGACTGTGGGAGTTAAGTGCAGGAAATTCAATACTCTCTGTTATACACCAGAGGTCAGGCTAAGGGTCCCTTCAGATCTAAACCATAAATTTTTCAAACCACTACCAAAAAAGCCCTTCCAAAACCCCCTCCAGTCTTGCACTCAGCTTCTGGAAAACTTTTCAATAACAAGATCTGGTTGCCAAATGTTAACAAAGAGGCCAAAACCATCAGGACCCATGTTTGGCTGCAGTTTTTGTGGCAGCCTGGCAGCCCAGCCAGCCAGGAAGGCTCTGGGAGCAGCATTCCCTAAGGAAGCCCAGAGCTGTACCTGGGCTCCCAGCTCCACAGGGAGCTCCCAGCTCCCCATCTGACCCCAGGAGCTGCTGCATTTCCCAGGCTGTCCCAGGCTGGGATGAGGGCTAGCTCATCCTGCTGGAAGCCAAAACTGAAAACATTGTGTGGACACAAACCTCTGCTGTTCTCAGCCAGCAGGGAGAAATGGATTCAAGGAATGGCTGGGCTGAAGGGAGGGCAGCACGGAATGGTGGCTCTGAGGGAGGTTTTACAGGAGGACATCAGGCCAAGGAAGTGCCCCACACTGACTTACCCAGCTGGGATATGCCCAAACCCAAAATCCAGCCCAGGAGGCTGCAAATGCTGCAGCTGAAGTCAGTTGTGTCACGTCCTGGCAGCAGGTGCCAGGAGGAGCTGATTTCCACCCCAGGATTAGCAGCAGGATATACAGCACATTCTCTCTGCAAAAGTGTGATCATATCAAAGCTCCATCTGTACTCAGAGCTATTAATGACTGCTGGGGGAGAACTAACATTTTTTTCCTATTACCAGTTAAATAAGCTTCCCACACCTTGAGAACTAACCATTCCTTTTTCTTTAAAGAGATGTCCATACATATCTTTTTCTTTCAATACAGATAATCTACACATATCTAGGGAGAGGGACAGTTGCACAGATTTTAAAACCCAGAATATTTTAAATGCTCTGTTTATCCTTTTTTTTTAGAGGAGCTCAACTGTTCTCAGCTTGGATGCAAATACACATACTTCCAGTCTAGGTATTTTTGGTGAGGAAGAAAAGATAAATAGATAGTGCATTTCAAACGTCACACTTTCAGCTGCCTTTATCTAACTTTGGTCAAGAATTTAAAGCTTTGCACTGAACACCAGCACATTTCAAGCTTCAGCTGTAATTCTCTTCTCCTGACAAGAATTTGCTGCTAACAGAGCCTATCTGTGACATGGGAACCAACAGGCTGAAGCTGAAACTGAGGCTGTCAAGCTCACTTCACTTATTAGTTATGAAATGGGAAAAATCAGTGAGCAGTGGCGTCACATGGAAACATGAGTGCAGCAGTGACACCGCCCTTCAAACGGTGTCAGCACTCAAACCAGGCTATAGATTATTTGGAAAGTAATAAACACTGACCTCGTGATCCTATTCTGGGCTGGTCCTGTGACAAAAAAGGGAAAAAAACCCCTAAACCATCAAAACAAAACCAGAAGCTGACAGCCCCGAGCAGTTGGCACCAGGGGTGAGGGCAGTGCCCGGCTGTGAGCTGGGACCTCTCTGCCCAGTGCCAGCCCTGGGCTGGGGACAGGGTGATTTACAGGGGGACAGCTGCTGCAGTCACCCCAGCTCTCTGCTGCAGGGAGAGGGGCTGCTCCCTCTTCCCTTCCGTATTTTTTTTTAATTTTAAGGCAAATATCCAGCGCCAGGCTGCCCTGCTGGTTTGCCCTCACAGCTCAGAGATGGTTTCACAAAGAGCTGAGCTGCTGTTGTCCCACCAGGAGGGCTTCCATCCCCAGGATAACACATGACTCCCCTGAGCCTCCCACCCTGAGCTCACTTCAGATGCTCGGAATGACTTTTCCTAATCTTCAGCACGTCAAACCTTATTAGTTGATTTTATTAAATCTCTCTCCAAACATCTCTGAAGTAACACTTGGTGTTGCTGTATCCCAAAATAGCCACTCAGTCTGAGCTTTTGGCAGCCAGCACAGAGGCTGGATGAGACCCTGGAGAGTCGGATTAAGAAGGAAACTCGCACCCAGCCCTCTTGTCCTTTTGACTTGCACAGCCCCTTCCCAGCCCCACACAACCCCAAACCTCTTTTACCTCAGGAGCTCTGCAGGCATCGCTGCTTCTCCAGCTGCCTTGAGCTCCAAACTGGGCCCAGGACAAAATCCTGCTGGCAAACAACTCCAGGTGTAGATCTGCAGTGATGGTGCAGCTGCAGGAGCCTTCCACCAGCATCCAGATCATTATTCTTCCTGTAACAACAGGCTTTTATTTCTGCTGTCTGAGAGGTGAGACATCCAGGAGACAGAGGTACAAAGCCCCTGCCACTGTTAATTATTAAAAGCATTTATCACTGAATCTCTAGCGACGGGCAGGTGGCAAATCTTGGGTGAGCCATAACATTTCCATGAGAGGACTTTCAAGAGGAAAGAGCTGGAGGAAATTACAGTGCATTTAAAATGTAATATGAATTCATATCAGTGACTGTTTTGACACAGCTTTAACCTCTGACTGCAGGGGTTTACAATTTAAAAGACATCTGGCAACGGACAATTTTGTGTGGCAGACAATTTAAAAGACATCTGGTAACTGATGACTTCTCAAAGCCAGAAGTCCATTACACACATTCAAATGAGCTTGAAAAAAGGCACAGGCACATCTGGTGTCATGAGCAAGAGCTCGGAAAAATCCCCATTCTCAGTTGCAGTGCTGCTGGTTTGGCCACAGTGAAAAGCAGCACAGAGCTGACCCCAGAGGCTGCAGGGGGGGCAGGTTGAGCAGTCTGGAGCTGGACTTTTGATACAGCAGGTCTGTGGCTTGGTCCTCATCCTTCCTCTTAGAGCCAGCTCAGCAGTCTTGGCCACCTTTCCTCATCCTGAATATCACCTTTCTCCTCCCACCCATAGAATTATTTACATCTTTGTTGTAGAAGGAGAATGGTCAGATTCAGCCCCAAGCCAAAAGATCCTCGTTTGGCCCTGGATGTGTTGAAAGCATGGGTCACACACCAGAGCTGGAGCACAGAAAACCTGGCTGTGTAAGTACCAGGGAATTCTGCCAAAAAGACCAGGGATTTTGTCTGTAGTCAGCCTTTGCAGAATGCTTTCTTTGACCAAAAAAAAAAAAAACCTATGTAGAAAAACTCCATCTCTTGCAAGCTTATGAAAGCATGGCCATGTGCCACAGAGGCTAATGTCCCCATGTCCCCCACCATAACTCAAACTTTAAGTTCCTCACTCTCTCTTCTCTCTTTTTTTTGCTTTTGTTTGTTTTAAATAAAGCCATTAGAAAAAGCAGCCATTACAAACTGTGGAAAGAGCTTTCCAAAGACCAGCTGAGGGTGCTGAGCAGCCCCCCACAGGACCAGCAGGAAGGTTTTCCACAGAGAAGTTTCTCCCCTGCACAGAAGAAAACACTGAGAGGGGAAAACTGTGCCTTTGGAAAGGGAAAAAAGTTCTGTTCCAGTCTCAGCTGAGCAAGGTGTGAGCTCCTTCTTCCTCCCCAAAGGGGATAAACTGAAGATGCCACTTCCCTCAAACTTGACCAGATTTCTGCACATCCCACGTGCCCATGCTGGCAGAGATGCCCCAGGGCCAGCTCAGCTGCTCTGAGCTCTGTGCACTACCAAAGTAACCTCAGCCTTTCCCCCTTCACAGGGACAAACCTTCCAGGCTGAAAATCCCCTTTCCCTCTCACAGTCCTCTCCACCAGCAGACCAAAAACTCCACCAACACCAAGGCACTGTGAGCTGTCTGAGCAGGCTTCACCAGGAGAATGACCTGAAGTCCCACTCACCAGGGTCTGCTTTTCTTCTCTTGCATTTCGTGGGAATTCTCTGTCTCCAGTAAGGGGAGGCTCAGCCCTGAGTTTCTCATCTGTCACTGCTCTCAGGGCTCATCCTATCTGGAGATTTTCCTGCAGCCAGCCTGGCTTAATTCCAACAAGTGGGAACGAGCTTCCATCGCCCCTCTTATCACTTATTACTTAAACAAGTTTGACCTTTTGATTGATTTGAACTTTGGGCAGCATTAAAACACTTGTTCTGGCAGCTGAGGTCAGTCCCTCAGCTTTCTGCTGTGTGTAATGGGGCAGTTAATGCCACACTGCTTTTAAATCATGGCATATTCCCAGCTGTGAGGACAGGGAAAGAAAACAAGCTCACCAGAGGTTGTGCCCTGACATCAGGCTGGGCCAGGCTTGTGAGCAGTTCCAGCTCCTGCCTCGTGGTTACTTCTGGTTGCACACTTTGCAAAGAAGAAGAAACCTTTGAAATAGTACAGAAAAAGGTCCTACCTCTATCATCCTCTCCTCTCCATCACCCCTTCCTCACTTCCTGAAGCTATCCATGCAAAATCCCTGAAAATGCCTCCTGCAAAGGATTGTTGTGTCACTGCTGACCTTGGGCAGAGGTTTTTAATAACCAACAATGACAAACAAAACCTCGGGAGTGAAACGTTTCCATGGCATTTCAAATTGACTTGGAAGGGAAGATATTTTGTCCAAAGACATAAATATTCCTCAAGCTGTCACAGGCCAGAATCTGTAACATCATCCTGTATGTCAGATTGGAAAGGGAAGAAAAAACCCAACTGGAAATGGACTACAAAGAGCAAGTTGAAAGAAATGCAAAAACCAACCACACGGGGAAAACCACACTGGAGCAAGCCCAAATCTTTTCATCACTGTAGAAGCATTTTATGTTAACGTGAAGAGGAATTTATTCTTTTATTAATGCAGGATTTTTTTTTCTCTTCCATCTCTGCAGGACTCAACATAGACAAATAAAAGCCCTGTCAGTGACTTCATTGCTCTCAGTTTTATATAAAGGGGTTGGACACACACTAATGGGCACTTCTTTGCAGCAAACAGGAGTTAATAATGGGCATTTTCTTCCCTGCCTGCAGAAGAATGCTGGTGAATTTAACAGATTTTATAATGTTTGTTTATTTACAGTTATGGCTGTAAAAATCACAAAAGGAAATCTTAGTTGTAAGAGGGAAATTTATAGAAAAACCTAAGCATTAAGAAAGTTTTTTTTTTTTTCAGAGGGTTGTCTCACAATAATCTGATTTCTCAGATTATTAGGACACACCCAGAGTGAAGGACCCTGTAGATCATCACTTCTGAGGATGGTATGGCCACCACTTCAATAGATGGGCTGCTGCATCCTCTTAGTCTATAAATTGATTTTAGGTGCAATAAATTCCAGTCAAAATGCATGGAAATCTGCAATATGCTCATATTACAGCATTCCACTTCAGAAGTACAACCCTGGGGTTAATTTCTTAATTATGAATTTCCTGTATTGCCCCAAAGCTCTGCAACTGCCATATTCCTGTACTTGCTGCCAGCTCTAGTGAGGAATCTGGTGTTACTTACCCAAAACACCATTTCTGCAGGGAAATAGGCTGAACCTCAGGTCTGAGGGGTCTGATGGTCACCAGTGGGGTGACAGCAGCCTGCTCTGTGCTCAGGGCAGCCCAGAGCACTTCCAGGAAGGACACAGCCCTGCCACACTGACTGCATGGGGATACAAAGGGAGGGAGGGAGGGAGGCAGGAGAGCAAGAGCATCACTTCTCAGAGCCCATCACTCAACACTCACACTCAGAAAATCCCCTGGAGCCCTGCAAGGGCCTGAACATCCGCCAGCAGGGAGAGGAGAAAACAAACAATACTTTTTAATTTTTAAAACAAGCACACAAATATGAGTGCCCATAAATTATCCATAGCAACATTCTGTCCTTCCCAACCCACTCACGTTTGAGAAGTTAAATAAAGCAACTTATCTTGTAAAATATTAATTAAAGTAAGCATTGTATTGGGTGCCATGAATCACTTTGTGTTCAATATTTGCAGTGTCACCATGGTGAGGAGCTGCACCTAACAACACTGCTTTAGTTATAAAAACCAGTGAGCTCAGCCACTGCTACTGGCTTCCCAAACTATAAACCTGTCATCTGGACCAGGACAGCCCAGAGAACATAAAATGAGGCTTCAAAATCAGCATCACTGTTTGAAGTTAATCCACGGCTCATGCCAGCTGTAAAAGTTAAGTTGCAAACACTGGAATGTCTGCAACAGGAAAGTATTGACTGCTGAGCACAGATAAAATCAAAGTGAAGATGGGCCCTTTCACTGAAACCCAAGCCAATGAATTAATGGGATAGAGTATGAAGTGTGAGAGCTTTAATGATCACAAGAACAAGAAAATAAAGTCATTTGAAAGCTCACTACTGTGCTGTCCCCAGAGATTTCATACAGCCCAGTTTCAAGGCTCTAGGTCACTGGGGAAAGTCTCCCAGATCACATTTCTTGGGAGAGGCTCTGCAGAATGTGCTCCTACATCCCCACAGACCCAGGGGCTGCTTACAAATATTCAGTGTCCTGTGAAAACTGTGCCTCATACCTAGCAAAAATGCAATAATAGTTGTAATTTTAGAAAATTTAGATCCAAATACCAGGTAGGTGCAGGTTTCCAAAGGTGAGTGAGCATGGGGAGATGACCCACCAGCCTCTGCCACCTGGCAGCCAAAGCATTCTGCACAAAGTGCCCCACGTGCCCACTCAGACTCTGAGTATTTCTACATTAAATCAGTCACAAAAAGAACAATTTAGAATTGCTGAGCACGACATCTGGATCAGACACTGCCCAGGCTGTTGTTCTACCAGGCTGTCTCTCCTCTGGGGGATGTTTCTGGTCCCTCCCCTGCTCTGTGACTGAGCCCTCCCCGGGCACTCTGTGTCTGCCCAGACAACCACAGGGCAAAGCAAACCTCGTCCCTCCTCCCCTGCTCCCAGCCCCGATTATCTCAGATCATCAGTGCTTTGGATCACCGAATAAACAGGATTATGCTCTCCCAGAGCCTGTTAAGTCACAACTGTGTGGCGATGCTGTTAGAGGGTGTGTGGGTATAGCCAGGCAGCAGATTAGCTTTTGCTTGCTCTGTGGAGCTGGAAACAGCACCGGGAAAATTTTAATCTCCATGAAGGGGACACTAGAGCTCACAGAAAGAAAAATCAAATTCATCTTTATTATCCTTCTCAATCAGCTGCCTCACTGGGGAAAAAAAAAAAAAAATTAAAAAAAAAATTCAACAAAAAAAATTCCCGATTGACAAAGTCAGAACTTCCTTTCAGTGATATGGCAGAGGATTTGGGATGCCAGTGAAAAACATCTTACATGCACTGCCTTTTTCATCCCAACTGATCCCAGGATGCTTTACAAGTGCTGCATGCAAATGGCACGTGGGATTAGCAGCACTGCAGTGCCCTGCCTCTGCTCCCGCTGAGGTTAGAGGGAATAGAAGTGGGACTTGCTGCTGAGTAAAATGTGAACCAGGCTGGAAAGCAGCCAGGACACTGAGATCAAGACTCGCATTCATTTGGAAGCTGCTGGCACAATGGCCCTATTGATCAGGACTTTGGGTTTACGTCTTGTCCAAAACAATGTAGCAACCTACAGTGGGGCATGAAATGATGCTATTTTAAACCTGTTGGTAATTCATCATTATTTATTTTTCAAGCACTCAAAGATAAAAATATTGAAAGAGCAAGCAAGAGGGGAAATACCCATATCTAAATTAAAATCTTCTTACATAAACTATCCAGATTTTAACACAACAGCATGGAAGCAAAGCCAGCCAGCTCCCAAACCTCTCATATACATGCACACAGAAAAATAAATTCCTTCAAAAGAAACTTTGAAGATCATAATTAAGCATGAAAGCTACCATATATTAAATTATACATCTAGTAAAAAAAGAGTCATTAGCCCAACAAATGGGCTGTTAATGATTTCAGGTTTGCCTAAGGCCACGAGCTAATAAACCAGTGATTAACCAGCATTTCTGGGCTGCTGCTGCTGCTGAGAGCTGCAGCCTGGTGTCACAAACTCGCCCAGGGCTTGGGAACTGCAGAAAAACCAAAAACCAAAAAAAAAACCGCACTGGATCTGGGCCACAGGAACTGCCAGAGTTTCAGGGCTTGCTCTGAGGCACCGTGAGCTCCATCTCCCATCCACATTCCTCACGTCACCACCCACGGGATGGCAAAACCTGGGACTCCCCCAGGCCAGGTGGGGCAGCAGGGAGCCCCTTGCAGGGACATGGTCCTCGATGTGTCCCAGCACAGACCATGCCAGGAGAGGCTGTCACTGCCTCTGGAACCTCCCTGCTGCTCCTCACCTTCTCCACCTCTCCTCTGAGGCCACACCTGGGTGACCCTGGCAGTCATTTATATGGAAAGCAACCCCAGCAGAGGGTGCTTGGCAGCTTCCTGCAGACATTTCTGAGCAACTGGTAATAAAATCAAAAATACCCAGCCAGCTCTCCCCAAAGCACCTGCACTTACTTTCCTCCTCACAGTTTGAAGAGCTGAGGATGTGGGAACCAAAACTGGCACAAAATGGTCCTTTCCAAGGCTGGGAGCAGCAGGAGCAGGGAGGATGGTGCCCACCCAGTGCTGTCAGGGTGGCACCAGAGCTTACAGAGGTGTCACTCGCACAGGGCAACTGCTTTGAAATGAAGACCTCCACACAACCAAGGGGGCATTTGTCAACAAAATTCCAGAGAAATAAAACACTTTTCCACCAACACACAGTGCAGCAGGGAACGTTCTAAGCCCAAAGAAGTAAATAAATGAAACACTTCTCAGAGGATGGAATTACTCAGCAGCCTGAAGCAGAGAAAGGAACACTATCCATAAACTGAAGCAAGTTGTTCATCCCTCAGCCATCACCCTCAGCAGGCTCCAAGCCCCTCTGTTTGCAGTCACTGTGGCTAAGGGAGCTCCCAAACCTTGCAAGGGGCAATGCCCATCCTGTCCATGGGACAATGCACAGAACAATCCAGCCCTGGAGGTCTGGATCTGCAGGGGCTGAGCCAGCCAGGGCTGCTGGTGCAGAATTCCCACAGAATTGGGGAATTCACCTCTCCACCCCAGTGGGGAGGTCAGGGATGCTCCCAGAGCCCAGCACAGCATCCCCTGCCCCATAGCCACCCTGGCGGGCTGGGCTGCTCCTCTCAGTGCCAGGGCACCTCCTCTCCTCTCCTCTCTCCTCTCCTCTCCTCTCCTCCTCTGGGGAGGTGTGAAAATGTGGGAGCTGATTTCTCCGGAGCACACCCAGCTGTGCTTTGCTGCTGGCTGCCCCAGGAGTTGCCAATGGCTTCATCTGACAAAGCTCTCACCCTCCAGATAAATGGGATAAACACAGCACCCCCAGGAAGGTCTAAGAGCAAAATAAGAGATTTCTTTGATTTAAGGAAGCCTTTTCTCAAGTATTTTTAAATGTTTTTAACAAACTAGCTGTTAGATGATTTTTTTAAAATAAAAAAGAGAAAATGTTTTCTTCCTTAAGTATTCTTGCAATTAAGGTCCAAGATTTATACCTTCACATAAGAAATAAAAAAATAAATTGGATCCTGTTTCAAAAGAGACCATGGCTACAGTTACCAACAGAACAAGGCCCATGCACACACTTTGGATATAAGTTTTTCTGAAACTATTTACCAAACACTGCAAAGAGTTCACAAATATCTCTCATTTTCTACTTTCCTTTCAGTGACATTTACAGCACAACCTCAGACATGTTGTTGAATTGTTTTTTTTGAAATTGACATTGCAATATCATGTAAGTCATGTGCATTTTACCTGATTTTTCATATACATGCTGTATTTTTCCCCCCTTATTATTCCTACCAAAAGAATATGGATGAATTTCAGCAGCAGTTGCAGTGACTTCAGATTAAATATAGCAGTTATTGACTTTCCCTGAAATTCAGACACTTCTGAAAATAAGCTTTTTGGCACCCATGAAGGAACACACTGAACATCTCCTTTAGTTACAAGCCCTCAAAATAAAAAATACTTATGAAGTTCTTACATTTATCTCTAAAAATTTGATCTGACATGTTATTTAACTCTCCTTGTAAATATTCAGGGCTGGTCCAGCTCTTGCTGAAGTCAGAAGGTTTTCAGTGCAATCTGCATGAGCATCACAGTGCACAACTGGACAAGGTGGTAATTAAACTTAAAAAATTAATTATTGCTCTTAACAGCCTCACCTTTCCTTGCAGGGTTGTACAAGGGTTGTTGAGGTGATTTACAGAGCACCTCCACAAGATCTGAGCTCCAAACCTCCCCAGCACTCACAGCCCTGCCCTTCAGCCACAGCCCTTAGTATTTAAAATGACCTTTCCAAATTTGTTTGGTTTTTAAAATATTAAAAAGTCTTTCCCACTGAAGTGGGTAGATTTTCCAGTGAACTCCAGCACTTAACCCTGCAGCATTTTGCTATTTCAAGATTAGAGCACGGGTTTCAAAATTTGCCCTGCACAACAAATATCTGCATGAAGTTCTGCTGACGTTGTACTGCGACTCAGAGTCATCCTGGAATAGAAAACAATCCAAGCAACAATATTTGGCTCTGGATAGAAATTTTCCCAGAAGTTCAGGAGTAGTTGCCTCCTTTCTGTTAAAGTTCCAAGTAATTCTGTCTGGGCTCCTGTGCATGGCTCCTGAGGCCAACATGCTGTATAAGGTGTCAAAATTAAATATTCCATAATGAATAATTTATATTATACCTCTCCGAAGGATTTTAGTTCTAAAGATGAAGGGGGATTCTCCTGAAAGAGTTTTACCTTCTGTACAAACAGACTCGGTGAGGTGTCCAGCATTTACCTTCGCAAGGAACCACAACAGATTTGCATTATTTCTTATTGAAACCAGTTTGGTTTGCTATGAAGAAAAGTCCACCTGGAGTGTTTTATTACCACAGCTGACCACAAGATGGAAATCCTTTTCCACAAGATGTCTCCTGATTAGGAAAAGTACTAATGAGAAAAAAAAAAAATAAAAAAATCAGCCTCTTTCCAGGAAAATGTTTTAGAGGAAGCAAAGGAGGATTCTTATCCCACCAGCAACCTGCTTTGGAGACTTCATTGATTTGATTTTGATCAAACCCAAGTTTTCCTGGGAAGTTTTCCCTTTCCTCCATTCAGAAATCATTCTGATGAAACCCCTCTCTGATCTGGGCTCAGACACAGCAGGCACAGGGAAGCACCATGGAAGTGCTCACTGTCACATTTGGAAATGTGCAGGATAAAGTAAACTCTTCCCTCATACCACTGCAGGTTATTTTTAGAGTTAAAAAGCCCTCTGAGGAACAGCTCCAGCCACCTAAAGCCTGGCATGGCAGAGCTCAGGGAGCTCAGTGGGGTTTTACCCAACCTGCTGCACTGCTCCCTGCACAGCCAAAACCCCAGCCCAGGATCTAAATGCTAAATGTCATTTATTTTTGCGATTGCTTTTTTACAAAAACGTGCAGAGGCTTGTGCTGGGATGGCTTAAACAGAACCAAAAGGCCATTCCTGTCCCCAGGGGCAGGGGAAGGGTTAGGGAAGGGGGCAGAGGGGGAGATGTGTCCCTTTCCCACCTCTGTGGGACCTGCTGCAGCTCAGGAGGGTGGGGATGCTGCAGGGACCCCAGCCAGGCTCACTCCAGCTGCTTTTGAGCAAACCATTGCAGCCAAGAGATGAAAGAGGAGCTCCCATGATTTTCATTATCTGATGGTGCTTTCCACTCTCAATCTAACTGAGCAGCAAGCAGGGAGCTGCACTTGGAGACAGACAGACAAGACATTTGCATCTCTTCTGCTGATTACAGGAGCTGCACATTTTACTTTAAACATCAATAGGCTGCAACTGCTATTCAAATGATATGGAAATTGCTACTTTGTACTGAAATGTCCCTTAAGCAACAAAGCAAAAGATTAGCACAGAGCTTTGGTTTTTATCTTTTCTCTTCTTTTCATTTTAATAAAACACTGTGGTGGCAGTGGAAAACTCTTTGATGGCTCAGGAACAACACCTGTATCTTTGAACATTTTATTTGTACCAAGCTGCAGAATGTTTGAATCCTTTTGTACAACTATTATGACAACAATTTCCAACTAAAATGTCATTCTTTATCTGAGAAACAATTAATTTTCACAAGACTTCTTCCACAGAAAAATAAACACACCCAGGCTATGTGGATAATAGTTCAAGGCAATGAAGGAACCACCACTAATTTATTATTATTTTCAGATTCAGATGAAGCTTATCAGCTGGATGCCTGTCCTGTTCCCACACACCCAAGAAATATTTCCCATATGGTCAAACTCACTCGAGATTGAATCCTGCCTGTTTCTAGCAGTATTTAGTAGAGTCATTGCATATAAGAACCAGACCACAGGGGAATTTTTCCCACTGAAGCCCTCATAAGTAAAATCAGTTGCATTCCAACATTTTTCAGGATTGATCTTTTCATCCCTGTCCAGCTCTGCACCTTTGTATGCAATCCTAAAACAGCAGCTTTTCAGTGAATTTTAATGGTCAGCTTCACTCTGGGCAGAGGAGGTAAGGGATGTAAAAAGACACATTATTAGACTCCCCAAAATCAACAGATTTTGAAAGTTAGTGCAAGTTACTGATATGGCAGAGAAACGTGAGCAAAGAGGTACCACTGGCTTCTGATGTACCTTAAAGGGATCTACCAACAAAGGGTTCCAGGGGAACATCATCCTTGTCCCCTCTCAGCAGGGCTGTCCTGAATCTGAAGAAAAAAGCAAAAGCACATTACAAAAAAAAATTATTTTTTAAAAACCCAATGCAGACACATTGACAGAATTAAAGCACTCTGTCTAAAGAGACTGACTCACATTTGTATTTTGATGTCAAAGATTTGGGGTTTGGGTTGCTGAAAGGTGGGAAATTATCCACTTTTGAGCAAATCAGATACATTACTATTCTTAATTAATTATTAATTATTTTATTAATTTATTAATTTAATTATACATTGCTAATCTTCATTAATTATTTTAGAAAGTAAAACACTGAACTCAATGGGATTTGTGTCCCATAAGCATCTAGCAGAGATCTGGAGAGAAACTTTCAATTCCTCATGAGCAGGCTCAGAAGAGAGATGCAAACAGAATGAGCAAACAGCAACTCCTTTCTTTCAGGAACAAGTTTCAGTGCATCACCCACAAGAGACAGCACTGCCCAATTCCAAACTGCCTGCATCACCCAGGGTCACAAATCCTGCTCTTACCCACGTGCCCCTGCAATCCCACTACTTTTAGTATTTTTTTTCTCACAACTGCAAAAATAACAGCATTATTCCAAAACATTCACGCTGCATTCATCACTCTAAACCCATCACAACATATCCACACGGGAGCTCTGATCACCACACTCACACTTTTGGTTTTGTCGGTGCCATTATGAACAGTTATGAATATTTATGCCCATTTTCAGGCTGTGCCCCCCGGTTTGCACAGGGCACAGGTTGTTTCAGCAGCTGAAGCATTTCATTAGCCTCTGACAGCTGCTGAAAGAGCTCCTTGGGAACAAATAGGAGGTGCCAGGCTTTGTGGAGCTGGCAGGTGATCACAGCATCAGTACAGGGAGGGCTCTTCCTGCACTGCCCAGACCTGCCTGGTGCAGGGGAGATTTAATTGTCACCACCAAAGGGGCAGTTCCTGGAAGGTGACACCTGACAGAGAGTGGCAAGCACAGGGCACAGCTGGCAGCAATCCCCCTCCAGATCAGGGCACACACTCTGGCTGGAGCAGCAGGAGATGCTGCTCCACACTCAGAGCAAATGTCCAGCTGGAACTCCAAAACAAGGCAGCAGAACGTTGCTCAAGAGGATGCTTGGGGTGAGGGGTGTGCTCAGGGAGGAACGTGGGACTTCACAGGGAAAATCTGGGAGCAGAGAGAAGATACCCAGCACAAAGGGCATGGACAGACACCGAGAGGGGCCTGAAGGAAAATATTCCTTGGCCTTCAGCCTGCCAGCATCCTCTGCTCCAGGACCTGCCTCGTGGATTTGATTCTAGAGTGGGATGGGCCAACAAATTGTAATTGTCAGAGGAAGAGGGAGATGAACCTCCTGCCCTGGGTGGGCAAGGTCCATGATTTTCCACCCCAGGTGGGCAGCCAGGGGAATGTGAACAAAGTCCTACTCACCCCAAAGTGGAACAAGTTCCCCTTACCTCCCAGGAGGAACAAGTTACACACACGGCAAGAAAAAGATGCTGCTGGATTTTTGTTCAAGTCAGGGCACATTGCTTTGTCAAAAACAAAAATAAATGCAATTGTTGGGATGGTCAAATGCAACAGAATAGAGGAACAGCACAAGACAGTCCTTTTGAGATGCTGGAAATGCCTGTCTTCACATCCCACTAATGAACACAATGATTCCACTCAAGGCAATTACATAAGTTATTTAAAAAATAATTATGTAAAAGCAGGAAATGTCAACGTGCACATTACTTCCTTTCAAACCATTTTCTTGGCAACCAACCCATCTGTTCTACCTCAATCTTCCTTCCAAAAGAGAATTAATGTTCATCTTCATCAGCTTAACATTTGAGGAAGTTCTGAAATGACTTTACCTACACAGCATCACCTTCCTTGTGCTGCTGTTGCTTTCACCACACTTGCATTCTTTTATTGCTTCTAACTCTGTGTGAACAATTACCACTGTAAACACACTTATATACCACTTTTCAAAAGAAAAAAAAGGCCATAATCAATAGCAACATAAATTTGGGTTGTGAATTGCCACACAGCACAGTCCCATTATAAACAACACTGTCCATGTTCTGCTCCACTGCCTTTGATGCCCAGCCAGAATTGGATCTTTTCAACATTTTCCTATTAAGGATAAATTACAAAACAAACCAAGCATGCTGGAGTGAGAGGGCCCTGATGGGAGCAGTGTCCAGGTGCCAGGGTTTCTGTGTTAGGTGTTGATAGAGCCTTTCAACAGGCTGGAGAGTCAGGACCTGCAGTTTTAGTAAAAACACCACTCCTGGATAACGTCCACCTGAGTGAGAATCCCACCTTTTGATTTTGCCTGGGCTCAGAAGGAGGGTGGCAGAAAAGGTGACTGAGTGTGTTTTGTGTGTTGGGAGCTGCTCTCAGTGCCACCTCAGCAGCTGGAAGGAAGGAGATGCCCCTGGGACAATCCCCTGGCTGGATCCTGTGCTCAGC
Organism: Passer domesticus; assembly: GCF_036417665.1. NCBI lineage: Eukaryota > Metazoa > Chordata > Aves > Passeriformes > Passeridae > Passer > Passer domesticus. The sequence goes on along the minus strand of NC_087489.1, from coordinate 12,656,632 downwards.
ACTGCCTTTGGAGGAACATTTCCAGGAAGGAGTGAGGCATCCCTGGCCAGGAGCTCCCTGTGGGAGCAGCAGGACCCTGCTCCAGCCCCCCAGAGCAGCTCAGCTTCTCCTGAGCTCGGAGGGAACCTGCCCTTGCTCTCCCAGCAAAGCTTTTCCCATGTTCTCTGTACACACTTACTATTATAAGCACAATCATGGTGAATGTTTGTGCAAATCACCAGCTCTGAATCTCGGTGCTTTACACATCTTTGTTACTATTCTCAATTTCACTCGTGTTTTTTGGAAATACTCCCCGCTTCCCTGGAAGCAGATGCACAATTCACAAACCTGGAAGCCAATAAGAGCAGCAAACACTCATGTCTAAAATCATCAGCGAGGAGCTGACCCCCGCTCCCCAGTCCCAGGGCTCACAAAATGCTCCTTGCTGCATGTTTGTGCAGTGTATTTTTAAAGCAGGCACTGTTTAAAATATGCACAATTAATATTAACAAAGAGCTGTCGTCCTCAGCGCGAGTGGCTGGAACAAGAGCTGCCTTCTGTCTGCTGTGCAGTGACCTTTGGAGGTATTTTTAGGCACTGTCCTATAAGTAATGTGGCTTGCACAAATTACTTCTGCCCAGATATAAGCAACATTACCCAGGGGAGGGAGAGGGCAACAAGGGGGGGATTTGTGTTTACTAAAATTGGGAAAAATAGAAAGTATCAGATTTTATAAGTGGATTTTTAAACTGAATTTTACAGGATCACAGGCCATGGATAAAGGCATTCACAATGAAGTGTAGTGTGATTCTCCCATTTTTGAGTAAAGAAGATTGCAGCAATCAATTCCTTGCAAGAAAAACTTAAAAGAATTAGAAAAATTAAAAATAATTAATAGAATCAATTGTATATTTAATTAGAAGTGCTTGTGTCTGCCAGGGTGGACAAAGGTTAATTTAGGTAATTACGCAAAAATTTTTAATCTTCATAATTTAAGCTAAAAACTAAAGTAGAAATCTGTGTGGAAAAATACTGTTGAAAAGGATTGTTCTTCTACCCACAGGAAAAATCAAACTGCACTATGTTCTGTGGTATACAAGTGGCTCACACAGCTATGTAGCAATGTATATCAATAATGGAGAGGTCTAGGAAATTACATAAAAGATTAGGACAATATAAGGTTGAAGAAAACAAAATAAGCTGTATTTAGCTGCCAACTAAAAGAAAAGGGTTTGTTGTGTGATTACCCCCCACACAAAAATGTTCCTCCTCACTTATAATTAGAAAAATCGAGTTTAACGATTAATCCTCAGCATCTGAAGGATGAAACATGGTCCAAGTTGGCTCTTTTTTTTTAGCCAAAATTTCTGAAAGAGAAAAAAAAAAGGGGGGGGAAATAAAACTCAATATGGAACTGCCTCTGATGCTGAGAAAAGAAACAGGGTGTGACTGCATGAAGGATCACTTTAGGTGACACTGTCAGACAATTTTCTTCCCTGGTACATCACCATTAGGCTCCTTATGAAGCTCATTTCTTTAAAACTCACCCACAAAGACCCCACAGCAACAAAATGACTTGGTTTAACTGAAAAAAAAAAATCCCATTAAATCAGATTGAGAGGTAGTCTGTAGCAGTTTTTCATTTAAGACTTGGATAATAATTTCCTCTGGTGTAATGGTGCCACCAGCAGATAATAGTTAGAACTGGGTTTAGTTGTAAAACCTACAAGGACACAAATTTCTCTGTGGAGGTTATTTAAGCTTCCAAGAACATATCCTTTAATTTTAAAAAACAATATTTTGATATGAACATGGAGCTAAAAATTGGTTCTTAATGTGAACTATCAGGAGATAAAACTTTGGATTCATAATCCTCAGTGTAAATTCTTCTATGGTTTATAAAGATGGGGAAGTGCTTGGGACAGCATGGGGGTTTTTCCCACTGCAAAACCTGGTGATTTCCATGCCCAAACAACTGACAAACACTGGAGCAGTAACAGCAACACTAAACTGTGAGAAATGAATGACTGCAACTCCTCAGTTTTGTCTGTAGGAACACTGACCTGATAAACACTGAATATCTGAGTGGAACAACTCCTTTTGCCCACAGAGATCCAGGATTCATCACATTTGCAGAGTTGGCATTCCCAGCATTACTGTCACCTTTTTATCTGCAGCACCTTCATTACATTTAAAATCATCACTTCTCATTCATATTTACTTAGAGGGTTTAGGAATTTGGGATATAATTACAATGGGAGGAAATCCCTGCCATGCAGGTATGGATTTCCTTTCAGCCAAGGAAATGGGAGTCAGAGCATGGTGCAGCAATGTCACCAAACTAAACTCAACTGCTCCAAGAGTCAAATATAAACAGGGCAATAGGAGAAGCAGCGAGATCATTTACAGATTTGGAGCACAAGGATGTTTGTAGGAAACACACAAATTCTGCAATCCTTTCCAGCCTCTCCCTGTGCTGCTGTCAGGTTTCCTGGAGCTGATCTGGAGCACTCCTGGCCGCCCTGCAGGGCCCCCAGAGCTCAAACCCCCAGCTGAAAGTCACTGTCCCCCGTTGTGCACTCCCACTATTGCACCTGCATATTTGATTTCTCACACAAAAGGTCAAAAGCTTGCCAGCAGGCTGCCTGCCTCCTCAGACACACAATGCGTGCAGAAAAATACCTCCAAGGAGCTGCTTGCTGCAATTTCCTGCAATTTAAGACTATTTATTTTTAAAACTTTTGCTGCCAACCTCCCCATCTGACTGTCACCCTCTTGCTGAATTTCACCATCAGAACGTAGTAATTTATTAGAGATCAAATCCAACCAGTTATTTGACTGTCTTGGTTTTAAATACTACTCAGGCTTTTTAGGCTTTTTAGCTCTGAATCCTTCGGGCTCTCTATAATTAATGTTCCTTCAGCAGAGGCAGTGAGGGCTGGCTGTGCACAGCCCCTGTTAACCCTTTGCTGAGACCACCAGAACCCCCAGAGATCCACTCCATTATTTCTACTTCTGGCATTTGGGAATGAATCTTTCCTGGAAGTGGGATGAGCACAGCCACCCTCTGCCCACACGCTCAGGAGCTGCTCTGCTCTTGCAAATGTTAATTAGCAGATGGGGGGTCACACCCACACATACGGCATTTGGGGAGGGACTGGGACTTCCACAAAGCTTTGGTGGCAGCTGAAGGGAGTTGAGATGAGAGAAGGAAGATGATCAAGGGGGATGGCTGCCTGCAGAGCCAGGTGTGCACATGGTGGTGCAGCACCAAAGGTGCATGTGAGACCAGGGATGGGCCAGAAACGGAGCCATTTCCTGTGGGAAGGGGGCCAAAAATCTCAGTATGAGTGATCAGGGAGCTGCTGTGGCAGAGAGCCAACAGGATGCGGGGCTGCTCCAGCAAGGGCATCACCAGCAGAGATAAAATCATCATCCCACTCAATGCAGCACTTGGCAGGCCTCACCTGGAATACTGGGGCCAGTTTTCCTGGAACTCTGGGGTATTCCCCTGGAATACTGGGGTCCCTGCTATGCATAAAAAAGATGTGGAAAGGCTGGAGTTAGTCCAAGGAAGGACCACAAAGATGATCAAAGAGCTGGGAAGATGCCCCGTGAGAAAAGATTGAGAGAACTGGGGTTGTTCAGCCTTGGGAAAAGAAGGCTTAGGGAGGCTTCCTCACCACGTTCCAGGCTACAAAGAAGATGGAAATTCCCTTTTTACAGGGAATATCTTTTACAGAAAAATCTCCCCAGGGGACTCCCCAGTGCTGGACACTTCTAAGATTCAGTTGGGCCATCCCATCAAGGCTGTGATTTTGCCTGGAAAGGTTCAGTCATACAATCCCTGAGGTCCTTTCCAACCTGGTATTCTCTGGCTCTATGAAAAATATTTATGAGTAAATATTGAATTTATTCCTACATTGAAAGATAATCTCCTGTGCTCTTTAGGTCAATATTAGCATAGCCCAGAGAGGTCAAACAGCAGATATTTGGCAAGAAGTAAAAACCACTGCACAGTAAAAGGAGGTTGACAGTGAACGCATTTTCCTTTAAAATTTAGCATCTTGTTACCATACTTTTTTCTTCCAGCTCTGACCTATAGCCATGAATGGCAAAAAAATAAAGCCAAGAATAGGAAAACAACAATATTAATCAAGGTCTACTCTCAGATATATATTTTTCCTAGTGAGTATTTCATAGTTAGGAGGGCTGAATTTGACCTTGAAACATTCCAATAATCCCTCCTAAAACAAATTAAAAGCAGAAAAATTACTATATTTGATATTTACTTATTAGAAATTGCAACTGCCATTGGAATTCTGAAGGGGCTGCCCTAAGAAAGCCCTTCTGGGTGAACTATTTAAGGCAGTATCCTTGACTGAACTTCCAGCATTTTAGCTAATTTGACCATGTTTGTCTTCCACCCAAAGCACTCCCAGCAAAAATAGCTGAGAGAGCTCCTGTGCAGCAGTTGACTCAAGAACTCTGGTTTTTGCAGTTCTCTTCTGCTGTATTTTAAGAAGATTTTTTTTCCCAAGTCTCTTATCAAATAGCTTTTAGTAGTGACAGATATGTTTGGTGCAAGCCTGTTGGTTTCCCACGAGCAAGAGCTTCAGTGGAAATTCAAGAGTATATTTCAATTATAGACACTGAATGAATCATAGATAAATACCAAGATCTCTGGGAGGCACAAAATACTGGTTTTTGTTTTGATGAATAAGTGGCAAAAGGCATAAACCAAATGACCATAGTATCAGATTATAGTTGTTATTGAACTAATGTAAAAAAATGTAAAATTCTATTCTGAGTCACACTTTTGTTATTGCAAAGGAATTTCCACCAAAGAAAGCAATTTTTCAGACTGCATGCATATTCTACTGGGCTAAGTGGAGCCTGAAACCAATAAACAATTTGTACTAATCTAATTATAAATGTACTAATTTGTGTTGGCACAAGACCATGCTGCTACCTACTTATTTCATAATAGTAAAGCCAAGTTTAAATTAATACTTGCAGGAGAGGTATATGATGTAAAACCATTATGTCTCTGACAGCACAGCTTTCATCAGTGTGGAAAATCCCAGCAATTTCACTGAATAAAAAAGAGCCCTGACTGGATAAATTGCAACAGGAGAGCACAGCTTTGTTGTTATCCCCACACTGGGGAGCAGTTTAGAGAACTCTTCCCTGTCACACTTACTTGGATTCGATACAGAAAAATCCAGGAAGGAGGAAATAACAGCAGATCAAAAACCACCAAAGCAGCTTCCAGAAAATGTTCTTCTGGCCCTGCCTTTGTGTCAGTGTGGGTCAGAGGAACACGCCTGAACCTGCCCCAGAGAGCACCAGAGAGGAACCAGCCTTTGTTCAGAGCACGCTGGGCTGCCCTGCACTTCTTCACTCTGCCAGCTTTGGAACCACAGAACGCTGAGACAGGGCACACACAGCCTGAGAGGGTGGAGATGCTGCTCAGAAACAGGCTGGGTGCTCACTCACCTTCCCCCCGTGCCTGGGTAATCGTGACCCTTCGTGGAGCTTTGACACAAAACAAACTCTGCTGCTTCTTGCAAAAACAAACATTTTGCTTCCAATCCCTTGGGCCTCTCTGGTAAATGAAAAATTCCCCTATGGGCAAAGAAAGAGTCTGTTAAAATAGGAAGTGTTGTGTGTTATACACAACATTCAAACAGTTTGAGGTAAAAAACACAATCTGGTTGTTGTATTTGAGGTAGTTCCTGCCTTTTCAATTCCTTCTTACTGAGCACCTCTATTAAATATTTCTTATTCTTCATATAATAAAGTCCGAAGTGCTAAGGGTTGACTGATAATGGTGTTATTTCCCTAGTTTCATTCAGCAATGCAACCACAAAGCTTTTGGATTTCTGGGCCTTGTGAAGGGGTGTGTAAAAAGCTAATTTTGTGGCAAGGCTGTTGCTTGTGTCCTGTTCCTGTTCACTCTCCAACAGAAAAGCTTTTTGTATTAAAATTGTGTTGAAGTCACTGGACAAATTCTACAAAAATGAATCAATCACTGTAATAAAAAGATGCACTTTCAAGTTAAATATTATGAATTATGTATACTCGTTCATGCTGCTTATTGATATTTGTTGTGAAGTAACAACAGCTTGTGTATTCATCAAAGGATTTAACACTAAATGGTAATTTCATGTTTAAATCACAATTACTTCCCTGTTTCACAATGCAACTATTTCCTAATCACCTGCCAACAGGAGAAAACATGGTTGGATTGAGGGAGAAAAAAAAAATCAAAATAGTTTTCTTCATTTCTATCTGACGAAGGAACTTTTTTTGATTTAAGGCACAGGATGAAGTTCACTGCCAAGTACAGATTCACCAGCAGTCAGTGCCTGATGCTCCGTGAGAGGAGCTGCATCCTCAGGGTGCAATTACAGCAATTATCTGGATGGATCTTCTCATCAGCGACCTTTGACTCATCCCCTGTGAACTGTCAGTCTCCATCACAGATGGGGACAGCAGTTTTATTGTTTCCTCCATCAGCTGCTTCGGAGAGGGAGGAACTCCAGGCTCAGCCCACGGTGCCCTCCCGCAGCCCTGGCAGGACCTGCAGCTCCGTCCTGGCAGGACGAACCACAGCCCCCTGCACGCTCCTGCACCCCTCACAGGCAGGAGGAAACAGAAAAATATCTTTTGTGATAAAGTACAGGTGCATTGCCCAGTGTTAAAAGGTGGGGTTTGTTGGTTGTGTGGCAGTTCTTGGAAGTTTGGCCCAAAAGAAGACAGAGCTGTCTCACTTTGCATCTAACTAGAATAAATTTACTATCTGTATTTAATACAAACTTACACCTCTGCAAAAAAGGAGCACAGTCTTACCCTAACACTATTATGACATTTATTATCCCACAAATTTTACTGGAGCAAAACTGCAAAAGTTTTGTCAGAGGACATGGCCTGGAGGGTACAGCTCATGAAAAATTAAACAACTTCAATTCACAGTCAGTAAAGCTAAATGGTGAAAGGATAAACAACTGCCTTCAAGCAGCAGGACATTTAAAATGGGATTGGCAAATACCAACTATAAACAGCTTCACAACTTTCACTTTGCAGTGAAACAGCTGATCAGTTCCTGTAACAGAACAAAAAATCACCTTTGCCATGAAGGGACTTCAGCTTAGTTCTCTCAGCTTACAGCTCTTCCAGAAAAAGGATGTCAGTTCCAGGCTTAATTATAATCACCATTAGCTGCTACCTACCATTCAATTAGTTGGTAATAAAAGCAAGTCTCTTTCTTATCAAAGCAATCAGCAGTGTCACTCCTTTGCATTCCTCCCATTAGCTGCAAATGTTGTTATGTGGACAGGGCAGGGATAGAACCAATAATAGTTCAATTGGAGGGGAAAAAAACCAACCCCAAAAGCTAAAAATAAAATAATTTAGAAAGGCAACTCAAACAGTCAGCTACCAAAGGAGATAGAAACGAAATTCTTCATTGTCAAGTGCCAATTCAAAGTGAAAACAGATTGAACCAAAACTGTCCAAAAATGCTATCCCATTTTGTAATGCTCACACCCCTAACGCCAGACAGAGCCCAGCTGTTTCTGCGACTGACTTCAAACAATAGCTGGGCTGTTTAAAAGTTTAAAAGCTGTTTAAAACGGGGAATGATGTTTGCCTGAAGACATACTTTATTAATGCAAATTGCTTTCAAATGCACATCCAGTTTCTTTAGCAAAACAAACCCGAGATTTTAAACTGAGTGGAAGTTACTGCTAGAGCCATACACAACCTGTCAGCCATAATTCAGTCACCCATTAGGAGAGAGCTTGCATTCAGGGGGAAACACAGCAAAAGGGGCCTCCAAGGTTTGTATCAAAGGAAAATGTTCTTCATTTCACTCTTCCTACTTTAGAAAGTGAGATGACAGAGTCTGTGTCTTCTTTTTGGACCTTCCAATTACCACCAGATTGCTCGTCCAGGATGCTGCACACCACTCGTGCCCATGGCTGTTAGTCATGCTGCCACAGTGCCTTCCTATCAGCTTAAGCACTGACCTTTAAGAAGTTATAAATGTTATTTCAGCTTTAATATTCTGATTTTAATGTCCCTGGAAGTGATTAACAGCACTAGCTTTGTCTTTAGGTCCTTGCCTATTTGCTCACCACCTTCTGCTAATGTAACTTAATCATCACATGCTGCAGCACCCCAGGTTTCTATTCCTGGTTCTGTGAGATTGAAGGAGTAATAAGCAGAGCACACTGTGGGTTTCATTGCTCCTGAAAGCAAGAGGATTAAATCAAAGATTCATTTTGTTCTGTGTGTCATCTTTCTCATCTGTACAATGGAGACAACACAGCTATGGCTGAGAGACAGAGAGGCTTCCTCACAAAAACAATTACACTCCCATCTGTTAATTTTTTTTTGTCAGTTATCTTTACAGTATAGTTGTGAGATTGTTAAATAACCAAATTCGTGTAACTAACAGAAAAGTAATCACGGCAAAGATCTCCAGGAATGTGCCGACAGACAGCAGACATGTTTCCCTGATCCAGACTCAGCAGTCAGCAAAAAGATTTGAAAGACAGGAAAGAGACTAGTTTGGATACAAAGGAGAGGATGGCAGGAATGTTAAGATGACAATTCAAGAAAATTTCTTGGAACAGTCACAAAAATGGAAATCAGCTGGAAATCCATCATTTCCTTGTATAGTGTACAAGAATAATGCTTAGACAGTGAGTAAAGACCATTTCATGGTAAAATGTTACATCACAGCGTGAGAAGTCCCAGTGCTTGTGGTGATGCTGACTGTGCACCATTTCCACATTTTTGTGTCAACACTTACCTTGGAGAACGTTAAACAGAAATCTACTGGACTTGACAAGCTCCTCCTTTACCAAAGGGCCAGGTCACTCCTCATGGCCCGTGCCCACTTCACCTCACCTCAAAGGACTTTTGAAAATTCACCTAACAAATGTGCTGCTTGTTAAAAGCCCTAACATCTCCTTAAGTAAAGACTTCTTAGATAAGCTGCTTAAATTATCAACAAACAGTAACTTTCTTGGTACGTTAAAAAGATTTATCAGCGACAGGAAATATATTACCATGCCCTAGTGCAGGCTCCCTGCACTGACCTGACCTTCCATGGGGCCAGCTCAGCCAGAGGGAAACGCAAACACAGCGAAGGCACGAGCGGGGCTGCAGAGCTGTCACAGCCCAAGAACGTGCAGGGACCCGCTGAGCCTCCCAGTCCCATCGGGAGAAAATCCCCGTTCCAGGCTCAGCAAGGCAGCCCCAGCCCATCCCAGCTGGGCTTCAGCACAAGACAAGGCAGCAGCGCTCTCCCCATCCTCTCTCCTGGTGGGGTGACAACACTTGGAGCGACATTAGGAGTTAGGAACCTGCTAAGGGACAGGAAGAGCTCTTTTTGTACCGCCTGGACGCGGCCAAAGCGATGGAGGGACGGGCCGGAGGAAACTGAGGCAGCAATTCCAGCACCGCGGAGCGGCCTCCCTGCAGCTGCCAGGCGGCCCCGCGCTGCCACCTGCGGGCAGCGCCGGGAATGAGCGCGGCGGGAATGACTGACCGACACCGGGCCGGGAATGACCGCGGTGGGAATGACCGACACCGGGCCGGGAATGACCGACACCGGGCCGGGAATGACCGCGGTGGGAATGACCGACACCGGGCCGGGAATGACCGACACCGGGCCGGGAATGACCGCGGTGGGAATGACCGACACAGGACCGGGAATGACCGACACCGGACCAGCCCTGCCCCTGAACGCTCCTGCAGGAACACCAGAGCCAACCTCCAGTCGCAGCTCCTTCTTCTTTTGTTCAGGATTCTTCTGAGGTCACTTTTCCCAGATTTCAGGATGCAGCTCATTCCAATTGACAGATAACTTCCACCAGGTCCCGTCATTGAAGTGTCTCCTGTGTCAAGTCTGTTTTATTACAGAGCCTAAATAGTAAAAAAAATGTATCCAAAGGCCTGGTTTTACTTTTTCTCTGCATTTTATCAGCTGTGTCTGTGCAAAACTGTATTTCCTCACACATTAACTATTTAAAGCATAGACAATTTCAGCTTGCAGAGGAAACTCGGAATGCAAGTTTCCCCTTCTTTCCCAAATAACTGAATTATCTCAGAACAGTTACATAATGCTACACAACACTCCAGTATTATCTGTTTCAGACAGGAATAATTCCTGTGTATTTAACAACTCCTCCACAATTAGTAAATTAAAATATTTTAAATTTGGCATCTGTTCAGAATATATATTGCTTTAAAAGATATTAATACATATCTACTGGTCTAAAATATGTGAGTAATATAATGAAATTAAATTATCTTTGTAAAATATAAATCAGAATAGTGATGCAAATATTTGCATTTGCATAGTTATGCAAACTCTTAATCATGAAGAACAATCACTGCTGTTAAAAAGCATAAGGCCACTAGGAATGGCTCCTGAGGAGGTCAAAGCATTCTTTCTTCATTTCCAAAATGACACATTCATAGCTTCTAACTACTGAAATAATAATTTGAAAGTTCAGAGATAAAAATATCTTTTATTACTACATTCACATTCCACTCTATGTAGTCTGATTTTTAGATGTCAGCACAGAATGAGTCAGCTTTGTTATTAACAATTCAAATGAACAATATATATTCAGCAAATTGATCAAGGAATTTAAACAACTTCTAAAATTAATTTTAACCAAGCAATCTGCTGCTTAGAATTTATAACACAAATGGAAACAGCTCAACAAGAATAAAGTTAACAATATTATTTAAGCAATTATAATGAACAAAAGTATTCTTAAGTCCTGTCACTTGTAAGAACAAATGAACTTCCTGAAATTTTACCAGCAGGAGAAGAGACACAGAGCAATCAATATGAACCTTCATAAACACTGAAGTAACAGATCTGTAATGGAGGGGCAGAATCAATAAGGAATCTAAATGAATTCAAGCCCTCTGACTTTTCAGAGCTTGCTACAACACTGAAGAAGGTTTCTGTTACCAAAGTGGTAATTCCTGTTCATGTGTTTGACTGAGATGACTGATGAAGGTCTTGGTGAGGCCTTTGGTGTGGGCTCTGTAAATGGGATTATTTATTTAAGACTGCAATTTTCTGCTGCTAATCCCACCATCCTCCCTTATCTGCTCACTGAGCACAGAGATACTGGGGACTCTGGCACAGAGCTCCTGGCACTGCTTTGGGTCACAGAACAGCAGCTGAATTACAGAAGTTCCCCTAGAACAGGAATGTAGACAGGTCACCAAGTACAGGATAAAGATGCTGTGTTAATAAACTAACTGGCAAAAACGTCAAGTTTCATTGTTTCATTTTTCAAAGCAAAGCTGCAGCTGCTGTGAGCCTGCAGCTCACCTGGGGTGCACAGCACAGGAATTCTCTGTCCCTGACCACATCAGCAGAACCTGCAACCACAGCCTGCCCAGCCTGCAAACCCAAACCATTTAATGCTGGTCAAATTCCACACCATAATGAAGTTAACACAGATGTTAATCTTGAATCTGGGATGAGGGTTTGGCATTTCAATTAAATTCAGCTGTTACATGACCTAATATTATTAATATTTGTTAGTTATGCTGCTACTTATTTATAATGAAATGTAACATAAGAATAGCAGCATTAAAGATGAATATTTAAAAAGTATTTAAGATTTTATGAGGCTTCCAAGTATTAATTATAAATGACAAAAAATGTGTGAACAGTGCATAAATGGCAATTGTGATCATTGTAATGAATCATAAAAATTAATAGTACTTACTGTAATGACCCTAAAAATTATGAAGAGTTAAACCCAGTAGTTCTTATAACCTAAGGAAAGTTAGAGAAATGTATTTGACAGTTAAATTATTTTCTGATTTTTAAGTGTACTATAAACATGAACTTTCCTAAATAACACAGTTGTGCTTTATTGAAGATCTAATTAAAATCAAAGTCGTGGGTATGGTTTGGATCTGGTGCTAAATGGAGGATCACAGATTTACATGGGAACACTTGCAAGGCTGGTTAAAGAAAACCCACCTGCATTCATCAGATCCCACCTGCATTCAAAAAAGAGCTTAAGGTCACAGAAGGTTTTACACTCCCAGAATGTGGGGGTCCTCCACACTTGTCTGCCACCCTGTTCCTGCTTCATTTATGTCATGCAGTTGTGTCTGCCCAGCTAACTGAGTTGAGAAAAACTCAGACAAAAGATAAGTTTCCAATTACCAGTAGTATGAGGCATAAGAAATGGTGCTTTTCCACAAAATTGTGTCATTCATTCTATTGCATCATGAATTCGATTAGAAACTGAAGTGTCTGCAGAAAGGAGAGTTAGTAAATGTACCTTGTACTAAAAAATCATTGCCTTTCATTTGCTCACCTCAGCAAATTACAAACACTGAAATTCAGGCAGCTCTCAGTGATACTGAGGGATAAACTTGCCTCAGATCTGCAATTCTATGAGTAAAGCTGGAAAAAAACAAATGTAAGGGGAAACAACCAATCTATTGTTTAATAAATAACTCTGAAATGAGCTGATTTTTGCCATTCTGTTATTACCTGTATGTAATAAACCAGGTGAAAATTACCTCTAACTTTTACACTTTGCAATGGTGTTCACAGTAGAAACTGCAGCAAGGAGAAACATGAGCACAGGAGGGCTTCAACAGCTTCCAACCAGCATCTTTTCCACCCTTCTAAGTGGAGGTAGTTCCACCTTTGAGCTGCTCAGTTACAACTGCTGAGGACAAAGAAGACCAGTCTGTTTGTGCATTATTGGTCCAACATGTTGAGGATACATTTAATGAGTTGCTTCTGCTCTGTGTTCCCTTGGAGCTGCTGTTTCTGTCCCATCTGAAACAGGAACAATCTCACTGGCACAATGTTCATTTTTCGCAGTAGAGTCATCTGGGAATGATTTCAGGGCAACTTAAAAAAAAATTAAATATTGGGATCATTAACCAGAAAGACAAGTAGATATTTCAATAAATTTAACAAGTATGCTATTTATTTGGTGGAGAAAATGCTGCCACATCTTTTATCTTGCACTTTACTTGGGGAATGAATATATCTCCTGTTGAATATTACATTACAAGCCATGTTACTGAGTTTGGTATTCTCATCAGAGGAAAACTATGCATTTTTTAACTGGAAACTTAATTATCATATGCATCCTTTTTCTTTTTTAATTATTAGCACAGCAAATCACTGACAGCCCCAGTCTCACAAGTCATCATCTGCAAAGCCACCCTGTGGATCCCACAGGCCTCTTCAAGTTGTGCAAGAAGAGGACAGTGATTTATAAATACTTGCAAATGTCAGTTTTGGGGAAAACCTTCTGGAAAGCACAGAAATTTCTAGGTTTTGTGTGAGTCAATTAATGAACTGAATATCTGCACGAACAACATCTGAAGATACATTATCACAGCTCCAGAAAAACAAGCTTTCAGATGAAGGTATTTACAAGATATCAAAAAGAAATTGTTTGCAAGTAGGAAAACATTAATAAGCAGCAAAATCTAATTACTGCAAAAACATAAACACTGCAGCTGTAACACTTCTCTCTAACCATACCATTACAGCCTCACCAGTGAAAACAGAAGTGTCAATGCTAATGTAAACTCAGCTGCTGATATATATTCATTAGATTCAGAAAAGCTCCAACATTTTTTCTTCTCACCACATCAAATTTTCTCTCAGTGCAGATACAATCTGATACAAAGGGTGAGGTTTAGGGACCCCCTAGGCCTATGGTGTATCTCCATTCTTGTCTCTTACTCCAAAAAATTCATCTGAAAGCATTGCTAAAAAGGGGGCTCGGGAACTGGAGCAGGGAACAGCCCAGGATGGGACCTGTGCAGAGACCAAACTCACACAACAAGAATTTCTGACACACAATAAAGCCAATTCTCAAATATTCTTCCATTATTAGCTTCACTGTGAAACAGCAATTAAGCAGCAGGGAAGATTCAATGCCTTAGCCTTTTAGTCTTGATTCTAATTTACATGATTAAATCCTAACTTAGTCACTGATTACCTTCTGGCTTAGCACGCTTCGGGTTCTCATGGATTTTATTTTTGCCTTTGCTTCCTTTTCTGGGTGTAGCAGTTTTTGCCTTCACCAATCCACAATTTTCAGCATGCTTACATATATTACTCTGTTAGCATAATGAAGAACAAATATATCAATCAAATATTAATCCATGTAAGCAATTTAACAGACACAAAGCAAATATGGCTCTGACAGACAAGTTCTGGAACACTAAGTAGAAGACTGACTTAGTTAACAACTTCCATAAAACTCCTGAAGATTTTCCAGAATATATATTAAAATTCTGCTTTAAAAGAACATTGCCATTTGGTGGGTATAAAATAAAATTTATCATTTTCTGGTTCCTGGATAAGCAGTAAAGTTTCACACGTAAAATCTGTATGTGGAAAAAGGGTCACATTTACTTTAAAGTGTGCACAGTTAAGCCAAAATGAGAATATGTTCTCATTGCATATGGTTTTGAAGTGAATAATAATTTCTAACTTTCCTTGCTGAATGGGTCCTAGCTATCCTAAAAGTACTCTTTAAAATAAATTTTTCAGTTCAGACTGAATTTATTCTGCATCACCACTGAAAATCACATTTCAGGCTCAAATGCTGCATTTTGTTCTTTATCACAACATCCCTGAAAGTGACTTCTCTTACTTTATATTTCTAAGCAGTCCAATACAAAAGATTTATCAAGAAGATAGATTCATCCTTCCAGTGTATCAATTTCAATTTGTGAAAGATTTACCCTGGAAATAAGCACCACTACACTATTTCAGTTGGACTGCAGTCACAGAAGTTTTTATTTTCTTAAGGTACCTATAGCCCCAAGGCCAACTGTGGCTCACAACAGCAGCAGCAGAGTGAGCAGTATTTTCCCAGGAGCTGGAATACCTGGTTACACGTGCACACCTGAGCACACCTGAAGCTCCTCTCACTCCTGTGGGTCTTCCTGTGCTGAAGGAAGGCGTAGCGCTCGTGGAAAGCTGCCTCACAGTCCCTGCACTTCACGGCCTCTTCCATGTAGGAATGCAGATTCCTCAGGTGGACACCTGGACAGGTATTCAGAACAACTCGTTTTAATGGCAAGGGTTTTATTTTCAGAGTTTTGAACAAGAGCTGGGCTGTGTATAACCCTGGGAAATGCAAATCTTGTAGAGGAAAGCAAAAAAGAACCTTCCATGCCCTGTGCAATGGGGTAAAATACACAAATTAGTTTAAAATTAAACAAAAGATGCAGCAAGATGTTGTAACTTCCCAAGAAATCAAGCAGTTATAAGCCTGAATCTTACTGATTTCAGTGGAAATCATTTAACAAATCAATTAAAAAATCCAGGTTTAATCCAGAATTTTCATGTATTTCTGGAAACTTAAAATTCTATATAGGTTTTTTTGTTACTGTTCAGCTCTGTTGCTGCCAACACTTCTGAAAAAACAGAGGGTCACAGTGCCACAGGTATCAAGCAAATAATAAAACAGAAAAAGCTAAGGATTTGCTACTTTGCATTTTAAACAAATTAAAATATCAACCACAAGATGTCACCACATCTCCTTGCAGGAAGAATTTACCTGTAAAACTACAAATACATTTTACTTAAAATATTCTGTGATAATATGAAGTCAGCTATAACATATTTGGTGAAATTTTGTGAAAATTAGAGATTTCATCTCTACTTATCTCTACATTTTGCTGTCAGTGGTTTCCTTTAAACTCACCCAAGTCACTTTTTCGGGACAGGAAAGTACTACAATGTGGACATTGGTGTTTTGGCACATTTTCTCCATGTTTCTGTAACACATGGATTTTCATGGTACCACTCTGAGTGAATCTGGCTTGGCAAACGTAACATTCATAGCGTTTTTCACCTATTAAAAAGAAATTTAAATAAGATATGCTTAGAAACTGTACTTATTTGATAGAAATTCATATTCCCACAGAATTCAACATCCACGTTCTAACAGCAACAGTCTCCAGATCAACCAAAAGTTAATATTGGTTGACAGTGCACAAAAGGCCAAACAAGTCTCCAGAAGTTTACATAACTGATTGCAACACAAAATCTTGGCTTTCTGAGTCCACTAGTCAAACTGCTGAAGCATAAAGCCATTTATATAATTCTAAACTAGGAATCAGGAATTATTTTAAATTATCATCTATTCTTCCTTGAATACTTCATGTACAAAAATGCAGAATTATCTTCAAATATGCAAGGAGAGAAAGTCAACAGCAGTAAAACATCATGGTAAGAGTGACACACCATTGATAAAGGTGGGAAGAAAAATTAGGAAATTATTTTCGTGCCTTTCTTCCCCAAAAAGCCACATCAGGTGTGACTACCATTAAAATTACATCAGCACTGGCAATTGGCACAGCTTTGAACCACCTCCAGACTGGTTCTGCGGAAGAAGTCCCTGCCAGGAGTGGCTAACACTCTTGAACCCTTCCAGTTGGACTCTTGAGGTTGATTCTCATAAAAAAATAATTCAGTTTAATTGCACCAAACTGTCTCAAGATATGAACCAATGCGTGACAAGTGGGGATATTTGGAAAATTTGATTCAAACCACGCTGTCACACTGTGATTCAACCTAAAACATTAATCAGAGCACAAATTACATATCATAATTGAGCCAAGCTAAACCCTGAAGTACAGGATTGATACCCACTGCCCCTGAGAGGACTTGCATGTTACAGAACTACGACAAGAACACACTGCTTCCAATATTAAAGCAATTTAATTCTTTGTTGACCAAATTAGTAGCTGGCAATCTGGGGTCACAACAATATCCATGTTCTGAACAGAGAGTTAAAAATCTCTCATAGATACCTCTCCATGTAAAATCAACTAATTGAGAAATAAAAGTGACAACCTGACCCACAGAAAATGAAATATTTCTCTAATATAAAAGAAGTTTAGGAGGAACAGCAAGACTAACTACTGGGCTTCCAACTGCCAAATCCAGAACACTGAAAGAGAACATGTTTTTACTCCAAATCACAGATTAAAAAAGGGCTAATTCTGAGGCTGAAATAAGACTGCTCCAACCCCATGAATATTAAGGAGCTGAGGCCCTGGACTTGATCACTGGCCCAGAATGCTACCTGTGTGAGTCAACATGTGCCTTTTCAGCTTGTAGGCATCTTTGCTGGCATAGCTGCACAGGTGGCAGGGGTAGGGCCGCTCTCCGGTGTGCGAGCGAACGTGGCGTCTCATCTTGCTGGCCTCAGACAGAAACAAGAGATTTTCTAAAGTAACATCTACATTAGAGGTACATTTAATTAAAATGTAAGCTATTTTACAATTTTAATTGTGTTAATCCTAGAATTAGCACTCTCACATCTGTGGTTTTCCCTGCTCACCAGCCTGTTGTGACTTTAGGACACTGCTGCACTTTTTCCCCATATTATCTTGCTTCCATATTTATTGTCCACATTAGCAAAATGAGAAATTTTATAATAAAAACAAAATAGATAAAATTTTAAAAAGAGGATACCTACTACTGTCAGGCTACTTGGATATACCAAACATGAAATTCTTTGAAAACACTCAGGAAAACAAACGAAAGACCAAACTCATTATGCAAAGTCTATTCACCTTCAAGTCCCAACGAAGCACCTTAGTTACAAAGTTTAATTCAGTTCTACTTTTTCATGCTTTTTTTCTGATATGTTCTACATAAATATTGTAGGTATGTCATTAGGAGTTATCAAATGTTCAGTTCTTCCATTTATGAACACAATTAATGAATTCACTACTAGATTCCTTCAAATCTACACTACTATTCACTTAAATAAAATTAAACATGACTGGCAACCTTTGATACACAAAAGTGCAATAATTTGCATGGCAGTACTGGAGAGCTCTTTCAGCTTTCTTCATTCAGGTAAAGCTTACCTGAATGTGAGTTCTGTAACAGCAGTGAATGCTGAATGCTCCTTATTGAAACAAGGGAAAGAATAGGGGAATTTAATATCAGCTGTCAGGCTTTTTAAGGATGCAAGCTATCAAAAATCTAATTACTAAGATAAGGTGCATGGAATAAAGTTCAGGATTGCTTACAGCTTTAGATCTGGACACAGCACAAATTCAGATATTGAACATCCACTAAACTGTGGCAGTGATTCAATCACAGGTGCATTTCTAAAAGCCTGTGCACCCAATTCAATTGCAATTTCCAACTGCACCCTTAAGCAGACTCTTAAGGTATTTTATTCTTGATGAAGAAAATTCTAGTTCTGGAAAGAACCCATACATCATCAAGTATATAAACACAATACCTGAACTTCTTTTTAGACATTAGCTAGTATTGTCCTACAGTACCTGGAATGCAGTGTAAATGAGGACCAAAAATGCTTTTGTAGGACCAAAATCACACAAACACATTGTCTAGCAGCAATTTTAGCATAACAGAAGAGAAAAAGCTCTTGAAATACAACTAGTTAAAAAACCCCTAAATAATTGTATGAATATTAATTTGGACCAACACATTTGCAAATACTACAGGGACAAATAAGGGTTCCAGGAATTCAGGTTACTTGTTCCTTTTTTGCAGGATGATGGGGATGAAAAGATGTGCACACAAATGAAATGTAATGCAATGAAATGAAATGTAATTAAATAAATGCATGGCAGCACAAAGTTGTAGCCATCAGCCACCTTGCAGTAACACTGCAGCACCATAACAGATAAACACAATCCATCAGTGTGTCCAAGGCCATCAGCAGAGCCTGGACTTCTCACGTTTAAAAATCTGGGCAAAAACTGTATGTACATTAAAATCCTGGCACATGAAAATCTTCACACCCTCCCAAAAGATTCAATAAGGCTGTACTTACTTCTACACTGGAGTATTCACATATAGTGCACTTGAAAGGCTTCTCCAAAGTGTGCTTGTACCTCCTGTGTCGTGCAAGCTCCCCTCGGGTCACAAAGGCTGTGTCACACTCACTGCATTTATGGGGTTTGTTCCCTGCAGCAATACATGTGAGACTTTTACTCAACACCACAGAAATGTGATTTGTCTGCCTTACATCAACATGCAGAAGTTTTTAATGGAACCTTTTCTGATATTCTGATTTTTTACATACAATAAACCATAGAATGATTTGGGTTGGAAAGGACATTAAAGCTCATTTTGTTCTACCCCCTGCCATGGGCAGGGACACCTTCCACTGTCCCAGGTTGCTCCAAGCCCTGGTCAACCTGGCCCTGGACACTTCCAGGGATAGGGCAGCCACAGATTCTCTGGGCAACCTGTGTCAGTGCCTCACTACCCTCCCAGTTGAGAATTTCTTCCATATATATGTATACAGTAAGTTTATTATAAACACAATTAATCACTTTGCTTCATATGTTTATATAGCAAAATGAAAACATCACAGAAAATTCTATTCTGCATGCAGGAATGAAGCACAGCTGAAATCACTGTTCAGCTGACAAGAATTGTTAAGAATGGTACTTAACAAAAAAACCAAATACACACACACAGAGTTCCTAACTACAGACCATGTCTTTTCAGTGCGGAACGCCACAGAAAATCAGAGGAATTTCTGAGCATAAAATGATCACAGAACACAGCTCTAAGGCAAAGCCACTTGCCTGCTAATTCAGTTTTGCAGACAGCATGTAACACAGGTACCTGTATGTGTGTTGACATGGTTGTGCAGCAGAGCTGCTGTACGGAAGGCCTTGGGGCAGAGGTGACACGCGTGACGTTTCTCATCCGAATGGGTTTTCAAATGACGCCTGAGACTCGATAACTTGACTGAGGTGAATGTGCAGAAAAAACAGTTGAATTCTTTTTCTCCTGTTGGAACAAAGACACATTTACACTGTACATGCCACAAAAGAATGACTTTTTCTAAAAATGGTACCAGTTTCTAAAGAGTCCCTCTAGTCTGGGTAAAACTACTTCGAACTTCTACATCAAAGGATTCATTAAGGCTTAAGTGATTTGCCCCAAAATTGTGTTAATTGTTGGTGCTACAGTTTAGAATCTAATCCCAGGAAACCTAACTCCTACTCTTGCCCTCACCACCAAGCCAGGAGATTTCCTCTCTACGTACCATCTTTAAGACTTACAACCTGTGCAACAAACTTCTTGATAACAACTGTGTAATTAGCACTAGGTAAATTTATGCAAAGATTTGGAAATGGCAGGTTAAGCTATTCCCAGCTTTCTGGTGCTCCTGAATCTGTGAAGTGCATATAAAAAAATCATGATGTGAAAGCCTCTTTAAAATTACTGGTTGAATTTGAGGGGAAAAGGTCAGTTCTTTGGAGAAGTCACAGAATAAAGTTCGGGGCACAAGAGTAATGAATTTCTTTTGAGAGTAACAAGTTAAGATTAAATGTGCAACACTTTTAGTTATGAAGAAGATCTGAAACTGTGAAATGGCAAATACGTCATATTTGAAGAGTCTTTCCAGAACAGTTGTCTCAGCTCCCAAGTGTGCTCTCTGTAATGATTTTCATGCTGAGACCAAAATGCATTTTATACAATGCTTTATACCACACAGAGATGTGCAGATAACACTTCTCTTCAGTAAAAGCAAACAAAACCACTTTATTGTCATTTATTCATTGTGGATTCATGCCCACACAAAGGAACATTGTTAGCTTTGTTAAAACTGCTCAAATGTGCTTCCTATAAAGGCTGTAACTGAAACAGGGGACATTTACAATTTGTACAGCATCCATGGAGAACCCCAGCCAAGATACCTTAACTTCCAGATACAACACACACATTTACAGACTCAACATCATTGATGTCATCCAATTTTTACAGTACACACACAGTTTCTAGGGAAACAGATGCTTATCTGTTCTCTTTTGAGTCAGTCTTTAACTTCTGTAACATACTTTTAGGTTTCTAACATCTTACATCAGCCATTTTCTGTTACTCTTATTTAGGCTCTGGGAAAGGCTTTGCTGACAGGTATTGATTGGAAAGTGCCCACCACCCTCTGCTGGCAACGTGGAACCACTCTGAGCTCAACCATAAACCCTCAAACAAGAACATTTTGAAGCTGAATGAGTGGATGAAGACACTAAATAAATTACTAGGTTTATTCAAAGGCACTTATACAATATTAACTCTGAAATCTCCCTGGAGGTTTCAAATACCACACACTGTTCAAAAGACCTTTAATTCCTAAATGCCATCCAAAATGTCTCTCCTGAACACAAGGCAGATGACAGCAGCCTGAACAAGATCTTTGAGTACTTAGGGCTGAAGGTATTATTTTTTCTTCCAAATTTCCACAGAATGTTAAGACTTAACCTAATCTAAACAATTACCACTGTGAGTATTTAATGCAAAACTTCAACCTCAGTTGACATCCCTTATCTAGAAATTAACTACAAAGATCATTAATTTTTTACCTTTATCCTGATGTGGAGCACAAGCCTCAAATTTTAGATTCTTGAGATTTCTTACAACTGTTTGTTCTGATGCAGTTGGATATTCCTGCTCTTTACTTCCATTGAATAAGTCTGACAAATCATCACCCCCTTTGCAGCTCTGAGTCTTTGCTTCCCCAACAGTGGAAAAAACTTCCTTTCCTTCCCCCTCTTCTGATGGGTTCAGTTTCTGGATGTTATTTTCAAATGTAATGGTATCAATGTCTCTGTCAATCTATTTTAAAAAATAATATGTTTTACAACTTTCTCAGTTAAAGGCAATAGCTAGTGGCAAATCAACAGAGCAGTCAACAAAATGCAAGCCACCAATTCATTCTAATTTTCAGCCTTACATGTGATGGACAAAATTTGCATTTAGCACACAGCACCCTAAATGGTAAGTTACAATTAAGTAAGAATAATTACTAAAATGATGCCCTCCTTCCCTCTTTAAAATTTTATATAAAATTTCAGAGCATCATTTTAAGATTGCAGCACTGAGAACACAAAAACACATATTTTTATTTTTTAAAGAAAATATTTAAAATTTCATTTTACTACTTTTAAAAGGAAATTAGAAGTATGCTCTGTTTTTTAACAAATTTAGGACTTCTGCAGGCTAATGGCAATTCCTTCTTTGTTGTATACCAATTAACCAGGTTGTGATACTTCTTGCATTAGCTAGACTCAAATATGGTAATATGACCTACCTCAGAAATTATCTAGTGATGCATGAATTTAATAAGAAAAAATGGGGTATTTAATTGTAAAATCATTATAATAGCTAGCACAGGACAAAACAGGAGTGTTGCATGTCCTTTTTAATACAATTAATTTCAAATGGGACTGTATTACATAACCAGCTTTAACAATGACTGAAGGATTGAACTGATTGAATTAAGGAGAAAACGAGAAATTCTGTAATGCTGCTTAAGAGATGGAGGCTATCAAACAAATAGTAGCAAACTGATGAACTAAATTAAAAACTTGTCTGAATTTCAACAGTTAAATATTGTCACAGTATCTTCTTGATAACTGGGTCTCTTCCAACTCAGAATATTCTCTGAATTCAGAAAGTCTAAACTTCTAGTTTGTCCTTTTAAAAATGAGATGAAATTGTAAAAATATGTATAGGGGACTGGATACTTAAGCCCAATATATAATATTAATGTGTAATTCAGAACCAAATCGGTGCGACAGCAGAAGCTATCAGGGAACAACATATGCCTAATTTCACTTTGTCCAGAATTTGTACCTCCATCAGGAGCGTGTCTGCTGCTTTCTCTGCCGCCTTGCTTCCTGCACTCTTTCCTTGCCCTTCTTCTTGAATTACACGGATCTGCACCAGCTCCAAGTCATGGAACACGCGGGTGCCGTCCCGCGGGGTCAGGGCCATGCCCGGGGGCACCACGGCCTGGATCGGCCCGGGCAGGGCCCTGCGGGCTCCCTCCACACACACCGGCTGTAGGCTCGGTGTTCCTCACCTCCTGGGACAGATCAGGGCCCTGCGGGCTCCCTCCACACACACCGGCTCTAGGCTCGGTGCTCCTCGCCCTCCTCAGACACAGGGCCGCTCTGGCGGACGCGTGTCCCGCCCGCACCGCGCTCCCCGCTCCGCTCCTCTCCTGCGCTCGGGTCAGCCTGGTCTCGCCGCCCTTTCCGCTGCAGAGCGCTCCTGTTCGGGGTTAAACACCAGGGCAAACCACGGGCGTTCAGGACCAGCCCCAGCCCTGCTCCTCGCCCGGCTTCCCCCGGCTCCAGGCCCCTCTGGGCCGCTCCGGGCGGCTCCCCTGCGGGGAGCTGGGTCCCCCCGGGCTGCCGGGCCGGGGCCCCTCGAGGGGAGGCGGCAGGGAAGGGGCTCAGCACAGCCGTGCACCTCGGCATGGCCGCCTCTGCCTCCCTGCGCCGCTCCCTCAGCAGCGGCTGGTGTGGGAGCCCACTCGGGGGTAGTTTCTAGAGAACAGCTGCTTCTCACCTGTTAATTCCCTACAAAACACAAAGTCCAGAACCTGCGGCGGTTTCCCACCCAATGCTCCAGATGCCCGGTGCTCCTTGGTCCCCACACACTGCAAGTCCTGTCAGAGCAGCTGCCGTTTTCTCACCCTCTGAGCCAGCAAAGATGAAGCTCTCTCGGCCTTAATTGTAGGCCCTTAACCTTCTGCTCCCACTTTGCTGGAGACCACGGGGCTGAGCTCAATTGGATTCTCCACTTGGGAAATATCTGAAGCACTTGCCATGTTTCTGTGACGGAAAGCCTCCAGCCGGGAGCCCGGTGCTGGAGTGCCGCTGAAGGGCCGCCTGATGCTGCCGCCGCAGAAGTGGTGTACAAAACTGGCTCGAGTGGCTTTGCAGAGGCAGTGGAGCGATGTATAAGCATCGTTACACTGTACCTTAGGCCAGGATTGGTTATTCAGTGAGAATAAGTTGAAATGCTTCTTTCTCCAAAGGCATTGTGAAAACGTCTTTGAGGTTTTACACAGTTTGAGTGACTTAACATTTAATCTTGTGTACCCTTCTAGACTAGTAATTTCCAGCCATCAAACATTTTATAAAACCCACTTACTTTGAATACTCTATCATATGCCAGTGCAGACGATAAATTTGGAGCTTTACATCTAAATATTAGCTCTGCATTGCAGGGTACAGTACACTGCACAGGGACTGCAGCCCAATGTGGTCCAGATCCTGTTAAACTGAATTATCAAACACTCATCAAAGCCCTAAACCAAGTGGTGGCTTTCCTTGTCTGTGGAAGTAACCCAGGACAACTGGCATTTGTGAAATATCTGTAACACAGACAGCAGCCCACACCAGTGGCCTTTGAGCAGCACCCTCCGATGAGGTGGGGTTATCAGACCTCATCCTCAGAGACATCAACTGAAAATCCCATAAACACCCTTGACAACAACCACTCCTATCCACAGTTCTGTAAAATCTTAAATGCAAAAATAATACAATATGTTTACACTTAACAACTGCAGCTTAGTCATAACTATTCTACTGCTTGGAATCAACACAAATCCAAAGCAATTATTTAAGGCTGAATATCTATTCCAGCAATTTAATGCTGATATTTTGGTTAGACACCACATTATTCATCATCCACAAATCCACGGGTTCTCAAAATTAAAGAACGGGATGCAGAGTACACAATATATTCACATAATTAGGCTGCTGGCAACTGTGGCAAGAGATTTTACTTCTTACACTTTTCTAGATCTTTTCAAGTTGCTCTATATACTGTGCAATTATGATAGTTGAAGGGCACTGTAGGAAAAAAAGTTGTTATAATAATATGCCATCCTTTAGGTTGTTTTAATGAGGTTTTCTGCACTTCAGCAGACATCAGCTTCTAAGAGCTGTCCTGCCTTGCACTTCTGCATTATTAATACCAGCACCATCCATGCAGCTACAGTAAAGGTCTGTCATTATTTCCATTATTAACCGATATTTCCAAGGATTTATAGCTCAAATGCAGAATAGCCCTTCAGTTCATTTTTTGCTGAATTTAAAGGAACCACTTGGATCAGCAATCTATGAATTCAGCCAGTTTCTGAGCAGGTTTTGACACACTAGAGGTTAACAGCTCCATAATGGCCATTATGGTGTGTTGTGTGAACAGTCTCCACTTACTGCTGCTGCTGCATTCTCTATCTCTAGCTGCAATCAAGCTTCTACCCACTCCTCTGGGAGTCTGATTCTTTCTAACACATCAACATCCTGCATGAAAAGTCTATCAGGAAAGAATAGAGATGTATTTTATATTTTAAGTCATAATTATACTTTTGGTGGGTAAACGTTCAAAATGAATTATTGTTTGTTAGGGGTATTTCATAAGGAGCAAAAGGAATTTAATGTAAGCACATTTTCTTGTGCTAAAGTAACATTACATAAAGAAACAAAATTCAGCCACAAAATTGCAGATAAATTACTGATAAGAATCTACCAGTGCATGAAAGTGAATACATGGACAAGTAAAAGCCTCAATCAGCAGAGTAAATTTCCTTGGCTGCACTAAGGAAACACAGCAAACTTTGTTCTGATCTGTGGTTTTCCACCCAAGTATAAACAGTGCAGCTGATTTTTTAAAGTAAAATACTGGGTTATCTGTTCAGATTGCCAGCCTTAAATCTGAATAATGTCTTTTATAATATTTAAGATGTTTACTGTGTTTTAGGTGGAGCTGACTTTTTTAAAAGCTCCATTACCATATACATAAAGCATATTTGACCTTGAATTAGTTCAAGGTTTGCTTCCCTTACTGTGTTTCAGAAACTCACTTTGGATGACTGCAGAGGCTGTTTATCCATCCTCTCTGGTGATGCTTTGCACCTCCATCACAGGTTCTAAACTGCACTCCTCTGATGCCAATGGAAGGATTGCCATCAATTTAACAGGGCTTGGAATTAGGCCCAGAGCAGATAACTATGTGAAGCAATGACAGTGGGATTTATTTACACATTTCTGACCTGTCCACAAACTGTAGAGTAAATCAGGAATGCTGCAGTGCACTTGAAAGAGAAAAAGAAAAAATAAAGAGACCAAAGCATAAATAGGTTCAGATTTAACCTCCAATGCTCATAATTGTTTCATTTATGACACTCTGCCTTGTAGCTGAAACCTCCATTCTTCTCCAGAACATGAACTCCTGTTAGTCTAGGAGAAAACCCAGTCTTTGTTGTGACTTATTTTGACAGCTTTAATATCATTTTCCACCTGGCATCTGGAAAGTTTTCCATTTTCACTTTCCACCAATGTCTCACTTTTGTTTCCAAGTATGTGTCGCGTTCACACCGCACCTGTCAGCGGTGTGTGTGCCTTAGCACCAGGCTGCAAACACACATGCCTCCCCTTTCCTCCTACCCCAGGGACAATCACTACCTTCAGCACCTCTTTTGCAGTGAGATATTGCCCCTCTTAATAATGACAGCACCAGATAACCTCCTTCACACCATCACCTGCTTCAGAGAAAGCGGAGATACTTTTACAATCTCCTAATTCATCTGGCTCTTTTAAATATTGCTCAGGTCTTGAAGCTGTCACTAAATGGTTGAAGTATTTTTGCTGTATTTTCTGATGCTCCTCGTTTCTTTGGTGTCCCACTTTCACAAATATGAAGCATTTCTTCAGAGACCACCAAAAACCTTAATTAAAAAAAAAAAAGCACATCAGCTAATGAGTGAGATAAAAAGTTTATGTTCTTTTTGATGCTGTTCTAAGCAACTGAATCTTGCAGATTCAGAATTGAGTCAGTGCTTCAGTGCTGGCCTGGAATATTCTCAGGAGAAAATATACAGTTTGATCACTTGGAAAAAAGAATATTATTATTTTTTTATTTTTTCCCCCAGTCCTCTGGTTCAGAGATGGAAGCTACAGTTTATTTTAGCAGACATCAGTTAGGATTTAGATCTGACTTGGGTTTCTTGCCTGCCCCAAAGAACACAATTCTCTGCTCCCTATTGCTACAGTCATATAAAAAGCTAGTCAGACCTCAGACCCAGGAACATCAGAACATGCAGTCCTACTTGTTTCCTTGCTGAATCCCCAAAGCAGAGAGAAGATGGGAGCACAGCACAGCAAAGCCAGATGGAAATCATGCTGGAGGGTATTGATTGACTAGTGTCTAGGCAGGCTATAAATTACCACTTCTCATGCAAAGAGGAGGGTGAGCAGAGCTGCAGAGCTGTCTCAGGGCACAGTGCTTGGACTGTGCTGTTCATGCAGGATCAGCTAAATTTGGGTTTTGCCTAAGGCTCGGGGAAAGCCAGGCTTTGCTCTCTCTCCAATGCTCATCTTGACTTGTAGGAGACAAATAATTTCTGTAAATATGAGTGATTCTTGCAGCAGAACAAAAGCAACCCCTATTAAGTCAAAAGACTTAATGCTTTCAAGTATTGTCTATGCTCTTAAAATCCTGCTCCATACTGTAAATTATTATAATTATATAGCATGACAAAAAACCAAGACTAATAGAGTACAGATGTGGGATATATAAAAGAGGAAGTATTTAGCATAAGCTTATTGGAGCTGAAAGTACCAGGGATGATTGATTGCTTAGACACAAGTCAGGGAAGTGGTCTAAAAATTATTAACCATAATTGCAATTTGTCTATTAACTGTTTCATCTAACATTATGATATATTTAGAAACAGTCCTACCATCCACTAATACACAATTTGCTCCTTGTGGCAAACAGCAGAGCTGCGTGCCCGGATCTGTTTGCAAGAAGGATGTTTATTGGGAAGCATGTCACTTATTCCATTTCAAAAGTCATTAGTGTGGTTATACAGTTAACTACACCTCAGTGACTTCCACTGTTTTTACAGAATACTCTTTAATCCAACAGATAGCAAAGAAAGTTTTTAGTACAACTCGCCTTAGTTAGTTATTACAGG
Source organism: Passer domesticus (assembly GCF_036417665.1). Classification (NCBI taxonomy): domain Eukaryota; kingdom Metazoa; phylum Chordata; class Aves; order Passeriformes; family Passeridae; genus Passer; species Passer domesticus. The sequence goes on along the minus strand of NC_087489.1, from coordinate 12,628,820 downwards.
TTTCTGCTGCTGTTTGTGCAAGGGTGGAAGAGTTAAAAGTTTAAAAGGCAGAAAGTTTTCCTCTTGTTTTGACTAAACTAGGGGAAACGTGCTGGAGCTGTGCAGAATTTGATTGCCAAACACAGATAGAAGATACACAGTGAGAAAAGATAGTAAAGGTTTAACCCAGCTGATGTAAGAAACAAACTCCAAGGATGCCCATGTTTCCTTCTTTTATCGCACTGTTAATCTTTAATCAGGAAAACAGTTCTGAGAACAGCTCTTTGTGCACAGCTGAACAGACACCACAACTTGGAAGTTAATAGGATCACTGAAGAATGAGACTATTAAATTATTTTCCTGATAAATCTGTGAGTGAGATGTACAAACCCAGAGGAGTTCAAATTCTGCTTCCACGTGGACGTGCAGCAAGTACAGGTTAAACCTTGCAAAATCAGCAGTAAGGAGGTGGTTGATGGGTTCAGAAGAGCAGTGGGTTCCTGTGCACGTATTTTCCAGCTCAGATGACAAATCCTCTTGGGCATTAAACTTTCTGAGGAGTCCAAATCAACGTCTTAATTAAAAAAATCTAAAGAAATCAAGAAAATTTAAGGGAGTATTTAGCAACTTGTATATTGATGTCACTTCACTGAACAGCAGGTGGTGTAGTCTGTGATATTTATCAGCAGAAACACCTTAAATCTTAGTTTTTTGCACTGCTACAATATTGAACCATCACTTAAAGTCCACAACCAGATAGTCCCAGGCCTCTCCATCAGGAACTGGTAATGGAAATATGGTATAGCAGGCTTAGTTGTACATCTTTTCTGCTCCTGTAAGAAACAAAGCCAACCTTATAGTCCTTGTAACTTAAACATCAAGGTGAGGCAGTGTCTAGAAAGCAGATGAGAATACCTGGGTGACACATTTTGTGAATCACAGTTATTACTCCATTCAGAGCTGCCTCTACAAACTGAAAGTCTCTTTATCTGTCATTCATATCCATCTTTTGTTTAAGGCTTTCTGGGCAGAGAACTTCTATGCTGCACCTAAAATAAAAAGGTACTTAGTGCTATTTAGAGCAAATATCTGATCTTTCCAAGGTTAGCAAGTGCATGGGGTTTTTAAGTTTTTTTGCAGAATGCAAATTGGTTGCTGTTCATTTGTACATAGTGGTTTAAGCACACAAGTAAGAAACTTCTCTTTACATAAACAGTATTCATATGCATAAATATCATCCTGAATCAGTAAATTTGGAGACATTTACAGATGGTCAGTCAAAGATGCACATATAGCAGTCAGAATTTTGTCTTCCTAAAAGCATAAGAAAAAAAAGCACGATATCAAGGGTCCAGTTGAAGTCCTGATCTCTTTACTGAGTGTTGTTTGTAGAAATAATCATAATTGTGGCATTTGTAGGAACCATTTACCCTGACCAAACAAAAGTGCCTGTACATTGAAAAAATCCCATTGTTGTCCCCTGATGTTGCCTTATGCCTGTTAGAATGGTGCTAAGCAGAAGTGTACAGTATGTAGGATTTCTTACCTGACCTGTTAATACTTACATAAGAGTTTTCCAGTAAACAGAGGATTCATTGCAGGGATTATTGGTTTTTGTGCAATGTTGATTTTCCTCCAGCTGCCAGGTTCAAGAACCAAAAGGTATGTAGTGCTTGACATAGGCACTTTTGCCTTCTGACCTTTAGATGTAGCTTGGCTTTCATTTCTGCATAATCAGCTTTTCTATCCTGTTGTTGGGCTTTTAGTGTTATAAAATGCTTGAAATATTAATCAAAGCTGTTTTCCTGGGGAAAAAGTATAGAACAAACCTCACTTGAAACAGAAGACACAGTGCAGCCCAAGATGCTGCTTTTGTGTTGCTATTGAAGGAGAAAACAGTTTATAGTAAATGCTTTTCATTTCAAGTAAGAACTTACTATTTGCATTACAGTAACCTAGAGAGAACCCAGCAGGGGTGGTCTGTGGCACAGACAAAAATGAGAAAATATAATAATGATGTTTAATTAGGTTTTAAGTTTCTCTAACTAGCAGCTATCAACCAAACTAGGAGAAGTAGAGCTGGGTAACCCTGAAAGGACAACTGCCAGCACAGTGCTGCTAGCAGGCAAAGCATCGCGGAGAAATAAGGAACGGCGTGCAAGAGGAAGGAGTCAGGGGAGCCAGGGCTGTCCCATCCTAGAGAAAATAAATAAAATTAGAATATAAAAATTTCGTTAGGCCTGAGGAGATGAAGTCTCTGTAAAAAGGCACAGGTAGCAGAACATCAGTCGTCCACAGGAAGCAGAAATTCTTGAACAAGAGGTGCTTGAACTCATGTGCAAGGATTTGTCTGTTCCCTACTCAAGTAGGAAGCAGGAAGTCCTTGACAGCTGCAAGCACACCTTTACTGTGGTAAAGAGATTTCACTCCAGCAAGGGTAACCATTTTTATTTGCAAACTGGATTTGGAGCCATCTGGGCTTTGTGGAACTGAGCAGAGCAGGTGCTGAAAGGTAAAGGGAAACACAAACCTTTTGCTGACTGTTTTTCACTCTGGTTAGTATGGTCTGTCCCATTCTCTCCTGGCTGTGGTTCTGCTGTTCATCCAGCAAAAAAACCCTGCATTAACCATGCAAAAATCATAATTCTGTTGTGGCTAGGGTAAAGTTAGTCAAAGTCTTAGTGGGCCCAAACTCTCCATATGGCTGAGATCTTCTGCAGTAGATGAGAAGGGCTCCCAGTCTAACAGAATTACACATACCTGGCCACTGGTTAGGTACCAGTGGCTACAGAGCCCATTACTCACATACTCACACTGATCCTCGATAGGGTGCTTTTAAAAAAATAACGGGATTCCTTTAGGGAAGAGTCCCCAGGTTAGAGTCACAGCTCAAGTAATGGCTCCAGAGGAGTGACTGCTTATCAAAGTTAAAATTACATGTCTTAATCTCATCTCCAGAGCTGAGCCTGTAAAAGTGAGCTTAAAAATAAAGTAATGACAATAACAATAATAACTATTTTATCTGCCAAAGCAGAACAACAAGCAAGAAAGCAGTGTGCCCATGGTGTAATGTCAGCCTTGGCATGTACTGTGGCACAACCAAGACTTTTCTTAAAATATAGCTCAGGATTGAGCACTTGAGCTGATACTAAACAAAGCATCAAAAGTTGGTGACTTTGTTTAGAGACTTTAAACATGCAACAGTGCATCTTCCTGACTGCTGAAATTTGCTTCCATTTGTTTTGAGAAATGTCTGTTGTCGAGCTGAAAATGCTGGACAGGCTAATGGAAATACAGTCTAATTGTGATAAATCTGGGTATTTTTTTCCACTCCTCTGCCATCAGAACAAGCCACTTCATTTTGAACATGGGCCAGAAAAATTACATTGCCTTTTGTAGGGATCCACAAACAGCGTATTTTACAATCTGCCCAATCCTATATGGATTAGGGCTGGAAAGGAGGTGAGCAGGAGGTGAAGCGCTGTGCCCCCAGTTTGCTGCTGCCTGTTGTGGCAGAGGCTCAGTGTCCCAGCTCACGCAGCACACACGGAGGGGAGCGTGCAGCACACGTGGCAGGGCCCCCAGCCCTCCTGCAGGTGGGTCAGTGCTGCAGAGCTGCCTGCAGGAGAGGGGCTGTGGGGTGGAAATGCCGCCCGGCGGGTCTGGAACAAGCCCTTGGCTCGCTCTCAGGCTCTTTTGCAACTGCAGGCAATTTGCACGGTTCACGTTTTCTTTTGGAAATTGAGAGAACGATCCCTGCCCTGCTCTCTCTGGCTGCCCTTGGGTCTGGACTCTGTGGCATCCAGGCCAGCAGCTGTCAGAGTGTGCTCAGTGTCAGCTGAGCAGAACACCAAAGAAATAACAATCCAGAGGCTCTTCCGTTAGTAGAACAGCGCAGAGAATCTTTAAAAAACCTACAGTTTTATAGCAGAATACCCAAGTGACAAACTCCTTAGAGGTGACAATATGTAGGAGAATTAGCAATGGGAGGGAAGTGGAATTTCTGAGTATTATTATATGCCATTAACAACTTTCAGATCTACTGTGAGTGCTTTGTTGCACCTTGGTTTGTAGTGATGTGTTAAGCTTCCTAATGACACTTTTTCTGAGCATCTAAAAACCTTTACATTTATTGAGTTCTAGTAAGTCTGTAGAACCTGAAGTGCTCCAAAACTTCTGTTTTGAGCAACCTGAATAGCATCCATCAAAGCAAACATCCTAAAACCTCTCCTTTCAAGGCACTTGTTGAACACTGTCATCTTGAAATGTCAGATTCACACACATTTAAATGATTTGACAGCTTCCAAGAAGGCACCTGATAAGCATCACATTCAAGTGTCAAGAAGCACAGAGAAAAAGTGCCAAAAAAAGTTCAATCAGAAGAAATCGTATCAGCTATTAGATGAGCATTATAATGCAGTTACTACTAAAAAAGGCTTCTCATTTAAATGGAAAATAAACTTTACATTCAAGATAACTCTTTTTTAAAAGGCCTTACATTTCCCCATACTACCTACCATGTTTGGCATTAGTGGAATCTTCCAGAAACTGAATCCAGACAGCAGCACCCACTGGTACTGGGTGACACCTCAAGACCACTGTAACTGAGCCATTGGAAGTGCTGCATCTGGGTTTTTGTGTGGGAAACAGTGGGTGTTATGAGAATTCACTGTCTTCACATAAAACCTTTAATGCCTTCTGTTGGCTTTCTGAAAGCTGAATCTCTAAATGAGAAGATTCTTGAAAAAAATCCTGGCCTTGATTTGCATATGCTCCAGTTATTTCACTGCACCAAATACTATGTGTGTTTTATATAGGGGCTTGAGGCTTACTGTGTGTTTGTGATATGCTTTGAGATCCTCTGATGGGAGGTGTTACCTAAATACAAGTAATTTGATGCTGAAGTGTCTAGAATTCCCAGTGGACATCTGTACTCGAGCCCTGCTGCCATCACAAATGAAAAACATTTGGAATCCTTAATGTGATTTTTAATGGACATATGTTCATAACACAGTGCCACCAATTTGGCATATTTAGTGTCTTCTCAAGAGAAGCCCACAGTTTGTATAGCAAGATTGTGGGAGGTTAGGATTGCAGTGTTAGAAAATTTGCACAACACCTGCCTGACTGTAATTTAATTGGCAGAAATTAATGCTCTGGGTTTAGGAATTTTTTTCCTCCTCTCAAAACCTAGAGACACCAGGACTGATTCTGCTGTATTACACTGTAGTATGTAAGATTTTATTCTGATTTTACTTGTGCTGAAATATGATAATTTCCTGGTCTACTGTCTTCCTGACAACTGAACATTGCTGGCTTACTCTCAGTTATTTCTATGTACACTGACTTACCTGGCCAGCAAAAAGCACTCAGTATTTTTGTACTTTTCTGAAAAAGGGCTCTGCTTAGTATTACTAAAGGTTATGCTCCATTTTATTTTTAATGAAAGTACTTTATGACATGTTTTAAAAGGAAAATATTTTTGATCAGCTCCACCAACACCACAGTATGTGGAGTCTAAAGACAAGCAACAGCTTTGCCATAATCAAATTGGTTTTGGATTTTATCTTTGCTTACATCACAGCCCTATCTGGAGCATTCTTTAGCACCTCTTATCCCACCAGATTTTTGTTTTCCTTTTCGGGAATGTTTGGCCTTGCCATGCATCAAGGACAGCCCCTCTTACCTCACTGTTTTCTTCCCTTATTTACAAAACACAATAAAAGGCTTTGCAGAGGAGATAGAGGATACAGTCCCAGGGGGTCTTCCTGCATTGGGAGAGCCAGCCCTGCAGTGTTTTAGACCTGCAGGTGGGAAGGTGAGATACAATCCTGATCCCTGCCAGCCTGGCTTTTTGGGGCTTGCAAGTCACTGCTGGCTGTCCCAGCAAGAACCTTGCTGGGAACATCCAGCTGCCTCACAAACCTGAGCAACAGCTGGCTTGTGAACACCCTTTATACAAGATAAGTCAATTTTGTTGCTTTTCACAACTCCCTGAAACTTAGCTGGGAATCCCAGATTTCCTGTTCTGCAAACTACCAGTGACAACCATGGTAGGAACCCCATCAATACAAAAAAGCCACAAGTTGGCACAAATGCATCACCTTATCCAGGGTCCAGATGCTTTGCTAAGACTGGGTTTAAATAGAAGGAGAGGAAATGGCAGCAGGGTTGTTTCTACAGTTCTGTTTGTCTGAAATACTTCAGTCTTCACACACCCAGACTGCATGGACAAATAGACGTGAGGACCACCTTTCTTTATGGTCACAATTGTCTAAAATAGAATAGGGGAAGCTAAAGACAGGCCTGCAGAAAGAGAGACAAGAGCTCAAAGTGCCTGAGATGACACTCAAGTGTCTGATATCACACTGAGATAACCCTCAGAATTATAAGAGTAATAGTGCCTGTTGATATCAGATAGTGCCACAACTGAAACAGATACAGACTCAAGTCTGTGAACACACACACACAGTGAACTTCACCCACAGAACAACAGTGTGCAGCCCCAGCCCACAGCAGTTCTGTGCTTTTGCTCTGAGTACTAATTTAGGGATGGGTTAATATTTTATGACCTCGCCCCCATAGAACTCCCACTAAAATAAGACATAATATGTGAAAGAGAAGGTTAATTATTGAGACAGTTGCCGCTCTGCCTCTTCTGAGGTTGTAGCAATAGGAAATAACTGTTTAGTTTGCAAGAGCCTAAAACAAGCCATAAACAAAAACTCCCTTGCCTGCACTGAAGGAACCCCAACACTTAGATTTATATTGCTAGGGATTTTTTTAGAACTGCATAGACAAAAATAAGAGCTGTGGGCCTTACGTAGTGGTTATTCAGGCCTGTCAGTGCTCACTGTTGAACTTTATACCCAGATCAGGCAATGTTCCCAAGGTGAGTAAACACTCCTTGGACGAGCCTCCACTTCACAGCCAGCTAGTGACCATCTGCCTACAAAATGTGCCAGCTGCACTTTGCCTCTGTGCATGACCTCCGTGTTCCTGGTTCCAGAAACTCTTTGTACTCAACCTTTCCCACACGCCGAGAAGTTATGACGTTTTTGATTTCAAAGCCAAAATGGATCAAAGTTTGGTTAAACTGCTAAATTTTGTAACTTCTTCAAAACAGCAAACCCAGGGGCTAAGAATCTCCGCTTTCAGCATTCATTAATCAAGCCTGTTAAATGATTACCCCACCAGGGCTGCTTTGTTGACAACTCTGCATGATGACAATGTCAGTGGCACTGTCCCAAGACACATCCAGTGGTGATGTAAAGGACAAGCCTCCTTCACCTCAACTGGTGGGATGGACACTACCATGAAGCATATTTAAGGAAGGAGGTGCATCCTTGGAAACCAGCAATTTCAAGAGAGCTCCAAAGCAAGTGAAACGGGCTCAACTGAAAGGTACAGCAAAATCCTCTCTGGAATCCAGCTCCAGCTTCCATAGACAGTAAGTAAAATGGCCTCTATTTTTTCCACCTTAAATTAGTAGAATGGTCTCTATTTTTTCCACCTTAAATTAGTAGAATGGCCTCTTGAAATTAGCAGTGATCCAAGTTCCCTACCTTGATTTTAAAGCAGTACATAATCTAGTCCATTGCAAATTCTTTGTGTTTTATGTTGTTAGGCTTTGTGACGCTGGTTAGAACGTAACTAAGCTAACACACCTAATCTATTTGATTTTAGATTGTGATCAGTATTTTACAGCCATCAACGAGATCCACAACAGCTTCAACAATGCCCCCACAGCTGAAAGCCGATATGAACGTCATGCCCAAGGTTGTGCAGGGGGATTGGGAGAGTCTCTCTCCAGAAGCCAGGGATTTCATCGAGACCAACGCCAAGCTGTGCCAGCCTGAGTGCATCCACATCTGCGATGGCTCGGAGGAAGAGAACAAGAAAATTCTGGACATCATGGTAGAACAAGGCATGATCAAGAAGCTGAACAAGTATGAGAACTGGTGAGTAGCCTAAATGAAGTCAAGTATCATCTCACAATTGGAAAATTCATTTTCTGTCCTGTTTACTTAAAAAACTTCTTATAACTCTCCACTATTTGCTTTCCATGAACATTTTGGAACTTTAGCTTACATAGGTGAAATACTCAGGAAAAGCAAACTTTTTCCTCTAAAAATTAGCATAAAGCATATTATTCAGTTGGACTATCATCTGTACATTTTCTCTATTGATTAGTTACATCAGGGAACTGAAATAATGTCATGAGACTTAAGCAATTTATCATTAGGAACGGCTAAATATTATTGAGCAGATCTTCTTTTGAAGAATTCTACTATTTTAGCCAATTAGTTTATTCATCACATACTTTTTTGTGGCATTCAAATAGGTCTGTGGGTGTTCAAATATTATTCAGTACAGGCATTATTCAAATCGTGCCGATGAGCTTTGACTCTAATGTATTCTGCAAATACTTTTTTCAAATATTTCATAATTTCTCCCAACTAACTGAACGTGAAAGGAGAATATTAACAACAAGTGCATACTCGAGAATTACGTGCCAACCACGAGATCTTCATGGGAGAAATCTGCAAAGACTTTTGAATAACTAAGTGCAGGAATTTGGCAATCTGTTTGCAGACTATTTGGGAGAGAAAAGGGCAAGATTCACCAGATAAATTATTCATTGTTAATTATATGCTTAGCTGTAGTGATGATGGTTATGACAGCCCAACTAGAACATTTTTATACTCGTGGAAAATTTCGATGCACAGAGGTGAAAATGTAAAACAATCTCCTCTCTCGTAAATAGATGGCAAAAAAATTCCTTAGAGGGGGGAAAGAATCCCCTTTAATGAACTCCTTCACTTTTAATGATCATGCTTATACTCAGTATTTCCTTTGTGATGCCTCTAATTTAAGGGACTATGCCAATCCACTAAGCTGGGTTCTGATCCCTCTGGCACTTATACCAACACTTAAACTACTTTGCTTGGCATCCACTTAGCTTGAGGCATCATTTTGTGGTCCCCCTACAAAAAAACTTCACACTGATGATAATGAGAATTAAACAAGATTAACTTTCCCTGAAAGTTAGCAACAGAAAATAAGGCTGAGATAAGAGGCAAAGGAGTATTAACATGTAACAAGAATTTCCTAGGCCATATACTTTTTTATTATTACTGGAAAGTCTTAAAGCAATTTTTATGAGAGAATATATCTGACTGATTTTTGATATTACCTATTATACTGCTTTGTCACTAATTTTTGCCTTACAAAGCATTGTTTTAGCAGCCTTTTGTGCTAAAGTAGACCCACAGAAGGGTAAAAATGCTATATTGATAATTAAAGTCTAATTTCCTGTTTTTTGCTGAAATGCAGCTGGTTGGCTCTCACTGACCCAAGAGATGTGGCAAGAATTGAGAGCAAAACTGTCATCATCACTCAAGAGCAGAGAGATACCACTCCAATCCCTAAAACTGGAACAAGCCAGCTGGGCCGCTGGATGTCTGAGGAAGATTTTGAGAAAGCCTTCAACACCAGGTTCCCAGGCTGCATGCAAGGTAGGCAAGAAAAAGATAATTGACAGTGAATTTTCAGCAATGCTGAGACACTTGTACTGTTGCAAATTACTGTAATCTTTAAAGAACAGTTTGAGCTGAAGATTTAGCTTTATACCCCCAATAGTCACTTCACTGGTTTCGTGCAGATTTTTACCACAGAACTAAATATCTGGGCAAGGACAGTCCTCAGTCTCTTTCCAGCACTCTTGTTTTCCTAAAGAGTGGCAAAGTACAAAAATTTGTATGACTTGGTTCAGGAAGTCACACAGCAACTGAGGAACAGATAGGACGTGAGATGAGAATGAAGGAACCCCCATCCACAGCAATAATTTCAGATTCAGGGATTTACACCAACAGAGAACTTGGCCTTCACCTCCCCTTACTCCTGGCTAGACAATCTGTCTGAACTGCTGCTTTCAGCATTGAAGATAAAACTTCTTGCTACACAATTAGACAAACAGAAAGCTGCAGCTCTTTAAACACCATCAGAAGCTGTCACAAGACAAACAGCTTTTAAAAGGCTGAGAAACAACCTCCATATTTATAAAGGTTACTTCAAATGTTCCTTGTTTTGCTCTTGGCCACATCTTGCTACTCCCTGTTTTCCAGGACGCACGATGTATGTCATCCCCTTCAGCATGGGGCCTATTGGGTCACCTTTGTCCAAGATTGGGATCGAGCTGACGGATTCACCCTATGTGGTGGCCAGCATGAGGATCATGACACGGATAGGAACAGATGTTTTGAAAGCCCTGGGCAATGGGGAGTTTGTAAAGTGCCTTCACTCAGTTGGATGCCCTCTGCCGCTAAAAGGTAAGAGCCATTAAAAACTCCTGGAACCATAAAAAACCCCAGGAGCCATACAAAACCCCTGGAAATGCCCAGGGCTGTGCTTTGGAGCTGGGTGTGTGTCCTCAGCACGTGGGACACCCTCACCACAGAAGCCCAGGGTGGTTCTGTAACAGCACTAGGTTCAAACCTCAGTGAAAGGAATCAAAGCTCAGTGAGAGTTTGATGGAAAGGAGATCATTATCCCTAGTACTTACCAGGGATTTCCTTGAAGCATATGCTCTGGGTTGCTGTCAGAGGCTCGATGCTGATGAAACAACAGTGTGATCAGGCATGGAAATTGCTGCATTCATGACTACAACATTCTGTTCTGCAGAGCCATTAATCAACAACTGGCCGTGCAACCCGGAGCTGACGCTGATTGCTCATCTCCCGGATCGCAGGGAGATCATTTCCTTTGGCAGCGGCTACGGAGGAAACTCCTTGCTGGGGAAGAAATGCTTTGCTCTCCGGATTGCCAGCAGACTGGCCAAAGAGGAGGGCTGGCTGGCAGAGCACATGCTGGTAAAAATCCATGCTGTTAAATCTTGTGTGTTGGAGCAGCCGTTAAACCCCAAATTAGAGCCACATAAATCCACCACCCGCCTGGCCATCAATGGAATTAGTCTCATATGGATGGTCCTGTAACTTTAGATAGGAATCTGTCATGTGCCAGGCTCATGAGGAATACAAAACTGCTTGCAAGGCCAAGTACTAAACATTTAAAATAGGACCTGTCATGGCTTAAAACAAGCAAGATTTGGAACTTCTGAGAGTGACTTCTGGTAGGCAGACCAGGTACTTGAGCAGAGCTGAACATCATCACTGAGCCAAATTATAAAGAGATCTGTGCACTCAAAAACCTGCAAATCTCAGATTTTCTAAGGGAGTTCTGCTGTGCAACCTTCCAGGCTTCAATTTCTGCTGTCCTTTAAACATTCTACCACCATAAAATACCACTGAAAAAAAAGAATTTCAAAGTGCCTAAGAGAACAGCCTTAGAAAAAAATATCTGTAGTCTTTGAGAAAAGCAGAAATATCCATGCACAAAGTGCTTTCCTTTTACTCCACTTGTGCAGCCAAAATAATATTGCCTGGTTTTCTTCTGTCTCGACAGAGAAACACAGCAAAATAAATCAGCAGAGTAAAAATAAATTTTTATCATATACAGACCTAATTTTTTTTAAATATAAGAATTTCTTACAGATATTCTAATGGCAAGAACTGACTCTCTGATTTAAAAAATACAGCTTGAGTTATTTGTCAACAATATTATGTGGTGTTTCTTCTGTAGGAACAAATGAGCCTAATTAAATATTTTATCATTTCCACTTGCTGGAGACAATCTCCAAAACAAAAAGTGCAAGAAAAAAAGGCTGTGTTTAACAGTTGCATTAATTTTTCAATAGATCCTGGGAATTACCAATCCAGAAGGTAAAAAGAAGTACTTTGCTGCAGCATTCCCTAGTGCATGTGGAAAAACTAACTTGGCCATGATGAACCCAAGCCTGCCAGGATGGAAAATTGAGTGTGTGGGTGATGACATTGCCTGGATGAAATTTGATGAACAAGGTATGGGAATTAAATTGGAATGTTTTACAGGTTGCTGTAGGTGCAGTAAGACATGCTCCAAACTTCTGGATAGAATTAAATCAGCATAGTTTACTTATATTTTATCATTTAACTTCCAGGCAACTTAAGGGCAATCAATCCTGAAAATGGCTTTTTTGGTGTCGCCCCTGGAACCTCAGTCAAAACAAACCCCAATGCTATTAAAACCATATTCAAGAACACCATCTTTACCAACGTGGCAGAAACCAGTGATGGAGGTGTTTACTGGGAGGGCATTGATGAGCCCCTGCCAGCTGGAGTGACAGTGACCTCGTGGAAGAACAAGGATTGGACCCCAGACAACGGTACTTGGCCCACACCATGGCCCTCTGTTTGGAATTAATGAACAAATTCAAGTTAATTCTGCCATCATGACCTGTTTGTTGTGTTCTGTGCAGGAGAACCTTGTGCTCACCCCAACTCCAGGTTCTGCTCCCCAGCCAGGCAGTGCCCCATCATGGATCCTGCGTGGGAGTCTCCCGAAGGCGTGCCCATCGAAGGGATCATTTTTGGGGGCCGCAGACCAGCTGGTAAGAAAGAGATGCAGCAGCCACCTTTCCAGGCCGAAGTGCTGGCCACAGAAGGGTTGACACACAGCTGGGCATAGCCACAGGTTTTGCTTTCACAGCTGCAAAAGCCAGGAAATAACCACGTTAGTCCAATTCCTCTGTGTTAGCCTTTGGCACACACGCTCCCAGCCACTGGTGTTTCAGTGTCTGAGTTGTTTGATGTTAACACAAACCAGGTAATAATAATAATAATAATAATAAAGGGCTGGAGGGAGGTCAGGACCCACTGACATGGGTAGCAGACACAGAAAATTGCTGCATTGGACTCAATTTGCCTGTAGTTTAAGTAGTTCAGTTTGCAAATGGTTAGAGAAATGAATCAGTTTTAGATAGTTTAAAAAAAATAATTAAAATAAATTGTTCTGCTAATGGTCATCTAAAGTTGGAAAAGAAATAGAAGTAATGCTAGGTCTGAGTCTAATAGGACCACAGGATCAGATTCTATTTCCACCATCTGCTGGAGATTCTGGTGTCCCAGATATCTCCCACTGGATATGTTCAGTAATCAGTAGCCAGTTTTGAAAACATTCATTTAAACTTCTTTGCTGTAAGAGAGCAGGAAATGAACTGAGCACAAAACCCCAAGAAAAATTAGAATACATTATCCAGTAACATGCATTCAGCACTATGTCAGATAGCAAAACCTGTCATAGAAATGTTTCTGGACCTCTAATTACTGAAGTGATTTTGTTCTTTATAGGTGTCCCTCTTGTATATGAGGCCTTTAACTGGAAGCATGGAGTATTTGTAGGAGCAGCCATGAGATCTGAAGCAACAGCAGCTGCTGAGCACAAAGGTAAATCAAAATTTAATCTGCCTACCTGTATTAAAAGCAGGCCCCTCTGGACTGCCTGCCCTCTCCTTCCCCCTGCTCTTTCACATTTCAGTCTTGGCAGCTAATTTTGCAACCTGTGCATTTTCACAATAGAAAATATTTGTATTGGAATTAACAGCCAAATTCTCTGTAAAAGTCAAATTAAGCAAAATAATCCCTTAGGTGGCAAGCATACAGAACAGGATGCAGGCACAGGGTTGCCAGAAGCCTTGACAGGGAGTTCTTGTTACAGTCTGGGATAAACAAATTTAAATTTTCTCTTCTGCTAGAGCTCAACATAAATGCATGAGTGATAGCCATCTCTTGAGAATCTTCATTTAAGCTGTTTGACCTGAGATTTAAGAAATTTAATAATGAAAATTAATTTCATTTGTACCTTTTGTGCATCAAGGATAATGCTTGTGTTGTTTCTTAAAGCTCACAAGGGTGGTGAAGGGATCATGGGTAAACCCTGGGAGGATCTGAATCTTTGTGCTTTAGAATAAATGTGCTATTTGTTCCCTCACCTTCTCCATCTGTGTTTCAAACAGGCAAAGTCATTATGCACGATCCATTTGCCATGAGGCCTTTCTTTGGCTACAACTTTGGCAAATACTTGGCCCACTGGCTGAGCATGGCCCATCGTCCTGCTGCAAAACTACCCAGGATCTTCCACGTTAATTGGTTCCGGAAAGACAGCCAAGGGAGATTCCTGTGGCCTGGCTTCGGAGAGAATTCCCGTGTGCTGGAGTGGATGTTCAACAGAATTGAAGGGAAAGCCTCTGCCAAACCAACTGCCATAGGTTACATCCCCACTGATGCTGCTTTGAACTTGAAGGGTTTGGAAGATGTCAACCTGACCGAACTGTTTGATATCTCAAAAGAGTTCTGGGAAAAGGAGGTAGAAGAAATCAAGCAATACTTTGAAGTGCAAGTTAATGCTGACCTTCCCTACGAAATAGAAAGGGAATTGCTTGCCTTAGAGATGAGGATAAAACAGCTGTGAGCTGATCAACCCACAATTATTTATCAATTCGCACACACTAAGACAAGGCAAACACATTTTACCAAATCACCACTGGAAGCATAACAGCACACTGATGGGCAGGGGGTTATAATGAAAGTAGGTCATAGCTTAGTTAGGATATAGATGCAGAGACATTCTAGAAATAACTCCAGACCTAATGATTTATAACTACATCGGTTGTTGTGAATAGGTGAGCAGCTGTGGGAGTGCACGTGCACAGGGTCTGAAACCTCTGTTCTGTCACTTACGTGCACACAGAGCCATGATGGGTGTAAATTATTTGCCTAGTTCTGCATGTACAATCCAAACCAATCCAGCCTTCAAGTTGTAGCACATTGTTTCCATCACAGAAACCTCTGGAGTCCCAGACTCCACTGGAAAGAGGAGAGAAAATTAGATGCTGTATATATGTATTACCTAAACATATTTCATGTCTTAAATACTTTTTAGAAAAATGAAGTTGTAACTATCAGAGTGAAAGATGACTTTATATTACTAATGCATATTTAAGATATTGCTATTATATATTACTCATGTTCCTGTGATTTCCAGATGTTTTGAATGGCTTGTTCTTAAACTATAAAATAAATGTTTATACAAAATATTACCTCATTTCCAGTATTCTTGCTGTTTATAAACTGCATGCACATAAATTGAGGCTCCTGTCAATACCACAGCACAGGCAGAGATGCACATGTGGAAGTTAGATGTTGACTGGAGCTGATCTGCTACTCCTGAGCCAACTAGTTTAAGCCACATACTGTCTTTGCAACTTCGATTCAAGCCAAAGGAATGATCCAAAAATTATGATACCAGCTGTGAGCAGTCATCCAGATGGTGACACACTCTCCATAACTGGGCATTGTTAGTTACTGCAGGCATTTATAAAATAAACTACCCTCTAGGAAAGCCCCATATTAGGACCTTGCTCATTTGTTAAAGTCATAGGATTTGTCCCTGTTCCACAGCACCTTGGCTTTTGCAAGAGTAACGAGCAAAACTGTTGAAGTAAAGACAATTTGGGAAAAAGTTTTCCAGATTTTTTGGGACGCCTAAAGCCTTAGAGCTCAATGAAAATCAGGGCAGGAACCTGTGTTGGCTTCCTTGTAGAGCCAAGACACTAAAACCAGCCCATGTTCTCCCAATTAGAGGTGTCATTTATGTGCTTCCCACATCCCTGGCAGGTATCCTGCTTTTTCACTTTGAATGCTTGATCTCCCAAAACATATTGCAAATATTTGCTTAGCAAAAAGAAAATCACTTACATTGTGTAATAAGCCTTTTTACAGACTTGCTTCCTTGCAGAGCAAACAGTGCCAGGGCTGGTCAACAACTGCCCTTCAGAGTTTGCTAGGAGAGGTCACACAATCTGAAAAGGCTCTAAATTGCCCCCTGACCCCATGTTTAAGACTTAACACAAACATTATCAGTTCTGAAGTGAATAATAGAGCCCAAGTTAAATGCATAGGTCACACAAAGAACAGGCAATGGAAAGCTGTGATGGAAGTGGAGGAGAGTGGTGCAGCCTCTGTGGAGGTGATCAAAACCACATCTGCATCTCTTATAGGGTCACCTCTATGTGTCCTCTTGAATGGGCTCCAGATTAACAGAAAAATAAAGGTGGAAGACAGTAAATAAGTCAGAGGAAGTGAGCCAAGAAAGACTGGAATATACACTCAGATTCAAGCATTACTGTCAAGTGTATAAAACAAAGCTGTTAATACAGTAATGCTATAAATAGCTGATGAACAGCCTGGGCCATCCACAGCTGGTGTGACAGTACTGGGCTGGTGTTTGGATACGTCTGAGGAAGAACAAGGAGAGCTGGGAAAATCTGTCATGGTGATCTCAGAGAGTTATGGCCAGTTACAGCCTCAGGGTTTCTTATGGGCCTCGGGAGAGGATCCCAGCCCTGTGCAAACGTGTTCCAGGCACAGCTTGAAATGCTGCCCAGGAGATGTACAGAAGCTTGGGGCTTTCCAGAGCTCCTGCTCTGCCTTCCCAAACACAACCAGGCTCAAACGAGTGTTCCAAAGAAATGGCTCCTGCTTCCTGCCAGAGGAATCTGTGCCAGGGGCCCAAGCCCAGCAGGCATCTGGGCATGGGAAAACCAAGTGACACTTCTCCCATAAAATGCTGCTCCATGAGGAGGTACAGACACCATCCCTGAGGTCCTACAGCACACGCCCAGCTCTGGCAACGCCGCTGTTATAAAGTGCTAACTGCCTTGAGAACATCTTACCCGGCCCAAAGCACTGGCTCTCTGTTCTGACTGAACCCCTGATTTCTCCTCCTCACCCCAAGAAATCAGGGAATTTTCCTTCCTTTGAGCACCACTGCCCTCAGGTTCTGCTCTGGGTTTTTTTTCCATGTAACGCAACACAACCCGCGGACAGTGCCTATCACGAGCTCCTCTGGAAAAAAATATTTAAACCATTTGTGGTTCTCCTACTGCACACATTTTAACCACATGCACCTTTTCAAACACTGCGCACAGACACAGATCATTCCGGAAACCAGAAAATGGGGGAAAGAACCTGTTGTACTGTTAAGAACAAGAACAAGAAAATGAGTTTTTGCGTGAGTCATTCAACAGCTCCTTTGTATGTAAATATATCCTCAACCCATCAGCATCTATGGGGAGTACAATTTACATTTTGAATGATCAAAATGTTTAGTATTGGCAGAGAAAATGTTTAAAAAGGGAGAAGGTGGTGGTTTAAAATTTAGAAACTTAGTCAACTGTGCCAGATTATGATCTCAACTCTTCTCCCTCCAACAAATACTATGCTCCATAAAAACAAAATGCTTTTAAATTGAAATTTGGAAGTTCCCCTGATTTTCAAAAGAAAGAGGGGAAGGCAACAAATGCAATAAATTTCAACAAATTAGTAGAGAAATATAAAACTTGGCCTATTAAATGCAATTCAAAGAAGGGAAGCACAGGCAAGACTAACACGTGAAGTGTACAGAGCCATAACATTTGCAACAGCTGTGTTTGAAATGCACTTGGTATTCTGGGAAGTGAGAAACAAAATACTTTGTTAAAACACTTGTGGATGTACCGGTGGCTTAGAAGAAGAGAGACAAAATTAAAATCACAGTTTAACCATTAATGGTTTTGAGGATACAATCTCTGGTACCTCGTTTGTGCCGTGATTCACTGGACAAGAACATGGTGATGGATGCACCACATCCAGGGGAGGCTGTGCTCAACTGCCTTAAATTTAGCACAGTCCCAGGGGTAAGAGGTCTGGCTTCAGTGCCAAGTGCTCCTGTTAGCACAGATAAACCCAGAGCTCAGACCTAGACCTTGGCCCAGTCCTTGCACAGGTTGAGAAGCCTCCAAGCCCGATGCCATCCTTTGGACTCGTTTCTCATGTTTCAAGGTCAAGTTTTGACTGTGTTTTGTCTTGTTCCTTCAAATCCCCTTCTCAGATGTCAGTCTCAGCAGTAATTAGCTTGAGTATATAAGATATCCATGCACCTGGATTCTGTCAACATCATGAAGGTTAAACCAAATAAATAAATAAACCTGAAAAGCAGCGTCCAGCTTGCTGCAGAACTCATGTTGGAAAACAGTGTAACCCAACTTCAAACCTCTCACAATTCTGGGATGATATTTTCAGGAAAAGAAGCAAAATTCAGAGAAATGGCATTTGTGCTTTGGGAAATGCTGTTTTCCAAAAACCTTGGCTGCCATAGTAACATGATTTATTCCATACTTGCAGCAGTATAGTCAGTCAGCTCCCCAACTGAAAGACAATTATTGTAACTAGAGATGTACCTGGCTGGAAGACTGTGGGAATGCTGCTATGGATGGCAGAGCAGAGCACTCTAAACTCCAAATTAGTAATTGTTAGTGTTGATTGTGGAGGACATTTCTGGCAGAGGTTTAACCTCAGCAGTACAAAAGGGCACATTGGTCAAATGAGTGTTGGCAAATCCCCCTCACTGAGATTCCAAACCACGTCCTGCCCCATCTGTGTGTCCTTATGCAAAACAGCTAGGTAGGGAAAATGAGAAAGAAAAAAAAATCCCTAATTGCTATTGTACTCCTTTCCTGCATTCTGTAGCCACCATGGATATGTTGGCTGCAAAACTTTACCAGAGAAGGATTTTGAGAGCAAATTGCAGAATTCCACATATATTAATATGGAAAATTCAGGCTGTGTCTGATCCTTGCAAACAAAAACATGGTTATGGTGCCTTTGCTGTAAGAGGCCATACAAAAGACCTCTGAGTGGCCCCTACCCAGTGTGGAGGGCTTTGTTCTGCCTTTGATGCCATCAGTGACAATCACCTTGAAATTTGTTTTGCTCCTCCTCACACTGCTGCTTCTTGCCATGCCTTTTCTCCAGTGGAAATGTGACCAGACATAATTCTGAGATGATTCTGCCTTCAGCTTTCCTTCAAGCTGATAAGCTGCAAGCAGAACTTTTTCTAATACACATCCCAGAAATGTTCTCTGTGTCTTCTTTGGAAATGTCAGATGCTGGCCATTGGAAAAGGGAAAACATCTGGTTTAATCCTCCCGAAGGAACATATCAAAGTTTTTGTGCTGTTTTTTTTATGCAGCCTCAATGCCTTTTATTCATCTAAAAAATTCCTTTGTAAACTGCTGCATTTCATTTTTGTTGGTTTTGTTCTTTTTTTGAACCAAGAATGTAGTTTTTGTTCCTTTTCTTGTCAAGCATCACAAGGCCATTTCCCAGGTTGAGATGGCCAAGGAACAGTCCCTCCCAGAAACTTGATCCTGATAAACAGCTGTTCTCCAGCACAAACTAAGCTCATCCTCCATGGAAAATAGCTCCTAGGCTCACAATAAATAGATCTTACCCCTGCTGTGTATAGATTTGTGGGCTTTAAACTAAACTGATAGTCTGAACTTGTCATCCTTCCCATCTCATCAGAAATCCTAGAAAGGGCCTGTCACCATGGTGGGGGCTGGCACAGCAACAGCACAAATGCCAGCTCTGAACGTGAATAGAACAACAAAACCTCGTTTTACCCACTGGAAGCCATCACTATATTTATCTGTGTCTTCCTGAACAGATGAGAAACTTCCCATGGTGTTCTGGAGCTCCAGATCCTGAGAGCAGCTATGAATAGCGGCTTTAAATTTATCCAAGGTTGGAAAGAGACCGAAGCCCAAAGCTACAAGATGATGGCAGTTCAGCTGGCTGGGAAACCAGCAGAGCCTTGCAAGGGGCATGGAGAAAAATTCCCACCCACAGGATGAACAACATCTCCATCCATGTCCAGTAATGCTGTGGAAGTGGGGTGACTTTGAATGGTGTGGGATCACGAGAGGTACAGCTCTGCCAGGAGTTATTGCTGCTGGCAGGAGCCAGGAAAGTGGTGAGACCCTTGGGGAGCTTCTGCCTTGACCCTCACTCAGCACCCTGACCCTTTTCCTGTAGCTCACTCAGGTCTGCCCAGGCTGAGGTAAGTGTACCTGGAGTTTTGTTCCACCTCAGTCCCTAGACTGCCTTAAATAACAATTAATGGGGAGCCACATGGCCAGGATAGTGGAGCTGGACAGCAGAGCTTTGCTGGTGTCCAAAAGAATCTGCACAAAAACAAACCCCAGAAAAACCCCCACATTCAGCCTGGTTTTGCCTATCAAAGTGATTCTACCAACAGTTATGTCAAGCTCCAGAGGTAACCAACAGGGAAAAAAATAAATCTATAAGTTAGCCATAAATTTAAACTAGGACAAGAGTTGAGAAAGGGAGGGGGAGGCTGTTTGAGAGCTGTGGGTTGAGTGGTGGTCTTAGAGTACAAAAACAATAGCCTTCTGACACTAATAAGTAGAAGCAAGCCTTGGATTCTGTGGCATTTTCTTGGTCTTTATTCTATAAAGACAGAAATCTGGCTCTATTTCATCATAGTTATCTACACTCAGGCACCCCTCCACCCTTGAAGGAGATTAGTAGTGATAATGCATCTGGTACCTGCCCCAGCAATAACAGATCTATGTGGAGAAGATTACAAGAAATTGTTTGGACTTCTGCCCAGTCCTAGAAGTCCCACCAAGCATTTCCAAAAGTCCCATCAGTTTTTACGGCTTCTCTCAAGAAGGCTGCAGAAACCTACACGAGGGAGAGACTTTAAAAAGATTTCTGCAGACATTTATTTCTGGCCAAATTATGATTGCTTGGAGGAAAAAGAAGCCACCATACAAATCTTGTTAGAGGCTTCAGCAGGAACTCACAAACCCATGCAGAACCAAGATAAGCTAAAAAAAGCAATTGCATCCAGGAAGGAAAGACAGACCAGCCAGCCAAATGCAACTCTTAATTCCAACCCGTGACAGACCCCTGGGGCAGCTCCAAAGCCACTTAGCACAAGTGTGGAGCTGGGCCAGGCGGAGTCGCTGGCACCAGAAGAGCAGCTCTGGCAAGTCCCCGCTGCAGTTTGGTGATTTGCTCAGGGGGACAGACACAGACAGGCTCGGTACCCTCAGAACCACTCCCCACCCCCAAAACCCCCCCGGCTGACAGCTCCAGGGACACTGTGATCCCTGGGCTCCCTGCACATGCAGGACAGCAGGGTAACAGCACATCTGTCAGCAGCACAGAAACGCCGGCAGCGCTCGCCGCGGCTTGGCAGGAGCTGGATCAGCCGCCTGCAGTCCAAGGTCTAAAGGGCAGCCTGCCTTCCAAGGCTCCTGCAGCTCCCAGGACCCGTGTCCTGCACAAATACCTGTGCCTGGGCAGCCCAAAGGCCCCCTGCACACGCCCTGCAAGCGCCGTGCCCACTTGGTGCTGCACGGCAGGTGAATTTCCCAGGGAACCCAGAGGGTAAAACAACACAGACAGCATCCTGAGGGGCTAAAGGTTAATAATCCCTGTGCCCCTCAGGCCCCCAATGGACCTCACTAGATGGGCAGCTCTGCCAGCAGAGGTGGAGCACACGGCACTCCAGCACAGCATTACCCAGCACTGGAATATTCTCTACTGGAAAGTGCTTTCTTTCCAGGGACACAGCGCAGAGAGCTGCCAGGAAGGTGACTGGGCTGTGCAGGGCTGGGGGACTGCTGGCAACTGCCTGGCCTGGGCGTCCCCAGGCTGCACTGCTCAGTGGGAGGAAGGTGAAGGAGGGGGAGCAGATGGTTTCTAGCAATGACAGCTACGAACCTCCCTGCAGGCTGTGTCACATCTCTGCTCCATCTCCAAACAAGCAGCGCTCACACACAGCTATGCCCTTAGACTGTGGAAGCTGGGAGCTTCTTCTGTTCTGTTCTGTTCTAGAGAGCATCTCCCAGTCTCCTGGTCCGGGTGAGGGTGTTTGCTGGATGCTGTCCCTGCTGCACCCATCAAAATTGTCCTGCTCCAAAGACATTTATGATAGTGCCAGGTTTTTTTAATTATGAATTTGAACAGAAATCATGTTGCACCCTAAATGTCACTGCCAGGCAGAAGGGAAGTCATGAATCTCCAGCAATATTCCCAACATCATGATTTTAAAGCATAAAAAGGAATATACACTGCAAGAACCCCTACAGCTGTGGCTGCCTTGGTGAAGCCATTAACAAATGCAGTTTAACACGTCCAAGTGCAGCCAGCCCTGACTGGGGGCTGCTGGGTCTTTCTCCCATCCTCTTCCCCCCATTGCTCTGCTTATTGTTTGCTTCATTGTTAATCCCACCTAATTTAAAAATAGGAAATTGATTTCTTATGTATCCATTACAAACCAAATCATTTCTTTATTACAGCGAGGATCATATTTCATAAGCAAGTCATGGAAAATTAAAACCATGCCTGTTGCTTTGATGAAATAATGGAGAAAAGTGCTGGAGGGGAAGGCACAGACAGCTGGGGGCTGTCATGCAACCAGTGGTGCAAGTTAACTCTTTGCTGTCATCCAGGGCTCCCCACACTGCCTGTTCTCCTCCCCCAAGATTCTAGTTGTAGTTCTAAGAACTCCCTTATCCTTGAACCTCCAAAGCACCTCAGGGAAGGAAGGAATGCAATCCCTCTGAACAAAGTGGGTCAGTGATTGTGGAGGTTTTGTTGTTAACAGAAGCTTTGCCTGTGTGCAGAACCAGATTCCTCCCAGTATTGACACTCCTGAAATTCAGGAAATTGTTGCTGTTGCACTGAGTGCAAAACAAACAGGGACAAACACCAGGCACACTCAGCCCAGGAGTCCTTGTAGCATAAATATTTCCAGTCCTTGGGCTTGTTAGACTGCTGTGCTGTGCTGCTGGGAAGGGGCTCAGGCTGAAGGGATCCACAATTCCCAGTGCCCATTGCACTCAGGTTGTGTCAGTACAGCAGGCACCACAGCCACAACAAGTTAGCAGTGTCCTGTGGCTTGGGGTGGATTATAAATTAAAACCAAATCCATTGTGTGCATTGCAGAGGATTTATGGACTGCTCTGTGAACCTCCCTGTGGAGCAGACAGGACACGGGTCCTCTGCAGAGTAATCCAGATAAGTGCTGCAGCCCGAGGACATTGCAACATCCAACCCAAAGTTCATTGGCTGCTTCATTAACGTGTTGATCTCCAGGAATTACAGCCAAAAACACCCTCTGCAATTTCCCCATCAGAAGCAGAAAGAACACTGAGCTATCACTGCAGAATTCTTTTCATAATGTATCATCTGTAGATGTATCCATATAAAAATGCCATTTTTGAGGACAAAGACTAAGCAAAACTGTCACAACAGACCACAGGCTCCATGAGAGTGAAGGGTAGCAGAGGGGATTGCTTTGGAGCAGTAATTCACGTCTAGCCCGTTCAACTCTGAGCATACCTTTTTGAGCAAGTAGCTATTTAGTTTCATTTCTCTGGGGTAAGAGTCTCCCATCTGGAAAAAAAGACCCCATTTTACAGTATCTTGTCAGTCTGTGCTGCTCTCAAAGCCCGCCACAGAATCCTTCAGGCTGGAAAAGATCTTTAAGATCACTGAGTCCCCATGGACTTGTTCTTCCTGGAAGTCAGGACCAGAGAGATTAGCATCCTAAAGCACTTCTCACCCCAGGTGAGAGGCCTGGAACCCTCACCTGATCCTGCTCCAGCCCTGGGAGGAGCCCAGCCAGCCACCAGCAGGTATTTGCCAGTTCACCAAAGAGCTTCCTTCCAAGTGAGCCAAGGGAAGTCCTTTAAAACTCTTTATGGTCCCTTTGTGCTGAGGATTCTCAGAATAGAAAAACAAGTTTTGTAACTCAGTGGAAGTGAAGGAAACAAGCTCTTTCCAGGAACATCCTGCAGCCCCCAGCTGCCTCCCAAGGGCTTCTTGGAAGCTCTGTCACTGGGACATACCATGCTCCTTTCTACCAGTTTCTGTACTGGCTGCTACCGTGTTCAACCACATTATTTATGCAATAAACAGCTCAAGAAATATCTGTATAAAGTACTATAAGTTATGTCCAAGCAGCTCCAAGATCAACTAAAAGGGCCAAAACTCTCAGCCTCTCTAAAGTTCTCCTACATGAGAGGCATTTAAGTTTCCTCTTAGGGGGTATTGAGTTTTAATAATTATCAAATACTATTTTCAAGAAGTTTCTTCTTTGGTTTTACCACGCACCACCCAAACAAAATACGCATTAGAACTCTTGGAAAAAAATTTCAAAGTGACGTGATAAGTCACCAAAAAAATTCAGAAATTCAGAAACATCCATTTGCACTTGCACAGCAGAGCCCACTCACCAGGCTGATATTTTAATGGAACCACTGGATGTTTTCATTAGCTGCATTTGCCACAATGACAGCAACAATAACTCCCAGACAGAAGTCGAGACAAGAGGCAGTAATTGGGTCAAACCTTCGGGACAGAGCTGTCATCACAGACATAAATGTAAGTTACTCTCTCACTGCCCAAGCTCTGCAAGATGTGCTGCTCACTGGTTGTCTAAACATGATAAAGAGGGGAAAGAAATGAGGGTCATTCTGCCTTTTGCTGTTCTTCACAATTACCCTGTGTTTAATTGATCTTGATTAATTATTCAAGGTAAGCGGAGCTTTCCTGACCTAACAGCAACATGTAAACTGATTAACTTTACAAAGCCAGCAAAATGATCTGCACAGTGAGATCAGCTCCTGTAATCCATTATTTAGGCCAGGTTATCCCGTGTCAGGGCCAAGGATGTGCTGCCAGACACGAGGCAAGAGGGTGGAGGTGTGATGGGGGTCCCCTTGGGATGGGGGTCAGACCCCCCAGCCCAAAAAGGGAGGAAGAAGAGGAATAAGAGGAAGAAAGGAACTGTCCTGAGCTCTGGTAGCTCATGGTGCCTCCTGGGCTGCACCCATATGGGCTTGGGGCAAGGAGAAGAGGAAGACAACCCCTTTCCAGGTGGGCTGAGGGCTCGAGGGAGCTGGCAGGGCAGTGGAAGGCAGGTTTGAGCAGCCCAGCAGGACCCAGCACTGCAGCCTGCACAGCCCAGCCCCAGGGGCAAATGCAAACTGGCCTTGTTTTGGCTGGCCCTCTGCCTGGCCTTATTTTGCCTGCCCTGTCTGTAGCATCACCATGGGTTACAGGGTAAAACCCATTTATTTGGTGCAGATAATGCCTATCTTAGCTGAAAATCAATCCCAGATAAAAGCTTTCCAAGAGATCCTGCTTAGATTTACGTGTGAACATTGCAGTGGGAGCAGCAGTGCCCTATCCAGGCTGATAAGCAATCTGGTGGCATTGATTCCTAGTAAATTACGATATTGGAAGAAAGTGATTTGTTTGGAGATCTACAGTATCCTCCATCCCTTCTGGCCAATCACTAAGGCAGGTACACAGATAAATGAGAAGAAAACACTCGTCACCACTTTGGCTCCAGGGCAGAAGCAGATAAGGCTGATAAGGCAACAAGTGAAATTCCCCTCCAGGCTCCCAAACAAATAAATACCTACTTGGGCAGAGGCTGCTCAGCTGCAGCAAAAATTCTGCTCGGGCTGTTTGGAATAGCAGCACCCCAGGCACAAACAGAGCCATAACCTCCCTCCTCCATCAAAAGATCCTTGTCCAGAGAACTTATGCTCAAAAGAGGTGGGACAGGGCAGCTGGGAAGAAAAAGAGACACCCAGAGTCCTGCTGGGAGGCACGGGGACAGGTGGGAGACCCCATGGGAAGCAGCCTCCCCCAGGCTGAGGATGCTGTTAGGGCACAAAACACAGAGGCAAGAGAGACGAGGGCACCACAAGCCAGTCCCACCACTGAGGTCCCCGTCACTCCAAGGTGAAGGTGACAACTGCCATCAAAACTGTCCCTGCTGCTGCCACCAGCCAGGAGGAAAAGCACAGAAGTCAGGAACATCCCCAGCCTGCAGGATGGGCTGATCCCTGTGGGCTGTGCACAGAAACCCCCAAATCCTTCAGTCAGTGAGAGCTTTATGACCTGGCTGTGCCACCAAAGGCTTTGACACCACCTCCCTCCTTTTTAAACAGAGATTCATGGAGTCTCATAAGTAATATTAAAAAAAAAAAAAAATGTTTTCTGCCAAATTGCTGATATTTCACTTTTTTGGGGTTTTTTTTCTCCCGCCCCAGTTTCTTTAACATCTCATCAGTTCCTTCCCTGTATTCATTTCTATTTGGTTTTCTACCTCTGGGAGCAGAGCAAGCCATCAAACCTGGATTAAACATGCCACAAAAGAATTCAAGGCTTGACATGGCCAAAATATTGGTTTCCAATGAAACAAAACAAAAGACCAGGGTGAAGTAACTATTTCAGCTGCTTGTGCAGCCATGTAAATAGATGTTGCCAAGGGAGACTGAAGAGAGATAAAGATCCACCACCCCTCCAGAGCTCACAGAGGAATTGTTCAGATCCAAACTCCATTTTCCAGCAGCATTCACCAGTCCAGCTCCAGCCAAAATGGTGGCTAAGCCACATTTAAAAAAATCTTTCAAAAAAGGACAGCAAAGTTCAGGCTTCCCAGCTGGGCACCAGGAAGGCATTTCCTCCCGGGGCAGGTTTCATTTCTGAGCTGTGGGACATCTGCAGCCTCCTACCTGTGAGGAAGGGGCTGAGCAGACCTCAGGGCTGCCCCAAGCCAGCAGTGTTTGTTTTTTGTGGAAATATGTATTTCTTTGGAAAAACACGTGTCTCACTGGCACCCCCCAGACCTGCGAGGCTGCTCTGGAGAGGGGAGCAGGCAGAGGGCACTGCAAGGCTGGGGGAGCAGAGCCCTGGGCTGCCAGGGATGTGCCAAGGGAACACCAGGAAAGTTTCCCCTGGAGGGTTGGTGCAAGGCAGTGAGGCTGCCTGAGAGGATGAGGAGGCTCTGTCCTTGGACGTGTCCAGGACAAGCCACAGCTGACCCAGAACAGCCCTGGCAGCAGCTCAGAGACCAGAGCAGAGCCCTCCCCAGCTCCCTCTCACCAACACTTCCATCAGGACGGCAAATCAGTGCAAAAAGAGGTGAATACAAGAGTGACCACAGAAACTCAACCAGCAGCTCCTGAAAAGAGGCAGCTCTAAAACAAGTGACTTTATCCCTGCGGGTTAATTAACACTGAACCTGACAAAGCCTAATAGACTGTTGTTTTAATGAAGAGAAGGGCCCCTTGGCAGCTCCCCTGCGTGCCAGGGACCCCACAGCAAGCACAAACACTGAGGAATGCAGCTCCAGCTCACCGCTGGCGTAACGTGTTTGCTGTCCCAGTGCTGGATTGCTGCTGCCCTTTGCTCCAGGAACATTTCACCTGAGTGCACGGGCTGCCCTGCAGCAGGGCAAACACTGCTCTGGGGGCACACACGCCGCTTGCTGAGCCAACCCACGGGCACATGGACTTTGTTTGTGCTCAGCGAATCGCCAGGGCAGGATTGTGCTGTGCCAGTGGTGCAGGAATCAGAGGGGCTGTGCTGGCCTGGGGGGCTGTGCTGGCTGAGGAGGGGCTGCAGAGCAGCCCTGGAGAGGGTGGAGGGGCAGAGCATCAGCAGCACCCCAGCTCACGAGCTGCCACTGCCCCAAGAGCAAAATGAGCTGATTTTAGTGGAGCTCTGGGTTTGGAGGGGTCGGGGAGGAGGAAAGGGGCAGGGCTGGCTCAGGCTGTGAGCATCTTGGGAAGGAAGAAAGACAAGCAGAGCCTGCAAGCACTTGTTAGTCCACACACTGAAAACACATGGGGAAATGCTTCCTGACACATCAGATCCTTCCCAGGATTGCTGCCTGTGTGCTGAGGGGTGGCACAGCCCCAAAGGAGACCTGACCCAAACCCTGCACAGTCTGCCCCGGGTGGGTCTGCTGGTGCACAGGATTTCTAGAGGCTGCCAGGAGATCTGTGCCTCCAGCAGAGAGCAAAACACCCTCCAGCCCAGGCACAAAGCAGCACAAAGGCCCTGCACGGGAGCTGGGTGCCCACCCAGCCAGGACAGACCCACTGGCACAGGGCAGGCTCGGGTCACTCGGTCTCAACCCTGCTGAAGGCAAGCAGGATCTGGGCTCTCCAGCTGGCTGCTTTCTTTGTTTTACAGGTACATTTTGAGAGAGTGCTTCAGGTAACCACTGAAGACAGGCTCAGAAGTCCCCCTGTGTGCACACGAGTGTGCAGGAGGGACCACACTGCAGGACTTCATGTCCCAGGCCACAAAGCTGCTCTTGGCATGGTCTGCACGAGCCTGAACCTCCTTCAGGGGAGGTTCCTCCTTCTGGAATCCACGTGTAACCCCAGGAACCTCACGGGACACGGCAGAGAGGTGCCTGACCTCTGGATCCCTGCCCAAGAGTTTGATGCAAGCATGAAAAGTCTTCATCTCCAAGGTGAAATTGGCACCATCCTCACTCATCCCAGCCAGGGATCTCCTCCCACCCAGGCACGCTCCCAAGGTAAAGCTGTCCCAGTTAGCACCAACAGATCCACTTCAGCACAAATTGTCTGATTGTTTGCATAATAGGGGGCTTATCTCTTACTGCACAAACAGAGAAAGCAGGGCAAAATAACAAGTCTCTCTTCTCCCCTCCTATCATGAAAGGACAAACCAACCAGAAATTCTGTACACGTACACACAAAAAAAACACAGGGAAAAAAAAAAAAAAAAAACAAAAAAAAAAACCAACCAAACAAACAAACCCCCCAAAACTCCCAAAAAAAAAAAAAAAAGAAAAAAGAAAAAAAAAAAAGGCAACCAAACGAAGATGCTCTGGACTGACACAAATTGTGAAAACAGCTCTGCAGGTCAGGCTGCCCTGGGAGGGGCACTGGCTGTGTGTGTCAGGGCACTAATCCCCTCTACAAGGTGGCTCTTATAACCACTCATTTGTCACAATAAAGCAGCAAACTGCTGAGCTGCTGCAGGGTGAGGGGGCTCTGCTGCCCACCCTGCTGCCCCAGGCTCTGGAGGTCACAGAGCACCAGACCCTGCTGAATGGCAGCTGTGCCCATGCCACCCATCCCAGAGCTCACAATATAATTCAATTCCTGTGTGCAATATTGAACAAGAAGCCCTTTTAGTCCCTGCAGACATCTCTCCCCTTGGAGCTCTGAGCTGGCTCCTACAGGAAACTTTCCCAGCAGAAATACCCAAAGCAGCTTTGCTGACCCTTTTGCAGACTGGGAAAGATGGGAACCACTCTCAGGGATGGCCCAAACCCTCCTGCCAGCTCAGACCCAGGCAGGAACGGGAGCCCCACAGCCCACAGGCTGGGACCTGTGTGCATGCACAGGGGCAGGGCAGGAAGGAATGACAGAAAATAACCAGATGAGCAGAACTTCATCCCTGCTGGTCTCCATCATCCTGCTCACCGTCCCTGCAGCAGGGCTTGCTCAGAGCCTCCCCATCCCTAGGCAGAGCTCCAACACCCACCTCCACAGAGCAGCACTGCACCATGGCCAGGAAAATCCCTTCCTGCTGCTCCTGTGCAATTCCCACCCAGGGTTCCTGCTGCTGCCCCTGCCCCTGGTCTCGGGGCCTGCCCACCCTCCAGGTGCCCTCGTTTGCCATTCACCCTCCTGCCTGGCCCCACCTGCAGTGGGTTACCCTGACAGCCGAGGGGATGGAGAGGGGACCAGGCAGGGACCCTGGAGATCCCGGGGATGGGGGTCGGCAGGGCTGGGAACAGCGCGGGATGTGTTGCCACGCTCTCCCGAATCCTGCTTGGAAAACTTCAAGCATCCTTGTTCTCGCCCGGCCCGGCTGTCCATGTGCCCAGCCGTGCTCCCCGCCCTCCTCTCATCCCCGGCTAGGGGGAACCAGGCTGAGCCGTGCCGTGCCGTGCCTCCGAGAGCCGGGCCCCTTTGCCTGGGACAGCCCTGCCAAGAGGCTCCTGCGCTCGCCATCTCGTGGTGGCAGCAGGCAGCCTGCCACGGCCCGCGGCCCACAGCCTGCATCCTGCATCCTGCATCCCACAGCCTGCACCCTGCATCCTGCATCCCGCATCCTGCATCCTGCATCCCACAGCCTGCATCCCACATCCCACAGCCCGCATCCTGCATCCCACAGCCCGCATCCTGCATCCCACATCCCACAGCCTGCACCCTGCATCCTGCATCCCGCATCCTGCATCCTGCATCCCGCATCCTGCATCCTGCATCCCACAGCCTGCATCCCACAGCCTGCATCCCACATCCCACAGCCTGCATCCCACAGCCTGCATCCCACATCCCACAGCCTGCATCCCACGTCCCACAGCCCGCATCCTGCATCCCACATCCCACAGCCTGCACCCTGCATCCCGCATCCTGCATCCCACATCCCACAGCCTGCATCCCGCATCCCACAGCCTGCATCCCACATCCCACAGCCTACATCCCATATCCCGTATCCCATACCCTGCATCCCACATCCCATACCCCACATCCTACATCCCATATCCCGCAGCCCCTGCAGGGGCCCAGAGTGCACTGGGGGTGGGTAGGGGCTGGGCCACCCCCGTGCCACCACCATGTCACCACCGTGTCCCCACCAGCACTGGGCACTGCTCTATCCCTAGACTCGACCTGAAGCAGATCCGACCCAGCCCTGTGGTGTCTGTGATATTTATATTTATATTTATATTTATATTTATATTTATATTTATATTTATATTTATATTTATATTTATATTTATATTTATATATTGCTGCTATGGCCCAGGCATAGATCTGGCCCTGCAGAGTCACTCACTCGCAGGGCTCAGCCCTACCCCGGGAATTTCCCCCGACTCCCACGGGAGGTGCACCAGGAGTTATCACACACCAGGAAGAGCAGATGCCTGGAAGCCCTTCCAGAGCTGGATACCAAAGCGATGGCTTCTGCAAGGTGCCCCTCATGCAGATTCCTCCAGACCTGCAATGCCAGCCCAGCCCCCTCTACAGCACTCCCAGCCCCCCACCAGGCTTCCCTCTTCCTGGTTTTCCCCTCTAATTTGGGCAGAACAGCACAAAAGGAGCAATTTTGCTCCCCACCCCCTTTCCATCCTCCCTCCTCCCCTGTCTGGCAGGTCCGTGTTATTATTAAGACACTTGAGATTATGGTTGTCTGGAAGTCGAAGAATGACAGGAAAGAAGCAGATGCCATCCACTGATAAATTACCAGGGCATTATGTAGAGGCAGCTGTAGCACAGAAAAGCTGGGTTTTCATACCAGGCCATGATTTTCCATGTGGCATTGCATGGTTCCAGCATCTGGGCGTCGCCGTCGATGCCTCCCATGTATTTTGCTGAGCACTGTCATTATGATAATGAAGAAATTGCAGCAGACGTTAATTGTGGCTCCTGCTGGCTATTGAGAGAACTTGAAGGTATCAGAGTGGGCTGGCAGGGCCTCTCTCACCTCACAGGGGCTTTCTCCACTGTGTTGGCAGTGGACAAGAGGAATTTGGATGGCTCTGAGTGCTGTGAGCAGCATCCAAGTCCTCCTGTCCTGGGGCTGGACCTGATCAGGGCTGGCTGGTGTTGGTCACTATGGTGGGATGAAGTTTTAGGTCTTTGTACAGATCCTCCTGCAGAGATTTGTAAATCCACTTCCCCCATTTGGTTTCCTCATTATTAGCACAGAGCAGCCATGGGCTCTGCTAAAGGATGGATGGCACAGGGGCAGGAGGATCTGAGCCTCTGCTTTGGTGCCCCATTGCTCAATTCTCAGCTGGCAGAGCTGTGCTGCAGGTGGTCCAGCCCTGGGTGTGGGGACAGGCACACTCAGACAGCCCCTCACACCCTGGGTGATTCACAGTGATATCTCACAGTGCTCTCTCTGCAGGACCGTGCTGGTGCCTCAGGAATCCACCACAGGTATGTCCTGGAAGTGGGATGAGGATGGGCAGAATTGCTGCCCTGTGAGTCACTCTGGGAAACCTCTGTCAGACAGGAACCCTCCTGCTCCAACCTTCCTGCAATCTCACTCAGCTGCCCGTGGCAGCAACAGCCTGGTACCCACAAAGAATTACAGCAATGCAGGGGAAGGGAGCAGCCCCTGCATCCCAGAGCCAGGGGCTGGGTCAGAACAGCCTAAAAGCCTTCCCCCAGAGCTCCACCAAAGCTTTTATGAGCTCCCAAAGCCCACAAAAGCAGGCACCCCCACTTTCCCCTTCTTGACCCCTACAGACAAGTGTTCTTTCCAAACAGCTCTGTAAAGACACAGGTGAGACTGTGCTCTGCCATGGTCAGAGCAGCTCAGGAAACCCTCATGTTCCCTCTGCAGCTCTCTGCTGAGGAGCAGCAGCTGGCAGCAGTGTGTGCTGTTCCTGTGCCTCCTGCTCGGGCCCCAGAGTGTCCCAGGGCTCCCCTGGCACCCTGGCATGGCACTGCCAGCTGCGAGAGCTGGGCTGTCCCAGGCAGCTGCAGAGCTGACTTGGAAATGAGCTCATTCCACCCTCACCACTCACCCTGGCTGCACAAGCCACCCCTCACCAGCCCTGCAGCAGGGGGGCTCTCACTGAGCCCTGTGCCAGGGAAAACCTTTGCTTGAAGGCAGCAGCCTCACAACCAGCCCAGCACTGAGCCTCTCCCTGCGAGGGCAGCACTGGAGCACTCACATGGCTGTGTCCCCAGTGGGCAGTGGAAAACATGAGGAGTAAATGTAGATGGCTGCAGCTTCAATGGAAAACTCCTCTGGGAGCCTGTGCCTGGCTGTCGAGCTGTCCCACGAGATGCAGTGTGCCAGACTTCAACAGAAACACAGAATTAAATGTGATCCAGGAGGTGCAGTGAGATTCTCAGGCCAAGGACAGAGGATTGTGCTGTGCTGGTGCTGCTGACACTGCCAGACAGCGAGGAGGGGGAGCCCCAGCAAGGGGGTGCTTTGTTCACTCGGCTCAAAAGCATTTGATATCACACTGAAACAAAAAAGTGTTTGTTGGGATCCAACAGCGATTGTGCCAGCTCTGGTCCAGCCTCCAGCTCCCAGGAAAGAAAACAACGAGGATGACCACTGGGCATGGAGAGCTGGAGCAGCAGGACCCTTGCACAGGGGTGGCACTGTCACAGCTCTGCTGGGACATTGTGTCACTGCTCAGGTATGGCCCAGCCCAGGGCCCTCCCCTGCCACAGCCACGGCAGCTGCACCCCAGGGTCCCTGGCTGGGATTGGGATGGTGACAGCAGGGTCTGAGCCTCCAGTCCTGCCCTGCCCCACACGTGGGGCCTTTGGAGGTGCCACGGGGTGGTCTCCAGTGACAGCTCCTGCCTCTGGGAGGGTTCTCATGGAACTCTCTCTGAAGTTTCCTCTTTGCTCTAGGTGTCAGTGGGCTCCTGCCTGCAGCACTGAAATGGGCAATTCTAGGGATGTTCAGCTTTAAAATCTCCCCTACCCATATGGAAATAAAAAGGGCAGCTCCTCACTGGGGTGTCCCTGTCCCAGGGGAGGAGCCCCAGCTGGGAGAGGGGCAAGGTGCCACCCTTGGAGCACCAGAGCAGCAGCTGTGGGGTCACCCGTGATGTCCAGAACCGCCCGTGTGCCCTGCAAGGTTTGAGATTCTCAGCAGCCCCACAGGCTCCCACAGAAACCATGGACACACAACAGTGCCATGGACACAGAGCAGTGCCACGGGCACAGAGCAGTGCCATGGGCACAGGGCAGTGCCACGGGCACAGGGCAGTGCCACGGACACAGAATAGTGCCAAGGGAACAGAGCAGTGCCATGGGCACAGAGCAGTGCCACGGGCAGCCCCTCATGGGCTGGCACTCTGGGTGTGGGAGCTCAGGCCGTGCCAGGCCAGCATCCCTGCACAGAGGCTCCTTTCTGGCAGTGCCAGGAGCTGCCCCCGTTGCCCATGGTGTGGGGCAGGCACATCCAGAGCCCCCCATGGTGACCCCACCTTGGAAGAGCATTACCACAGGCTCCTTCTCCTTCCTGGCAGATGTCCTCAGTGGGAAGAAAAACCCTGGGGAGCCGGGAGAATTTCCTACAGAGGGGGGGAAAAAATAAAAAAAATATAAAAAAAAAGAAGAAGGAGGGAGGGTGCCCCTGGCAGCTCACTGAGCCTGGCACCTGTGCCCAGGGCAGGCGGCCAAGCAGGCGCGGTGCCACGGCAGCAGATGGGCACCAAGGCAGGGCCCAGCCTCGATCCTGCCACGCCAGGGAGGGCACGGCTGTTTGGGGCAGATTTCCCAGCTGAGAATGTCAAAACAGCTGCCAGTCTGGAGTTTATACACCTATAATTAAGGGGGTATGTGATCTCTAATCCAGCTCAAACGGAGCTGGATTAATTGGCGGAGCTAAAAATAGCATGGGTGACCATGTAAGGCAAGCTTTTGTGTGAGGTTTAAATTAGGAAAGCGGGCTCTGGCTGTTTGCAGCGAGCTGGGAGAGACACAGGCATCCAGACAGCCTGTGAGGGCTGATCCTGCTGAGGGGAGGGGAGGCTGCAGCACACGGAGCTCCCCAAAGGAACGGCCCGGGGCCAGGGGAAGGAGCCAGGCAGCACCTGCATCCCAGGGATGTGTGTCCTGGAGAGGGGACCCTGCTCTGCTCAGAGTGCTCCTTGACTGCCTCACGGAGAGCTCCTCTGGCTCTCCTCCCCACACACCCAAGACCCCTCACTTTACCCCACTTTACCCTCTCGCATAATTCATAAGAGTCCACAGCAAGTTTGCTCACTCTGTGATGCCCAGAGGCTTCACCTGGTGAAAGGGACTTTCTGAATTACTGCAGCCCCCAGGAGACACCTCCACTTCCCCTCACTGCTCCTGGCCAGCTCAGCACACCGTGCTGGCAGAGGAACCCCTCTGACCTGTGCCCTGTGATCTGCTCCCCTTCTCCAAAGCTCCTCTACCCACAGCCAGACTGCAGGGTGAAATTGCTGTTAATTTCTGTTTAATTATCTGCAGTGGCACAAATAACTAACAGCATTGATTTGAACTTGGCACACAAAGGAAGGTTCCAAATGGCAAAGCATATTATGAGATCGAATTATTAAATGTAGCTAATGAGAAAAATAATGATGTGATGCCAAGCTATAAAAGGTTAGACTTTAAAGTTGTCACAGTTCATGAGCAAGAAAGATTTAATCACATTCTTAATCAAATATTTATATGATAATGTGTTTTAATCAGAATAATAGCAATTAATTTGGAAAGGAATATATTGTACACTTCCTGTTCGTGCCTTACAGAGGTTTTTTTGCAGTGAGGTTACAGAGCACATATTTCCTTACTCAACAATAATTCCATCCCAGTTGGAAGGTATTCCAGCTGTCTGTGGTGGGGACAGGCTGTGGAACAAAGAGCAGGAGCTGTGGGTGCCCTGCTGGGGGCTGGGCAGAGCAGGACCACGCTGAGCCCGGGCCCCTCCAAATGCCTTTGGAGCTTTCACCCTTCCCAAGGGATTTAACTGCTCCCTCTTTCCCTCTGAATCCTGCCAAACCTCCCATGATTTCCAGCTCTTGCTGTGATTTCCAGCTGTGCAAGAAGCATCCTGAAATGGCTGCTGTGCTGGAGCAAGGATCAAGGACCCTCTCCTTCCTCTCCTTCCCTCTGGGCAGGACAGCAAAGGGACATGCCAGAGCTCTGCCACTCCTGTCCCTGCTGCCCCCCTGCCCTGCCTGGCAGAGCTCAGGGCTGCAGCTGGGTGCTGAGCAGCGACTTCTGCTCTGGGCTTTTGGTCTGGTGTGTTAAAGTTATAAAAATGGGCAGCTAAAAGCAGCAGCAGGGTTTGATTGAGTGCTGCAAAGAGGGGAGGTGGCTGTCCTGCTCAGCCCTGCTCACATGTGAGCAGAACAAGAAGGGCCATGGGGGCTGAAGAGGTTGGATAGGATGTTTAAATCTACCAGCTTGATGAAAAAGAAATATCTAAAACCTTTCCCAAAAACTCAGAATGAGGTTGGTTTGAAATTGAAAGCAGCCTGG
This sequence comes from Passer domesticus, assembly GCF_036417665.1. Classification (NCBI taxonomy): domain Eukaryota; kingdom Metazoa; phylum Chordata; class Aves; order Passeriformes; family Passeridae; genus Passer; species Passer domesticus. The sequence continues at coordinate 12,593,266 of NC_087489.1, read as the reverse complement.
AGGAATATTTCCAGCAGGCACTTGGCAGCCAGAACGCCATGGGAGCACATCACCCCTGAGGGAGCTCACTAAAATCCTCCCAGCTGGGTGAGGAAGCACCCACAGAACCCTGGGATTTACTTTAATGGAGCCTCCAAACCACCAGCATTCACTAAACGTGGGCAAAGCACTTCAAAACACGCTGCAGAGTGGAAACTGAAGGGGAGCATCCCTCACCCCCAATCCCCAGTGAGGATATGCCACCACTCTGTGCACAGCTCCCACGGAGCTTTGAGAGGGAGGGATGAGACGAGGGACAGCAGTGACCCTCAGCCACTCACACAGAGCCAGTGGCAGAGCCTCTCCTGTCCTGGGTGTCCTGGGAACCCCCAGCCTCTCCTGTCCTGGTGTCCTGGGAACCCCCAGCCTCACCTCACAGTGCTGCAGGAGCACCCCAGCATCCACAGGGACACAGCAGCCCTGGAGCCACCTGGGAATTCCAACCAGAGCACCTGGGAATTCCATCCAAATCCTTCCAAAGCACCTGGGAATTCCATCCAGAGCACCCTGCCACTGTCCCAGCACCTGACCTGCCTCCAGGGCCTTGGCACACACCTCATCCTGCCAGAGCCAGGGCTCTTCCTCCTCCCCCTTCTCTTCCTCCTCCTCCAGCCCTGGGCTGGGTGGATGTCTCTGCACTTCTTGCTCTCTCACTTTTTAACACTTCATCAGAAGCTGGAATTATATATATATATATATAATTTTTTAAAGGGCTAAATTTGCCGTTTCTGTTGGAGTCGAGATGAAAAGCTTTCACTGAACCACCTCTGACTGGAATCACTTCTGTTGCCTTCAGTTTGGCCAGATGTTTCCTAATTACTTATCTGTCAAAACTTTTTTTTTTTAATAAATGCACAGACATTTCCTCTAAGTGAGAAAAAGTGTAAGGCTCTTGTTTAGTGTCTTTGCCCGAGTGAAAAAGCCAGGCTAAGCTTCATCATCAAGGCTGGATTTTATGCTTGAACATGCAATTTAACATCAAAAGCTTGATCTTTTTTATTATTCAGTGCTGCCTTTTTAGACCAACTTCAGCAGGAGCCAAATGGCACATCCTAACTTGGGATTTAAAACTTTTATTTTTTAAAGCTAGGTCTGAGTCATGCAGCTTTCTCCTGAGCCTGAGACGGTTTCATGTAATAACTCAGGGCCAGAATCTGCCACGATTACTCACGTCAGTGGAGCTTCCTTACATGAGCAATCTGATTGAACAGGTGCTCCTTGGGGTGAGGAATGATTACAGAATCAGGCCTCATCCTTCTCCCATCACACAAATATTTTTGCTGCTTTGAGTCAGTTGCAAGGATGTCCCGTCATTGTGCAGGAATTTGGGGGTAGAAGGACAAAGGAGGAAACCTTGAAGAGTTTAATTCCCCACACTGACCTTGGCTGGTCCAGCAGGGATCCTGATCCAGTCTGGGGTGGCAGAGTCTTTATTTTTCAGTCATTCAAGACATTCAGCATTGATTTGTTATTGGGCTGCTGTCAGAAATCTTATTTTGGGTAAAGGTGGAGAGGATCCCGAGTTAGTGCAGGAAGGAAGGGGGAAACCAGGACTGAGCCTGAATGGCTCCATGGGTGCTTTAAAGGCTTTGTTTTGTTCCTCTCCATGAAGAGAAAACAAATAGCTGATGCCTCTCAAAGTGAATAATACACCAACACGCCAGAAGGGGACCGAATAACCCAAAAATAAATCCATGTAACAATTTTTCAAAAGCTTTAAATGTCTTCAAAGCCAAGTAGCATTCTTTAATGAAAGCAGGATCAAGCCAGAAAAGCTTTAGGAGTTTAAAGTTATTTGGTAGCTAGTTATTTTCCTTCAAAAGACACTAAGTAAACCTCTGCCTGTAGCCTTCATCACTCCACCAGAAATGCTTTGTCAGGGTATTTGTGACAAATTAATTATAGCGATAGAAAATCTCAGTAGAAATGAATATTCAAAAAGATTTTTTTTTTATTCTGTTGACTTCAGGGAATGCTCTCCTGTTTCTAAAGCTGTGTGTTTTCCTCATTAGCTCTCCCCCTCCCCCAGTTCTTTTCAGAAACTTTCAGAAGTGATTAGAAATGGTTTTATTTTCAGCTCGCCTGGGGAATGGCATTTGCAGTGGAACAAACCACTGATGCTGGAGTCTTGCTGGCAACAAGAAATGGCCCATCAGCAAACTTTCCAGAGAAAACATCCTGAAATGACTGTCCCAGTCCTGACCACCTGGCACTAATGCAGAGCAAGATGCTGATGGGGCTGTCCCACAAAGCCTCAGTGCTGGAGGAGTTTGTCCTCACAGCAGCTCCATCCTCAGTGGATCCTGGCCTGGTCCTGCAAACAAAAAAGCAGAGCTGGGGCAGACCCAAGGTGGCTTCAGCGTGGCTCTCACTCCCTGCAAAGGCTCTGACAAAGCAGAGAGCTCCTTCCTCATCTCTTGCTCTTGTTGTCTGTAAATTGCAGAGCTTTCTTGTCTTAGGCTAAAGGGATTTCAAGGAGCAAAATTCCCATTGTGCATCTCATTAAGACTGGGGAAAGCAGGAGGCCACTGCCATCCATCATCCCCCACAGCTCCAGGTCACCTCCATGCCTCTGTCCCCTGGGTACACTGGTCCTGTCCCCACTCTTACCCTGCTTGGTCCTGCACACAGCACTGAAATATTGGGCTGCAGCTCCTGGAGTCTCTTCTGGAAAGGTTGTTCTGGGCTGACAGTAAAAGGAAATAAATGTAAATAAAGCTCTCCCAATCTGTGACTGCCTGACCCCACTCAGGAAGCTCCCACGACCAATGTCCCCACATGGAGCCACATTCCTGGCTCTGCTACAGGCACTGGGCAGGAAAAAATCCTCCCCTCCATCCTCACTTCACTCTGACAACTCAATTAACAAGCTGCCTCGTTAGTATCCTGTACTTAATTAACAAGTTGAATTAATAAGTAGCCTGGGTTGCTTAATTAATAATTAATTAATCCTTGGTTAATAAGGACAACAGAAACTAGTTCATAAGGGAATGATTCAATAGCTTACAGTGAAATGAGGATCCAAGGAGAAGGTGTAAATGGCTGTGAGGAGCTGGACCCCACCCTGACACCCAGAGTCCTCTCTGAGTGCAGCTGCCACCTTCAAAGCCCTTGCCTTCTGCTCCTGCCCCAAACCCAGGCTGGAAGATCCAAAATTCTCATTTGGTTCTTGGCTGCAGTGGGGATGCTCTGCAGAGATGCTGCCCCGTGGTTCCCCTGCCCAGCTGGAGCTGGGGTCAGTGTCTCACCTGGCAAAGCAAAAGGGGGGGATTACCTGAAACCAGCAATGAAAAGGGGAATGTGCACAAAACACAGCCTAAAGCATCCCTGCCCTGCCCTGGTACAGAATTCCCAGGAGGAAATGCTGTTCCTTGGGCTCAGGCAGTGCTCAGCTCACACCCAACTCAATATGGTGCCCACATTTGACAACACACATTTGGCAATTTTCACTAGGAAAGCATAAAGGATTATGTTGATGTTCCCTTCTCATCTTGATACAGCAGGTGTCTTGTTTCCATATGAATGATCTCAAGGTGTACATACATATAGATCCATATATTAAAAACACTCATCTTATCATATAACATTTCAAATTCAGCCAAATAGAAGCAGCTGATTTTTCCTGATGGTATTGATTTGAAATTCTCCATCCACAGACCATTTTGGAATCCCAAACAAAAGAAAAAGGAGAGTTATTTCCCACACAACAGATGCAGTGCACCAATCTCTAGGAAAATGACTTTTCAGTTTATTGTTGCTTTTGGTGACTTCAGTTCATGACTGGTTTCAAAGAAGATATTGAGCGTAGCAACAAAACATGTTTGCAGACAGATAATTACCATTATTTTCAATTATAATGCTGTCATCTCCAATCCAAGAGTTTGTTTCAAGACTGGGAAATACAAACATTACTGTTATTGCCACATTGATAAATTATGTTGTTGCTTATTCCAAGAATGACAATTAATGGTGCTCAGTTTTGTTGGACAACCTGAAATGAAACACAACAGAAATTTGTTACTAACAATCACAGTAAGGAGGGGGCTGGGGAGGGAAGGTATTTATTGATGAAACACTCCAGAAACAGAACCTATAAGCAAAATTGAACTGGAAATTCAGTTTCCTTGTAGAAATATGTGAGATGGTATTGCACTGCCTTGTACAGTGGAAATGAGTGCTTCTCACACCTGTTATTTAGATTTTTTGTGTCTGTGTCTCAGTTATTTTCCCCAGTGGGCTTCATGCAACCAGGACGTGGTGCCTGAATGTCCCTCATCACTTTCAGGATAAGTGAGAGCTTTCCAGCAGGCCAGTGGCAAAGCAGAAGTGCAGGACATTTCTGGTGAGGGATTCCTCTCTGTGTCCCACAGGGTTCCTCCACCTCTCCTGCAGATCCCAGCAAGGGCTGGATGGGGTTTGTGCCTTGGCCAAGCTTCAGCTCTGTCATACACCGAGCAAGAAAGGATGGGAAGGAAGAAGAGAAGGAAAGCACAGTTGGCTTCATTCCCCTGGGCTCCAAACTGAACTAATTGAGGTCGAGTCGGCAGCATGGTCACAGCCTGGGAACAAAAGCCTGCTCCCAAATGCTTCCCACACTCAGTGCTGCAGGAACAACTTGGAAAGGTTTTCAAAGTATTCACCAGTTGCTGAGTCTGCTTCCTGCCATGGGAGCTCCCACTCTGTTGTCTGCACAATCCACTCGCATTCCTCCACTTGCTTTACCTGCTTTTTGTGACATTCCAACTGGGGGCTGCTAGCTTTGCCACCTGGATGGCATCTGGGGAGGTTTTGGCTTAGCTCAGATGGTCCAAAACCCAGCAGTGATTGCCCTCAAGGCAACTTCATATTTTCTGTATTGCAGCAGAGCTTCCCATTTCCTACCATCCTCGCCCTGAATTGTGCCTTTATGTAGTTATGCAGCAATGATTACAGATTTGGGAAAGAGCTGCAGTCAGAGAAGGCACAAACCAGAGAAACACACCACTCCCATCCCCCTGAGCAGCTGGGAGCTGCAGACACAACTATAAATTCCTGTCCAGTGAAAACTGTATTTACTCATCCCAAACAAACCCCTGTGCACCACCAAGCCAAGGGCACTGGGTCCTGGTTTGGAGCACAATGAGCCTCACTGATTCACCTCACTCCTCTGAGATGCCTCTCCAGGAGCCTGGGCTTGCTGGGTGACTGACTCTGGCCTTACAGACACAAACTTAGTTCCAAAGAACAAGCAGGAAAGTTTGCACAGAGCCCTGAGCCTCCTGACTGCTGGTGTCCCATGAGAATGATCACAGCATCCTCCCCTGTGAGGCTGCAGTTGCTGATTCCAGGACTCCTGATTTTGGATCAGACATGACGTGTTTTACCCAAACTTAACCTCCCACAGGTGCAGCAAGGCATGTGATAAAGCCTGTGACTGATTTTTAACCTTCTTGTTCTGTCTTGACACATTTTCCCCTTCCCCCCACCCCTATTTTTCATTAAATCCAGGCCAGCAAGGAGGGAGGGAGAGTTCAGTGCATCTGTTCATCACTAACATTGACAAACAACACGTAAAAGCTTTGCTAACCTGAAAAGTATTGGCATATCTAACCAAAACCCACTTGATTTCCCCTGGAAAGCAAAATCTGTGAGAGGCCATTACTAGCAGGTTGCCCTTGCATGGGAAGTAATTGAATCTGGAAATGGGAAATATGAGGCAGGAGAGGTTGGCTGTCATCTTACAAAAACAATTAAATGCATGAAATGTGCCTTAATGATATAATTAAGGCAAAATTCCAATCCTCCATTAGCGGTGGCATTAATTATTGCAAGCACATTACATTCAATATCACTGGAATGATGAAATCCTTTGTTATACAGCTTTATTAACAAACAAATAAATAAATAAAACCTGATTATCTGCTCCTCAACAGACGCTGTGATGCAAAATTACTTTTGAACAGACCTTGATTAGTTTTGCCTGTTAAGGCTGATGGCAACAGAGGTCAGAGCACCCCAGGGAAACTCCTGTAAAGCCCTGCTGGGACCCATTGTGGCTGTTACTGGAGCAGGCAAAATTGATTAACACCAACCCCACAGCTCCCCTAAAACACACCCATTTCCAGCAGCTGCGTGCAGGACTTGCTGCTCACCCTCCTGGAATCTGCTGTCACCCCCAGGAGCTGGCTTGCAGCAGGGCAAGATCTCACCTGCCTCTTGCACCAAGCAGTGAATCACAGCCTTCCTTTCACTCAAAGTGATTTTACACTCACTTCTCTGCTCTGCTCCTGCTCCCTGGGGCTGTCAGTTCCCTGGGGGGGTCCTGGGGATTTGAGGCTCTTGGCTGGGCACAGCAGAGCCCAGGTTTCAGAGCCAAGTCCCTTCTGCCCCCGCTGCAGAGGAGCCGTGCATCAGCTGCTGAAAGGCTCCTGGAAGCTGCTCAGCACTGTTTTATACACTGGGACAAATGGGATTACTGACCTCAGAGGTGTGAAGGTATAAAATACACCTTTCCAAAGGAGGAAGGCATCAGTAACATCCCCTCATAGGTACATGTTTGGGATTATGAGCAAATTTATTAGATATGGAAGCCTGTTTATAGTGATTTTCAATGTTTAATCCAACACAAGGAACAAAAATTGGAGAAATTAGCCCCCTCCTGCCAGCCATGTGAGTCCTAGGTGACATCTGCCAGAGGACAAGCAAACACATCAGTTGAGTGATTATATGGATACCTGCTGAAAGAGGGGGATTTTCAATTATGCATGGTTGAATTTCTACGTGTACAATTCAGGGAAAATCAATTAGTGAGAGTCATTTGTTTCTGAACACACTGGTCGGAGAGAAACATTAGTTCAGAAACATTAATTTCTGGACAAATGTTTACAATTAAAATGCAATTTTGATTCCACTCCAGTTCTAGCCTGTCACCCTGTATCTCAGCCAGATCTGGAGAAGAAATTGCAATACCCAGGAAGGGCAGGCTGGGGATCACAGTGGTGGAAGTGTCAGCCCTGGGTTTGCCAGGAAAACCTTGGGGTGCCCTGGGGGACAGGGCTGGGGCTGTTTGTGCAGCTGAACCTTGGCCCTCAAGGCATGGGCGAGTCCTGGGCTAACAGGGACCCGGGTGGGGATGGAGGACAGCAGGGTGCAGTGCCTCGGGTTCAGGCAGGAATTTCTCTGTGTAAGGCTGATAATGCAGCATTTCTTTAGAAGCAACCTGTACCTGTGCTGGATGCCATTTGTCCCGTTTGCCCAAGGCCTAAAGCCAGTGCAGCAGCTGAGGACAGGGACAGAAAGCAGCAGGGAGAATGTCCTGGGGTGCCAAACTCCCACCCACAGCAGCAACTCGTGGCTGTGCTTTACCCACACAGGGAACTGAAAGGAGAACCACTGCCTTTTCCCATAAACCAGAACTTTGAGAGAAGAGATGAAGCCCATTTTCCAAGCTGACATTTGGCTCCAGCAATTACTCACAAGCAGTTACACTCGCTCATGACTCAGTCCCAGATCTCTGTTCTGAGCTGAAACCTCACTGAGGACTCGGGCATGTTCTGATGAATGGGGAGAGCTGAGTAAACCTGAACACATTTTTTTGAGTTAGTCTGCTTCCTTAAAGCCTTGCCTCACACCAGCCTTTTCTACAGCATGAGGAATCTCAGTTATTCCTTGGTTCTGCCCCTTTGCTCTCTGACACAGCCACTCAAACACCACACACCCCAAAATGGGTTTCTTTTGAAGCATTGCCAGGCTGTGGGCACCACATCCTCCTGCAGAGGGAAGGAACAAACGTGCTGGAGGTGCCTCACCTTCCTTGAGATCCTCTGCACATAAAGCACCTGCCTGCACCACCTTCCAGAGGGGTTTTCTGCAATCAAAGTTGCTCTTCTGACACAGGTTACTCATCAGATATAAATTCTCAGCAGTGGGGTGGACGTGCAAATACACAGAAATTGTTTATATAAATAGCTTATTTGGGCATTTACAGTAAAACCTGGCCTGGAGAAAGTAAATAGAGTTCCAGTTTCATGCCACTCGTACAGCATTACTGTAAATAGTTGGTATTTTTTCCTTCAAGTGCAGGCATTATGCACCCAGCTGACCTTGCACTGGCACAGGAGGGAAGGAAGTGTTCCAGACCTCCTGTTTGTAAAGCAATAAAACATAACAGGGCTCAGAGATCAGAGGGAAAATAAACAGATCCTCTCATTCAACCTCCTCCAACTCCCCCTGCTTTCCCCTCCACAGCTTATATTTAGCTCAGCTCCTCCATGCCCACAGAAAGGCTGCCCTGGGAGTGGGGAGGGAGAGCACCAGGGCCAGGCTCTTGGAGAACCTCAGGCTTTCCTCCTCAGGAAGGAAAATCAACAGACCTGCTTAGCAGAGCAGAGAGGAACAGCAGCTCTCAAGGGAAAAATAGAGATGAGATTGGCAGTGGGGCCCACCAGGGTCATTCAACATTTGTTTGTTACCCTGGTTCTGCTCATCTGAACCTTGCAGAGCCTGGGTTTGAGATCCAAGGGAGAAAAAAAAAAATCTGTGTGTGCACATTAATAAATTGTGTGGAACAAAGCTGTGCATGAAGCCCATCACCCTCCCTGGGAAATCACCTGGTGTGCACTGACCCCAAGTTAAACCTAACCCAGCTCCCTCCTCACACAGCTCTGCTGCTCACCCCAACCTGCAGAGACCCTCCCCAAAACCAAGCACCCAGAAGGGGCTGGTCTTGCAGGACTGGGTGCTTGCATGACTGTTTTAGAGCTGGAGTGTTTAGGATGCTCAATTCCCACCCTAATGGGCCCAAAGAGCAGAAATGTGTGAAGGCCTCGTGCAGAAAGGCAGCTGGCTGCTCTGCTCCTGGAGATGTGGGTTCAGTGGTGCTGTCTTGGAGCAGGAGCTGTGGCCAAGCCCAGCTTGTTCCCATCCCTTGCTGGGAACAGAGAGTGGCAGACTGGGAATTGCCAGCTGTGACACTGCAGGGACTGCCTGGGACACACGGACACTGCCCCGTGCCCTGCCCACAGGCTCTGTGCCCATCCTAAAGGCCTCTGAAGCAGCTCCAGTGGCATGAGGAAGAGTGAGAATGAGAAGAGAGGACATCTGTGCACACTCCTGGTGGCCAAGGCCAGCTCCTGCCTCCTTTCTGTGCCCGAGCAGCAGCGAGGCCACAGCAGGAGGGACAGGGGGATGCTGCTGCTGCTTGGACACCATGCTCAGGGGGGTTTTGTGCTCCCATCTCCAGCCTCTCTGTTTTTAAAGCCAGGCTGCTTATTAGCAATGCACAGCAGCACCAAGCAATAACTTTGTACTGCAGTTTCTCTCTTAATCAAATGCAGCTTCACAGAGCCACGCTGATCTAATTGTTCAGTGTCCAGGTTCCCTGCCTCTGCAGAGATAAATACTCTGAGGAGCTGCATTTTGACTGGCATCCAAAACTCACCACTGGCTGCTGTGATTGTGATTTATTGCTGCTGATAACAATCAATCCCAAGGCAACCATGTGCATTTGAAGTGATTCAGGGCTGAGCAAGGGGGGAATGAATACCCACGGGGAGCTGACAAGTGATGAGTCCTGCACTGAATGCTCTCCCCCATTTCTGCATTGCAAACCCCACCCCAAGCTCACTGCGTGGAGGGCTCCGTGTCACCTCTCCCCTGCCAAGTGCAGTCTGCTCAGCCAAAGCTCTAAACTTCATTTATGCACCTTTCAGTCTTACCTGACAACAGGCTCTCCGTGGGCAGAGGACAGGGACAAAACTCCAGAGTGCTGCAGCCACCAGCCTGACCTGCTGGGCAGGATAGTCTCCAGCAGCCAGCAAGCCCTGCTCAGCCAGGACAGGCTCCCCAGGGCACAAGGCAGAAGGGAAGGGGGCCTGGAGCTGCCATGATCAATGGGCTTCAGCCACAGAGCAAGAAAAAGCACACCTACAGCTCTGGCAGAGCATGGCTCCAGGACAGCCTGAAACCCCCTTTTGTGTACCCTAAAAAATGCCTTAAATTCCAATCTCAGCTCAAAAAAGGTGGCTGCTGTTTCAGAGGGTTTATCTTTTCTTCATATCATCCAGGCAGCTTCAGAAACCTGGTCAGGAAAGACTCTGCAAAACCTCCTGTAGCTCTGACTCACCAGAAGAGCAGAAAAACCCTCAGAACAAATCTCCACCTTCCCTGGAGCTCCTTAAATTTGCCTCCTGGGCCATGGCAAAATTGTGCCCACCTGGGCCACATCCCCCACCTGGGCCAGCTGCCCTCCTGCCTGGCCCTGAGCGAAGCCCCTGATGTTCCAAGGAGAGGGGAGAGCTGTCTGCAGGGCTCCTGAGCAGGGAAGAGGGAGGGGCAATCAGTTTTGACCCCATCAGACCTTAAATGAAGGGACCCTTGGGCAGTAGGACAGTAATTATTTCTTCTTCTCTCCTGTCTGCTCTTTTGTTTTTGCTACTGTTACACAGCCCTGTTGTATGCCAAAGCAATTGGAATTTATTCACTTTTTTATTTTAAGGGATAGCAGCAAGTGTTTGGAGTAAATTCCCATTACAGTTGGGAGAGTCAGCAGCAGGATCCCCGTGAGAGCACGTTGCTTTCTTACCAAACCTCAGTGAAAGCCATCACTGCAGGGAGAATGTTTCCAGCCACTTTATTCAGGGTTTCTGTCCCTGGTCAAGGCTTCCCCTCCCTCAGTGGTGAGACAGGGCTCTGCCTGCACAGCATGGAGGGGAAAACCTCAATAAATCAACCCAGAGAAATGCAGCTTGAGCAGGCTAAAAAGCCAAAAAAGCAAGAGGCTGATGCCAGGTTTCACTCCCCAAAGCACTCCAGGTCATCCCCGTCCTTCCTGGGAGGGAATCAGTGATGGGACCATCCCTGAGCACCAGAGCTGGACAAGCCCCAAAGGGGCTTTGCTTGGTGCCCTGAAGGCACAAACCAGATTAAACACAGGCATGAGCCTGAGCAATGAATCACCTGCCAGGAGAGCAGGAGCAGGATGGACAGGACCCCGAGGATGGCAGGGAGGCAGCAGCACAGAGGAAGAGCTGGATCAGGACAAACAGGGAAAATATGGAGACAAAAGAGAAAAAAAAAAGAAAAAAAAAAAAAGAAAAAAATGTTTTAAATTCTCTGCAGTTGGAATTTGCACCTTCCAGCCAGTGCACCATGGAGGCCCACAAGAGCTGCAAGAAGTGCTTCAGTGTTGGAAGCACAGGGAAAATCTGAACCTGATTTCTTAACTTCCATTCCACTTGCAGCACAGAAATCTGTTTAAAAGCAAAGGCTTTGCCACCTGTGGTTTCCAAAAGTCACAGAATTGTTTCTTCCATTGAGCTAAAAAAAAAAAAAAATCCGACCAAAACCCAAGCATTAAAAAATAATCTTTTGCCAATGAGTGGCGCTGCAGTGTCCCCAGATCTCCCCAGCAGACATGGAAAGGTAGCTAAGTAACAACTACCTCTGCCCATTCCCACACACTGCACTGGTTGAACTTGATTCCTTTTTTTTTTTTGTAATTTAGAAAAAATTCCCTTTTGGAAAATGTGGTTTCAGCTGAGTTCTCTTTTTCTGTGGGAAGATGTTGGTTTCAGCTGTGATTCCAAAAATGTAATTTCGAAACAGCGATTCGAACCAAGCCCTGCCCTTTCCCTGCCTCACCATGCCTGGGGCAAGGTGGATGTATTCATTCCACTTGGATATTTGTGATCCTGGGGTTGGGGCAGGGGCATTGCCAGCTCTCAGAAATTTTGTGTTTTGGTGTTTCTTTGGGCACAAGGTGGGAAGGAGGGTTTGGAGCTGCTCAAGCCAGCACTGGAGTCACAGCATTGGCACAGCCCTAGAATCATCTGACTTCCTACCACAGGGAAAAGTGTTCCAACCAAGGGCAGCTGCTTTCCAGCACTGCACCAGCCTGGGCTGTCTTTCCAGCAGCAATGCACAGAGGACACCAGGAATCCCACAAACAAACCTCAACCAGGAGGTGAGTGGCTCAGATCCAGAATCAGAGCCAGAGGGGTGGGTTTGGGGTTCTCCTCCCTGGGCTGCAATTGAGCTGCTTTCATTCCTTCCCAGAGATATTCTCCCAGCTGACCATCAGCCTGGGGCTGTGCTGCAAATAACTGGACAGACAGAGCATCCCATTATCCTGCTGAAACCCACAGGAGCTCCTCGTGCCCAAGTCAAAGCCAAGTGTCCACCACTTGCCCATCCAAAGCAGCTGAGGAGCTGCTTGTCAAACCAGGGGCCACTTTTAACTTTTTTTACACTTTTAACAGTGCTGCCACCTGAATTACACGTTTGTGACCAGCCAGAGAAGAGGGTTGGGGAGACCAAGGGCTTGGCAGAGCTGGCAGCAAACCCCAGGGATTAATAACTGCACATCCCTTAGCCCCAGGAGGAAACCTGAGGTCTGGGTGAATCTACAGGACATCCATCCTTCAGACACACAAAAGAAAACCCCCTGCAAACAGTCAAGTTTTCAATCGCTTTAATGTGATCACTGCAATCTGACCACAGTTTCAGAAAGGCAAAAAAAAAAAAAAAAGTCACACAAATTCTCTGTGCTTAGGATTTGAGTCAATCTGTGCAGCTCTTGTTGACTGACGTTATTGAAGTTAAGACCTTCTGACCATCAGTGATGTTCTCAGCTGAAAGGCAGGACCGTGTGTAGGACAGAGTGGTGCAAACCAGGAATGCTTCTTCTGGGCTTGGAGCTGGGCCACCCGATCTGCTCCAAAGGAAACAGCTGTAGGTGCACCTGACCTGCTCCAAAGGAAACAGCTCTATGTGCACACACACACAGGGAGCAGGGAAATGCACCAGGAACCAGCTACAGCTCCCCGGGGACAGAGCTGGGGCTGTGCTCCACAACGAGGAAGGGGGAACCCACACAAATATCCAAAACTGAGCAGATTCATTTTCCAACATTCATAAGAAAATAGGAAAACTGAAATTACATTGTGTTGACAAACTCTGGTTTTTCGTTTTGGTTTTTTGTTGTTGGGGTTTTTTTTGGGTAACAAAGCAAAAGGTGAAGGCAAATTTTCCAAAGTATTGTAAAATTTATTGTATAAGTATTGCAGCTTTTAGAATGACATATAATTGCCACTATTGGTTACTGGTACACAAGAAGCGTTTACAACAGATTTTTGTAAATTGGCATCAGAGTACATATTCATACTAAAACAGCAAAATATAGATAAGTACTGCATTGCATGTGCTGTCAATAGTTTACATAAGTTTAAATTGAACAGAACTCAGGATACAGGACTGCCTATAACAAACTCCAAAGCCAACACAATGCAACTGGAAGTTTAAGAAAATATTAATACAATGAAATGTGTCTATAAGGCAGGCAAATTAGGACTTTAATGTTGTCCTTCATGAGCTTCTATAGTACAGCAAAAATTTGAAGCGCAGTTTCTGGAAAACTTCTTTTTGTTTTTTTTCTTTTGTTGTAGATTTGTGTTGTACACAGAATATCTCTGAGCAGTTCAGAGACAGAAGAGATTAAAATTCATTCTGTTCTGGCCTAGCACTGTTAATGCTACACATCTGATTCAGTCTTTTCCCAATCCTTAGGAAAAACATTGGGCTTTGATTTCTTTATTTTTTTAATATAGCAGTTAGTGCAATTTTATAATTCGATAGACATACAAAAGGGTGATTCTCCAGAAAGCAACTGGATTTCCTTAGACCCCACTTAAGACAGAATGAATTTTGTAACACTCATGGAAACAACACGCTGGATTAGTAAAGCTGAGTCTTCAAACCAGTGTAACCAAGGGTTGTGAAGGGAACACGTGTCAGCCCCAAATGAAACCCATCCTTCCACCCACCAGAACCAGCAAAGCCACGTTCCCATTCCAGGCCAGTGAGGTTTGGGGGCACTTTAGGGACGCTGTTTGCCGTACTGTAAGCTAAGAAACTCTGTAAGATCAACAACCCCTTTTAAAGCTAACGCGACTTAAAACTCCGAGCAAAAAGACAGGCTAGGACATGAGGTTGCTAAGCATTAGCAGTGCTTTGATTCTTCTGCATTTCTTTAAAAATAAATCACTTTTAAGGGGCCTGAATCTCTGTGCTGGCAGCTGCAGGACACTCTAGCACCGCTCTCCACTGAGCTGCACCAAGGCCAGAGGAACGGGGCATCAGCAAGGGTGTGCAAAGCAAATTCCCTGCCTTGGTGGCAATTTGGGACGTGGGAATGGGGAAGAAATGGACCCCGAGGCAAAAAGTAACATTAAATAGTAGTAATAATAATAATAACAACAATAACAACAACAATAATAATAATAAAAAAAAGAACAGACCATTATTTCTAAACACCCATTCAGAACTTGGGAGTTGATCTGGGCCCCAGATCTGTTATCTGCACTTGAAATACACAGTTCTCAGGACTGCAAAGAGAGGGATGGACAGAAGAAAGACAAAAGATAACAGCTGAGCTCTGCTGAGGAGCTGCACCCACGGCCTGGGACCTGGGGCTCTCCCCACTGGAGCTGCAGCAGACCAGGGAAAGGTGGCAGCCTGGGGATTGTGCAAGGATGGGCTGAAAGGCATCATTTGCAACAGAAATTTGGTGTTGATGAGCCACCCCATTTCACACTCATTAAGCTCCCCAAACTAGAGAAAGAGGTAAATGAAAGTGGACCCAGGAACTCAACAAACTGATCACTCAACCGCAGAGCTTGGGGTGACTCTAGACAAATAAAAGCTCACACTGGGAGAGGATTGGGGAGGGAGGAAAAAAAATAGGGGGAAAAATGAATTGGTTGAAATTTTGAGGACTTTCAAGCATGAGAGCTGGGTTCAATTGCACTGCATCTTCAGACCCTCTCCCACTACCCCTCTGTGCCTATCCAGCCCCTGCCCACTTCCCTGACTTTTCCACGGGGTTTGGTGGCCAGGTGACACCCTGTGACAAGACAATCTCATTTCTTAACAAGCTCTGGACCCCACACCACCTCTTTACTCACTGCTCAGTTTTAAACATGTGATGCATATTCCACCCAAAATCTGCTGAGGTAACCGTATTTTTTTTTAATAGCAAACAAAACTAGTTCAGATCACTGAACAACACGCCCCCCTCCCTCCCCCAAAAAAACAAAACAAAAAAACAAACACACCCAACCCCAACAACACTATTCACGCATTTTGGCTCAAGAGGGCAGTAGATATTATATTTCGCTTTCTCTTTTGGTTGGTATCTCATTTACAATATCCACCACAGATTCCTACCTCCCCGGGTAGGATAATGTGCATAAAACGTGTTCAAGTTCCCTAAGAACAGTCGGAGCAGAGCAGCGGCCAAGGGAGCAGCAGGTGTGGCCAGGCACAGGGAGCTGCTCCGGGAAAAAGGGACTGGAAAAGTGAATGCAAGGTCCAAAGGAGCAAGAGACCAGACGCTGGTTACTTGTAATGCTAACGATGATTTTGTGTCCCCCTCTCCAGTAAGGGAGGGTTACTGTTTGTTTAATAAGGCACTAAATAGACATGTTACATAAAGGAAAGATACATTTTAAAAACTCGTACAAATTCACCAGTTTTGTACCTTTCATGACAAACTAGATTTATTCCTTTGCATTACTTTCGTTTTTGTGGCTTTTTTTTTTCTTTTTTTTTTCTTTTTCTTTTTTTTAGGTCATCAAAATTTAGGTTACATAACTGTAAAACTATGAAGATTTCAAGAGCTGTGGAAAAGCAGTTTGAAGTATTGAGAAGGTACAGGACTATTTCTAGGCAGAAATAAAAAAAAATAAGCAAAAAGCAAAAAAAAACAATGATCAAACTTCAAGTTCAGCTATTCATCATCTTCTTTAAAATATATATAAATATTGTTCAAATGGTCAGAACTTCAAAACCGTTCTCATGGTTATGTTTTTTTTTCTTTTTTCAAGTAATAAAAAAGTTGCTTAAAAACAATAGTTATTGCCTTTATATCTTTCATTTATGTCACTCTACTAGATAGCATCCTGCAGGAAATCAAATCACACCCCCTTGTGAAATCCTCGCTCTCTGTGGCTCCCTACCGACCCTTCCTAGCGCTCAGAGACGGGACCCACGACGGGATTTCTCCCTTTCGCCTTCTCCCCCTCGCTCTCTCAGGTTTCCCACTCACTCACTCAGTCACCTGCGAATTCACCACGAGGGTGAGGCCCCTACCAGACACCGAGGTGACAAAAATGTAAACAAGAGCAGAGCAAGACAAAGCGCTTCCGAAACCAAGAGAAATGAACCACGCGCAACACCCGGCGGCGGGAGGGCAGCGGGACCTGGGGGAGGACGTCCCAGAAGAGGTAAAGGGGGGTTGCTTCTAAAGCCTTAAGCATTATTTTTGTAGCCTTTAATTAATACAACACAGGAGCAGACTCATTTCCATCTACTGTACCTGGTGCCTCTTTAGCTGGATAACAAACGTCAAAAATAGCGACAACCAGGGACGGCGGCGCCGCGGGACACGGCCGCGCCCGTTTATCCCAAATTGAGGTTTGGGAGGTTGAAACAAAATGAAAATGATGTTCACCACCACCACACTTTCCAGCTCGTCCTTTCAACGAGACATTTAAACCCAGCTGAAGGGCAGCCAGTGGGTGCGTTACCAGTTCCTCACATTGACTTCCACAACCACCACTTTGGCTCCAACAGGGCCCTTCAGTTGAACATGGAAAGAAATAAACCAAAAAACACTTTTGTTCCTTCAGACACAGAAGTTTATTCTCAACCCCCACCACCCTCCCCTCCAAAAAGTTAGAGGTTGTCCAAAAAAAAAGAAAAAAAAAAAAAAAGAAAAAAAAATCAAGTAATTTTTGCCTGCTTCAGTCATTCCTGACTGCGGGAAGCAGGGAGTTTTCTTTTTACCTTGTTACTCCAATAATCCTACCGGATGACAGACAGACACACACCAACTCCTCTTGCTTTGTAGGGAATGTATAAAAGCCGTGGCTGTCGGCGGCCACGCGCAGGGACTCTGGAAATTAAGGATTTGCATAAGCTGCAGTCTCGCTCACCGCTCCTCCCAGGGCTGGCATCTCCACTCCAGCGATCCTCCTCCCCTTCCAGCTACTTTGTTCTTCACTTCCACATAGATCCCTTAACAGGTTCATGGTAGACATGATAGAGGCTTTGACCAACACAAGCACTGACATATTTATATTAAAAAATAGTGCAAAATTTCAACATTTATATAAATAACTCTAAACCCCTGCTTTTGATTTTTTTTTTGTTTTTTGTTTTTTTACAATGTAATACATGCTTTTTGAGTTGGCACTCAAAAAATTGCCATTTTTCTTCTAGTTCAGAAAACAACTTTTTTTTTTTTGAATAGGCCTCTTCTAATACAAAAATACTCCTGCTCCTTACACATACACTTTCTCTTATTTTTAATATATATTTATATATTTATATTGCAGATCTTTAAACAAAATGGTTTTTGTGCAAATATTTTGTTTTTAAAGATAAGTGAAATAATCAAACAAAAAAAAAAGCATTCACACACAGCCCAACTAGAAACAAACAAAAAAAAAAGACTACAGTTGAATTTTTTTTTCCTTTTTAAACGTCTAGACACAGCTCAATAAAGAAATGTTTTTGCAAGCTTGGTAGGCTTGTGCATTCAGACCAGACATAACAAGTAAATATTTATACATGGAGAGATGGGGAAGGGCTTCTTTTTTTTTTCTTTGCTCATCTTCCTCAACTCTCTCTCTCTCTCTCCTTTTTCTTTTCATGAGAAGTGCAGAGTGTTTCATTTACTTTCTTGCCTTTTTTTTTTCATTTTTCCTTTTTTTTTCATTTTTTTTTAAAAGGGGTGCCCTTTTTGTTTCTCTTTCTCTTTGTTCCACGCCGTCGTCGTCGTCGTCGTCGTTGTGCTCTCAAGGCCATTGATCTGTGAGGGATGGAGTCTGCTGCCCTCCAAGATGGGGGGCATCCCGTTGTTGTTCTGCTGGTGCTGGTAGAAGGTGGAGCCGGGGTAGTGGCCGATCACCTCGCTGTAGGTCGGCGGCGGCCCCTCCATCCTGCCGCTGCTGCCGTAGCAGGTGGCACTGATGCCAGAGTTACTGCTGGGGGGGCACGGCCCCCCGAAGACGGAGTTATCTATCAAGTCACTGTCGAAGATGGTTCTGTTTGGGGGGGCCCGCACGGACTCCCTGTTGAGCTCCATCTGCTGCTCGGGGTCGCGCAGCTGCAGCGTGCAGGGTCCCTGGTAGGGCGGGGGCTCCTCGCCGTCCGACAGCGAGATGGTGGGCGGCAGGTCGATCTCGTGCTGCAGGTACGGGTACGTGGGCTGGAACCGGTTGAAGCGGTCCCTCTGCAGGAAGGAGGGCACTGCCAGGCGCTCGCTGGGCCGCGGGGTGTAGATCTGCTGCTGGAAGGGAGAGGAGAGGGAAAAGGGTGAGAGGTGTGAGGGGCCGGGCATGGCGGGACGGGCGGCTATGGGCCCGGAGCCCCGGCTGTCTGTTTGGGGGCCAGCTATTACCAGTCACTACCCACAGGGCAGAATTCTGCCCAGCGGGGAGAGCCGGAGGCCAGGATAGCTCAGTGGGAGCTCAGGCAGCCTAGGCAAGCTACAGTGATTTGCAGCTCTTAGGGATAATCAGCTCTTTAGTGATCTCCAGCTCTTTTAGTTTCCTAGGTGCCGTGGCAGCAGACGTAGAGAGAGCGAGAAGCGCTGTATGGGTTCTGCAGGGTTCTTTTATTTGGGTCTCTGCGAAGGGTCCAGGGACAGCTCTTCTGCCGAACCGGGCAGAATCAGGGGTTTTTATACCCTACAGGGGTTTTGAAAACTGTCCAGTAGTAAAGGTCAGGGGAAAGTGACCGATGGGCTTACAGGGAGATAAGCAGGGTCCGAAAGGCGGACGAGAGGGGCTGCTAGGGTCCAGTCATGCTGACTTGGCATTTCCTAGCTCAGGCTTCTGCCCGCCAAGGCCCTGCAGGCCCTGGGCCTGCTGCAGGCGGCGGCACCCGCGGCGCCCTCACCTCGGTTATGCCGGTCCCCGACACGGTGCTTTCCGAAGGCCACAGGCTTCCCTCCTGCATGGGAAAGGAGAAGAGAGGCCAGGGTGAGTGATGGCAGGGGTGGAAGCTCCTTCTGCAACAGGTGTCACCTAGAGAAGACACTGCCACCAAGGTGTTCCTGCTCTGCCCGCACCAACTCCAACCAGCACCTCCAACTATGATAATGTGTGCTGGGCATCATGTGGGCACCTGCTCCAGGGTACCAATGGCCACTGAAAACACCCCTTCCGAGCAAAACTTCCCTGCCCTTGCACCTCCATCTCCATCTGATGGATCGTTTGCAGAATGAATGGTGAGAACAGCACTACCAAACAACCCTCTCCTGTTTGCAGACTTCCCCCCTCCCACCCCCAGCAGGGTTCTTTCCCTGGTTCAAACATGCCAGAGGAGTATTTTTCAATTTGTGATCCATGAGCCGTGGGTGATTCACAAGACATCAAAAAATGCTCCATGAAATAATGACAAGATTAAAAAAAACCAACAAAACCAACAAGAAAAAAAAAACAACAAAAACCAAACTAAAAAAAAACCCCTCACACCCACATTCTGATGCTCACAACCACGGACAGCATGGGAAAATAAAGATAATAAGTGAATAACCAAATGTTAAGCCTAATTTTGATTTGGCTAAAAAAAAAAACAACCAAAAAACCCAACTCTGTAGCAACAGGATGGTTTCAGAGTATTTTTTTCCCAAAGAGTAAATGGTCATTGACTTAAATAGACTGAGGGAATGAAGTGCAGAGGCTTTCTTACACTGCAAGCATCACCCTGATCCTGAGATCCAAACCTCAGTGCCAACAACCCCAGGCAGGCTGAAGCCACAATTTCCCCCAAACTCTGAGACTAGTTTACAATTCATGATCAAAACAAACAAACAAAGGTTCTTCCCATCTGCTGGTGATACTCTGAGTGTGCACAGTTCACCCCAGACTTTTTTGCCTTAGGAACTGCAATATTTAAATATTGCTAATATTCACATATAGCAACATCCCTCTGGCAGGCAGAGCTGGAGGAAAACAGCCAGAAGGCTTGTAATTATAACTTGGAACTTCCCAGTTCCTTGCAGGTGAATCTCCAGTTCTGGCACTAGTAAGCCAGGCACAGGCAGAAGTATTTAGCACCAGTGGGAAAAAAAAATGCCAAGGGAAAAAGAAACCCCTTTTTTCCCTTTAAGTGTTGCACTGAGAGGCTGGTCTGAGGAAACCACACACCTTCCTCCTGTGAGAACTCCTATTGCTCTACCTGCCCCAAACACAGCCCAGCACCACATTAAAATCTCCAAAGAAATCACCATGATATCCCCCACCCTCCTGTTGTCTTATTTTTCCCCAGTGCTGGAATATATTTCTCCTTTGGCACAGGATGTGGTATCAGGTACAGAGAGAATCCATCAGGTTCTGGGTTTTGAAGCTGAGCTCTGCACACAAAATTCAAGGCAGGGCTGGTGCCAGTGCGAGGAAAACAGCGATTTAAACAGAAATGAGACCGCCCAGAGCCTTCCCCTTCTCCATGGCTTTTTCAGGAGCACCTCCTCGGAGCAGAGGTGAGGTGCCACAGTGCCAGCACGCTCCCTGGCACAGCTGAGCAGGGTGCTGGCTGAGCTGCAGCCCCATGGCCCTTCCTGAGCAACACAGCCCTGCTTCACCCCAGACCTCGAGACTCCAACATGCCACTGTTTGCACAGGCATCGACTGTTTAGTCTGGTCCATTTCACGTGGATTTCTGGCCTGCAGGGAGAGCCTGCAGTCAAACTCCCCCAGCAGCCAGAAGATCCGAGAGGAACTGCATGTGCCACAGGACAAACCCTCACCTCCAGCTCTGAGCTCAGGCACTGACACCAAAGGGCCCAGGGAGGATTTCCAGTGCCACCACAGGTGCTGCCAGCCTGTCACCTCATCCCAAAGGATGCTGAAGCAGTGGGCAGGAGCGGGAAGCACTCCCAAAATTGTGTTTACTTTGCCATGCCCCCGTGGCAGACTTCCTGAGCGGCGAGTACCCCGCTGCCTTCTGCTAGATGCTTTATATTTAACTTGGCAGTGGGCAGTGCCATGGCAATATCCCATTTGCTCCCCCCTTTCCCGGGAGTGATGTCAGCCAGCTCCCACGAGGGTGGCTGGTGACATTCCTGGTGCTTCCCAGCCCTGCCAGGCTCAGCTGGGACATCCCGCTGTGGCAGGTGATGGGCAGGGCTGCTCCACCACCCCAAAGGTGCCCTGCCCCTCGGTGCCCACGCACCCAGAGCCTCACCAAGATCCTGCCCATGCGCCTGGAATCAAAGCTCTGGCTCACACACCATTCATCTGTTTGCACAGATGAGGTCCAGGAATGATGCCCTGGGCAACACGTGGATGCAAGAGTAGCAAACCAGCAGAAACAGCATTAAAATGGGATGTGCAGAGGGAGGAGGAGCAGACAGGAGACCCATTTTCTGTAGGAGCTGATCTCTGCAGCCATTATTAACCATCTCTCCCAGGACCTGATCGACCACAGGCACCCAGTACTCCCCAAAACCAACCCCTGCCTCACACACTACCATGAAACCCAGCTGGGGAGCAGCTCAGCTCCCCTAAAAACTCCACAGCAAGATAAAAGTGCTGGAAATCAGTAGTCAGAGGAGGGCAAAGCCTCAGGGACAGGATACATCCCTGCTTTTAGCCTTTACTTTGGCCCTGGGATGGCTCCACAGCCCCACTGAGCCCAGCAAAACTGCAGGAGCAACATCACTGCAGATCCTCAGCCTCTCCTCACCCACCTCTGATTTTCAGAATATTTAGGACTTGAATCCATCTCAACAATGAACAGCCTAGAAAGCCACAGGTTCTGAAATGAAAGGTGAGATTCTGCTGTCTGGTGAGCAACACAGCTGTAAAAGCCTCCACAAGTATTGCAGGACTTGCTGCAGAACCTAAAATTACTTTTAAATTTCTTTTTAGACATCAATCTTCAACTTTTTTTAGAACTACTTGTTTTAGTGATGTCAGAGAATTTTCTCTGTAAGGCTGCATGGTGCAGATTAAGTCTCTGAGCCTTCAGGAAGACTCATTTTCTATTTTGGGGGACACAAAGGTAATTTTTCTTGGGAGAGTGGGATACCACTGTTACAAAGGTGCAGAGAAAGTGCCATTCTAAAAGGAAAAAAGTTATCAGAAGCATTTCTTAAATATTCTTAGTTCTGGAAAATAAAAGGCACTTGTCATGAGGAGACAAGACTTTAAGTACAGCAAGAACGATGATGGAGAAACGCATGAAGTAATACAAAATCTGCTTGCCAGTGAGAGCCGCATTAAAAAACCCTTTAGGGAAATTAATTTCTCCTTCAGCTGTAATTTTTGAGCTGCAGCAACAAAAAAGGACAACTCCAGCAGACCCAGCAGCATCCTGACCATGGGATGAACTGCTTTAATATTTCAGCAGATGAAAAGCGCGAATGCAGCTCCAGTGCCCGTCTGCGGTCACGACACCAAAACGAAGTTTGGGATTTAAAAAGTTCAGTGCAAGTTTAATGGATTGCATAAACCAGCATCCAGCCCTCTGCCTGCCAGGCTCCAGCCCTCCTTCAGACTGTTTTCCACTGACAGACACAAAAGGTGCTGCCTTTAAGGTGTTTATTATGCTGGATCCCCCTGTAACGAGCTTCCTGCTCATTAGCGCACAGGGGCTTCTCTGTCCCATCAGGAGGGTGCTGGGACCACAGGGAATCTCTGCTGCCACTCCATCAGTGCTGCATGCACAGCATGGACAGGGCAGGAGATGGGGAACAACCAAAAAGATGGAAAAAAACCCCCCAAAAATATATATTCTTATTTCTCTCCTTAGCTCCAAAAAAGGTTTTGAAGAGTGCACATCCTCACTGGGGTTGAGCAGAGGCACAGAGGTCAAACACTGCTGCAAAGCCATTTAATCACTGATGTGCCTGAAGCCTGAATAAGTAACAGAGCTGAGCCAAAAAATGGCTGGAAATTTTGGCTTGGTAAAATTTAAAATAGAAAAAAACAATAAAGGGGGAAAAGGAATTGTTTTTTAAAGAGTCAATTTTTCATTCAACCTGAAATTTCTGGTCAATCTCCATGTAATTTTCTCTTTTCTCTCCATGTTAGCCTTCTGAACTCTTTTTAAAGAAAATAAAAAGTTCTTTCTTAAGAACACAGAAATTACTGTATTAAAATAAAGAGGGCTTGAGCTGAACTTTGCTTGGAAAATGTAAAACGACACATTTGGCATTGTGCAGGTAAAACATTCTGGACATGATAATGCAGTGAAAGGATCTAAAAATGGGAAAACAACATTTATGCTATTTTTAATAACTCATGTGCTCGGGTGCCCACACCCTGCTGCTGCTGGAAGTGGGTGCACGGGACCGTAAGAGGAACGCAAGATTTCCGGGTGGAGCTGGGATATGTGTGGGGAGCTGGGCTCTGAGCCCCAAAGCAGGGAGGTGCCTGAGCCACCTCCACCCTCACACCAGCTGGTTGAACGTGGGATCAGGCATCCCGTGGGATCAGGCATCCCGTGGGATCAGGCATTCCCAGCACTCCGATCCCGCTGCAGTAAGGACAGACCCTGAGCTGGGATCACAGCCCAGTGCTCACAGCCCACACAACAAGGGGTTAATTGGGCTGGGGTTGGCACAGCTCTCCTTCCCAGGGGCATCCCCCTCACAAGAAGGGACCAAGAAGGGACCTCACACATGAGTGTGGTGTGTGACAAAATCAGCAGCTACAAGGGACAACTGCACTGAAGGCTGGCTGGCTTAGTGAAAGATCTTAGATAGCCCTCTCAAAAAAAAAAAAAAAGAGGAAAGAAAATGGAAAAATAGAATTAAAAATCCCCAAGCAATCTCCGTATTTGATCTTTTTCCTGCAGCAAGTATGGAATTGATTCAGGGGGGCACAGCCCCACACAGCAGCAGTGTGTCCAGCCTGCCCTGGCAGCCTGCAGAGGAGGGGGCGTGCAGCAGTGACCTTGGGGGAGCCCTGTTTTAAAGGGCTCTAAGACCCTTCAGGATGAATGCTAAAAAAGAGAAGTATCTGTACAAGACATCCCTGCACTGGAGACAAAGCCAGGGAGGCAGCAGTGAACAGTACATGCTCCCCTTCAAGAAAATGTGATACCTTTTCTCTGTACATCCTTCTAAGTCTCTCTGAGCCACTACATTTGAGGAAACTGCATGAACCAACATCTGCCTTGAGGCTGGTGAGGCTTCCCCTCAAATCCCTGTCAGAGGTACAATTCACACATTTCTCCTCAGGCTTTTATGGAGCTGGGAGTCTGTGTTACAGAGAGCCTCTCACACATCCCCTTGGAGAGATCTCTGCTTGTCTGGCTGTGATTTCTGCCCCTTCCACCACAGTAATGGCAGCAGCACTGGTGAAAACTGGAGCGAGTTACTCAGGATTTCCTGCTCTCTGCAGGGCAGGCAGAAGTTTTTATACAGTCACTTGAGACTAACTGGAGCCCAAGGACTGGATAGTCTGGGAGTGCTAAACCAAGGCACATGAACCCCAACCAGCTGGGGGTGGTGGTTTCAGCAACAGGACATGCCAAGAACAGCCTCATGCAGTCACTTTACTAACGTAAAATCCAAATTGCAAAGCTCAGGGCAAAGGCAGAGGCCATGGCTGTCCATACACACAGCACCCTAAAGAGCCAGAGGCACCCCTAAAATGCCCCCTCACCCCCAAAAGAGAGACAGATGATGCCACGGCCAAACATAAGCTGGCATGTGTGGCTGGAAGAGCAGGGTGTGACTTACTGAGGAGAGGTTCTCGTCTCGCCGCCTGCCCTGGCTGTGCCGGCTGATGAAGGATCGCGCAGAGAGTTTGTAGTGGTTCAGCAGACACGTGATCACCACCACCATCACCATCATCACCACCACGATTATGATTATCTGTACAAACTCCAACTCCGCTGCAAGAGAGACAGACAGATTTTTGAGCCATCAGGAGCAGGTAACTGAGCACAAGAACGGCTGAAGTGGCTGAGACAACACTGACACCGCTGCACCCTTCCTGTTACAGCCCTGACACGTGGGCTCTCTGTGCCCTGAGCCCACAAAAACCTCATTCATTCACTTTTTCAGTGTCACAGGAGAGCCTCCAGGAGGGATCTTTGCAGACAAGCTGCACTGCAGAGTGTCTCCCAGCTACAGCACAGGCTGGACTTCTCAAAGACCTCCTGGGTGTCCCCAGCACTGGGCACAAAACCTGAGCATCCCTCACGTGCCTCTCTTGAGGCTGCAGAGCCATGAACCAACAGAATTCATTCTAATGAAACAGTTCAGCTAAATGCAAGCTAAATTTCTGCAGTTCTCTTCCCAACACCACTCCTTCCTGCAGGGAGGACAGGACTGAGCCCTCCTTGGCACATCCCCTCTGTCCCAGGGGTCAGACAGTGGTGGCCCAGGGGACAGCACGGCACAGCAGGCAGTGGCAGCCCCCGTTTCCAAGGCTGCCCACCCACCACAGGAAGAGCTCCTGCCCTGGGGTGAGACGCCAGATGGGTGCCATGCGTCTGCCACGGGGCCCCATCCCGCAGCTCCAGACAGCCCCGGCTCAGGGCTCAGCCAGCTGACAGTGGCAGCTTGAGTGGCTTGAACTGGCAGGAAGGAAAACTGCCAAAACCCCTCCAAACAAACAAGAACAAGCAAATAACAGACTATCTGGTTAACTCTGCTGACACTTGGCAGCAGGCAGCGAGGAGTCGCTCCTAAAATTTCCTAAGGAAATAATTCCTCACACCTCTCTGAGGCTTAGGAAAATTGAGTACTGGAAGCAAACATTGTGCTGGGTCATTATTTCCATGAATTTGGTGCCCAGGGAGTACATGCCATTCCCAAACTGCTCAGTCACTCCCCCCAGCCCCCTTCACGCCAGCAGTGCCCAGGACTGGGCAGCAGCAACCCCAGCATAAAGGAGGGGCCAGACAGCAAAATTCAATCATTCCAGGGATTTACAGCTTGTTTGCTTCTCAGCAGTGACAGCTATAAAATCCAGTTTGGGAAAGCCATGCCCTAAGCTATCATGGATGCTGCCATCTATATTTAATCTATACAGACACACACATATAAATCTGCAGACACACAGCAAGGCCCATCAGACCTCAGAGGGCACCACTCATACCAGCTGGGGTGACTTCTGCTGAGTCAGGCCAATTTATTAGGTTTTAGGTTTTTCGTTGGATTTTTTTTTTTTTATGGAAAGTTTTCTCCTGACAGGTGGCATTTGAGTGCCAGTAAAAGCAAATAAATGTCAAGAAAACAGTCCAGGTGGTGAGCACTGCCAGTTACCTTGGAGCTCTTTCTGCTAAACAGCAGCTATTTCTGCCACTGCCCAAAATGCTCCACCAGCTCTGCCCACTGCCTGCAGAAAGCAGAATTATGCCTTGAAAGCAGGAACCTTATCTGGCACTTTGATCTGGATGGATGAGGGACTTTGAGCCCAGATCCTCCCAGCACCCCTAAGATGCAGCTGCCTCTCCTCTGGAAGGTTGCACACAGGGTGGGAAGAGAGGGATTAAAAGCCAAACATTGTACAGGAGTTTTGCCTTAAAAATGCTTTTTAGCTAGAATAAAAGATAAGTTCTGGGTCTTTCACAGCAACCCCAAGAAGCTGCCCAGTGCCACTGTGAGGAACAGCATGGAAGAAAACCACACTCCCATAAATCCAGCCCCGAAGCAGCACAGCTCATCTGTGGGACCCAAAAGCTGCCCCTGGTGCCCTGTGCTGGAGGAACTGGCTGGAACAGGAGCTTGCTGCTTCTGAGCAGAACCCAGACTGACCACAGGCACAAAAACACCCAAACCTAAAGGCTGGGAAAAGGGGACGATGCAAAACCATTGAGAAAAACCACAATGACTCTTCCCCTGTCACCCCCACTATGCAGGGGTGTCCCTCCACATCCCAAAGACATGTCCTGGTGCCAGCTGCAAGTGAGCACTGACAGCACCCCAGCCAGGCACAGGGCACCCCACAGCTCCCCTGGGTGCTCCCCTGGTCATCCATGAAGAGCCAGAGCCCAGAGCCCTGTGCCTGCCCTCCCCGTGGGCAGCAGGGCAGCCACCCAGCCTGCAGAGCCCAACTCTTGCACAAATCACTATGGAAAAGAAAAAACTAAGCAAAAGAAACTCTAAATGTGTTTAAGAAGATGAGTCACTTCGGCCTCAGAATGCAACATGTGCTTTGGCCATGGTAAGAAAACACAAGAACAAATATAAATGAAGCTGGTGATGGAAAACTTCCTTTTCTGTTAAAAGGGGTTATATTTCTAAAGAAAAACAAGGCCCAAGTAGTAATAAAGGAAAGTTCCTTTCCTAGGCTAAGATATACCTTAAATGAACCAAACCTTGCTAAATTGGTGCTGGTGCTTCAGTGACACAGGTGAAGTTTTGGCCCAGGAAACTCCTTCCCAGGAAGGAACACACAAGATGTGTCACTCACAAATGACCTAAACCGGGCTCCCTGCACACACAGACACAGAACCAGCAGAGCCTGAAGAAGGAGTGGGAATTCCATCAGCATCTGTGGCAACACAGCAGTGTCTCATCCATCCTCAGCCCCTGGGGCTGCTGTAACTGGGGATTGCACCAAGAGGTGCCACAGGAAGGCACAGGATGATTTCCAGAGCAAAGGGGATGCTGCTGTCCAGCTGGGATGCTCCTCCTGCCCCATCTCTACCCCAAGCCCAGGCTCTGAGGAGCAGCCAGCCTTACCATGCCCAGGAGCAAACCCATCCTGCTTTAATCCCAAGAAAACTCAGGTTGCCCAATCTGGCCTTTGGAAAAAAAAAAAAAAAGTCAAACCAAACAAAAAAAACCACAACCCCCCCCAAAAAAAACCAACAAAACAAAAAACCCCACACACACTCAATTTGTGCTTTTCATGTTTCAAGAGACTCATATCCACTCGAGGCACCAAAGTTTCTGCCAGCTCTCCCTCTGTTTTAACTTGTCTTCATGGGCTTCTTTTCTGCAGAAGGGAAAACAAACCCAACACACTGGAAAGCTGGATATGCTCAGTAAGATTTTTATCCAAGCAGCTCAGTCAAACTAATGAAGAAAGATCATTAAAAACCCAAAGTTTGAGTTAATATGCTATTATACAAGTGCAATTCAGCTGCTATGCTAATAAAAAGCCTTTGGGGAATGAAAAACAAGCCAAACTGCAAAGCACATAATTTATAATTCTACTGGTATTCTTAAAAACACACACACAACAAAACAAGAAAAAAAATACTCAACACATTTTGTATTTGGCTTCCTAATCATTGTCACTTTTCAATTAGAAGAGACCTCATTCCATTTCTCTCTGTAATTTTCCCCAAGGGAAGTGTTATAAATGCACTAGGCTTTACAAGATGGGCATATTCCGCCTCCAAATGCAAAGCAAGGTCACACTAATTTAATTTTGCATAATTTTTATTCCAGAATACGTTTCAGGCTAACAGGTTCAGACATCACATTTCAGTGACACAACCTGCTTTTCCGTGTTTTCTGTCTAGACGCGGCAGCTCCGGAGCCGGGCGCTCTGCGTGCCACCGCTCTGCAACTCAGCATTTCCCCCCGATCCTCAGCACCCCAGCACGGGGGATTCGTGACCAAGGAGAAGCACTTGTCACGTCCCATTCTTCACGTTCACTGCCTGCTTGCCACTCCAAACCACGCCTGGCCTTGAACAAGGGCTTGGCAGGGGGGTATGGAGATGTATGAATGAGTGATGGGGCTCTGCTGCTTCCACAGCCTTGGACACCACTCTCCTGTATTTATAAGGAGCTTGCTGCCCACCCTGCAGCCCAGCCACCACGACTATAAAGCTCTGAAGTGTCTCAAATTTATGGATTTATGTGTGGGTCCCACACTGAGGTGCCGGCCCACTCGCAGCTCCACAGGAGATGCTGCAGGAAGGTGCATCTGGGAGCTTCTCTAGTCCTTATGAACAGAATGCTGGCACCCACAGGTGCAAATTAATTAATATATTTACAAGGAGGGAGAGTGATTTGAGGCAATGGTGATGCTGGGAGCACCCTCACAGCCGTAGGGGAGGTGAGGCTGGGTTACACTTTAAATGCAGTGCCTTGCCTTTTACAGCTACATTTCAGTTCATAAAATGCTTCCTATAAACTTTATTAATGCTCTTGCTTCTACACAGAGTATCTCTGCAGAAGACAAACTCTCCAAACCACCACAAGTATAAAGGAGAAAAAAAAAAAAGGCAAACCAAAACCTGTATTTTGCTGCAATCATTCCAGACACTCCAGCTATCATTTACAGGTGGACAGAACAGCTTAGAGGCAGGGTCTCAACCAAGATGACCTGTGCTTTCAGCCAGGTATAACACACATCTGCAGGTCAAACCAGTCATCCCCCAGCTTCAATTACAACTTCTGCATGTACTGGAATTGTTTATCGTGTGAGAAGTGCCTAGAAGAAGTGAAACTACTCAGGAGATAATGGCTAAGATGAAGAAATGTAGCTGCACTAGCCATAACTCCTAAGGAAAAAAGTTTAAAAAACCCTCACACTTAACACACTCACACACAGTTCCACATTCTTAACACACACACTTTCTTACACACACACATGCTCTCATTAAAGAGTGTTCTCCCTTTCAGAGGCTGTGGACAGCAAAGAGGAGATGAAAGAACAAAGAACTTCAGATGGCAGATTACTCACCCTCGCTCATCTGCTAGGTCATCTCAGAAACAATCAGAGCAGGCAAAGTCATTACTGCACTATTTTTGTATTAGCATCTGCTACATTTGTCTTCTAATACCCCCATAAAACCAGATACGAAGGGCCCATCAGATTGTCAACAATTGTGTTTGTTTACAAGAGAGCAGGGGAAGATGCAGAATACGATCTCAATATTGATAGTGCTGCTGCTGGCAGCACCTTGAAGCTGCAGCAACACCACAGGAACCAGGACCAGGCCTGTGACAAGGCAGGACAGCTGGGAAAAGATCATTTTGGCCCTGTTTGATCAGTACAGTTAACAGCTAAACTTCATATCTGGATTCAGCACAGTCAATTCTGATGCAGCGAGCAGAAATGACACCGTGCAAGCCAGTGATGACAGGCAGAGATGGGGCAGGAGGGCAGGGAGCAAGTGAGACTCAGAAAAGGAGCCAGGAAAACAGGGGATAGGGCCTCAAGAAGTCCTGTTCATAGTGCCAAGCCTTGGGACATAACTGTGTTTAATACAGTTCTTTTTTTCAGATGTCACCACAGGTAATCGAGCATCACATCCTCTGAGTCACTGGCAAATGATGGCCTCATCCCCACACCCCCATTTTTGTTTGTTTTAAAGGAAACAGCCTTATTTCATGCTTAATAGTCACAGAAATATCAGACTGCTTGGGCCTCAGAACATTTTTTTTTTAGTGCTTAAAAACCACAGCAACTGTCCTGGCAGCACCAGGGGCCTGTTTTCAGAGGCTGACCTTCCCCAGGCCACCAGCTCGGTGGCAGCTGCAGGGATGGGACACACATCCAAGGGCCACAGAGGCAGGACCAGCATGGCAGAACTCAGCTTTTACAGGGAAATGGCAAATCTGAGAGCTGGGGTCAGCAGCTCTGTCAGCCAGGACACTTTGGGCTCTGAGCAGAGACCTGAGCAGGCTCTGAGCAAGTGTCAGCTGGACATTGTTTAGAAACTCCTGGAGACATGAAACAGCTCCCTCAAAGCAATGAGAACTAACAAGGTTCTTTGGGACACACTGACTCTGAAATCTTGCAAATGCCAACCCCTTCTCTCTTTTCTGTGCCTACTTCTCTCACCCTCCCCTTTTCCAGGATTTTCAGATGAGGTATTTCACACACAGTCAGGCTGATCCCAGTCTGCTGAGATGACTGGAAGGAGTACACGGCTTTTGAAGTTATTCCCAAGGGTGAGAACAGCTGAACTGGATTAAAAGAATAAAGTAATTTTGATTTTGCACTTAAAAGACAGGTAAATTTGCTTGCTCGCTAAAAAATGTTGAGCAGGGCTCATGGCCCCCACCAAGCTGAGAACATCCAAAACACCTCCTGCTTCCCAAGAGGAAGCACAACAGCATCAGGCCTGGATGATGTTTGGGCAGGGGTGAGGGCAGAACATCACCCACCCCTTTGAAAAAGAGAACCATGAGAGAGGAACACAAGAACTAGAGTTTTACCATCTGCAATCATAAATAGCCTGAACCAGAAAAAAAAATAAAAATCTACCAAATAATGAGTGAAAAAACACAGCACACAATATCCGGATCAAACCCCACCAGCTGACCCTGAAAGACCAAACAGGTTTTGTTTGTCAGGGGTATTTCTAACAGCCAGTAAAAATAAACACATTAATAAATAAGTATTTTCGTATACCCTGGAAACACTCCTGATCAATATGTGGCTTGCTACTGTAGAGGTTTTTTTTTCCTTCCACCCAGCAGAAACTCATGACAAAGGAAAGCACATCTCATTTATGAACTTAGCTATAAATACTTTTGCTAACTGCCATTTAGGAATTTCATTTCCTGCTTGAGCAAGTCCTGTTGAAAGAGGCAATTACCAAATTTGTTTCTAGTTATAGAAATAGATGTTTGTCGCTGCCCACATCTGTTTCGACAGACAAATTGCCAGACGCGGACGCTCCAAGGAGAGCAAGTGCTCCATGCAGGGAGGGCTTTGCCCCCTCTCCAGAAAGCAAATGGCAATTACAGGGATTGGGTTTCTGATTCCAGCCTCCTCCCAGCCCTGTCTCCCACTGCAATGGAGCTGCCTGGTGCTGACAGGGCACCTGCAGCCTCCCCCAGCTGCATCCACCTGCGCCGCATTGCCCAGCGGTGCCGGAGCCTGCTGCCGCGGGGACACCAGGGAACATGGCACGCGTTTGTCACCCAGCCCAGCACAACAAGGCGCCTTGAACGCTGCAGGTCACGAGGACCCAGCAGGCTGCACTCGCTGTGCACACAGAAAGGCAGCAGCAGGGCAGGGAGATGGCACAGGCTGTCCCGCTCCCTGTGGAGTGCGCAGCGGGGACGGCACGGGGGTGTGCAGATGGGGGTTTGGGGATGCCAGCAGCATCAACCACAGCCTCTCCCAGCTGAACAAATGCTGCATACACTGGGTTTCACCAGGTGTCTCTCCACCCTGGCTGTCCCCTAGAAAGTTTCCATTTCCACTTATTCTAGGGGAAATCATCCACTGGCCAATTCCCAGTGCACTCAGCCACATTCGTGTCAGAGCCCAAAGCAGCTCCAGGTGCCCCGGTGCCAGCACCTCAACCCCTGTCACAGTGCCCAGCAAGTCCTGTGGGACCAGTGCTCATGCAGGGGCACCTTGAGGGACACATAAGACAGCAGCTGTGCCTCGCTGCCACAAGCATGACACCCATCAACTCACACCCAGCACCGGGACACAACTGAAGGGCAGAAAAGTCACAAAACACCCCAAATTGTGGCTGGGTAACCTGTGCTCCTCCAGCATTTCAACTCTGTACCAGCATGGCTCCCTCACACCACCTCACTTATCAACCAGCACATCCCCAGGGAGCCCCTTGACATTTGGGAACGGTGCTGGGCCCCTGCCATGCCCCTGTCCTGAGGCTGCAGCTCCCGCAGGGGCTCCAGGACATGCAGCCCGGGGCAGCAGTGCCACAGGGGCTGCCCTGGCTCGCAGACGGGTGTTGAAACCCAGATTGAGCAAGCTGGCCAAAGCCACACAGGTCATGACAGGGCTGGAACTGCGACCGGATTTCCTCAGCACGGTCCAGGGCCAAAAAACGGGAAACACTCCCTGCCCTGCCTCTTCCCGAGCGCCGCTATCGTCTGTGCCACTCTGCAGCTCCCGCTCGCCAGAGCAGTGACCTTTCACAAGGCAACTCACTCCCAGGGAACAAGGACAATCTTAAGTTACAGGCAAAATTATGCATTGCAGGGAAAAAAGATATGCAAAATGCATGCAAATGCCCAGACACGGCACACTGTGTCTGGTCACTGCAGGATTCAAGTTCAGTTCTTGAACTGGTCTGAACTGGTCGCTGCCACCAGATGGAAGCGAATGCATGTGCACACTCTCACAGAGAAGTGAAAAAAATACTGTACATATATATATATATATATATATATATATATATATATATACACACACACACCAGAGTGAATGGGGGAGGTGAGTACAACCGCCCCAAATCTGACAAAATTAAAGGTAATAAATTTACTTCCACCTCAGCTGCAGCAACAGCCTGAGAAAGGTTTTAACTCCCACAGCAGATCTGCTGGCAAGTCTGTTTCACCAGGGGGTTCTGCATGTGCAGGTTTTAGGGTGCACACAAAGAGAAGGCCAGGCACAGATGGGGTTTGGGGCCAAGAACAGGGCTGGGGGCACCTGCCCTTCCTGAACATCCTCATCCTGGAGTTCCCTGCAATCCCCAAGAAACCAAATCCCCATCCTGGGGTGCTCTACCCCTTCCCTGAGCATCCCCCATCCCCATCCTGGGGTGCTCTGTATCCCTGAGCTTCCCCATCCCCAGGATCCCTGCCCTGCCCGAGCATTCCCATCCTGGGGTACTCTACCCCTTCCCCCGAGCATCCCCATCCCCACACCGGGGATCCCTGCCCCTTTCCCTGAGTATCCCCATCCGGGGGATCCCTGCCCCCTTCCCCAACCATCCCCATCCCCATCCCGGGGATCCCTGCCCCTTCCCGAACATCCCCATCCCGGGGTGCTCTACTCCTTCCCCCGAGCATCCCCATCCCCATCCCGGGGATCCCTGCCCCTTTCCCCGACCATCCCCATCCCCACACCGGGGATCCCTGCCCCTTTCCCCGAGCATCCCCATCCCCATCCCGGGGATCCCTGCCCCTTCCCCCGACCATCCCCATCCCCATCCCGGGGATCCCTGCCCCTTCCCCCGAGCATCCCCATCCCCATCCCGGCCCATCTGCATCCCTCCTGCCGCCCCATTGTGCCGCTCCCCCGTCCCATCCCCAGATCCGCGGGGCAGGGGGGGCTGCGGGGAGCCGACCCGCGGGTCAGCGCCCACAATGGGCCCGGGGGGAGGCGGTGGAGCCCCGGCTGGCCCGGGCCGGGCCTGCCCCGCCACCTGCCCCGCGGGCTGCGGGCTGCGGGCGGCAGCTGCCCCGCACCGGGCGCGGGGCGGGAGAGGGCACAGCACCGACGGGAGGATTATCCACGGACACAGCCTGCCCCCCTTTCACCGCGCTTAACAATAAAGCAGTAGCTATAGCGACGGGGTTAATTAATGCGCCGATTTGCATCACTAAAACTGCGCGCCCGTTGAGAGGCCGGCGATGCGCGGGGACCCGCGCCCGGCCGGGGCTGCGGGGACAGCCCGGGGCAGCGACACCCGAGAGCCATCCCCTCCCACTCCCCATCCCCGCCAAACCGCTGCACGCCGGCATGTGGAAAAGAGCAGCAAAACGGGGGCCGAAGTGTCCTTCGAAAAATCAAAGTGAGGGGAAAAGTGATTTTTAGGGATGGAGGGAGCAAAGCGCATTCGGAGGCAGAGGGGGTAAGGAGATAGGGAATGTAAAGGTTTCAGACTATCGTATAACCAGAGGGGGAAATGTCTTCTCACCACAAACATGCATCTGCATGATGTCTAGACAGTCATAAAAAGGGCAATTAAAGTACTGCAGGCTGCAGTAAGCCAATGTCTCCTCTCCCAGTCTAAACAGTTGAAACATACTGCACGAACTTGGAAAAAAAAATATAGGATAGAGGAAAAAAAAAAAAAAAACAAGTTTGTAAGGAAAAATGTTTTGAAATTCAGCTTTAAATAAGCCAGTAAATTAATTCAACCTTGTCACATCTCTGCCTTATAACATATCAAATATTCCGCCTGCGTCCTGTCTAGACTGCGATAACAAAGGGCATTTAAAGCCCTGCAAGATGCGCTGACAGAGTAGCCATTTAAAGACGCAGTATTGCTTTCTCCATCTAAAACGATTTGTCAGATGGAGTTAAAATGAAAATGATAAGTAATCACTGGTTCACAACCATTTCAAAAGGAAAAAAAAAAAAAACCCACAAAACCCCCACAGCTCATAGATATAAATCCCACTAAAATCATTCCAATGTATCATTCCAGTGGGATTTGTCTGGCCTCTTTTTTATGGCATTTGCTGCTTTTTTTTAAAATTTATTTTATTAATCTGAGATGTCAGTAGCTTTCTGCAGCACATGCATTTCTAAACAGGAGTGTATTCAGTTCAAAAAAGCCAGCTCAAAGTTTTAACTGATTTATTGGCATAAAATGATGACTCCTGGAGAAACAGTGTTATAACCCCAAGGGCTAACAACACTGAAAAGGAATTTTTTGTTTTTATTTACTTAGAAACAAAAGAATAAACTGTATCACATGAGGAAAACTGGCCAGACCCCATCGCTGACACAGTTGAGCCTGCTCAGTCCCAGTCCTCAGGAATGCAAAGAAGAAAAGAAAGTTAAAGCAAACTATGTGGGTGTTCAGAGTGTTGGGGTTTTTTTACAGAGAAAGGATGGTTTTCTGGAAAAAAAACCCCAAAAAAAACAACAAAATATAATCCTGTCTAAGACAAGGAACACTCTCCTTCCTCTCTGAGCTTTATCAATTGTTGAAGAACAAAAAAAACCTCTCAAAATAAAATACACAGGAAAATCACTGATCTGCTGAACAGGAGACCACAGCCACCCCAAGCCAACACTCCCACCCCAGTGCAAGACTGGCCTGAGACTGCTTTTTTGGGACATGGCACGACCCTGTGCCCAGCCCTGGCTCCAGCCTCTGCCCAGTCCCTTCTGCAGGGGAGGGTCACGGTGGGAGTCACCCCTGGAAGCCCAGAACCAGCCTGAATTCAGTTCTTCTCTGCTCCTCACCCTGTAACATCCCACCACCACCTCATCTGCACCTCCCTCTGTCTCCCAACCCTTGTTTCTTAATTATTATTTTAATAAGACTGTTTCCAACTTCATTGTTCATTCCGCAATAGCCCAAGGGCTACAACTGTTCATTAGACAGAATTTCTGCTTTAATTGCACTGACACAGATGTGTAGGTTATCTGGAAGAAATTACTAAAATGAGCAGTAAAGAATGGGGCTGGATGCCTTTCTTCCCTTACGGAGAGTTTAATTTAACATTATTTCCCCCCACGCCCCGTAGAAGCAGCATCATTCTCTGCACTGCGGGTTTGCAGAGGAATTAACCCCAAACTGCTCCCACTGCACACAGGTGCATGAGGATTCCCACAGGGGCAGGTCTGGGGGCTCTGTGGTCTCCACCACTGCCACTGGGACGGTCTGTGTCCCACTCATGTTCCCCAGGCAGCACAAATCTGTCCCCTGAGAGTGGAAGCATCTGGACCACGGATAAAGCTTTGGGGAAGCTGGGCCACCACTGCTCAACATGCCCATCCCTGCCTGTGCCAGGACTGGGGTGGGAAACAGGCTGCCTTGGTCCACCCTCACCCTCTGAAAAGAAGAAACACCAAAAAATGTCATCATTTCTGCTCAGCAGTGCCTGGGCTTTGAACCCACCATGGCTGTGCAGCTGTCAAATCAGCCAGGGAGTTCACATGAACTTCCTCTGCAATTCATGTTGGCAAGAGCCAGACACATAATAGCCCTGGATTCAGGGAGAAAGAGCTGCCAGCATTATTTCTATTTAAAACCTCTATCTGAGCTTCATAGACTCATTCTTCACACATGATACAAACACACACACACACACAAAATGCAGAAGTGAGCCAGATCCAGAAGCATTTCACTTCACCAAGAGCAGTGCCTAACAGCAATTTCAGGTTTTGGCTCCCTGCGACTATTTAATAGATTTTAATTCAATATTAAAAAGCATGAACCTGCCAATTTTTTGTTATGTCTTCTTGCCAGGAAGAAGAAAAAAGTTGTTCCAAACTTCTTTATCAAAGCATTTCCTCCTCTGCACCTCTCTCCTCCAGACAAGGGGCTGCAGCCCAGAGGCACCTCCTGGCCAGGGCAAGGCTGACAAGGGTGGGCTGGGGCAGGGGCAACATCACAGGTTCAAGTGCCATCTCTAAATATGTCTAAAAGCCACTAAAAATGTCTCCTTCAGCCAAACTTGTCTTTAAGGGGGAAGGAAAATGTCACAAATGCTCCATGTTAAAACAGCCCGCACTAAGGGAAAAACCTTCCCTTTGTTGCTAGGGGACTTGCTTTGTATCTGCTGAAATCCTTTAAAATGCCACCATTGTATTTAGGAAAAAAAAACAACCCCGAGACTGAAGCACCTCATGTGCTAAAGATCAAGAGACAGAACACATCAGTTCCATCCTTCCTTTGCAAGTACTTTGCTCAGGCCTGACTTCGTTTTGTGTCTTGGTCCTCGATGCTTTTTGGCAGTTTGCTCCAGACTTACTGGCAAGAGCTAAAAGGTTTCTATTTAGCTGGTGTCAGCTGAGCATCTGTGCCGGCAAGAACTGGAGTGGGGGTGATCCCGACTGCCTTTCAAAGGCACATTTCTCTCTGGGAGCTGCCACAATAATTTGAAGTCTGAGCGTGTTTGGGTAGCGGGGTGACTCCCTCCGGGGGCGCAGCGCTCCGTGCGGGCAGCGCTCCCCGATCGGCGCGGGGAAAAGGAGCTGGGAACGCTCCCTAACCTGTGACCCCGACAACAAAAGGCAGGGAGAGCGTCTAGACCTCCAGTCTGCCGGGGAGTGAAGGGAGCATTGTGCTCCGGCTCGCTGGGGCTGCTCTCACAAGGCGGGCACGGAGGCGCGGCCAGGCAGCCCCAGCTGCAGCACCGCTGCGGGCAGGGGCACAGCCCGGCCTTCCTCCCCAGCACACGCTCTGCAGGGCAGCCTCCACCTCCCACAGCTGCTGGGAGGAGGTGAAGGAGCCCATGGGATTTCCAGCCCCGGGTTTCCCTTTGCCGCTGTTTATTTCGCGCACAGCATCCTCGCACTCCTGAACACACGGATCCTGCGATTCCAGCCCTGCGCGGACTGCAAAAATGGAATATATGCTTCCTTCCACAGAGCCTGGATTTTCTGCTTTCCCTGTCTGGCTCAGTTAAAAGGGGACAAACCAAGATGTTCCCTTTCTGCCAAGCCTAGAGGTCAGCCCAACATTTAGAGAAAGCTGAAGTCCCAGCTTTGACACGTATTTCTTGTGTAACCTTGATCAAAACCCTTGGCTTCCCCGTGTTGAGGTCCCCACATATAAAAATATAAATACCCTAAATAAATGCTGAAGCTAATGGCAGGTTACTGCCAGGGAACTGCACGAAGAGAAAATAAAAGACCTATTAAAAGCCCTTGTTCATCTCTGCCAGAAAGAAAACACTATTACCCAGTACTTAAAAAGATGCATTAAAGGAGAGAGAGCATCCAGGGGGGTTAAGAACACCCCTGGCACAGCACTGAGGGAAGCACTCCCGGCCAACCACCCCCATGTGCCCTCAGGATAAGGTTTTGGGGTGATCCCATGCCCTGGCCATGCCCTGGCCATGCCCTGGCCATGGCAGCACAGGCAGCAGGAGCAGCAGCTGCCCCGAGCACACCCAGCACAGAGCGGGGCCACAGGCAAACCTGGGAGCCACAGATCAGAACTCTGGGCAAAACAAACCCCTTTCATTTCACTATTCCTGGAGAAAACCTGGAAGATGTGCTCCAGCCCAGCTGTACAGATGTAAAACCAGTGTGACCCATGGTGCCACCCTGGGCACCAGTGCCACCAGATGACAGTGACATCACTGGCCCAGTGGCACCTCTCCACATGGAACCTGCAACCCTAGGCACAGCCAGCAGCCACCTCAGGCAGCTGCAGGGATCCCCCCTCCTCCTGCCAGCTCCAGGCTGGAGTTACAGCCTGAGACCAAGCAAAACCAGACCCAGCAACTGAGATCGTTTAAACAGCTATTAAATCCCCACCTCCTTCTGGTGAGAGGTGATTTACAAACAGCTGATGGTGAATACAGTGAATTCAGAGCACGAGAGGAGTTCCAGTATCCTGGTAGCCATCAGATGCCAATCCTTCACCAGCACACCTCACCACTTCCATACCTTACACAACAAAAAGGTGAGGGATGAGGATTTTCTTCTCCCCCTGCCTCTGTTGCCTCTCCCCATCTCCAAAACATCACCAGTCCTGTGGCAACTCCTTCCCCAGGTGCTCCAGGTCCCTGGGACTACTGAGGCACCAACACAGCCAGGAGCTGTGGCAGGACACTGATGGTGACACCGTGGCAAGATGCCACACACCTGCAGCCTCAGCACGGTCCAGCCAGACCTTCCTCACAGCCTGGCACCTGCCATGGCAGCAGCTCATCTCCTGACAACTGCCTGGCATTTATTTTTGGTGCACAGGCACAGGGAGACTGAGAGATCCCACACTGGGATTTTTATCAGCAGTGCGCAGCTATGGAAACAAATGCATTTAAGACTAATATAACAAAATGCCCAAACCCACAACAATAAAATAAAGAATGGTGCACATTGTCATTTACACACTGCAGTGAATGCAGAGCATGGCCCAGCTTCTCCCAGAATTCAGCCAAACTTTTAAGGAATCACACATTCTCATGTAGTTACATGTTTAGCTACGTGAATTTTGCTTGGTGTAAACCCCCCACCCTGCCCTTTGATTTTACAGACTTCAAGGAATGCATCTCCTCCTAAATAAGATGAATAGCCATTTGTTGAGGGCATTCTCTCCTTCCCCCTCTGTACTCATTTCCCAGCCATCCTCTGTGAGAAGCAGGAGAGCTAACACAAAATCCACCAGAAGCTGCAGCACCTTTTCTTTTAGTCCCCATGGAGGGGACACAGTGGTGCCTGACCATGCCCCAGCACACAGATCTGGGCAGAGCCTGCAGCTCAGCCAAACTGCTCCCTCTCAGCAGGCACAAGAGGCACCCACAAGTCATTCAGAGAAATCCAAGAGCCTGACATCCACACCGCAGACACCCAGGAGTTACCAAGGAGATGGTGGAATACCTTAAAAACCCAGGGAAAAAAGCCCAGTGAAAACCAAACCTCCCTTGCAGGAGGTAGTGCTGCTCCCTGCCCAGGTTTGGTGTTCTGACCCACCACGTGCAGGGCTTTATCCCAGGTGGCACAGGGATGGGCACGGGCATCTCCCTGGGATGGGCAGGGGCATCTCCCCCTGGGGCTCTGGCTCTGCAGGCAGCACCAGGACGCTCCGGGAGGACGCGGGTGGTGGAGGTGGCGATGTCTGGGAATGCCGGCCCAGGCTGGAGCTGCAGACAAGGACCCAGACAACAAAGGCGAGGCAAAAAGCCGTCTGATAGAGGCAGCCCCGTCTGGCAGGCCGGGCTTTCAGAAGCCTGGGCATGCACTGATGTCTGCAAGCACAGCTCTTCGCTGGGCGCACAATTAACCCCGCAGCAAGATCACTGAAGTGTCCTGCAGCACACTCCTAACAGTACCCATCTGGTAAGATGAAAAAAACCCAAAGAGTACAGGAGTGCAGCAAAGGAGCAAACAACTGGAGACTGCAGGGAATGACTCTACAACAAACAAAAATTATACTTAATTTTCTGTTATTTATATTCTAAGAAAACCGCATGTTTTCACTTGCATCTCTGCCTCCCTCCCCGAGGCACAAACACACACACACACAAAATGGGAAGGCCAGGGAAAGCAGGAAGAGCAGCACAGCTCGAACACATCCCCGCTCACACACTTTCCCAAATCACAGCACAAGAAAACGAGTGTGAGTTTTACAACCACGGAGCAAAGGCCAAACACCTTTTGCTGGAGCAAAAACACCCCAGCAGCCGCTCCGAGCGCTGGGACACCACGGCTACCCCTGCCCGCCTGACCCGCTGAGATCTTAAGGCATTAATGTAAAATAAATGTAAATCAACCACTGCCTGCTGCAGGACAGTTTCCCTGCGGGCTGCTGTGAGTGTCCCAGCTCCGGGGCTGATCCCAGCCTCAGGCTCCCCTGGTTCCCCTGCCTGCTGTCTGCACCTCGATAACACTGCCTGCCAGGGGGGACCGGTGGTGTCTCACAGCTTTTTTGCATAAGCAAGGGCTGTCCTGCTGTGCAACCAAATTGTGTCACCAGGCTCGAAATAAAGGAAATGAAATTATTATTTTTTTCCTCTCATTTCAGATTAAGACTTTTACTAATTGATGCTTGATAAAAGCCTAATGAATGATTTGTAGGCATTACAGACATGTTAAGGATCCGAGTGTGGTTATAAGCCAAGGTCATAACCTCTATCGACTTTCCAAGCTCTATAGCAATTGATTTGCTATTTATTAAAATCATTCATTCATCACTTGTTAACAATTTATTTAGCTGGTTCTTCCCCAGCAGGCATGGGACACCACAAAGACACGTTAGTTTTAAGGTACTGTCATAAACTCAATTCTAAACTGAGAGACAGACCCATAAACACTATAGCAGTGTCTTTTTGAAGGCTTTTGCAAACAGACTCCGCTCAAATCCAGGAGCCTGGTTTAACAGGGCTTCCAACATCTGGTTTTGTCTGTGCTGAACATGAGCATCTCTGGCCACACTCAGCAGAAGTCCCACATGCCATGACTTAAAAAGGTGCAGGATGTCAACTACTTTCATAAAATAGAGTGACAGTCTCTTTCCTCAATGTAACAATGCTCATCAGTTTGCTACTGTGGCAGTAATGAAAGAGTACCAATACTTAAAATGACACTCAGCTTTTGAACTTGTTCCTACATTGAACAGCAGGGAAAAAAATCCCATCCAGGATTACCATAAGTGCAGCCAGATATGGATAGCCAAAGAACAGCAGGTTTGCACAGTCAGCCTCTGAAGACACCACTGCATCCCCCTCTGCACCAGAGGAGCAGGTACCTGCTGCTCTCGGGCCAGGCAGGGTCCCACCCGTGGCGTGGAGCAGTAACCGGGGAGTTTACGGTACAGCAGCTGCAATCATGCAATCAGCCTTCGTAATTAGATCTTGGCAACTCTTGAAATACTTCACTTACCCAGTTTACCTGGAAAGGTGCGACCTAAACATTCAGTGCCTGGAGACATTTGAAAGAAAAACAGAAAGGATCCGTCAGTGATGGGAGCCACCTCCGAGCGGCTGCACACACACCCCAGCTCCCCTCCTGGGGACTCGTCCTGGCAGAGCTCCCCTGGCCAGCACACACCTGCTCCCACCATCTCCACGGGGCAGCAGTACCAGAGGTGCCACCACTCCTGGATATTGACCCCACGTGCTTTTCCCACACCAGACACTGCCACACAAGGTCCCGTTCCTCTCTCCCCTGCTTCCCCCAGGACATTCTCCTGATCTCACCTTTGGCATTGCCAAAGCTTCACAGAGGTTTGTGAAGTTTCTGGGATCACTCAGCCCACCCCAGAGACCTCCCTGCCACATTCAACAGTGCCAGACTGCCTGTCCATGGCCCAGGGCAGCACTCTGCACTTCAAGGCACTGGTGGATGGTTTATCACATTCCATCTCCTCTGCAAACACACAGAGCTCAGCCCCACATGCTGCTGAGCCTGGTGAGAGCTCAGGGTCTCCTGACACCCCATGGCCACAGCGGGGGCAGTGCCTGTGGAGTGCTAAGAGGAAGAGCCACAGCAAAATCTTGCACAACACCCCAGGAGCAATGCCCAGCAGATGTATTTTCAAATGAGGAGAACAAAGCAGCAGAAAGTTCGCAACAAAAGACAACTCATGACTTCTCTCTCACCCATCAGTGTGTGACTGCCTGCAACACTGAAGGGATTACAGGACATGGATCCTCCCCAGTGCCTGGCAAGCTGAGACATTCTGGGCTGGCTGGGAGCTCTGCATCCCGCAGGAGGCTCGCCAGAGAAACACATACAGGATTCTTTTATGAAGCCTGTAAGGACTGTCTGTCACCGATAATGGTTAATTGGTACTAATTAGTACAGTCTGACCGTAAGGAGCTCTACTGGCCTATAAAAGTGGCCTTTAACCTGAGAGCAAGGGAGGCAGTCACTGCCAGACAGGGCACGGACACACGGCCTGCTCCTCACACTGCGCCTGCCTCCGCAGCAGGCTGGCAGGGATACATCAGCACATCGCTGCTCTCAAACAAAGCTTTAAAAAGTTACTTTCCATGCACCTGGGAGGACAGAGAAAACCAGCTTTTTAATCCCAGGAAAAGATCAAGGCTCAGAGAGTTGCTGTAAATTACTGCAGCGGCTAAATAACGACGGGTCGCAGGCTGGGCTCACTGATGGGAAGTCGGGCTGATTCAGGTGCTTCACATGCAGGAGTTCCAAAGTGGGCCTGCAAACATGAGGTGTCAGCTGAATGCACACGGGCAGCCTTGTGCCTCCAGGCCCATGGGCAGCACCACCACCACCCCTCTGGAACGGGCACCGACACCGAGCGTGACAGCAAAGGAAAGAAAGGAATTCTGCCCAGCCAAACACCAACGTGTGGCAACAAGCTCGGACCTCCTCCTCCTCCTGCTCAGCCAGCTCGCTACACAAAGCCTGGAAAGGGGTGGGAGGCTGGAAAGGAGTGAAAGGCCAAAAGAAGTCTGGAGGCCAAAAAGGGTGGGAGTCCCAAAAGTAAAACGTAGAGTATGAGAAAAAGTGGATGCCAAAATGGCTTGGGAGACCCAAAAAGGAGTCCAAAGGAAATTGAGAAAAAGAGACCCTGAGCATGCAGCTGGCTGGATCAGGATCAGCTTTTCTCTGGCTACATTTCCAAAAGGGTAGAAAGCAATGTCTCTCCCCTCCCTGTTCCACAGCCCAGGTGATGCAGCGTGACACCCTGTGCACGTGTGGGCATGTGTTCCCCATCACGTCTCATCCAAGATGTTTGGACGTGGTCTGGGATGTGTGGGAGAAGCCTCTGAAGTCAGGCAAGGTTTTGGGATGTTGCTTCTCCCCTGTCTCTAAGCACTGCCTCTCCCATCCTCACATCTGCCCTTTAGGTTCAGCCATGCATTCGCCAACTTTTTAAATGCAAATGAGAATTGGCACATAAAGTCGGTGCTTTAAACCTGACCAGAGCCACCCTCAGCTCTCCTCCCTCCCTCCTTATATGCATAAACTT
Organism: Passer domesticus; assembly: GCF_036417665.1. Taxonomy (NCBI): domain Eukaryota; kingdom Metazoa; phylum Chordata; class Aves; order Passeriformes; family Passeridae; genus Passer; species Passer domesticus. The sequence goes on along the minus strand of NC_087489.1, from coordinate 12,549,251 downwards.
TTTTTTTATGCAATCGGCAGCAGGGAAGAGATGCAGGGAGTGGCTGAGCCGTGCCTGGAGCCCTTCTGCAGCCGCAGCGCTGCCAGACAGCTCCATGGGAAGGGTGGCTCGGGCTCCCTGCCTACCAGCAGCAGCATGGAACCAGTAATTACCCTGGCTGGACCAACACCTGCTCGTGGTTTTGTCTTACACTGTTTGTGCAACCCAACAGGCTGCCAACAAAGCAGGGATGTGCTTTGCCTAAACAGGTGAAAACACGAAACGGGGAACGGAGCTGCCGTGTTGGTCCCACAACGCCTCTGTGCAACACAGGCTGGAAAATCACTGCTGCTTCAGCCTGCGAGGCTGCAGAGCAGGGCTGAGCATGGCATGCACTGGAAAGGCAGGAAAGGAGGGAAAAGGGCTGCCCATCTGCAGAGCCCAGCTTCTGGACCCAGCCCCACACTAGTGCAGGGCACAGGGTTAGGGATGTTCTTTGCTGAAACATCAGCACCAAAAAGCCTGGCTTGCCAGGAGAGTCCTGCTAAACCCAGCATCCCACGTGGGACAGCACGGAGGATGTGACAGCCCTCACCCAGCCAGGGCTGCCTGCAGAGCAGAGCTGCTCCCAAAAATGCCCTGTGCCAGTTCAAGCAGAAGTGCCCATTCCCATGCCAGGGATGCCCCGTGCTCAGGAGCAGGAGCTGGGCAGTGGTGTGGGAAGGGCAGCGTGAAGACCACGAGTGACCAAGGGCAAAGAGCCCAAAGGAGCACCTGGGCCAGCCTCAGCCTCTGGCAGAATCAGCTCTAACCCCACCAGGTCACACCCAAGAGACGCTCTCCCCCATCAGCAGATGGGATTTGTTGTAGATGATTTGTCTTGGAATAAAAACACCAGCCCCACCTCTTGCAGCATATTTACTGAAAGCCAGTAGACATTAAACAGAGGCAAAAAGTGTATCCCAGCAACATCTGGAATTTATCCCTTCTGCAAAAAAAAAATAAAAAAATCATGCTCTATTCTTTTAGAGAAAGAAAAGTGATTATATAGAATTATAATGCTGGAAGAACAGAGAAGAGCAGAGATTTTCTTTGAAATGCTGTTTAGACAATTAAAAAGGGATAGTTTCAAAGAAGCAGCAAATTCTATCTCAGCTTTTTTCCGCCCTGTCTCACAGTAACAGGCTTTCCTCCATGCCTTGGGTAAGAGACTCCAAGGAAAGCAACAGATTTTTTTCATCCTTGCAAGACCTTAGTAAGCCAGAAAGGAAACCAGCTCTCAGGCCTAACTGGTTGAAGACAGAGCAAATTAAAAAAATATTCTTCCAATTCCTGCCAACAGGATTTGAAGGCACCTTGATTTCTATGAAAATAACCTGGTTTGGAAGGAGCTTTCCAAAAGAGGATGTGTCAGTCTTTACCCAGGAGAGCCAACACTGTCTCCCCAGACAGGAGAACGGAAAGGCTTTAAATATTAAAACAGGAAAAACCATCGGGATTAATACGAGGATGCAAGGTCAAAGTGTGATATCCTCCACTTCCTCAGGCTCCTGATCCCAGAACGGCTGGACCACGACCCCACAGCATCACCTGTGCCCGGATGCAGCTGGGGAAGCCTGGGTTCAGAGGGAAACCCTTCCCAGCCTTCCCGAGGGGGGAAGCCAAGCAGTCGCTCCCACGCCAAGCCCACAGAAGTGCCTCCAGCTACTAAATTACCCAACGACTTCAACGAACTGCATTGATCTGGCTGGAAAACAAAGCTGCAGCTCTTGGCACGCGCCCAGTGAGGAGGGTACAGCTGCATTTTTCACCTGCAGGCAGTTACAACCACGGCTGGAGATGCCCCTTGCCCTGACACGGGGCAGCTGAGGGGAGAGAGCCAAGGGCACACACAGGTGAGAGGAACCACCTCACTCCAGACACCTCCCAGACACGGCAGAGCCCCAGCTAACGACAGGTATGTCCAGTTTTGCAATCGAGGGCAAGGCTGTTCCTAGAACAAGCCCCATTACTCAGGCTGCTCAACCCCCATCTCCTCGGCTGCACGTGGACTGGATGCAGGATTTCATCAGGACATTAAACTCAGAAGCTGTAAAATCACTGTGCAAAAACCCAATTATACCTATTTTCGTAACAGCCAATTTAAGCTTGTATTTAGGTCCCCTCACATACCCCTACGTTACATAAAGCATTTCTTCCACTTGAAACGTAGCTTTCTAAAGGCCATTTTGCTTAATTTAATGGATGCTTTATGTGGGTCTGCAAATCTCTAGAAACACAACCAAGGAAGACACATGGCAGCAAGATACGGCGTGATCCCTTCCCGGGCATGCAGCAAGAGCAGGAGAGATGAAAGGCATCTCCAAACCCACGAACCTGCTGTGACTGGAGTGCACTTGTGCTCTGAAGAGCAGCAAAACCCCACGGTCAAGTCAGAAGAGGAATTCCTGAACATCTGCACACGCTGTTAACCCGTTCCAGACCGGCCAGCTCTGCGCAGGCTGCGCAGCAGGATGGAATCCTTCTGGACCCCCCCCTCATTCCACAGCCACCAGCTGAACTGAGCCCACTCGGGCACGCTTCTCTTGGATTTCAAAGAGCTGCTTTCTGCACTTCAAGTAAATAAATGCAGTCATCTCTTTTTCCTTCTTTTTTAAAAAAAGCTGCACTAATAAAAAGCTCGTAGCGAAATCTATTAAATTGAGTCTGTCCATTATGTTTATTGTTCCTTACAATTCAGGCCTGGATGGCAACTCAGTGGAGGTTGAAAAGTGTATTTATCAAGAAAACCCATGAGAACTATGAGGATTAAAAGCTATCAGCAGGACAGAATGTGTGCGTAACCCTGCAGTTTGTTCTGCACCTCACACAGGACCCCCATCAGAGACCTCTGCCCCCTCTCCTTGTTTTTGAGCCCACCTCTGGCTCATCAGCTGACATCCAGCACCTGCATTCCCAGAAAAAGCTGAGGAAGATGCAGCGTGTATATACTGCTATGAATAAGTCACACTAGAGAAACATAAACCCTGATTGCATTACACACCAGTGATCAGTATCATTAAGTGTTACACACCTTGAGTGTGTCTCAGCAGTTGGAAACACTGAATTCAAAAACACATCTTCCCATTCAAGCAAAGTCCCATTACAGTAATCTAAGTGTAACAACAAAAATGAGATTCCTGCTTATTATGCAGGAAATAATTGCAATTTAAGATAAATTTTCCCTGAATTGTGTGAAGCAAGTGCCCATCAATCATGTGGTTTCTTCAGTGTCCTAAAGAGAGCACGTACCAGGACAAGGTACTTCCAGAGCTCAGTGATGAGCAGCCTAACCTGTATATGCTACTCTGAGGTACTGAAGCCAAGAGACCACCCTTGGTAAAATGGAATAATGGTGGAAATAATGAAAACAGCACAGAAGGAGCAGGACTTGGCCCTCCAGGAAAGACATCTGCCCTCAGTGAGCCCTTCAGCCAAGGCAGAGCAGGGGACACCGACAACCACTGACCCTCATTGCACCAATACCTGTGAAGAGCACAAGGCAATCCAGCCTGGTTGCAGGCCTGGAACAGGCACCGAGGACAAGCCCAGCCATGGGTGATTTCAGCTGCTGAGCTGTGGGTTTCACCCCATGAAGAGCATGCAGAGCTCCAAGGGTGAGCCCCGTGTACCCTCAGCACCGTGGGAAACGCGGGAGGCGCTCTGCTTTGGGGGGATCTTTTGTTTTTGTAAGAAATAACGACATTAATCATAACATTACACAGAAACCACCAAGGGGGAGAATTTCCAAGCTTGCTCAGCACAGAGCCCAGCCCGCAGGGGAGCTGCCAGCCAGCGGCCACAGCCGGCAAATTCCCTGGGACTCGTCCTCGGCAGCCAAAGCCACGGATGGAAGAGTGGAAGAGGCGACGAGCAGACTCAGGACTGTTGTAGGGCTCAGCTCAGAAATGTGACTCTGCACGCTCAGTGGTTAGATGTCTCTTGGGAATTCATCCAAATGGCACTGCTCCTCTCCCGCTTGCCCTGCAGGTAAATCGCGCATGTGGCTTACACAATCTGTTGACTTAAGTAAAGCAAGGGCAGGAGAAGAAAGCTGCTCAGACATCAGGAGAGGCTCATCAGTCCTTTGGGCAAAAGTCTGGGTCACTTCCCCCTCCACAGAGAGCTCAGCCAGGCCTTGTCTCCCTTCATGGGAGCACGTGCAGGGAGGGTGCAGCAGAACACAGTGCTCAAAACATCAGTGAAAGGACAACAACAAGGCATTGCCAAATTCTCCCGTATTTTTGGCCAGTGCTGATGCTTAAATCCAGTTCACAGAAACTGGAGCCCGTGAGCTCTGTGTTCTAGTCAAGTCCTCTGAAATCAAACTGAGCAGTGACTGTCAAGGTCTCCCATGGCTCAGGGAGACGAGGCCATGGCCACTTCCAAACCTCATCATGAGTAACACTCGTCCATCCTGCAGACAACCTAACATGCTGTGAGACCACTCCATGCTCTGCAAGGGAAAGGTCTTGTTGGATGCACCTATCTCAGGTGCAAAAGCAGCTGCAGCATGCAAGGCTGATGAGCAGGCAGGCTCTGGCAATTGGGTCCAGAGGGAGCCCACCAGAGACCCTCCACCATGGGCATCTGGAGTGCTTCTTGCCCTCCTGTTTCCTATTGCTGATCTCAAACTCTCTCTTCCTCACAACCAACTCCAGCCCTGGGCCCAGCTCCTCCACCCCTCAGCAGGGCAGGAGCCTAAAAGCAAAAGCCTAAAACCTGGCCAGAGCACTTCTGACACAGCTGCAGCCAGGCGTGTTCTGTTATCGGAGTTACAAAGGGAGAATGAACTCTCACAATTAGTGAAAAGGGACAGAAGTAGAGAAAGGCCACCTTGTAAGATGCTGGTCATCTTCCCTCAAGACTTTAAACCACTGAAGATGCATTTGGAATGAAAACTGACCACCTGAGCAGGACTGTGAGATGTTCTGCCAAAGACAAACCCTGACCACCAACACAAGTTAAGGCCAAATTTTGTGTGTGAAGCTTACAACGACCACAGTCTGCAACAGCAGAGACAGACTTTGCCACTACAGATATTCCCAGTGCAAGTTCCTGATCCCTGTCTGAATCTCAATGAAGGCAGAAGAGCTGTGAGGATGGCGAGCTCCTCAGGAGGCAGGCTAGACACTCAATCCATCTCTCGTATCAGACCTGCGTTAACATTTAAACAGGACCTGCTGTTGTGATCTTCAGCAAGGAGCAGATGTGGTTTTGAGTAATGGTGAGCCTTACTTAACCAGTTATAGTCACTAATGTAATTGACACCTATTCCATCATCCTTAATACACCCACTTCTTTCCCTGATACCATAAATAGATTAGAAAAGTTTCTGCAGATGGCCATGACCCCATTTGTTTGTGCACTTAGCCATGTATGAATCACTCTTGGCTTGTAGCAGCACTCTGGAATTACTGAAAGATAACTAGTCGGCACAGACACCAATAAATGAATCATGCTTTCCACAAGACCAAACCTTTGGGCTTTTACAGACTCCAATTACAAAGTAAGAAGAAAAGAACAAAGAAATTACTCAGTCTATTTGCACAAAGTCATGCAGAGTTGATTCACAGTTTTACAGAATTATTACTGACAATCATTTGTAGGGGGTTAGAGTAACAAACCAGCTACTTTACATGTTGGACAGAATGAAGAGATGGAAAAAAATCCCCAAGCCATGTCTTGCACATATTCTTTGAAAAGTAGCCTTGATTTTTGTGCCAGTAACTTTTTTCATCCTTGGTATGCTCCAAGCCTGGGGGTTAATCAGTTTTCATTCGCCAAGGCTAAATTCTGCTTTGCTGGGTTGTTTGGGCCAAGTTTGCAAATGTGGGAAATCCTGTTGCACCTGCTGAAGAGCACAAACCATCACAGGCACAATCCCTCAGCTCTGCAGGCTTCAGCACGGCCTCAGGAACGGTCCAGAGAACTGCCATGTGCAAAAGCACTTTCCTTGCTAACTGCACGCTTTTGAATGTCTACTGCAAGTGAAAAATTACCCAGTCTGAGGCATTTTATTAAAGAGATGTGCGAGACTGAATACACCAAGCAGAAATGTGTGAACCACTTGAAAGCACTGTGGACATCCACCAACACTGACAACTTGTGAGGCAAGTTTCCAGAGATGTGCAAGGTGCCTTTACGTAACCCACAGTCTGGGACACGCTAACACACACCACACACAGTGAAAAACACACCCTCCTCTAAATGGAGCATTAGCCTAGTCCTGCACCAGGGAAAAATGACAAGTCTGACTAGCTGGAGAAAAAGGGGACACTGATGGATTATGGCCTCTAGCACTGCTACCTCGCTGTACACAGTGAAAAAGCAGCATTTAGCTAAAAAAAAATATCTAAAAGTGAAGGTGGAGTGGATGCCAACCTGAGCCTGAACACAGACAGTGCCCTGGTTGTACATCTCTGAGTGGGATGGTGACTGACATGTCTCAGGGCTACACGCTCCAAATCAGCACCCTGTACCAGGGAGAGCCAAAAACAGGGATAACGCCCCACTGAGCACAGCCACTGACAGTTGGGGAGGGATGCCAGTCAAATGTACACACAGCTCTATTTATCTAAGGCCTACCAGTACCTTTTGCATGCACTGAAGACCCAACTTCCTGGGCGAATTTACCTTGCAAATGAAATCTGTGCCCTGTTTTACACACCTGCTCCACAAGCAGAGAGCTGCCAGCCTGGTACAGCTCATCAGAGCCAGGAGAGGCCAAAACCAGCACCAGAAGAGTTGCCACACAGCTCTGAACCAATTTGGGAAAACCTGCTTATTTGTTCTCATGCTTGAGGCTGCTGATTTCCAGTGAGAGGTATAAACCTCTCCCCAAATTGGATTCAAGATGCCATGGAAAATTTAAATTAAAACCTTAATAAACATTCCCAATTCCTACCCCTTTCCATACCACATAAATTAATGCAACAAGCTGTCTTGTATAAGAACATGTAGGCATCAACAACCTTCTCCCTCTGACAAGAGTTTATCTGAGGAGGTGCTGTAGATAGAAGGGAAGGAAAAAGGTTCCCAGTGGAGTTGTCTTTAGGAAGCTTGAGTCATTAGAGCCAAGGTTTCAGGTGCAATGCAAGACTAAAAGGATGCATGTGCTAAACAGTAACGTGTCCTTCAGAAGGAAAAAAAAAAAGCTAAATCAGGAACCTGCAGTATTAGGTGGATGCTTGGATAAACACTGTTCAACACACCGCAGCAGAAATGCTAATGCAAGTTTAGTTTTCACACCGGAGAGATTTCAAAAGATTTGCAAAGCTTTGATAATATTTAACATCTTTACTAATTTCCTTTTTGGTGCAATCATAAATTTACCACGGTAGCCAAAAGATCTGGGATGAACTACAAGTTCTAGCTGGCTCCAAAGCCAACAAGAATAATGTGTGCTGTTACTATTTTCTCTCAAAACATACCTCTGCAAAACTGACTCAAAATGAGAAAAGAAATTGTGAAACTGTCATTACAAAGAAGCATTTAAAATGCAGATCAAAGTGCTGCCTTAGAAGCTGTATTCCTTGCCAAATCATCAAAGCTCTCTTTACTCTCAATAGCTCCCCAAATCCTCTGATTTGAACGATAAATTCTTACAGCTGAAATTTATCTGCTTTTAAAAAAAACAAAAACAACAACAACAAAAAAAAAAGCCCAAACCCTACAACTCCTTTCTCTGGTTACCAACTTCTTCATTAACCAGTTCATTGGAGCCACTTTCCTTTATTACTAAATTAAGTTTCACGGACGTGTTTATGCCTACGTGCACACACACACACAGAGCACCCTGAGACCTCCTCAAGTACTGAAAACTTGTCAGCCCTTGGTGGTGTGTGTGTGTGCAGGGTCTCTCCAGCTCCCAGGGGGTTTGTGTGCAGGGTGTGTGTGCAGGGTGTGTGTGCAGGGTGTGTGTGCAGGGTGTGTGTGCAGGGTCTCTCCAGCTCCCAGGGGGTGTGTGCAGGGTGTGTGTGCAGGGTGTGTGTGCAGGGTGTGTGTGCAGGGTGTGTGTGCAGGGTCTCTCCAGCTCCCAGGGGGTTTGTGTGCAGGGTGTGTGTGCAGGGTGTGTGTGCAGGGTCTCTCCAGCTCCCAGCACTGTGTCCAGGTTCCAGGTGCTGGCACCAGGATCGCCCTTGTCCCGCTCCCCTTCACTCCTCACTCACCCATCGCCCCTGGAGGAGCTCCCAGACCACACTGCATTCCCTGCAGCAAGGCAGCAGCCAGTGATCAGCTCTGGAAGATGGCAGTGAGGGGTCAGATGCTGCTGCCACAGAACTGCTCCCTGTTCCAGACTGCAGACGGAGCGGGTCTGGGATGCATTTCCTCACCTGGGACCTGCCCGAGTGACCTACCTCCTGCCACCCAAAACAGTTATAAAATAATCACCCAGCAATTCAGCCACACAGACAGGAAGAAGAGTGCATTAAAACACCCCTGTCGACACAGTGATCCCTGTGCTTTATGGACGTCTGGGAGTGTGCTCATGGCATGAACCAAGCTTCCACTCAACGGCAGCGAAGGGGCCCTTGTACCTCCCTGCTCACCCGCTCCCCAGCCTGGCTCTGTCACTTTGATGAAGCCTGCCAGGAGCAGACACACCGTGTGTCACCAAACAGGAGGGATCTGGTAAGGCAAACCACACACCAGTACGGGATCTCCCTCCAGGAAGCAAACTGGTTGGAAGTCTTCACACGAGACACCACTGCAAATAAATTACCTTTTTTTTTTCACTAATTAGGCTTAGCAAATTCTGACAGCTGCTGCTACCTGAATGAAACAACATCGACAGACATGACTGTACACTGAGTTACTCAGGAAAGGAGCTGGATTGTAATTACCCTTTATTAGTGACACCATGCAGTTTGGTACTTCCCTTGGAAAGGTCTACTCATGTCTCTCCACTTATAATTTATGTTTACAAATGCATCCTAAAACTGGATTTATCAAACCACCAACTTTCAACTGGGAAATACAAAATTATTAGTTTTTTTGATGAGCAACAGCAAGTAAGAGTAAGAACGTGTTTGTGGGTGCTCTTCTCTCCATTCGCAAGGGGAGCAGGGGAAGCAGCTAATTCAATAGCCCAAAAATTTAGAGGTAATCCCAGAAATTTGGGAATTCTGGGCTTTAAGGAAAAGAATATGGTTCCTGTTCCCCACACACAATTGAGTTCTGGTGTTCTCACAGCCAGGATATGAAAATGCACTATGGAGGCAAACATTCAGGGGATGGAGGATCCCTCCACACCAGAAGCTAACAGGACTTACTGCAGCAAACAGCCTGACACTGACTGAAAAGGAAGAATGAACCATGTCTTGGCAGTATAAATGATCACCTCCAATTACACAGGATCATCTCTGCTGTTGTGTGCAGGTCCCACTGTGCAGCACAGCACAATCCAGGTGTTCACCCACAGGAAAAAAACAAACTTTGACTATTTCCCCTGCATTTCCCCCTCTGTGTCTTTTCATTCTCCCATTCAACATGAATTATAAAGCGCTAAGACCAAAATCACTACCTGAGGGCACAAATAAACTGTAATTTTAATAAAGACCCCTGTGCTCTCCTGGCTCAGGGGATCAGGTATGAAAGATGGGACTGCAGAGTGTCTGGCTCCCCTGGGATGGCCAAGGGCACACACAGACAGCTCTTGGGCCACCATAAGTAAAGCCACCCACGCTCTGCTCCTCCAGGATCACACCTTGGGATGCTGATCTCAGCAAAAAGCACAGACACATAACCAGAGCCAGACACAGGGAACTCCCCGGTTTGGCTGAGGTCAAACTGAGATGCCACAAACTGAACATCCTCTGTGCAAGCACTTTCGGGCTTGCTGAAACGCTGGGAGCAGCTCTGGCTTTGCTCCATGAGGAAAACTTTGGGGGGGAATAAAGAAACACATGGTTCATATCCACTCTGCTCTGGAATAAGCCATGACAGAGTGTCAGGAAAGAAATGCATTGTCAGAAAAGCAGTGTGAAAGTGGAAAGAAGACGTGATCCCTGGTTGAGCCACATGCATTTGGTTGGTTATTAAACCAAAGAATGTGAAAACCTAGAAGCCTGGGCTTGGCCAGGAACCTGCTCTCACGGTTCGTGCAGCCCAGGACACGGCGCTGCAGCTGGGGGGGATCAGCCTCGATCCTGGCGATGCAACAACGCCTCCCAAAAATCCCAAACGCCTCGGACAGCACTCCCAGCCGATCAAAGGGACGGCAAAGGCTCTGCCCGGGGTTCCCGCGGGGATGCCCCGCTGCCGCAGGTGCCGGTGCCGGCTGGGGAGGCGGGCGCGGCGCCTCGCTCCGCTCCCCGCGCCAAAGAATGAGTTATTTACAGCCTCTTCCGCCACGCCGGTCACCCCTGCCCTGCTTCAGCCAGCCGGGCGATCAGAGCCCACTGCTGCAGCCGTCTGGCTGCTCGGCACCGCCCGGCTCGCTGGCACTGCGGCCCGGCGGGGGCGAGACTCGCGCCCCCGCCCCCAAAAAGCCCTTTTTTAATCCTAATCTGGGAGCGCCACACGCAGAAAGCAGCTGCCTCCTCCGCCGCAGCGCCGCGGCCGCCATACGGAATAAAGCCTGCGGGGAGAAGGGGTTTGGGCATGGGTTGGAGGGTACACCCATTCAGAGGGCTGTAAATCAGAGGGGCTCGCGTGTTCCTGCTCCCCGCGCCGCTTTCCTGGAGCGCTCCTGCCTGGCAGCTGAAAATTTTGGCTGAAAAATTAAGGAGCATCTGGTGGTGGCTGCTGTGAGGTTCCCTGAAAGTCGTGTCAGAAGGATACACAGAATCGGGCGAGTGGAGGAGGGAGAACGCTGCAGGATGGATTTATCTCAGAGGCTGAGCTCTGCCCTTTCCACCGGAGCCAGGCGCGGGAGGCGATCAGGTAACAGCCCCTCGGTGCCACCGGAGCTCTCCTGCAGCACAGGGTGAGCCAGCGCTGCCCGCCATCCGCAGGAAACAAATAATAACACTGGCGATAAAAAACCGACCCCAACACGACACAGGGAAGGGCAGCAGAAAGGGAACTCCCTCCAAGGCTCCCAGGAGCTCAGGGAACTCAGCAGCTGAGTGTCAGGACAGAGGGCAGGGACAAGTCAGGGAAGGACCTCGGGAGCATCACCACAACTCCCATCCCAATCCAGGCAAGGTCTCCTCCGGTGCCAGTCGCTGCTCCCTGTCTCTCACACCCCCCATCCATAAACAGCACCTGCCTCTCACCCAGCTTTTCATATGCTGACAAAAATGGGGGGGAAATTATAAACTATGCTATTTCTAAAAAGTTAAGGAGTGAAATTAAAAGCCTGAGTTGTTCCAACAAATCCTCATGCCAAGAGTTAGACTGGAATAGAAGCTTTTTCTTCAAAAGACATTGCACATTTTAATTCACAACTTTTATCACAACCATGAGCCTTGCTCAGAGGCAAAGTCTCATCCTCGGGATTCTGTGGGACACAGTTTATGTTCAGCAACTGGCTGACACAAAAAAGAACTGTATCTTCATTATTTATACACTGCTATTGGTATGCACATCTAGCCCGGCCTGTTAAAGTCAGGGAAGAATAATGGTCTATTCAGTACCGGTAGTGTTAATAAAATCAGGCAAATCCAGCTTAGTTTTGTCTGAACACGAATGAGATTAAATCAAGATTAAAAGTGCATACAGTACAAAGGGTATGGTTTATGCTAAAATTCAGAATGAACACATTTTAGTACCCGGTATACAAATGCCTGCAGACCTTCTCCAGGACTCAGACACCTGAATTAAACCAGGACGAAGCCGGAGAAGGAGAAGGCAGACGACACTGGACGAAAACCACCCAAAACAGCAAGGGACAGATGCTCTGCAGCCCCGCTGGAGGTAACGGGGCAGATCCTGTGCTAGCAGAGACAGGCACAGCTCAGCTGGCTCTGCCTGCACGCACCGAGCGCCAGCCTGCCCCGTCGCAGTGCCAGGCACATATGCAAAACCCTGACTCTTTCCCAAGTTTTCCTTTTGGGCCATTTTGCATTAGTCTGTGCAGGGTTTGGATTTCAAGGCACTGAGCGAGGTGCTAAGCAGGGGGCAATCCTGACAACCCTCCCGCTCTGGGATGCCTTGAAAACCTTCCCTTTACAGAAAATACCATTTGCTTAAAACTGCCAAAGAGCCCAACTCCTTCCTCTCCCCTCAGCAGTAATATTCCTTCTCTCACCTCCGTGCACTTCATTTCCAAGAGGGAAAGAGCACACAGAGAAGTGCTGAATATTTAGGTCAGGCACTGCCCTCACTGCTACTCTGCGAGGGTTGAAAAATATTAATGAAAAAACCCAAATCGCCCTTCGGAACAAAAAGCCCGAAGGGGCTGGGGACGGGGGGAACAGGTTCCCAAATCCAAACCCTGTTCGGGTGTCCGGCCCGCGGTGTGCCCCGGTACCGAGGCTCGGGTGATTTACCGGGGGAGGCTCGGGAGCAACCCAGCATCACCCCCGCAGGAGGGGAAGGCAGGGGCACGGCGGGGATAGGGCGAGCCGCGGGCGGGGATGGGGACCGGCGGGGATCTCAGCCCCGGAGCCGGCGGGGAGCGGCCGATCCCGGGCAGCTCCGGCAGCCCGGCCCGCGCCGTGTCACACCCGCGGCGACATCCCAGCGGCAACGGATGAGAGGGCAGGCACGGAGGGGGCAGGAAAGCCACTCCGCGAAAGCGCATCGCGGCCAAGGGTCCCGGAGCCCCCGCGGGAACTTCCCCGCCCGCGGCGGGGCCGCCGGGCACTCGGCGGCCCGGGCACCTCCCGCACCCTCCCCGGAGCAGCAGGACTGGTACTTACTGATCTCCATGCTCTGGAACAAAGACCTTTTGCAGTTGCATGTGCAGGACACATTGGGCTGAATAGCTACGGCCGTGCTGTTCAGCCCCATGAAGTTATACATTTAAACACACACACGAAAAAAAAAAAAAAAAAAAAAGAAAAAAAAAAAAAAAAAGGAAGGCGACGGCGACACAAAGAACTTCCCGGCCGCCGAGCGCTCCCCGGGCAGCACCACATAAAGCCGGGGCTCCTCCTCGGCGCGGGGGGGCGGAGGGAGGGAAATGCAGCTGCGATCAGAAATTGGAAATAAAAAACGCGGCGCGGCGCAGCGCCCCCGGCAGCGGCTCCGCTCGGCCCCGCGGCTGCTCCGCGCCCCTCCGGCCCGGGAAGCGGCAGCGCTGGGCCCGGCCGCGGCAGCCCCGCACTTTTGTGGGGCGCGGCGCGGTGGGAGCGCGGTGGGAGCGCGGCCCGCCCGCTCCCGCTCCGCTCCCGCCCCCCGCGCTCATTCACGGCCACGGGGACGCGGCCGCGCCGCCGCCGCCGCGGGCGGGACCGTGACGTCAGCGCCAGACGGGGACTGCCCTTCCCTTCCCTTCCCTTCCCTTCCCTTCCCTTCCCTTCCCTTCCCTTCCCTTCCCTTCCCTTCCCTTCCCTTCCCTTCCCTTCCCTTCCCTTCCCTTCCCTTCCCTTCCCTTCCCTTCCCTTCCCTTCCCTTCCCCGCGCTGCCGCCGGCAGCGGGGCTGGGGCAGTGCCGCGGCCGCGGGACCCCCCGTGTCCCACCTCCCGCTCAGGCAGGGTCATCCCAGAGCACAGGATTGTGTCCAGACGGCTTCTGGAATACCTCCAGCGAGGGAGACTGCACACCCTCTCCGGGCAATCTGTTCGGTGTTCGTTCACCTGCACAGAAACAAAGTTCTTCCTCGTGTTCTGGTGGGAATTCCTGGCCATCCGTTTTGCAGCCTCTTGTCCTATTGCTCAGCACCACGGAGCAGAGCCTGGTCCATGTTCTTGGCACAATAAAATAGTAAATATCTATTTACACACATAGATGAGGCCCCCTCTCAGTCATGCCTGGAGTCCCAGCAGGCCGTGCTCTCTCAGCCTTTCCCCATCAGACATGATCCAGTCATTACTGCACCCACACACCCAGGATCTTTAAAGCACCACCTGCACTGAGCCCTCCCAGGTGGGTCCAGGGGCACCCCCAGCCTCCAGCAGGACCCGGCAGAGCTTCTGCAGATCAGCTCCAAACGCACCTGGATTTGGGTATCCTGCTGGAAAAGCACCCAAAAGTCAGGCTCACCCTGCAACACCCACCCAGCTTTGCACAGCCAGCCCCCAGTGCAGCATTTCAGACAGAAAAATGGGAAAGATTGGAAAAGAGATGCAGGGGGTAACCCAGCCTGACCATAGCTGAGCTCAGTGAAAATTCTCATTAGCTCCCATGGTGGTGCCAGTGGTGCTGCTCAGAGCTCAGGAACTATTCCTCACAAATTCCCACTTTTGTTTCAAACCACACGCTGCAAAACAGAGTGACCCCATTCTCTGCAAGACAGGTAAAAGGAAAAAACCTTATCTCTTCCCTAAGGGCTCATTGTGCCAAGATTTAGTTGAGACAGATTTTTATTTTCTTTTCTGGGAAATAAACCTGTGAAAACAAAGGTTTATAATGAAAATGCCGAAACAAGCTTAACTACAGTGGTGCGAAGTAGCTGCTATAAATCTTGGTGAATCCTGTTACTGGGAGATAAAGCAGCTCCAGTTATCTTCTAAGAAAGCACATTTCCCCATAACTGTTGATAGCTCTGATTTAGGATTTGGGAGTATCTGAGGCATCCCCAGCTGGGCCTGCATTCCCCAGAGATGCTCCTGGGGAGATGCACCGAGGTGGGGACAGGCGACCAACCAGCAGAAATCCTATTCCTGCAAAGCTGAGGCAATCACAGAAGATGGATGGTCTCAAAATTTGGGTCAGATTCAGTGGCACTCATGGTAAGGTTTAACCTTTATTTCCCTGCCCAGAAAAGGAATTTATTTCTACATTACTACTACAAACTAATGTTAAACACCCACCCGTGCTTTACTCCTGCAGCCCCATCCAGTCCTGTGAAAATGCCTGGAGAGCAGGAACAAGGAATTGCCAGGTTGTTTAATCTTTTACTCTTTGCCACTCGACAGATGGTAACTCCCAACAATTACTAATCCAAAGGAAACACGGAAGGGGATCGTGTGGCTGGGATAAAAACGAGCTTTGGGAAGTTTGTGCTCCCCAGCACTGAGCACACGTGAATTATCCAACAAGTGCCATTCCCAAAGGCAGGGGAAGGTGCTGGGGTGGCACCAGAGGTGGGAATTGGTGTGCTGGGAGATTAGGGACAATTACATGAAAAAAATCTGTGCTAGAGCTGGAGATAAAGTATTTGCAATCCTATTTTATATTTTGTTTCCTGCCTCAGTTTCCTCATCAGTAATGCAGGAGGAGTAATCCTGATTCTTTCAGGTTATTTCTGGGGGCTCAATTTATTTTGTGGCAGTCAGATTTTTAGAAATGCTTCATGAAAATGTGAAGGAAGAAACATTACCCCTATTACAGGGACAGTTGGCCCACCAGCCCCAAAAAGGACACCAAGAAAGTTAAAGCCAGGCACACACATGGTCAAAATGCTGAAGACAAATTCCAGTTCAGATATGCTTTATCAATTAACCTACTTTTATTATTTACCTGGAAATCTATCTTTATATTATGTTTAAAACACTTGGTTGAACATTAGCGACACTTTTGCAAAGGACCTTCCTTGACTGGCCAGAAAAGGTGGCTGGAAGCTTATCTGAGCCTGCCAGCTTGCAACTAACATCCTTTGCACTTAAAACACATAGCACTGCCATAAATAAATCAAGGTGAGGACTGCACGTGTCCCTGTGTCATGTGAGGTCCCAGCTGGCAGCACCAGCCCTGCCACCACTGCTGAGCCCTCTGAGCTCCTCAGCCATGTGGATGTGGCCACAGTTCACGTTCCATTCAGAATTCTTGGATTTTAAGACATTTGGGAGCAGTCTCAAGAGAGTGAATGCTGCTCCAAGCAATGGATTATTCCTCTGAGGCAGGTCAGATCCTTGAGTGGAGGGACCTTCTCTGCAATCCCTGCTGCAGCAGGCACAGCCTTGCCTTCCAAAAGGCTTTGCCATCCAAAAGGCTTTGCCATCCAAAAGGCTTTGCCTTCCAAAAGGCTTTGCCATGCACAAGGCACCACCCCTGGGCACAGGGACAGAGATGGGGTGCCCTGAGCAGTGGCACTGCCAGCACCCCCTGCCCAGGCTGCCCTGGGGCTGTGGCAGAGGCAGCTCCTGCCCTCACCCCATGAATCACCTTCTTCTAGGGGGAGTTTTTACAAGTTCACAAAGCTCTGGTGGATAAAGGTTTTAGGTGCAGGCTGCTGCAAGTTCACACATCTTCCCAATCTTCTTTAAAAATAAAGAAAAAAATAACTGTTTGCAAGTCGATGCTGGTTTAAAAATGCTGTTTACCACCATCTCCATTTCATCTGAACGACTCATGTGGCTTTAAGAATAATCAGCATTTTTCCACCATGATTTAAGAACAAATAATTAAAGTCATCCCAGATGGGCTTGTAAAAATTAAAAGTAGATCAGCTAACTTAAATGCTTCACCCTGTTCTTTGTAATGACACCATCCAGCCTCCAGCCCAGTGCATTTGTCAGAGCTTCTGTCCCAGCAGCGGGTGCTGCTCATCTGTGGGACATTTCCAGAAAACACTGTTGTTGATTTTGGCTCCTGTGTTTGCCACTGATCAGCTTTTTTCCACTTCTTTTTATGTTTTCCCTGGAGACACCTCAGACAGCTCCAGGATGAGTCTGGAGCTGCGAGATCTCCCTTCGCTTCCTGGGTTTGCCATAAAATTTCAGGGAAAGCCAAGGCTGCTCCCTGGGCCTCGGGCTCTGCAGCCATGGAAAGGGACACACGGGAGCTCTGAGATCATCTGGGATCCTTGGACAAGCTGAAGGACACGGGCACATCAGTCTGCCATGGCTAGTCAGGGATTGTCATTTTGCTCAGTGCCAGACCAGAAGTCAGGCATTTGCCTGTGCAGTCACATTTAAATCTTTCCTTTTATTCCTCACTGCAACACTCCAGCATCACTTAGATCATTACAGTGCAGCGCTATGGATAAATTCATAAAATGTAATGGAAAAGCAAGATCCATCTGAGAAATAAGTAACCTTAAGAGTCAAATGGTGTTCAAGACAACCTAAGGAAAAACAAAACAAAAAAACCTCCACAACTCCCCAAAGCTTTGTTAACTAAACAGTTGTCCAATAAGGAGTCCAAATATTTCACAGCATTAGTCTTTGGATTAATGTTAAATCGATACACACTAACGCAATAGGGCAATAGTTACCATGGTGAATAATTCTATATTTATTTGCAAGCAAGCCTTATTTCTAACAATTCCAGACATGGTTTCCACTTTCTGGTGACTAACCTCTCAATTGAAGTTTATTTTTCTAACTGCTTGGTACCAGAATCTCATGTTTTCTCCCCCACAATTAGAACAGGATCTCTGCTGCCACAGAGAACAATGCCATGGGGACATGGATGCTCAGCAGCTTTAGTTAAGGGTCCCACTTAGGAGGTTTTGTTCCCAGCCAGGAGGGATAAAAAGTCAGTATTTGTTTGTAATGAACATTTTTCACTGAAGCCACCAGAATGTAATTCCAACCCATTCTGTGTTTTTTGGGGCCTGATATAACTCCGGCTGACATCACTGGGAAGACTCCACCCTACCTTTACATTTTATGGTAGGAAATACATCACGCTCTGAACTCACAGCTCCCTGCCTGAGCACACTGCACTTCGTCGTGCCAGACAAACCAGGATAACACAGCAAAATAAAACAAAACAGCACCGGGGGAAGAGTTCTAACTGCGCAAACATAAAATCACTCCTGGCTTTTCTTAAGGGAACGACGGGCATTTTGGAGAGGGGAACGGCAAGAAAAGCAAGTGGAGGTGCCCCTGAGCCGTGCCAGAGCCAAGGGCAGAGCCAGGCTGACCCGGGGATGATGAGGGCGGGGATGCTGAGCAGGGATGCTGAGCAGGGATGCTGAGCAGGGATGCTGAGGCTGACCCGGGGATGCTGAGCAGGGATGCTGAGCAGGGATGCTGAGCAGGGATGCTGAGGCTGACCCGGGGATGCTGAGGCTGACCCGGGGATGCTGAGGCTGACCCGGGGATGCTGACCCGGGGATGCTGAGGGCGGGGATGCTGAGGGGCTGGCCCCGCGGGGCTCTGGAGCAGCCGGAGCAGCTCGGGCTGACCTGCCCTTGCTGGGTGCCCGTGGTGTCACAGCGCGTGTGCTGCGCGCTTTGGGGCTTTTGTTTCTGCAAAGGGGGAGCTCAGACCCAGCCGGGCCCTGCTCCGCCTGCTCCTGCCTGGGCTGGGGCTGCCATCCCGGGAGCCGCTCCGCGCCCGCCACGGGGAACGGCGGGAGGAGGAGGAGGAGGCTCTGGAGATGCCTCCAGTCGCCATTCAGCGCAGGGTGCGCCCGAGCCCTCCTCCCGCCATCGCCATCACTCGCGGGGTACCATAAGGGAATCCCCGGGAGCGCGCCCCCGGTCTCGCACGGAAAACCCCGCGGGACCGTGCCCGCGGAACCCGACCGGCCTCGCCCGGCGGGGCGCGGCCCCTTTAAATCGCGCGGAGGCCGCGGGGCAGCCCCAGATGGCCCCGGTGTCACGGGCAGGCGCCGCCCCGCCCCCGCCGGCAAAGGCCGCGCGGGCTCAGCCAATCGGGAGTGGCGGCGGCGGCCGCGGGGCGCGAGGCGACCAATCAGCGCGGGGGGCGTGGCGCGCGGCCATGCGGGCGGCGGCGCCACGTGGGGCGGGGCCGTGACCGCGCCGTGACCCGGGGCCGCGGCAGAGGCGCGCCGCCTTAAAGGGACCGCGCCGCCCGAGCGGGGCCGCGCCGAGCCCCGGCGCTGCCGGCCCTGCCGCGGCACCGCCAGCGCTTCCTGCCCCGGGCGGGAACCGGCTCCGCCGCCCGTGCGCGCAGCAGGCAGGCACATATGGCACCGGCTCGGCGGGGTGTCGAGCGGTGACCGTGCCCAGCCGGACGGACAGCCGGACAGCCGGGGCTGTGCCTGCACCGGCCGGGCTGGACAGACGGACAGGGCTCAGGACAGACAGGCAGGGTTTGTCTGCATCCACCGGGCAGGACAGACAGACGGACAGGCAGGGTTTGAATCCAGACGGACAGACGGACAGGGCTGGACCATGGAGTCCCCCATTCCCTGCGCAGGCCGAGCCTGCCTGGTCCGTGCCCTTAAACTCGGCTTTCCTTTAGGCTCGGCTCATTTCGCTGCTCCCGGTGCCTCCGGTGGCACCGCGGTGTGACAGCCGGTGTGCCGTGCCGGGCCGTGCCGGGCCGGGCCGGGCCGTGCCGTGCCGTGCCGTGCCGTGCCGTGCCGTGCCGGGCTCCCTCCGGAGCGGTGCCCGCAGCCCCCGGGCTCGCTCGGGGCACGGCTGGCACCGCCACATGGGAACCCCGAGGTTCCCTCCCAGGGTGGAACAAACAAACGGCAGGGCTGGGAAACGGGGAGGATCCCGCGGCACAACGCGCCCATAAATGTCTTTTCCATAAGTCTGTTTACTCAGCTGCTGAAATGATTTCGGCTGAGCGATCAGTCTGACATGCTAAAACCAAGCCATCCATTCTCTTCTGCGACGGTCCAAAATCCTACATCTGGTACTTTATCTGCAGTCTATTTCCCCCCTTGTGTTCCAAAGAGCGTTTCTGCACTATGTGATCCCCAGATGCACTCCATCATCACAGTTTGGGCTCAGAGGTGAATCACAGATATTAAAAGTGGTTGTTTCAGTCCCACTCTGCTGCAGAGAGCTGAAGCCTCCCTCACAAAGAGACAAAACTGATAATTTGAGAGCCTGCTTTTCAAAGAGAACCAAGAGAAAGTGTTTCAATTTCAGATGAGGAGACCCTTAAAATGTACATTTGACCTCCTGTATGCCTTGGAGTGTTGCAGCCCCAAACCCAACATGCTGTTTCTGGGGATGAGGCTCTCTGGGGGTCCTCTGGTTCCTAAAACCAGGAAAAATAGAGGCCTTGAAGACTTTGTGTGACGATCATCATCATCCTCAGTGATTCCCTGAGCCTGAAACTGTCTGTACATTGTATATTGTACATCCAGGTGATGTACAATAAAACAACAGGATGTTTATAAAATGTCACTCCCTGCCCATTACCAATAATCTCCAGTTTTACTGGAACATTTTAAAAAGCCAAATTTTTTGCCCTTCTTTCTCAAATCATGTGGAGTCTTGCCTAAGCCTGGTACTGTTTGGCACAAAGAGAACTTACAGGCACATCTAATTAAATCGTATGAATCAGGGATATTGAATTGTTGAAGGGGGTTTTTTTTGTTGTTGTTATTGCAGTTTTGGATTTCTAATGATTCCGATAATCTACGAAATTATAAATTCTAAGGTTTAAAAGAAAACACAAAAAAGACACCATTTTGGGGCTCCAGGGAGCATGTGTGAATCTGATTTTCCAAATGAAAAGAGTTATAACATCAGTTAAAACCTAAAGGCTTCACTTTCTCAAATCTTTTATACTAGATTTTATACAGCTAATACATCGCCAATGTTTCCAAGGAAACCAATATGCCCTGTTCTCTCTGAAACAAATCTCACTATTAAAACAATTAAAAACTTAATCTGCGTTCTCCTCCCTCCCTCTCCCTCTCTGCTTTTAGTATTATCACATGCATTTTAATTAAAAACATGAGTGCAATAAATTTTTTACACATACGTAGGCCACAGCGTAAATTACCTAAAGGAACCTTGGCTCCAGAGCGTAATAATCGGGAACGAAATATATCACAACAATTGAGCAAAGCCCAATTAACAGGAGCCCTGACGAATCAATTACAGCCCCGGCTCATCTCTGAAGGCTGCCAGCTGTAAAATTCAGCCTGGCTGTGGAAGCACAGGTTCAGGTGTTGGGTGTGGGTGCACAAACCCCTGAATCTCAGTGCTGGGGCAGTCCCGGCTGGAGGAAGCTCTGCTCCTGATTTTTGGGGCTCGGAGGGGACTCCTGTGGAAGATGTGTAAAGGTGGTGCTTAGGGACAGTTTAGTGGTGGCCTTGGCAGCACTGGGGGAATGGTTGGACTTGATGGCCTTAGAGGGCTTTTCCAGCATAATCCATTCTGTGATTCTATGGAATGAATGCAGTGGGAGCCCCAACACCTCCACCTGCAGCCGCTCACTGCACTGTGAGAGTGCCTGGAGAAAGAGGGGCTTGGAAATCCATCACTGACAGCGAGCTTAGAAAATCTGATGGGGATTTAGAGCAGCTGTCAGAGCACCTTCCTCCCAAGTTGGCCTGGCATGGATGGGTGACTTGTCCCCCTTCTTTTGAGGAAGTTCTGTGTTCTGCCAGGTTTCTTTGTGTGGGGTTTGGGGCGTGCAGGCCTGAGCTGACAGCCCAGGTCGGTGCTGGAGGCACCTTCCATGGGAGCCCATGGATAAGCTCTGCTGCACTGCCTGAAGCCTCTCCTGCTTTGTTTGTATTGACTTTGAGAGCACCGCTGCTGTCCCCAGGAGTTGGAAAACAAACGGGAACCCCCAGTGCCAAGGAGCTGAAAGGCTGCCTGCAAACACAGCTCGGGCCCGGTGCTCCGCGCGTTTCATCTGAAGAGGCATTAGGATCCAGCCGCGGGCTCGGGGCCTGCCTGCCGAGGAGAGGGAGCCGCGGGTCAAGAGGCTCCTGAAAAGAGGAAACAGGCTCCAGGGAGGAGAAGTGAACGGCTCTGGGAAGGCAGCAGACACGGCCCCGCTCTTTGTCTGCCCCGCATTGTGTTCGCGGCCCGGCTGCGGAGCTGGGGCCCGGCCCTCTGCTCCCCTCGTGTGCGCCACTGCCGCTGCCGTGACAAGAGCCCCGGCACGGAGGAAGGGAGCAGCGGCTCAGGGATGTTTCATGTGGATCCAAGAGCTAAATCTGGCCCTGCCGTGTGTGTTCCCCAGGGAGCAGAAGGGAAATGCAGCCAGAGCTGCTTCCTCCACCATTGTCTGAGCACTGGGACATCCTCCTGCCCGCGCCGCCCAGGGCAGGCGGCGGGGATGGGGTGTCTCAGAAGCTTCCAGTTTGCCTCACGCCTCTGCACTGGGCTGGACTGGGAAACTGGAGTGGGGCCCAGGCTCTGTCCTCCCTCCCTGGGATTCCCTCAGGCATTGGGTTGCCCAGAAGATTTAGGGAAATGAATCCTGCTCACTCCTTCACACACATCTTTTAGGGTACTGCGTGTTGCTGTGTGCTCTTTGCAAATGCAGTTTCCTGTGAAAAAAAATCCCAGCCTTGCTAACATCCCACATGTAATGTGATACATTCCCATTCATACACACTTCCCACCACTCCGACATGCTGCACTGTACAACCAGAGAGACAGAGAGTGTACGGCACGTCTGCACTCAGAAATACCAAATTCTTCTGGCGTGCAGGGGGTGACTTGGGGTTATTTGGGTGTGTTTTCCCCCTCCCCCCCCGCCCCATCCTTTTCCAGAAGAGTTTGGAAAATTACTTTCCACCATCTGCCCTGCCAGAGCTAGGAAATATTTGGAATACGTTCCATTCTCCTAATGAACGCGCAGCAGCAGGGGTGCTGCAAATGAGAGAGACAAAATCTTTCTAATGAACAACAAATGAACTAGAAATCACATCTACATAGCTTCAGCTTTTGTTGCCTATAGCTTTAGGGTGATTCATGGAGACAAAAATCAATGAATGTGCTGCAGACCCAGGTCTAGCACGGCGTGCAGAAGTCTTGTCGTGACCCAAGCCATATTTGTTTTGGATACAAATACAGACTCTCACTAGCTTCCTTTTCTTTTAATTGACAAAAAAGTAGGGGAAGAATTTAAGTATGGTTCCTACAACTCTTGTTAACGCTCTTCGGAACGTGTTGAATTTATAGGATACCATCAAATGCATATTAGTATTCATGACACAAATCACATTGCTTCCAACTGGTGTATAGAGCTGTATCATGCTCTTTTGTTAAAAAAATAATGTGCTCCAACAGAAGAAATCAGTGGTTCTTTCTCAGAGGAAAAGGGCCAAAAAGCTCTGCTTGATCCACGTTCTTCAGAGACTGGGGGTGGATGTTGCTGAGCATGGACAGGGGTGTACTTACAGATCCACCACAGCAGAAATTAAGGGCTTTTCTCAAGTATGTGCCATTATGAATATGCAATTAGCTTTAGGAGTTTTGCCTGCTGCCAGCCAGCTAGACATAAGCAAGTTTCCACCCAAGGCTTTTGGTGTCAGAAACTTGGACATATCAAGTGGAAACCTCAGGTCAAGGCTCAGATGCTGCACAAGGGACAGTGTGACCCATGCCAGCTGTCCTTAGCACAGGAGAAGTGTGAGGAATAAGGAATTCCTAGAGCTGCAACTGATCCCATCCTTAACAGCAAAACCTCTGATTGGATACTGGGACTTTTCTTCAAGCTTCCTCAGAGGCGGATTTATTTTCTTACACCAGACCACAAGCTCTAGCCCAGAATACTCAAGGAGTGACAAGTGCCAGCAGAGAACTCAGCTCCAAAGCTGAGGCATCTCTCAGCTCCTCCCTTAAAGGAAGAGCCATGGGAGCCCAGGGAATGCTTCCAGCCTGCACTGAAAGTCATCCCACTGGCCCTGGCAGGGCAAAAGCAGCATTGCCAAGCCAGCAGATGTGAGTGCTGGAACAGCTTTCTGCAAGTCTGGGCAGGGCAGCACAGAGAGCCCATCCCAGGGGATAAAAATTGGTGGCCAGGTAGGTGCTGCTGTAGAGGGACAGCAAAAGCTGCTCCCCTCTGCAATCTCTGCTCCTTCCTGGGCTGCAGGAACATTGGCATTGCACTGGCTCTCCTCTCTGCACCTGATCCTCTCACCTGCCTCTGTGCTGAGGTGCTGATTTTTTGGTGTGCCCTTATTTTCTAGGAGCCTGACTCTGCAATTCCTTCAAGCATTTAACCTGCAAAAAAAGTCAGCAGTTTCCCCAACAAGACCTTACATGACCAGGCCTCCTTATTTAACACCATCTTCCACACTCCCCTTCACCTTCCTTTCTCCCATTCCTTGCGGTTTCACCAGAAAGAGCCCTTGGATTCAGCACCTCAGACTCATTAAAGAGCCACTTGCTTTCCCCTTGTTCCTGGTCTCTCACATTAAAGCATGTATTAAAAGGGGGAAAAAATAGGAAAAAAAAAAAAAGAGAAACAGAACGTTCCTACAAAAAAGCAATTTCTTGGCTGGCCATTTTTTTTAAACTCCCCTCAATATGGCAGGAGATATTTATGTCTGAACAAATCCTTCTCCCTCCCAATCAATCCAGCTTCCCTTGCTTCTGCAGTGCAGTCACACTGTTTCTATCAGTCTGTTACTGTGAAAATTAATGTGACAACACAAAACGCAGCAGAGTGACTAAAGGTGTGTGAAATAGTCCTGGAGAAACACAAAGTGACTTCAAATGCAAGGTATTTCCTCCTTCCCCTTTCTCCCATCCTACAAGCTGCTGCAGTTCTGAAAATGGGACGGTTTTCAAAGAGACTATATTTGCAGAGCAAAGATGGATGCTATTTTTATTGCAAATTAGCAGATTTTTTAGCAGATCCAACCTCATTTGCAAGTGAAAGTGACTCTACTTACCATGCAGATATAGGTCTTATGTTGGAAACTCATGGAAATTCATGTTTTGAACATACTTAGAGAAGAAAAAAATAGCCCCTGCCTTTATTTCTGGCTGTGGCTTGCTCCAGTGAAGCAACACCAGTGGGGCAGCACGTCTTGGCTGAGCTACTACATTCTGTGAGCAAGTGGGAATGAACCTGAAACAGTTTTTAGCTGTGCTCTGTGAACTTCTGGGGGTGGGGACTTCGAGGAGTCCACAGAGAAATGAGAAAAGGTATTCAGCTGTTAGAGAGAGAAATTTTCTATCCAGGGATCTACAATTCCCTTGGAAAGTTTTGAATAGTCTGCATATATATATATATATGTATGTATGTATTTATTTATTTATTTATATATTTATATATGCCCAGCTGGGATTGTCCATGGTCTGCACTGATGTGAAAAACTACAATTACAATGTAGTAAACAGTAACAGGAAAAAACAATCAGTTAACAGTTAGTCCTGCAAAAAATGCCCTTTCAGAATGCCAAAACTTTTCATAAATTGGGGAAAAAAAATCTGGTGAGTCATTTAAGCCAAGAAAAACAGTGGAAAAAATAGGGAAATAAAGCACTGCATTTAAGTGCACTGAATCCAAAGATTTTCAGTGAGTTTTAATTCTAAATGGGATTTTTCAATTAGAAGTTAGCCTACAACTTGAGAAAGGTAAGTAAAAGGTTAAACAACTCCCAAATAAACCAGGAGAAAAAGTCATTACATCCCAGATGATGCCAGTTGTGTCAGGTCCAAATCCACATCACAAAAATTACCAAGAAAAAAAATTGGGGGAGTGAGAGAAAAAAAACTGTGCACACCTTTCAAACCCTCACCCACCATTGGGGCTGGATTCCCAGAAGTGCAGTTTGGATTTGGTTACAGCCCCACCATGAAAATGCATTAAGATTAAATTAAAAGTTATAAAAACCTTCATTTTAATATGGGCATTGCAAGAAGAAAGTGAAAAACAGAACAGCAGGCAGGACAAGCAGAGAGCTCCCATTTCAAGAAGTGATTTGAAGAGAGCAATTCCTACCTGCCACATTTGCACATGCATTCCTTCAAGCCGAGCTGTGCAGCAGGTGTGAACCTGCTTGTGCCTCTCCTGATGGGGGGAAGCAGCCGTGCAGGTATCCAGGGATGGAACAAATCCTTCTGGCAGATGCCAGCTTTGCACTGCTCTGCTCTACATGGAAAAGCAGCAGGTGAGTGTCAGCCCTGCTGCTGAGCTGCAGCCTGATGGGCTCAGCTCTTTTTTGGGGATACAGCTCCCTTTTTTTCCATCATGGCCATTAAAACACATTCCTGAGCACTGCTGCTGTGGGCTTCAGTGAGGTTATTTTCACCACAAGTGAGTTCAAAGTCAGAGGTAAAATATGTTAAAACCACCAAAATTCATCCTACAAAAAGACTCAAATATTTAAAGCTGAAGTTGTAAAAAGGAAACAAAGAAAAAGGTCTCAGGGCCAGCGTCCCAAAGCTCCTCTGTGAATACACATTTCACACAGGTATTTTAATGGTCCATATACCTGTGCCAGACACTCATTCCCCCTGGGCTGAGGACACCCTTGCACTGGAATCCTGCTGGTTGCACTTTAACCAACACAGGCTACAACAGAAATTACATCTTGAAAACTGAAAAATGCATTTCACAGTTCTTACAATCCTTATTTTCCTTAAGCTAGGTACAGGGGATATATTCCCTTACTCCTGACAAAAAGATCAGGGTATTTTTTGTGAGCACGAGGCAGCTGATCATTTGTAGCAGGCATGAATTATTGCAGTGTCTCCATCCAAACAAGTGAACATCTGTATCCCATTTTCACTGGCACCACGAGATACCTGGCGCAGCCCCAAAAGGGAATGTTTAGCTACAAGGGTTTAAAATATGCATTAATTTGCTGTTGTGTTATCTTCTGGTATTCTCAGCTTTGGAAAAAAAACCCAAAAAACTTTATCAGTGAAGTCCTCCCACTGTCTATTTGCCTTGCTCTGGCCCAGAGTGAAATGAATTAAGTAAAACAGTTTTGAAAGCCTCATTAGTTTTCCCTCCTGAGGAGCAATGCTTATGGAAGCCAGTTGGAGCAGGACTCTGGGGAGGATGGGACATTTCATGGCCCTCCCTCTGCTGCTGCTTCTCTGCAGAGGGGGACTCAGTTTATTCAACCCTCCCAAGGACAGCATCACTGGAGAGTGATTTTCAACAATCCAAGGGTGGGGGGTCTATGGAAAGGAAGTCTGGAAGCTCTTTTAGTCCAGTGTTGCGTCCTTGGCTTTTGAAAATATGTTTTTGTTGAAAGCAAGGTGTGTTTTCCCAGCAGATCATTATCTACAGCCACAACCAACTGGTGTGAAACTCCAGGGCAGGAAAGCTCCTTTCTGTGGCTTTCAGCTCAGCCACGACCTTACATCCAGAATCTGCTTGGGATGAAAAAGCCTTCTGCTAATGAAATTATGTTTTTCTTAGTTGCTTAAATGTACCTGGTCCCACCTCTCTGCGATCCCACCTCAGACAGAAGCTCTTTTGGGGTGATCTCTATTTCACCATGACTGCCACTGGAGGCAAGGGGAGTGGGGATCACTCCAGCAGGGTCCTCACCTGCTGGCTCCAGTCTGTCCAGCTCAGAAACCATCCTTCACCTTCCACCCTACCCCAAGCTTCAAAGAAATCACAGATACCTCCTTTAAATCCTTTCTTAGCACTCCCTATTTCTGATTATTTCTGTTTAAAAGGGGGAAAAACACAGCCTCAGCACTAGTATGTGCTGTGACTGCTGCCTGTGCAACATTCCTCACATTTTATCTCATATTCCTTGGCTGTGTACTCCCATTTGTAGCTTTCCATCATGGCTATGGGGATGCCCATTTTCTTTGCCTTTGTACAACACTGAACAGCAGGGCTTTACTCCAAGCTGCTGGAGCTCTTAGGTGGTTACTACCAGTTGTACCACTACTGCTGTGGTCAGTCAGTGGCTGCACTACTGGGATGCCTCAGGTACCTTTTATATTTTTCAGGTTCTGTGCTGCTTTAGTGTGTGGGTCTGGGTTCACATCAGGGGATGGTGAGCTCTGTGCACAGAGCAGGGAGACAAAACAATTCCTGCTCCAGCTGGGCACCAAGGACAAATGATCCCAATCTCAGCCCAGGAGCACAAACCCCGTGGGCTGCAGAGAGAAAAACAAGGATGGGACTGCAGGGGCTGCAGTGGGGTTGGACACTGAACTGCAATGTGCACATGGAGCAGAGCTGAGCCCAGGGAGAGACCCCGGGAGCATCGTGCATTTTGGGACCATTTGGGTTCATCCTGGGTTCATTTTGGGACCATTTGGGTTCATCTTGGATTCATTTTGGGACCATTTGGGTTCACCTTGGGTTCATTTTGTGCCCATTTGGGTTCACCTTGGGTTCATTTTGGGACCATTTTGGTTCATCTTGGGTGCAGCCCTGGCTGGGCTCTGGTGCTGCCCAAGGTGGATCCATGGAGACCTCCTGATAAATCCCTAATTTATTCTTTAACTGTCTAGCTTCTGTTCTAGGCCAGCCTTCACAAGGCATCAGTGACTGCCTTTCTGCAGCCACCGAGTGCTCAGTCACCACGCTGTTTGCTAGAGGGACTCCTGAAATGGAAGCCACTGTCACCTCAGTACTCAGTGACACTTTCATTAACACCTTCTCGAATGTGACTCCTCTCCAGTTTAACTCCCTGGGACAGGTGAGCTGGGCAGACAGGGACATTTCCTCTGGTAGATTACAAATATTCTGGGTCACTTCTCTAATATTTTGCTGCACATGGAAGTCACTCAATCCTTCAGCAACATTGAGAGTGACAAAATGTGCTTGGCACGGGCTGCAGAGCAGGGTCCTGCTGAGGCAGCTGTTCCTGCACATTCCTGCTGGGTACCCCCTGTGCTGGCCACACAGGAGGACCTGCAGCAAACTCCTCCAAATGGGAAGATGAGAAAAGTCCTGGAGGAACAACCTGGCTGTTCTCCATAGCTGGGAAACTGAGGCACCCAAGGCAGAGGACTGCATCTAAGCCACAGATGGCCAGAGGGTTTCAGGCAAAGCTGGGCACCGAGTTTTGGTCCAAGCTATTTAGACCACACATCATGTCTGGTCACTAAAATGATGGCATTAATACTCTGCTTCAAACTCTGCTTGGCTCTGGAATAAGAGAATTAAAATGGTAGGAAAATTCCTGTTATTAAATGTCCATGGTGAAGCTGACCTGACAAATAAGAAACAAATTCACAAATATCAGCAAAGAGCATGTTGGGCTATAGAAATAAAAGAGGAAAGAAATAAACAAGGCCATGTCTCCATAGAAAAATAGAGTTACACCAGTACAGCTGTAACTGACCTGGAAAGTTCTCATCTCAGGGCAAGGAGGCCTTTTGGGCCATAGCTTCAGAAATCAGGTAATCTGCAAATAGTTTTGCTTTTAAGTGTCTTCACTCAGGAGAATATTAAAAAAAAAAAAAAACAAAACCAAACAAACTGTATAATTTAGAGTCACCCCTCACCTGATACTGAGTATTTTCATAGACAAAGCGAAAGCCTTGTCACAGCCCCTGTGCAAACAAACTCTCTGCACATTTTGGAGGATTCTCCGGGCAGGATCCTCTCCAGTGCTGCTCCCTGAGTGTTTACTGGTTGTTAACTGTGCTCCCTGACAGCCTCCAGTCTCGGAGAGCATCAAAGGGGAAGGAATGCCACTTGCCTAAACGTGATAGACTATTGCTGCAGGCAGGAGTAACTTGTGCTGTCAGTGTTCAATTAGCACCAAGTTAAACTAAATGTCTTGTGAATATTTCATAACGATCTGCCAGCATCGTATCTGAACTCTCTGGCTTTTACCAAGCCATTTCCCTTCCAAAGTGACATGATGTGGAATTAAAGAGGAGTGATGAGCCAATCTCGTTTGAGTATCTGCTCAAGAATTACGCTGTGTAACTAAAAAGTAGTAATAATTTTAAAAAAGCACGAAATACCGCAGCAACAACTGTCACCTAAAATTATCTTTTGATAATAAACTATCTTTGAACAAAGTGGGAGTTTACACACAGCTCTTTGTCTGACTGTAAATTTATTGCAGTTTTCCCATTCACTTTGCGAGTTGCAGGAGCTGATGTAAGCTTTTCTATTTCCCATTTGTTTTTCACACAAAGCCGAGGAGTTAAATGGGTTGGAATAGACCTTAAAAGCCAGGGCTAACTTTAACTGGAAGTGCTGAATCTGTGGCAAGCAGCAGGTGAGCTGCAGGAGCGAGCCAGCCTGGGCTGTGCTGCGTGCGAGAGGCAGCAGCTCCTCTGGGGGATCTGGGGCAGAAAAAACCCCACACAAATGCAAATAACTCGGTGCTGCAGAGCAGCCACTCTGCAGACACGCAAATCCCAGGCTGCAAAGTAGCTGTGGGATCTGTCTCACCTGCCTGGGCGTCCTGGGCACTGTCCCCAGGGAGCTGACAGCCTCACAGCAGGACTGGAGTATCCACTGAGCCCCGGCACTGCAGGAAAGCTGAGGAAGCAGAGGCAGCAAACCTCAGAGGTCACTGTGCTGATTGCTCAGTCCCCTCTGAAGGACAGAGGCTGCTCCAAAGAGGAGAGGTGCCACAGGGCACCAAGAGTTTTTCCAGCTGGGGCTGCCAGCAAGGAGATCAGTTGGTTCCAACACTAATGGAGCAAAGCCACCAATTCCCATCAGCTCATCCATCACAGCCCCAGATGATAAATGAGCCTGGGTTTGCACCAGCCTGGGCTGATGATGCTCTGCAAACACAGCCAAATTGTCCAGCTCTGCTTGCTGAGGAGATGGTCCCCCCAGCCCAGGAAGGGCAGGCTGAACTAGAAACTTCTGCAGTTCCATAGCAGTTCCTAGGCATGAGCAGAACAAGTGCTGAGACAGTTTTTAAGTTAACTCAGCAAGTAAAGAGCAATGGTGAGTCTGCAATAACCACAGGGACTGAACCATTTCCCTTGGCCAGTGCCACATGACCCATGGCTACTGTCACCCAGCGATGCTGCCTCTGGGTCTGGAGTCCCATCACCCCCAGATTTTACAGGAAAATAGTTACCACTTATTAGCTATCTGCCCATAAAGAAAAAAACATAAAAGTCACACCTCCTTTGGTAAGAAAAGCCACAAGGGAGCTATTCTACAGCACTGAATGCAATAGTGACCTGTTGCTGCAGCTGTATTGATGTAACAGATAAAACCTGCTCCTACAGGCAGGATCTGGGCTTTGCCACTTTCAGAATACATCATATATAAATGTATAGCAGCTCTTCCCGTTGGTGCCCAGTTTGCCCTCTCACTTTGCTGGCACAGCCCCTGCAGGAGCGTGGGATCCACGGTGCCATGGCAAGGGGAGCTGCTGCTGGCCCTGCAGAGCCACTGCTGTCCCACACAGCCCAGCTGAGACACAGCAGCCACAGCCCCCTGGCCCAGGGCCCTGCAGGCTGCACCCCCTGGCCCAGGTCTGCAGACACAGCCTGGCTCCATCACCACGGCACAGCTCTAGTGAAGGGTGCTACAGCAGAGAAACACACAAAAATACCCTGGAAAGGGGAGGGGAGATGGAGGGAGGAGGGCCAGGGAACTTCAGAGATACCACAAACACCTGGAGAGATAGACCCAGACCTGGGGCACAGAACCAGACACAGCTCTGTCCTCTCACTGCTGTTAAACCCTACACCAGGACATGCCAATTAATGCCCCTCCTTCCCAGATAATGAGGGAGCTGGCTGTGCTGCAGGGGGGGATTGGCTGGAAGCCCCATTCCCTCCTCTCCTCTCTCACCTGAGTGATCTGCATGCTGCCTGTGGGGGATGAAGCCCAGTGCAGTGATGTTTAAAGGCTCCCATAATTTGTTTAACAGACCTGAGGACCTACCAGCATTTAACTGCTGCAGACATCGATGTATTACAAGCAGCAAACCAAACCCAAGCGTGGCTGGGCTGGAATATTAATCCATCCCTTCAAGGGCAATGGAAACAGGGGAGATCCCACAGATCCCTGGGAAGGGGGGATTGGGCTGTGGACAGGCAGCCTCATTAACACCAAACACCCCAACCCTTCCCAGCCACAAACACTGACATTTACCCTCCCCAAAAGGCTGAACCAATGTCCTGATAGTGCTGCTGGCACCCTTCCAGCAGATGGTTTTGTACATAGACCTGTTGGGGTTTTTGACACAGTCGCTTGTCTGAGTGCCAATGTCTGAAAAATAACTCAGGAGGCCTTTTATGGCTCTAGATTTGAGGCTTTGGGGACTTTTTCCATTTTTTTCCTTGTTAGACCATCACAAAGAATGCAAATACTACTGAAGTCATGGAATAGATTTCCCTGATTGTGTGTTCAGCTGTACAGCAGTTGCCAGGGTAAATTCAAGGATGTGCTTTAAAATGCCAAAATATATTAGTAACACTTGTCTATGAAAATAATGATTATAGGAAAGGGATTTATTTGTAAACCTTACAGAGAAAACACAATTCATCCCATATTTTGCTGTGGAAAAGTCCCACATGAATTGGACCTTCAGCTGGTGAGCTGAAAATTGCAGGAGCTGGAAAAACTCCAGGGGCTGGAACACTCCCAGTGTCACCAGAGCATTTCCGACCCACCCAGTCCCACTGGCTTTTAGCAGGTTGTTAGAAATAATCAGAAGGCTGTAAAAACAATATTTCTGCCTTGATTAACGTGATGTTCCAGTCTGCTGTTGGGTTTTGTCCTTGATAATCAGAGGGCAGAGGCAGATGCTGAGTGTGCAATCACCAACCACCAGCCTGTGTCAGCCCCCAGCACAGACAGAGGGGAACAAAAAAGGAAAGGGATCCAAGGGGAGAGTCACAGGAGAAATAATGATACCACTAGAAGAGGGAGCAGCACATGTAACTCCTGTGAACGAGGGGCCCTGGCAGGACAGGAGTGAAGGAGGACTTTGCTGTTTGCACTCTGTCAGGGGTGCTCATCCTTTCAGTGTGACACTCACTGAATTAAGGCCCTCAAAGGCTCAGCCTGAGCCATGGCACGGACACAGCAAAGGTGCCACAGCACCCACGGGGACACAAAGGGATTCCCAGGACTCCCCTGGCCCAGGCAACACCCCTGAGCTTGGGCTGCCCTTGGGCTCCAGAGGGGACTGGATCAGCTCCTGGCCCTCTGCACAGGAGCTCTGTGTCCCTGGTGTCCCTCAGCCACTGCAGGGTCCTACAGCAAACCCAGCTTTTCCTGCCAAACCCACGGCTCCCTCTGGAGCAGGCACTGCCAGCAGGGTGAGGTGGGCACCCCTGCCTCTCCTTGCAGAGCTCTGTGGTTGGAACCCATGAAAAATCCCATTTTTTTTTTAATAGTTCACCTGGTACCTCCAGGTTTCTGTGAGATATTTTATTGCATTAGTGTTGTCAAATGGTGACATTTCTGAGTGTAAGTCATAGGGTTGTTGTTAATGCCAATTTAATGGTGCTAAAATGATTAAATATGGCAGGCTTTTAAATAATGAGGTACATAAAAGGTGTTAATAACCTCTTAAGTGCTTTAATAATATTCTGTGCTATCATAAAATGTTAGTAATTGGACCTCTTAACTTTCATCTGCCATAAAGTAATGAAAGAAAAAAATCTCAACAGAGGCGCTGAATGGCTGAAGATTTTGCTTAAATAAAAGAAAAAAATTGAACAATGGTAAAACTGAGCCCTATTTGTTAAAAAAAAAAAGAAAGAAAGAAAAAAGAAAAAGAAAAAAAAGAGAAAGAATTAACTGGAAAGCCCAGCGGAACATGCATTTTAATATAATGCAAATTCTTAGCATTTCCTAAAAATGTGTTTGGTGTAAGGTACTGCAAGAACAAAGGATCCCAATGAAGGCTCAGTGCTAAACCCAACATCCAAGGAGCTGCTGAGTCTGACGTGAAACAAACCTGTGTGTCACCTGTGGAGTTGGAAACAGCAGCTTTCTGTGCAGAGGATCACAGAATCTCCTGGTAACAGAGCTGAGCTCAGCCTGGGCTGCTCTGGCAGCTGAGCAGAGCTTCTCACACAGGTTAAAACCAGCAGATCTGCTCCTGGGAAAGCTCCTCCGGGACAGGCAGGGCTGCAAACCCCAGAATTTCAGAGAAAGTGCAAGTGATAAGGGCTGAAGGATCCTCCAGTGCCCCCACAGGTGATGAACTCTCAGTGCTGAGCAGCACCCACTGAAGCACGAAACTGGATTGACTGCATGTGGAACAGCCAAATGTAATTAAAATTCTAAACAGGGAGGCCAAATAGGAATATCTAAATAAAATTTGGACAGGATCCTGGGTAAGCAGCAGCTTCAACAGAAGAGGCCAGAGGTCTGTAAAATCCCTACTGCTTGAACCCCATCCAGCGAGGAGCTGGAGGAGCTGCAGCCCTGTCCATAAAATGTGCTGACACTGGGCTGGTGTTCCCTTAAAAGGCTCCCCAGGATAATGTCCAGGGATGTTCCTTAGGTGCCCTCCTCCCAAACAGCAATCCAACCCAATCAAATTATCGTGAGAAACCTGCATCAGCAAAATAACTTTCATTAATGGATATTTGCAGGTTCCTGGCTCAGTGGCTCTCAGGGAAGCCTTTTAAGGTCTCTGCAGCTGCTGCTGGATGTGCTTTGCTTTTCTTTATTGCCTGTTAACATGTGCACCCAGTTCTTTTAAAGAACAGGTGCTTTGAACCGACTCTAAATAAAAGGAAATCAGAATTTTGGAGCTAGCCATGTAGGAGTGGTGTGGCAGAGCCCTTTTGAGCCATGAATCCCACCCCTGTGAAACACGGGGCACTGTGATTTTCCCCAGCCTCTATTTATAACATTTCGTCACACAGCAGGGAGGGGGCACAGGCCCACGTGAGCCAGGCAACCAATGCTCAGCAGGAACAACAATAGTGAGCAACAGAAGCCAAGAGTTTGCCCATAGGCATTGAAAAATTATAACGAGCAAATCGATTTTGAGTAGTCTAAATTTGCTTGGAGATAAATCAGGAGGCGAACAAATGCTCTATCTAAGAGAGAAATGATTCACCAAGTACAGTGTTCCTGGAGCCACAGAGAATATTCTTGGCTGCTCTGAAAGCTGGCTATTTATTTATTTATTTATTTATTTATTTCTCAGACAAGACCATTATTATTTTCTTGTTACAGATCTAGTGCTGATCCCACTGCAGTCAATGACAAACTCTCCATTGGTTTCAATGAAGGACATGGTCTCTTAAAAGCAATTTTTCATCAATACCTAAAGTACTTCCTAGACTCTCATACTTGAGGGTGAGTCCCTGCTCCTCACTCATCAGCACCTCTCCCCAGCACAGCTGCAATTTGCAGAGTCCCTCCATGTCCCACTGCAGGCCCCAGCATCCCAGAATAGGTTTGTATTTCTTCTTAGAGAGATGCTCTCTGCTTCACTTGATGTGCCCATTACTTGAAAACTGTCTCTCATTTTTGTCCATTAGCTAAATTCTGGATGAGCTTATTATTCTGCTTTGGTTTGTAACAATCCCACTGGATCCATCTCTATGCTTATTAGGATTTTAGAAATGCAATCTAATTTGTGCTAAAGCATACAAATTCGGCTCCCCTATGATCTATGCTGCTCGACACCCCACTCCTCTGTCTGCAGCCCAGCTCTGATCCCTGCACAGCAGCGGAAGGAGCAGTGGTGGGGTACAGACCAAGCAGGGACCCCCATGAGAGAATTCCTGAGCTCTGGTGAGCCCCAAGGACCAGAAGTGAAACCAATTGGTTTCTAGGTAGCTCTGTAAAATTCCTTTTCAACTCCCCATGAAATACTCATTTCTTCAGCTTGACTGGAAATCATCAAGCTCCTTTGGGTGGCCCTGAGAGCAATCTATTTTGAACAAAGTTCCTGGAATCAAAACATGGGCAAAGCCAAAGAGATGCTCATGTGCTTTTTACACTCATTCTCTTGTGGTTTTTTTGTCTCACACCAGTTCAGACTGCAGCCAGTGCAAGTCCCAGCTCTGCTCTGAGCACATCTTCACCAGCACAGAGAAACAGAGCCAAACAGCTGGCAGGGCCTGGTTGGTGGTGTTGATTGGGTAAGTTAATTAAGAGCAGAAGTTACTTTGAGCTAGGATAGGTTAAAAAAAAATACACAGAGCAAGTGTTTCGTTTTGTGATTTGATAGCTTTGGTTTCTGGAGAAACATTTCCAGCCATTGCTCTGAGCTTCAGTGGCTGCAGCACAGCACAGACACGGCACAGGCACTTCCAGTTTCTTCCTGATTTCCCTGAGAAGTCCCTCATGCCACCCCAATACCAGAAAACAGTCACCTCCTCTGGTTCCCCACCTGAGCTTTGTCCCATTTGAGCAGGGATCATTCTCACCCCACCAGAGAAGAGCCAGGACAGGGGACACGGTGATGCCACCACGAGGAAAAAGCTTTTTCTCCCTTCATTAGGTCAGAGGCCAGAGTGGGCTCTGCAGTGGGCAAGGAGAGCAGAGGGATGGCCACCAGCAGCTGCTGGGACACTCCTGGAGCCACAAGAGCCACCATGGCAGGTCAGTGGCACTGCCACGATGACAGGGCCACCCTGGCCACCAGCTTGGGCAGCCTGGGCTCTTCTCCTCAAGGCTGAGTAACAAATACTTGGTTTCTCCAAACTCCCTACTAACTTCAACATGCCTTGTCCTCCTAAAGACTCTCTGAGTACCATTTAGTGCTTAATAAATGCTCTGCCTCGTGAAAAAGAAGGAGATAAAATCAATAAAGTGCCTGAAAAGTTGCTTTGTACCGTCTCACATGCATATTTAGAAACCCTCTCTTCCCTGCCACTCACCTCATGGATCTATTCTTGGAGGATAAAAACTGGGATATACTTTGCAGCCAAAAGTAAAGTCATAAAGAAGTTTGCTCACGTTCCTCGACACATGAGATATAGAGTTAATTAAAAATTGTTCTCTGTACAACAGGTTTGTTTCACTGGAAAATGTCACTGATGTAAGGCTGTTCTACTCTTGTTGCCAACTACATTGAATTGACTCCATTATAAGCTTACTCCTCCCCCCTCCCCATTACTTTTCTTCCAATAATAAACCAGAGAGGTCTTAGAGCCCACTTTTTTATTGGAAAAAGTGCATTAGGATTAGCTGGGTTGGAGCAGTCATTTTATGCCCCTCCAGTCCCTGTTTATCTGTGGCTCTACAGAAGCAGCAAATACTTGCTCCAGTCCTGCACAGTATAAATGAGATTTTTGATCCTACAGGCATGGTGCTGTTAAAAGATTTTTAATTAGATAAATACATTTTATAAAAAGATTTTGCAGAATAGTTGCCTCTAGCAACTGTAACAATCTTGAAGCTTCATCTTCTAAAAGGAAAGAAAACTCTTGCAGGAGGCTGGTTGTGTTATATAAAAATGAAAGATGGTATTACAGAATTAATAGGAAGGGGCCAATGGAAATGCAGTCCCACTCCTGGAAACGGGAGTTTGTTTCATGACTGACTTCAAACAGCACATGGATTTGTGCTGTGATTTTTCCAGCCAGATTGCCAAGTGTCAGCCCTGGGCTGGAGGAGTGGCTGGGCCAGGCTGGAGGGAGATGTTTCCACAGCTGGGCTCTCCCTGGCTGTGCCCTCTGCTTCCCCAGCTCCGGCCAGCCTCACCAGAGCGTGCCACCAGAGCCCCCTTTGCAGCACAGAGCTTGCTGTCCCTGCCTGCAGCCATCCTGGAGTGTCCTTCAGCTCGGGGAACGCTCTGCTGCTGTCCCTGCCTGCCTGAGGATGGACAACAAGGGGCATCCCCAGGGCGCCAAGCACAGACAGGAGGGGATGCCAGCCCTCCTGATCCCGCCAGCTCTCAGGCCTCAGAAGGAGCAAGGACAAGTGCAGACGTGTGCCCAGGTCGTGCCAAGGTGCCAGGAACTGCTCCCCTGCCCTTCTCCATCCAGCTCAGCCGTGGCTCTGAGCTGCCCCAGAGGCCTCCTGCTCCCGTGGGGCAGGGACTGCACAGGACTCTCCCTCTCCCCCTTCCACATCCCAGTGAGTGAAGCTCACAATATGCTGTCAAGGTGGGGAGTTTTATCCCTGCACACTCAGTGCAGGATAGCAGCTGGAGTGGGAACTTTTCCATGCTCACCCCCATAGTCAGTATATTTAGCCCTGACCTAGAAAGACCATCCTTTCTAGGGCTGAGTTGTGATTCAGACAGTCTGCTTGCTGAGCAGAGACTGCCAACTGTGCCGAATCATAGCTGATTAGAGGTGGGAGAGAGCCTGAAAAACAATACACCCAGGCAAACGCAGTGGGTTTGGAGCATTTCATGGAAATTATATTTAACACCATTCTGGTGACTTAAAGAAAAGTTAAAACAAACAACCCTCGCACCTTCTAAAATAACCCTACCTGTCTCTGGTGGGAGAGGAGAGACTGGCAAAGGGTTGCTATTTTAAATCACAGTGGAATGGGGTAAAGAAAGAATATACATGTAGGTAGATCCATACATAGGTGTAGATACATGCACACACATCTGCAGATGAAGCAGGGGACTCATTGTCTGAGAAAGAAAGGGTGGACAGAGAAGCAGATTTTTTTTTTTTTTTTGCATTTTAGGGGAAATTCTACCTTGAAGCAAAACAAATTCAATTGTGTCTAAGAGGAAACAAGAACAAAAGAGAAAAAACAACATGAGAAGATGTCTGGAGACATCGTGCTCGTACAGAAATGTCTGCTGGCAGGTCAAAAAGTGTCCCATCAGCCCAGCGTGGGACTGGAGCTTGTATCCCACAGGCAATTATCCCCTGCCTGCAGACACTCTCAGGCCATCCCTGGGATTTGGAGGAGAAATCTTATCTGCTGGCCTGTGAGAAAGCAGAAGGAGGCACACGTTGTACTCACACACCAGTAAAACAAGCAGGGAGTTAAACTGGAAAACACTGCACAGCCCAGCCTGGAGACAGCAGAACAGGAGACTAAACACAACAGTTTAACAAATAATTACAGGTTCTTTATACAGCCTAGAATTTGTAATCCACCTTCATCCACTTCTCTTTGCACAGTTTAGAATCACAATGCCAAAGGGATCACAGGGAATCATGAAATAATGTCCTGCATTTGAGTGCAGAGCAGACAGTCTCGGATGGTTTTAGATACTCTTTTCATGAAACATTTACCATGTGGCACCCAAGTGTTCCCTCCATTGTACCTTGGCAAACACAGTGGACACGCTGGTACAGGCACTCACACAGACAGGATGTTTGCAGACATTAAAAGTGATGAGGGAAAAAAACCAACCCAAAACCCTGACCTGGATAAGTTCTCCTCGATTTAAATTCAGGAAAGTGTGGGCATTGAATATTATCTCCATAGTAAATTTGCCACACCATAAAACAGAGTGGGGAATCAAGAAGGAATATCTTGCATTTCAACAAACGCTGGGTCTCTGAGGACCCCCTCCATCCCTTGGTATGTAGGAGTACAATTTATCATCTGTATTTTTCATCTTAACTGCATGAAGAAGAGGGTATTATGGCAGTGGTGCTGGACTGATGTTTGGGGGACTGTGAATCCATTACCTGCAACAGACTCCCTGACTCCTCAGTAAGCCCCAGCTGCTTGGTTTCCCATCTGCATTTCCATTTCAGAGAAACTTTAAATGACTGTCAAAAATATTTGAGGAGTCAAAAAGCAAACAGAAATAAAACATACTGTTTGACTATAAATAAAAAGGGGATTTTGTATTTTAAGTGGGTTTTAAACACTTATAAATAATTCTGGTAGAAATTGCAAACTGGCAGCTTGCTTAAAAACACCTTCAAAACCATTTCACCTTTTTAATATTTTTTCCCTTACACAATTATTTTGTTAAATTGACACTGGTTTGGGAAATACTGCAGTATTGCCTACTCTGCATTTTTTGCCCCCATAAATGACCAACAGTAGAGGCTCAGGTCTAATAATGAAGATTCTTTTTACAAAGTATGTAACAAAGGCTTTACTTTCAGCACCAGCTGAAATCGTTTGGTTTTTAGCGAGTTAAACACAATTAAGGAACTGCCAAGTGTTTTTCTGGGGGAGTCTGGAGTCAAGCACGAGCGAGCACTTGGGCTGAGTGGGGTGAGCATGGTGAAAAGTGAAAATAAAGCATGAATAAACAGAAAACAAGCATGGCACATGGAGATTGTGCGCTTTGCTGCTAGAGTATTTCTAAGGTGTGTTTTGTATGTTTGAAAAAATCCTGTTATTCAGGAGCCTGGAATTGCTCTTCCATCCCCACTGCTGATGAATAGCAGAGGCACAGCATGCAGCCCTTTATTCCGAGGGAACCTTAATCACTCCCCTCCCGAAACTGCTGCTCCATTTGACTGACAGAATTAGAAGCAATCCACATATTGGAGGGGAAAAAAAAGAAAGGCAAACCCATTTGGTTGTCAGACTGTGGGTACATACACAAAGCTTTTAGCACAAAAAAAAAAAAAAAGAAAGAAAGAAGAAAAAAGAAGAGAAAGTTGTTGCCCTCCTAAATGACATCTATATTAATGACATGAATGACAGGCTTAAGGGGAAAATTATAAATCTTTCTTTCCAGCTTTTCTTTTATTGCCCAACCATATATTTCATCTTTCCAGGGAGCAGGGCCATTAAGCCCAGAGCTGAGAGACGTGAGAGCTGCTGGGAAGCTGCAGCCAGGCCTGGAGCAAGAGCAGCTCTGGGTCTCTGTGCCCCAGGTGAGAGCAGGGAGCACCAGCCTAAGGCAGGGCAGCATCCCTGCATGGCAGGGGAGAGCACAGGCACCCAGCAGGGCTGGGCCAGGGATCCCAGGAGCCCTGGAACTCCATCATTTG
Source organism: Passer domesticus (assembly GCF_036417665.1). Lineage (NCBI taxonomy): Eukaryota > Metazoa > Chordata > Aves > Passeriformes > Passeridae > Passer > Passer domesticus. Next base: position 12,508,888 of record NC_087489.1, on the reverse strand, counting down.
GGACTCCCCACTCCTCCACACCCTGTTTCACAGGGGATAAGCAGAGAGGATGCTCTGTCCCTGTTTTTATGGCAGAACAACTCTCTGGGGCTGCAGCTGCCAGCAGCAGCACGCAGGGTGACCCCAAAGCCCCCAGGGATGTTCTCTGTGCTGGCAGCAGTAGCTTTTCTGTCTCTGTGAAGGAGCTTTGGACTCCTGATGGAAAGAAGAATGTTGGCTCTCCTTTCCCATGCCATACACGAGGCTGCCTCTGTCTCCAGAGTAGCCACAGATTTCTGCATTCTGCTTTGTTCATTTTCCTGTGCAGTCTCCAGGGAAAACAAGAGGAAGACAAAGAAACCCCAGTGCCTTGTGTGATCACAGACACAGATGTAATCATCTTCAGTTAAAAAGAATTCCTTTAAATGTCCCTAGAGCAAGTTCCATTTTCCCTGGAGGTGATACATAACTAATAAAACTGATAGACCCCCTCTGCAGCTGGGTGTTTGTGTGTATATTCATTTACACATACACGTATTAATTTTCGCTTTTCCATGGGAGCCTCCTGTGAAAGATCATTATGGCCATGTGGAACTGCCTGTGCTCAGACACTCTGCAAAGATACTTCCTTGGGTTTTATTGTCTGTGACCACTGTACTTATATTTTATAGCAGCCTAATTACTGACAATCCCCTTTAAATGCTGACATGCAGTGCTAAGTTATTCTGCAGGTGAATGAGTAGATGTAACATTTCTCTGTGTTCTCTAAAATTGTGTAGTACTATTAACTGGATTTGTCAACAGCAGGGCTGTCTGGAGAAATTATTCCATTTAAACAAGGTCCTTGATTTCCCATCACCAGTAGCACTGAATCCACAGTGTCTGGGGAATGGTTATGTCATGGAGGAAGTGGAGGACTAAAAAATTAAATGGCTTTGTTTGAAACCTCTCACACTGCTCAGTTTATAACAATAAAAGGCAATGATGGTTCCTTAAAAATCAATTGAGGGGATAGAATTAAGAAAGAAAAAATTAATAATCCAGGTGAGGCTAAGTCTGGCTCTCTGGCTCTACCTGTGCTACACAGCCCTAACAGACACAGTCCCAATCTTTTTCCTAGCACTGCTACCATAGATAATAAAACTAATTTAATTTTCTGTCACTCTTTTCATTTTAATGGACACCCAGAGATTTCACAGCCCTAGGAGAACAGTGCACAAAACCACTTCTTTTCTGGAACCAAGAGACACGGGAGAAGAAAGATCTTGTGTGGAAATGCCAGAAGAAACATTGTCATGAAAAACAGGCTTTAAATATTGAAAACATATAAAGGACAACATGCAGCACAGGAGAAACAGGCTGAATAAAACATGCTGCTATTAAAGCCCTGGAGCTCAGTCCTGGAGGGATTTGCAATTTCCCAGCACAGGCTGTGATTTTTCAGGGATGCTGAGTGCCACTGGAAGGGCTGCAGAGCAGTCCCCGTGCTGTGACAGGTAGCGGCTCCCTCCCAGGCTCAGTCTGGCACATTAAAACCCAACAGGATCTTTCTTTTTTCAGCTCGGTGCCTCGGAGGCTCTCACACGTTCCCTTACCCCCTGCTCATCCCACCCCGGCGATAAGCGCAGTATAAATAGCTACCAGTAGATGACAGATAGAACATGGACATGACAACAGTGTCCTCCCCCTGCTCCCACAGCCGGCACAGCAATTTCTGTCGTGTTCCACTCCTTCCTGGGACTGTGGGAGCACAGTGGTGCTGGCAGGAGTCGAGCTGACTCCAGGCAAACTCCTCAAGCTGTCCCCGAAACCCCATCCGAGGTGAACGTGCAGGTGAATATTTAGCTGAGCAAAGTAATAACCTCAGGGTTAATGAGGACTTGGCATAATTTAAGAGATGGTCATAACTAGGAATCTATGCCATTTGTTCAGCTCCCACTTTGGCTCTTTTTTTCCCTAAACCTCTGCAGCACTGTTATCCAGCTCAGGGATAATGGAGGGGATTAAAAATCAGCTCCTCATCTCTTGCTAATTCTGCTTGCTTCACTGTCCTATATCCAAAGCAACAAAATAGGGGCAGGATGTCCAGCTTTGGGAATCATCATTGGGTTTGACTGGCAAGAGGCCAGGGAAGAGCAGAAAGGAGTGATAAGAGATGTGGAAAATATGACCTGTAAGGAAAGGTTGTAGGAATTGGGTTTGTTTAGTCTAGAGAAGAAAAGAACGAGGAAAGATTTGATAAGAGGAAAGATATGACAAAAGTATTCCAAAATGCAGAAGTTTGTTATGAAGAGAACAACACTCTTCTTGTTCCTTTAGAAATCACCTTATTTGCAGCAAAGACTGGGGCTGAGGCATTAGGAAAATGTCTTTCCTACCTGCAGGAGCAGGGAAATCCTGGGCAGGCAGTTCTGCACTGGGGTTATTGAGGTTATTCAGAGCAGGTGATTGAGGCACGTTCCTCTGACAGGCTCGTCCTGGACACTCAGCCCAGGCTGTGCCTTTGGGGCTGTGACCGTGTGCAGGTGCCACATTTGGCACGTGCACAGGGACCCCCAGAGCAGTGGCAGTGTCCTGGGAAGGAGTGAGCCCTGGCCCAAAGTCAGAGGAGAACTGGCAGAAGCCAATCCCCAGTCCTGCAAAGCTGCAAATATCTCACGAGGTTCACAGAGCCTCAGACTCCACAGGCTTGGCAAAGCTGCCCAGCCACTCTCCTCACGAGCTGTAAAGAGTCTGGATTCAGCCCTGAGCTGGCAATGTGTTGAGGACACATGGGGCAGAAAAGAAACCAAACTTGCTCTGTTTAGACTGACATTGGCTCCCCACTGTTGACAGCAGTCCAGATTTGGGGTCTGGTCTTTTTTCCATTGAATTCCACAGGGAATTTTTCTGTTGGCATCAGTGGGGGCAGTAATAAGCCATTGTATCTGTCAGTGCAGATTGGCAGTGGAAGACAAACTGGAACTGCTAAGTGCTGTCTGTAATGAGAGATCATTTTTCCCCTCCCTCCTCCTCTCTCTCAAGTCCATTTTCAGACCATAACCACATTTTAATGAATAAAAAGTTGTTGTTTCAAATCCTTGCAGAACTGCAGTCTCTGCCAAGCCTGTTTTTCTTCTGGAAAGACAGATGCATGTGCTCACATTATGGTAGTAGTTTTTTGCAAGCCATATATTTTCAGTGATGTTCATGAAACTAGAATTAGTGACACTAATAATGACAAATCAGAGGGCTAATATTGTTTAACCCTGTTAAAGAGTGTTATTACATTTACATGTTCCCACAGAGTAAATGCTGTTCAACTCAGACATATGTCTTGCTATCTGTTTATTTTTATGAATCAGAAATGAATCAGCAGTCAAAGAGTGTCCTGTAGGTTTACTTGTCTCATATACCATTTTAGAAGGGGAAAAAACCCCTCTACCAGGGCTCACAGAATCATTTTGTATTCAATAGGGACATAATAGTACTACCAAATTAATTCTAATCAATAAGAGAGAATATTGCAGGTGTGCACAGACTAACCCCAAAATGCTGGGCCATTGAGGGGCCTGCCCGTGCTCCTGCTGGTGTAACACTCATTCCTATTCTGAGAGTGAAGGCAAAACTACACCTTCAGATCTGATCTCCTGTGCAGCTGGCTGCTTTTCACTGCTCGTGAGCAGACACAGAACTGCCTTTCCCTCAAGCCAAGGAGTCTCCAGGATGCAAAAAGCAAAGGCACAGTGCAGTCTGCAGCACTTAGGTTGTGGACAAGACCTATAGTAATTTCAGAGCTGAAAAGTGATTCTCTCTCTGGACTGCATTCAGCAGATAAATAAAATAAAATGACAGTCACTAATATGATGTTTCTATACTTATCTTTCTTTGATCCTCAGGGACTTTTGAGGAAAGTGTTAGGATCGTTGGATAAGACTTTGAGAAGAATCCCCTGCTCTTTGAAATGTTAGTTTTCTAACATGTCCAGCCCTTATTTGTAAGAAACTGGTAACAGCCTTGATAATCTCTACCTTAAAAAAAACCAAACCGATACACTGCTTCAGAAATTTGACCAAAAAAAGTTATGTAAGAGGTAAGAAAAACATCACACTTTCTTAAAGCATTAGATATTCCAAGAATTACAGGAGGTAATTTAAATTCAACTCAGCCACTACTGTTGCAATATTGAGGTTTTAAAGTCAGTTTATTTATATTTTAACTTTGCAGTTTCCCATAAGGCATGGTCAAAGTCTTTAACAGAATCACTGACATTAGGAATTCTCATCCTCCTTTTCCCTTGCTCCTTATCAAGTGTACTTTGTTTCCTGCAATGGTTTATTGGGACCATCTGCATCTCCTCCTGTTTTCTCTCAGGCATGGAGATAAGATTTCACCTTTGGATGTCTGGTTGAAGTCCAGCTGGCAGTGGGGATGTGTTTGGTGGCGGTGGCTCCGTGCCTGTTGCATGCACGCGCCAGTCTCACATGGTGGCGACAGAAAATCCCACGTGAGAACCACCCTCTGTTCAGCACAGCTTCATTTCCCTCCTCAAGGCCCGGGCCAAGAGCTTGGAATGCAAATACCTGAAAAATGAACTGCCCCAGGTCCTTATCCCAGTGCTTGAACAAATGGCTGGGTTTTACAGAGACTGAGCCCTCACCGACGTGATGGCAAGGCCTGGAGGGATGCCAGGGCACCCTTTGCCAAATCCACACCCAAACTGCTCTACACACTTTTTAAACTACTTTTGGGACAAATTATGTCCATGCAGCTTCCCCCCGCTCCTGTCATTGCTTTCCAACTTTCTAATCCCACTGCCCAGCCTGAGAGCTGATTGTGTCTGCATCCCCTCAGGATTTCCAGAGCACAAACCCACAGCAGCCATCACCAGGTAACAGCAAAAACTACAGGGCACTTCCACCCAAAGCTGCCCAAGAAGAGGAAATTGCCACAGGAATAGGTTCCATCTATCCCACACAGCTTGAAGAGCGTTTGGATATCTGGCCATCCTACCCTTCTCCCCTTTTATTGCCTTCTGCCCTATTCTGTACTTGAACACGAAGTGAAAAACCTTGATTTCAGTCTTTGGCAGGGGTGATTCTCCCACCAAGGCCAGCCCAGCTGGGAAATCTGGTTTCTTTGCAGCCAAGGCCTGGTAAAACACGCCACAGCAAATGGTTGGAAAGTGAAATCAGCCTCCAGCAGAAGGGGTGGAGGACAGGATGTCCTGGAGCAGGGGAAGGATGGGAGAGCTCTCCTTCACCATTTATCTAGAAACACTGCAGAAACGTTACAGTCTTTGAAGATAATAGAAGCAAGGACAGTTCCTTTCTTCTCCCTCGCCTCCCTTTCCTCCCTTCAGTTTGGAGACACATCCACACAGAGGGTCAAGTACCCAGCAAATGAAATATTTTTCAAAAGCTCATTGTAAGCGTTTGCAATGCAGACAAACAATCTCAAGCCTCATTGCACATTCTCCCAAGAAACCAAAGGAACACCTTGTGCACTGTATCTTTTGTTTCTTTCTTTTGTTATTCTATAAATATTTTTATTCTTTTTTATTTGGTATTTCACAAAGTAGAAGAAACTCCTAATCTTTTTTCTGCCTGTTTGATGTTTAGAGAAGCCAAGGAGACAAATCTGTAAACACACTTTCTCTGTTTGTTAGATTTTTTTTTTCCTTCTTAAATACAGGCTGCAAGTCTCAGAAAAAGTCAAGGACTCGAATTTCTCTTTGTTTTGAGTGTCTGGCTGCATCTACTGTGCTAAAGTGTCAGCTCCAGATAAATAAGGGAATGAAAACAGAGAAGGTCTATTTAAGAAAAAACGTCTGTCCTTCAAAGTCTGGAGAGATAGAAGTGGATTTATTGTCCCCTGGGCAACATCCCGGGAATGTTTTGGAACCTTGAGGCAAATTGTGGACACTGGAGCCACAGTCTTTAGTGGTTTTGTGTGTCTTTAATACTGCACTGAGATCTGAACTGCTTCAGATCCAGAAAAGTGAAATAGTGGATTAAAACCATAAAGGAAGGGGGCACAAGAAGGTCCTTGCACTGTGGCATACCCCATCCCTTTCTGGGATATACTGAGGAATGGATGTACAATTTCTGGACCTTGGGCAAAAGTGGGCTTTTCTAAAGCACCTCTGCAGAAATATCACAGCTTATATAATCATTTCAATTAGTGCAGTGCAGTCTTGCGTATTTGGACTCATGTGATTACCTGAGAACCAAGGCTGAATTAATTTAAAAGGAAAAAAAAAGTGTCTGTCTTCGAGCTGTGGAGAAAAGTTCAAGGGAAATGTGGACTTCTCCACTGATTTCCCACAGAAATAGTTCTGATGTGTTCTCTTCCTTACCAGCCTTTATTTTAACAACGTATGGTGAAGCAGCTCTGCTCAGTGGGGATGTGCAGGTCTCACTGAGCTGTGCTGGCTCCCTGGGCTGGAGACAGCTCAGAGTATTTTAAAACAACAACATTCATAATTGCACTACATGAGGAATCAAGACTAATACAGAAGAGTTTCCATAACGACAACACCTCGACGTGGTGCAAGCACAAATACCTTACACATCCCAGGGAATGATTCAGTCCCATGTTGGGTGAAAAACATTCATCCTTTGAAGAACAGACCACTGAAAATGGTGGTGCCTGAGTCATAATTTTGTAGCAGAAAATCTGTTTATGAGAAAAGGCTTCAGCAAATGAGTTATTAGAATTTTATTGCTATTTTACCTATCAGTGGCTTGTTAGCTACTGTAAAAACTGCCATCCACTTGCTGGCTAATGAGTCCTACAACTCAGCACATCAGAAGTGTTTCATCATACAATGTGTGGTAACAGAATTGAGCTTTGAGGGGCTCAGCACTGCACAAGCAGGAAAAGAAGCAGGAAAATTTGAAAAATCCCATCTTCTAGAGCTAAAGCTAAAGATGACCCTAACATGGAGTAGGAAGGGAAAGAAAATACAAGTCATAGTGTCAAATTACAGATTATTTTCATAAATATGTGCTTTCTTTGAGGGAAAAGTGTAGCTATCAAAAATGATCCAACTGGAGAGAGATGTAGTGGGAACAAAGATTAGGGGGGAATAGGGCAGGGAGGAGAGGGCAGCAGGGATTTGTGGAAAATGATGAGGGTGGACAAAGGGAGGTGGCTCCCCCAGATGATCTGAGACAGACCTGTTCTTCCATTCCCACAGCCAGCAGTGGCAGCTGCCTTCACAAACCCTTCCTGACTTCCATGCTCCAGTGTTGCTGCAGTGCTTAGATAAAATACCACATTTCAAAAGACCATTTGGCCTTTTGAGGTGTTTGGGGCGTAGGAGTTCTTCCTTTTTTTTTTTTAATGTGAGACCTTTTGTTGGTGTTCAACATTCTGCTGTCTTTAGAAAGCAGGTAGTCAAACACCACAAAGTTCCTTCTCCTTTCAAGTTTATCCTTCCACCTCCTGGGCTGTAACAAGGTGTGCTGCTCATCACACTGAGCTGCACCAAATATTCCTTCCACTAAAGAACGACCCAATGGGGCAAACTCCCCTCTCCAACCTCTGCATCTTCATCATTCCTCTTCACTTTGCAAAGTAGCAGGCCTTTTTTCTCAGTTTCCATAAGTGTTGTTTTAATGCAGATCCTGCTTTTTTATTTATCCCCAGAACAGTGCTTCATTTTGCTTACAGTCCTTCACTGCTGTCACAAAAAAGAGCTCAAGTGATTTCTGCTGTGCTTGCTTTGATAGTGATATTCAGCAACGACATTCTTTGTGTGAAAGAAACCCAGGAAAAGCAGTTTTTCCTAGCATTATAATTTGTTATAGTTAGGTGTTAAAGTTTTCAGCTGAGCTGCTGGTGATAAACACTGCATATGCTCCGGGCTGCGTAGGTTCCCACCAGATTTTCTTTGTCCAGGTTAGAAACACGGTAGTTTTAGGTTCCCACTGCAGCTAATGGAGAGGAAAAAGGTTTTTAGGAGCTGTTATTTATCCCACTTAAGCTCCATATCACTGTGAGGTGTCTCTCTCCACCACTGAGTGCCAAGGGCTCACAGGCAGGGCTGACATGGGTACATTTTAGGTGGGCTGGTGCCTGCCCTAAGCTGCTCAACATCTCAACAGAGGAGAAAATAAGTGAATAGGAAAGAAAAGCAAGAGCAGGCAAGGAGGCTTGGAGAGATGAGGCACTGCCTGGAAATCACACAAGGCACTAGGATGGAAAGAGAACCCAAATCTCTTTATGGAACCCTCTTTTTGTGCACTCTGTACCACGAGGCTTTTTGCTCTGACAGACAAAAAGAATGTGACCCTGTATTTCCTTTTTCTCTTCCCTTCCAGTAGTTGCATGTTAATTAAGCTGTTGCATTTTTCCAGAGCAACTGTAAGACCAGAAACCTCTTAAGTCAGATGGAAAGAACTAAACATTTCAGCCACGGTGAAGCAGCCAGAAAAACAAGCATGTAGGAGAAAAAATAACATTGTGCAAATAAAATTGCTGAGAGGAATACAAAAATCACATGAGAAGGGCAGATAGGGGCATTGTGTGAAGGATAAGGAAGGGGAGTCAGGAACAAGGGAAGGCTTCTAATTTTGCATTGTAGGCACAGTTGGTGAACCATTGTCATTGCCACTCCTGCCCAAGGTTTGTGACACAAACACTTTGTTTTGCACTGTGTGAGGGTCCCAGGACCTCGGGCAGCCAGGCAGGGGGACAGGAGGGAAGATGGGACTCAGGGGTGGGAGCCTTGCCAATGGATCCACCACAGACAAAGAAATGAGCTCTCTTGCCCATGGCTGACCTACCTCTAGAGTTTCTACCTCTACAGTTTCTTGCCTCTCTGTTGCTTTTGCTCTGGAGCTGCAAATTTCTGCCTTTGTGTGGCCATGAAGGCAGAAACGTCTAAAAATTACAATCAAGGGCTAAACTGATTATTTTATATGACCTGATCTGATTTTGGAAATAGCCTTTCCCTAAGCAGACAGTCAGACTAGATGACCCCCACATGTCCCTTCCAGCCTAGTGAAAGCTGCAAAGATTCAGGAAAACAACTCTTTTGTCCTGTGGACTACAAAAATAGCATTTCCAACAGTTTTTCTTTCATTATGAAAAAAAGACCTAGACAACTCTCAGGGGCCCAACAACCCTGAAACAAAGAGAGGGTCTCTACAGACACACCACCAAGCTCTTCAGAGCCAGCTCAGCCTTGCATTCTCTGCCCTTGCTGTGGGATGGCATCCCAGCTTCTCTGAAGAAGAAGAAAGCCAAAGCCAAGTGAAAGATGAGCTGTGAAGGTGCAGACCTCGCTGCTGCTGCTCTCCCACTGCAGTCAAGGAGTGCTGATTGCAACACCAGACCAGTAGGGTTTCTTCACTTGTTTTGAAACTGTCTCAGCTGGGAACACACCCCAGCCTGCTGTGTCATTCCTTGGCTGGTTTTATAAACTGCTCTGCTGGGACCTACAGGTGCTCAACACCTCCACAAGCTGAGCTGCAACACAGCACATCTGTGCCAGCTTGGGCACTTGAGGCTGTTTTCCCTTCCAGCTACTTTGTTTTAAACCCAACCAAGATGGCAATCCCCCAACCCAGCCACAGTGGGGTGACATCAAGGCCCTCCCTTAAATGCTGTCTAGTGAGTGAAGTCCTTAAGAACACCTGGAAAAGGATCTCTGCAGCACAGAAGAACAAACTTTGCTCCAAAGAGGTTATCAACGGGACCCCAGGAGAGCAGTCACTGTGAAGCTTTACTTCATTCCAGAAATGTTTTGGAAGCAATTACTTCATCTTGTTCTTTATTCACGGGATTCACTTAACTGATGACATTATAGCTCAGTCCATTAAGTAAATGGGTTATATATTTTCTCCAGGTTTTGAGGAAGTAATGTTGCAGTGTGTGTCACTACCATTGTCAGCAGTCAACAGGGACAGGGACTCTTCACTTGTTTCATGAGGTTTACCTCCGCTGAGATCTTAAATATGAAATATCTGGCTCAGGGTCTTTCATAACGTTTGAGCAGGATTTTAAAAACATAAAAATAAAAACATAAGAAAGCAAGTGTTATTTTCACAAAAATTCCTGGCAGCTGTACCATTTATTATGAGAGGAAAACGGAGCAAGAAAAATTGGCATGTCATTTCTTAAATGAATTTATATCCTCATTTCCTTTAGAAAATGAATCCCTGCTCCATCTAACCATTTTCCATCCGTCTGCAGGGGCAAAGTTTGCAGAGCACAATTGAAATGCTCCGTTCTACACAGGCCTGGGTGCCATGCATGCCTTTGGTAATCAGATCCTTCCCCACCACTGCTGCCCGTAGCACTTATAAAGGTTTTATTTTCCATTGCAATGGGTCTTAAAAGTCAGTTCAGAAAATAATCAGGGACACATGATCAATCTGGTCACCGTGGCCAAAATGTCCTTCTAGGAGTGCTGCATGAGCCCATCTGCTGAGAACTGACTCGAGCTGCATTTGTGTCCCCGTGCCACGGGGGGAACGTGCCAGGTGTTCCCTTTTCCTTTTGTTGGTTTTTCACCAATAACCCAAGGAGGGGAGGCAGCAGGATGGGGAGGAGATTTGCCAAAAGATAAGAGAATTTGGGAGCCAGTAAAAAGCACTGCTTTCGGGAGCTGTCACAGAATGCTGTCACTCAAAAGAAGTTTCGCACAAAATCTCCAAAACAACCTCTTCCTCCTCCACGCTCATCCGCCTCCTCTGAGGGGTGGTGGTTAATATACTAAATACAACATAACCACTTGGAAAGCACTTTTCATTTTGAATCACCTCCTTGCTATTTTTGCAGCCAAAAATACAGACTGGTGGAGCTGATGTCATTAATCTGGTACGCACAGGAACAACTTGGGGAGCCGGGGTTGGAATTCTGAGGAACAGGAGGCTCCTGGGAAGTGTCTTCTGGGGAAGTCAGGATTACAAGCAGTGCAAATGCATCACAGCCAAGGAAAGGAAGGAAAAAGAGGGTAATAGCACTGTAACATCATTTCTGGTTGTCTCCAGTTTGTGTTTTAAACCAATATCAAATTAGGGAAAAGGAAAGGAGGAAAAAAGGGGAAACATTTCATTTGCCCCCAACATAAAAGGTTTTGTTTTGGATACAGACTTTTTATTCTCTTTGTCTAAAATGTTAAAAAATACCCAGGAAAGAAATTTAAACCCCCAGAGTTAATTCAAAATGAAAAATCAAAGGCTCCTGTTTCAGCAAAAAGCTCGCTGGGACTGGGTGGCAGACAGGGTGGGAACGCCAGACATCAGTGCCTGGAAGCCTGACAAACACAAGGGAGGGCCAGAACGCAACAAAGCTGGGACACAAAACCCACAGAATCTCCTGGTGATTTGGGTCAACATATGGCTCAACACAACATCTTTGGCCAACCTCGACGTGTTTCGGTCTCCAGTGCGATTTTCTCACATCAGAGAGGAGAGCACTGAGGGCACTGGGGAAGGAAAAGCTGCTCTCATGGTACCTGTTCGTGTTCTGTACAAATGGGGTGCTAAAGGGCTGTTTGCCCGAGCAGCACCTGGCCCACAGCTCCCCTGGATCTGCTTGGAGCTCAGAGGGAGTGTCCTGATGGGTATTTGAGGTGCTGCACGGGAAAGCAGCACCACTGGTGGGTGTCAGGGGGTCCCCAGTCAGGACAGGGTGGGTGACACATTTCCCCTGCCAGGCTGCTGGGTCTGCACAGTGGCTGAGTGCAGGCTGCTGTCAATGGCACTATTATGATTTCACCCAGCCTTGCTGCTCTGGCTGCAGTTTCCCTGATTCCCTGAACAGCAGGGAAGGTCTAGACTGGAGCTGCAGAGATTTCCACATACACAACATGCAGACAAACACTTTTTTTCCCTCCTGTCCTGCCAGTTTCACCAACCATGAGAGCAATCCACAAAGCACATGAAGGCTCTTTTCCCTGACCTGCTTGGCTGGCTTTTCTTAGCTGGTCTGAATGGCTCTGCAAACCTAAACATGAGCACACAGAAAACATGTTTGAGCCTCTTGTAGAAGAGTTAAACTCTGGGAGAGAAGAAATGTTGATATCAAAGGAGCAGAGAAAAACAAATACACCCGTGCTGAGGGAGAGAGCAACTGTGGGATGGAGAGGACAGTTCAAGGCTGGGACTAGATATGCAGGAAGAGAAACTTGCCCAAACACCAGTTGTTTTTTCTAAACAGCAGACAAATGTCTGCACTTGTATCTGAGCTCCTCTCCTGTCCCTCTCACGAGACAAGGGACAGACAAACACACCAGGGCCAAAGCCTCCAGCCACAGGGCACTGCCAGGGCACACAGCCCCACACAGTCCCAGAGCTCTGTGATGCTGCTCCCCTGCATCCCTGGAGCACAGCAAGGGAAGGAGCTGCACTCAGGGGCAATGTATTCATCCAGAAGAGAACACAGCACTGACTCTGCTCTGTGCTGGCTTGGGATCCATCCCTTTTGCACCACAGGAGCAGACAAAAATTATTCAAGCATTACAAGCCCTGCACAGTAGTCCCTGTAGGCAGATGTTCTCCTGCTGTGTACTTTGTGTCTGCACTGGTGAACCAGAAGCATTTGAGAGCTCTCAGTTGTGCTCTCAGCTCCCTCCTCACCCAGGGTCAGGACAAGCTCTGAGTCTGCACTGCAGCTGCTTCCCCCAGGGAGGGACCCAGGGGGAAGACAAGCCACAGGGGAGGGGTGGCCAGGTGGGAGCAGAACTGCTGCATTCGGGTCCTTGAGCAGAGCATCTCAGTCTGGTGAGCTTTAGCTGGGCTCTGCACAGAGAGCCCCCCTGCACAGAACGAGCACGGCCAGATGTGACCACCTGAGCCCTGGCACTGCTGGCCTGGATGAGCTGAGCCATCCGTGAGCTGCTGAGGCTGCTCCAGCTCCAGGGGCTCCCAGCATCCCAGCGAGAGGCCACGGAGCTGCTCTGCCAGGAGGAATGAGCATCCCAGGGATCTGAGCCTGGAGCAACCCTGGCACTGCACTTCGGGGCACACGGTGTGGGACTGGGCACCCAGGTGGTGCTGCTGGGTCACTGCTCCAGGGACTGCTTCAAAACCCCAAAGGACAAAACAAGCAGCAAGGTCAGAGGCAGCCAAAGCGTCCTGCAATGGTTCCTGTACCCACAGCCAGTCTGTGAAACACAGCACGACCAGAGGCATTTTCAACAGATGATACCATGTCAGCAGACTTGGCTGCTTTTAAGATAATTTCCTTAGAAAGGGATGATTTTGGTGTAGGCAACAACACAATTTGAAAATAATCTGACTTTTATCATCCTCAAGGTTTAGAAAGAAAATAAAACAAGGGAAAGGAACAAACACTCCATGCACAGATGAGAGGACCTTCAGGAGGAATGCAAACAACAGCTGCATTTGTTTGTGTTCGATTTCCAATTTTTCCAAAGAAAAAGTAGGCATGTAAGAGTGAATCTTATTAATGAAATATTGATTCAAAATAATAATACACTGTAATAGGAACAAACCATTTAATCTCCTGTTGCCACTGCTTTTAATGAAGTACTTTTCTGTTTTCAGACTCTGAAGTACAAAAGCAGAAATCAAAGATTTCTTCTCCCTGCCCTACTTGGTGTGCCATTCCAGCCCAGTGCAGTTGTTCCAGTTTTTCTTAAAATACCCTAAACAAATCAAAATTCCTTCAGGAAATGAAAGTTAAAAGAATACTTGTTTCTTTTAATGATCCCTCCTCTCTGATAGGTTCAACATGTTTGTGTCAGGTGTTACAGTTGGCATCAGTTGCCATTGTATTGGTGAGTATTTGCTTTTCTATTTCATTTTGCACAATCCCTATCTCACAATGGGCCATGCCAACAATTTCCATGCTGGAAAACACAGAAATAAACACAGGAACAACTGTTCTGCATTACTGCATAGCGACCAGAGAAAATTATTTTTCCCCCTCTTCTTTCCTAATGACTCACACCTTCCAAAATCACATAATCTAAATTCCATGTAACCTGCTTTTTCTCTTGAAGTCACTTCTCTCTTTTTCCCTCTCCAACTAACGAAAATAGTAAGAAAAAATTTGCATGTTGGTCCTTTTTATTCTCTTTGATAAAAATGATCTGATCTCCATGAGGTGCGATGGAGAAAACCTCCAAAGGTTTAAATTCATTTATTTGAAGCTTAGCTGAACCTTTAAACATCCCACCCTTCTGCCTAATCCCTCAACAAGCTCACATTTCCCCTTTGCCCTCCATGGGCTTGCCTGCAGGGAAATACCTTCCCAGAACAGCTGTACTAGAATAATTAATCCACTACAGATAGGCCAGTAAAATATCCTGCCTGCATATTACTCTGGAATAAAACTGATTTTCTGGAAGCACGTCTTTGTGCAGCCATGGCTTTTATTCCAGGATCCATGGAGGGGTTTATGCAGGTGGCACAGGGCAGGAATTGAGCCACAATTGTGCTGGGACATTTCCCTGCACACTGGGAAGGACAATCCACCCAGTGAGGGTCTGAGAGAGTGAACAGCAAGAACATTCTGGGATTAGAACTGGGGCCAGTCTCTTCCTCCATCACCTCTGCCTTTTGGCAAGTTCTTCTCACCCTCTTGCTTTGGTTTCTGTTTTTTTAGTAGAAATCTAATACTGCTTTGGGGATTAATTAATTGATGAATATAGAGAGCCTGAAAAGTGTAAAGCACTACACAGGAGTTAAGTGTTATAATTAGGAGCAATTCTGATCTTGATTACAATGAGGTAAAGCTGGAAGTCCTATACCACAGAAAGATTTAAACTGATAAAAAAAAAAAGGATCAGAATCAGGGTCTTATGATTTTAAATGTAAACTTGGGCAGATTCCCTGCTGAGTTACATCTGCAACTGTAATAAGATCAAGGAACATGACAACTTGTCATTTCAGTAACAGATATAGGGAGAATGCCCTTTAAAAAAATTAAACAGGAAGGAAATTTTTAAAGTGTTTTCTTTGGCTCTGAAACATATGCCCAGGGAGAAACTGTTCTCAGCAATGCAGTGGATCTTGAAATATTTACTGGGTCTGGCATTTAACATAATCTTTCTTGTATAAACGATATAGAAAAAACACATATTATCTTAGACTGCAATCTAGTGTGAAGATGAGATGATATTTTAATAGAGCTGCATTCATCAACTGTAACAAGAGAGGAAATGTGCTCCAATCCAACATGCCCTGTGGGCAATGTAAATAACAGGGACTTCGACCATCAGATAAGTGCAGCAAGGGGAGGGAGGGAGGCAGAGGGACAGAGACCTGCCAGGGAGGGAAGGCAGGGTGGGCAGGGGATCTTCCTCTGGCCAGGGAGGGAAGGCAGGGTGGGCAGGGGCATGTTCATCTGGCCAAGGAGGGAAGGCAGGGTGGGCAGGGGATCTTCCTCTGGCCAGGGAGGGAAGGCAGGGTGGGCAGGGGATCTTCCTCTGGCCAGGGAGGGAAGGCAGGGTAGGCAGGGGATCTTCCTCTGGCCAAGGAGGGAAGGCAGGGTGGGCAGGGGATCTTCCTCTGGCCAAGGAGGGAAGGCAGGGTGGGCAGGGGATCTTCCTCTGGCCAAGGAGGGAAGGCAGGGTGGGCAGGGGATCTTCCTCTGGCCAGGTGTGGCACCCAGTGCCCCTCTCACCAGGATCCCAGCCACTCTCTCCACTCATCCCAAGGGTCCTCCTGGAAACCTGAATTTCTCACTTGGCTTGCAGTGGGATTTGCATGTCTAGCCAGTGACACCACTATTTTCAGAAGTAATTAAACTTTTAATTACGCTTCTTAATAGGCTGTAGCTGCTGCTTTGCAGTTCTGTTTCTGTCCCTGTTGGATGCCCGTGGAGCAGTGCCACAAAGCTCCAACTGCTCTTCCAAGGGGGTCAGGGTGTGCCCAGCTGAGCTTACAGCCACTGGAATCACACTGGGCAGTACCTTTCAGAGCCACAGGAACATCCCTTCGGGATTTTTCCAACACAAGTTTGGAGAAAGAACAATGAAGACTGAAAGGCTCAGATACTCAGCCATTTTCAAAGTTGCAGACAGATTTATTCCTGGGAGCAATATCCCAACTTTCTTTCAAACCAGGTCTTCAGGTACTCTGGTAATTGTAGGAAAAAAGGGAAAGTCATCATATAGAGGCAGTAAAACTGCAATATACACTCTCCAGAGAGGACTTGTGCTAGAGCACATGTACTGAAAATCATCAGAGAAAGACAGTGAATTATTTGTGACCTTGGGCAAGATGTTTAATGTCTTACTAGTTCAGACAGGCAGAGTCACACACCAAAACCTCAACAGCCTCCCCAATTTCCCTTGTACAGAAGAGGACAGGGCTGTGAAAGAATGACTGAATGTGCACCTTTGAAACAGATTCTAAGGAAGAAGGGGTCTAAATAAAACACCAAGAAGTTAAAAGGCAGTTCGTTGTTTGACTTGTCTTCAGACAGGACATCTGAGCAAGATGCAGCTGGATCCCTCAAGCTTTTGGCATTCAGAGGACCCCTGAGCTTCCCAAAGCAGCCCCAAGACTCCCTTGCACCCATTTGCAGAGAAAACAAAAGCCCCTGAACACTGACTGCTCATTGATTTGCATTTCTTTTCCTGGAGCTTGCCAGCTTGTCTTCCCCTTGAGTGGGAAGACAGGCAAGGTTTTTATTATTTTCCAGTCATTGCTTGATGCACCTGCTGCAGGGGCCATGGGCAGATGATGGAGCACAAGCTGGACATCACTGAGCTCTGATGTCCATCAGTGGCAGGAGCTGTGGCTGTTCTCAGTCATTCTCTCAGACAGCCTTCACTCAGCACATTTCAGATGTACAGCAAACACTGAACACCTACAGCAGGGCTGATACTGCCCTCCTGAACCTAAATCTCCAGCAGGCATCAAAAAGCTGCCATGAGAGTGGCTGCCCCTGTGCTGTTCTGACCCAGTTCACAAGGGCTGAATGGGCTCAAAGACTTCTTCCCTTTTCCTGCCCTGGGACAGCCAGCAGCCAGAGCACTGCCAAGCATGGTTTAGCTTTAGCTTGAACATTAATCATCCAGCTGGGACTGTCCTTCCCTCCTGGCACAGCAGAGCTCTGCCCACGTGCCCTGCCACCCTGTCCCCAGGCACTGCCACCCCTCAGCAGCAGGGACTGTGAAGTCCCACCTCTCCAGCCCCATCCCAGGACTTCTCCCTTGACCTGCACCACCAGCCAGGCACCACAATGCAGCTCTGAGGGGCTGTGATTGGTCTTCCAATGACCACCAGCACTTCAGCAACTCAGGTACCCATTTTCAGACTGCTGCTAATTGCAGCTAATGCGTGGACACTGCAGCCCAGCTGGGTACAGAGCCAGGGGACAGAGGGCAATGCCTCCGTGTCACGTCCTAAATTTATCTCGCTTTTTAAAGCAAGGTCTGAACCTCCAAGGTTTTGACTTCTTCAGATTCCCTTGTTATGAAGTTATGAGAAAACATTTGTGGTCGGGTGATTTCCTTTTGCCCTAGACAGCTGTCAAGAGCAGTAGAATGGCCCAAGGCAAAATGTGATGTGGGTGTAAGAAGTGTCTTAAGCCAATAAGTTAAAGCGATGGGTTAGAAAGCCTGGGGAAAAAATGAGCCAATAATTGCTGAAAATCTTCCTATTCTGCTACGTTTATTTAGTCAAATTCAGTGGCCCCTCTCCAGGCCTTCAGCCTTCTCCACGCCTTGGAAAAAGAACCTTATTAATCATTTTGCTTCTATTGTTTAATTATCCTGAGCATCAGCAGATCAGATCAACGCTTGGCTCTTGCACACAAATCCCAGCCCTCTCAGACTGCAGCATCCCAGCAGCTCCCACTCCATGGATAGCAGAGGCCAGAGTACTGAAAGTGTTTGCTGCCCTTATGTTGTTTGGAGTAAAGAGGGATTAAAAATTACACCCTGCCAGGGCTGCTGGAAGACTCATTTAATGAGTAGTCTCCACAGAGAATGGATGAAAACTCTCCACCAAATGTTAAAGGAAAAGGAGATGGAAAAATGGATTAGCAACTCAGAGACAATCACCACAGATCGTGTTTGTTCCTTTTTGAAAAAAAAAAAAAATCAGTTTTAATGAACACATGCACATCTCATCTCCAAAAAAAATTACCAACTGAAGGAAAATCTGTTTGAACAGTCACTGCTTTTAGTGGTATTGGGGGGAGGAGAGGGGAGTTGGCTGCCAAATTGAAAAGTTGGGGGGCACCAGGACAGGAGGGAAGGGGCATTCAGAGTTAATCCAATTTTTGCCAGCAGCAGTGCCAGTGAAGAGTCCCTGGCTCTGGGCAGGGCTCCATCCCTTGCTGTGCACAAACATGAACCCACACAGTGTTTGGATTGACAGAGGCTGTGGCTCAGGGCTGCCCTCGGGGCCTGGGCAGTGCCTGCCCACACAAGATGGGGTTCCAGTTTATTATTATTATTAGTTATAACAAGAGCAGATTTATTTTTTTTAATATCTACATAAAGACTCTTAAAATCCAGCTTTTGCTTCCCCTGCTAAATGACTGTGCACTGACCTGTCTCTCTTTGGGGGCCTCAGTCTGAGTCTTTCATGAGGCATTCACTGAATAAGGCTGCTTGGTTATCAGGTAATATTTTATACCAAGACTGAATCTTTAGTTAATAGGCAGAGTCTTCCATTGATTCATGCAGCCAGCAATGGTGACTAAGAGAGCTGTGAATCATTGACACCTGTTGGGTTTGAGGTTTCTTTTCACTCTTTACAACCTCTTCCTTCTGCTCCCCTTAAACACACACTTTTTTTTTTTTTTTTTTTTTTTAATACAAAGGAATAAAACAAGAAGGCTACTTTTTGGCAGTATCTCTACAATTGTAGTAAAATCTTAATACATGCCAAACGTGCAGCTATTTTGGACTCATCTAAATCCCTAAAGCCATCCTATTTACCTTTCTTTTTTTTTAATCAGAGAGGATATATGAGGTGAAGTCAAGCATATGGGCTACAAGAAAACAGTGTATGACTCATGACAGCCACTCAAAATTTAGCTACTCCTTGGCCACCTTGTACATATACAATCCCCTGCCTAGGAAAGATTCATCGTTACCTTTAGCAGGGGTCTCACCCCTTGATGACCCTTCAGGAGCTGTGGATGGCAGGCAATGAAACCCCAGACCTCCCTCTCCCTGGGGAGCCTCCCTGGCCCTTCAGACCAGCTTTGTTGCTCTCACCTTCCCTAATCACCCTCCTGCCCAAGGAGATTATGAGCATCAGGCATGAAGCCATGGCCTCGTTAAATCAAACCTGACTTTTACTGTTGGTGTCAGTGGGGCCAGGGGTTCATTACAGGCGCTGTTTCCCAGGCCTGACTAACAACAGACAGCTTCACCTGGATAAAGCTGGGTGATTCCAGGATTTAATTCATTAGTGGGTCATGATTCCACACTACTGATTGCTTCTGTGGAACTGTAAGACAAATAAAACCTAAATATTTGAAATTCAAGCTCTAAGGCCACTCTGACCAAAATCACTATTTTTTTTCCCTTTATCCTTTCCTTCACAATCCACCCTTAAAATCTTTTTCCCTTGGAGCCTGTCAAAGCTGCCTCCCCAGGGCTCTCCCCTATTGTGTCTGTCCTCATGCAGTCCCTTTGTAATAGCCAAGCTGTGCAGTTGATGCTCAGGCTGAATCAGAAAGCAGGTCTGTGTCTGATCTGCAAACATACCTCCAGCCTTATTTCTCTTAATGTATTCCAGTCTATGCCTCATAGTTAAAATCTTCAATTCTACCACTCTCCTTTTTACATGCCTGTTTTATTTGCACAGTCATTTCACAGTCCAGTTGTTCTTTCTGGTCAGGTGGCCTATAAAATATTTCTATTACCAGTTTACTCTCTGAAACATCTCCAACTGCAGCCCATAATGACACAGCAGCCCCATTCCAGTCTCTCTCAGATCCCCACTTTCAAAGGCTAATAAATCCTTTTCCTTCTCAAATAGCTCTCTCTCCTCTCATTCTTTTCTCTTGCTCCCCAAACAATCTAAACAACCTCTACTCTTTAATGTTAATACCTCTGTTATCTTCTAAGGAAACTGCAGCTCTGTCCATACCTATTTCCCAATGGGCAATGCCCACGTGCACAGCCCAGCTCTTGGTGTCCTGTGATTGTCCTCCTCCTCCTCCTCCTCCTCCTCCTCTTCCTCCTCCCGTTCCCTGCACAAATAAAACCTTTTCCTGACCCCATCTGGGAGTGACACCTTGCTGTTCTGAGCTGGGCAAGCAGGGCTGGTTCTTATTTCTCTCCATCACCCTGCAAGGCTCCCCTTCACCAACTGCTTCCAATTTGTCTGGAAGGGATGATCTGGTTGGAGGCAGGGATTTCTACTTTTTAATGCATTTTTTCCATTGTGTCCCATACACACATTTAACTGAATTCCCCACTCCTACTGCACAGACTACCCTTCCATCTGCATTGTGCTGGGAAGACGAACCCAGTGCTTGGGGTTGAAACTGTCCTTGAGGTTTCCACTCTGCACCTTGACCTCCAAAGCCTGAAATTTCCTTAGCACACATTTCTGCCTCCTCCTCCTGTGCAGGGACACTGCAGCACTGACCCTGAGCTGTGCACTGCCCTCCTGTTTGGCCTGCCAGGAGCTCCACATGGGGTGTCCTCAGCAAGGTTTTCTGAGACAGCCAAATGAGGCACAGAGCTTCCCAAATGGAGCTCAGAACGTCCCTGGAAGCTGGGATGTCCATGTTCTTTTGTCATCACTGATATGTGAAACCATGGGAAACAGCAAATCCCCTCACACTGGGGAAAAAGAGGAGCCAGGAGTGGCTTAGGGCTTGCTCTCATGTGCCAAGGTGTTTTTAAGCATCAAGCCAAAATTTGAGGAAATTTACTCTACACGAAACTATGTTAAATGGGAAATTTGGCCTCAAAATTATTTGGTCCTAAGGTGACTTTAAAATGGGATTTAAATGTATTTAAATGATCTTGAGAAGAGCTTGGGAGAGATGCAGAGGGGTAGAGCCAGCACAGTGCACAGCACCCAGCAATCCACCCTGCTCCCTGCTCCAACTTCTCATTTGCCAAAAAGGAAGAGAAAAGCAATTTCCTTCTTTTTCTCCTCTGCAGCCCTGTGACTGGAATCTGCAAAGAGCCCTGTGGGGCCCCCTGTAATCCAGGGAATCAGCTGCATTCAACACCACAGGAAAGCTCTGTTAATGCAGTGGTTGTTACTGATCCAGGCACCCACACCCACCACTGTCCTACCACACACATCCAACCAAGCAGCCAAATGTCCCCGACGAGCCTGTGATGCTTCTAGAAAGCACAGAACCCAGGTGATGCTCCAGGATCTCGAGGAGCATGGCCCTGCAGGAGATCCCTGAGACACCCTTGGCTGTGACTGGAGGGAGGACTGGAATTACCAGCCTCTTGGCCCACTTGTGAGCAGCTGGGAACATCCAGAGCACATCTCTTCCTGTAAATCTTGGGAAAACTCCCGTTGTGGTTTCCCCATCCGTGATGTTGACACATGTCCTTGGGCCTTAGAGCAGTTGGACTTGGTCTTAACTGGGTCAGATGGATCCCACTTTTGCCCCGAGTCCATTAGCGTAACACTTTAGCCTCTCTTCCAGTTGACATTCCTGAAGTTCTGGGAATCTGTTTTCCTTGTAAGCCCAAAAAAAGGCTTGGAAGAAATGTAGAAGTTTCAGTAGAAGTTGTCTTAGGTAAGGACTGATTTGTGCCTCCCACGGGCACATATCTTGCGTTAGGGGTCAAATACAAGGCTGGGAGTTAAGAACTCTTAAAGGTTTGATCCTGATCCTGACACTGATTTTATATGTGACCAAAACCAATCAATTTTACCTCTTTAGCCACAATTTTTGTCATCTGGAAAACTGACTACTAAAGACAATCCAAACCCACACATTTTCTGATATTGAATTTTCTGACAGTCATGCAGTACTCTCAGGTAGAAGGGTGAGTTTATTAGCAGCTATCTTGTCACCCAATAAAGTAAAATTATTAAAATGTGTTTCTTCTGTCCCAGCCAGAAGTTTCTGCTGTCATTGACAAGAACAGAGGCAATACACCAGGAGAGGTCATGGAGCTCCAGTGCCCTGCAGCGTCCCCACAGCTCTGTGTGACACGAGGAGTGAGCTCGGGCTGGTCCTGGGCACAGCATCTCCCTTCCCAGCTCACTGCACAGCCTGTCTCCATTCCAGGGCACTGAACCACAGCTCAGCTGCTGGAAGGAGTCGCCCCAGGACACTGCCAGGAGGAGGTGCAGGGCTGAGCATCTCTGCCCTGCTCTTTGCCCTTCTCTTGTGCAAGGGGTACTATATGCTGAAAAGCACAGCACGGTCCTGCTGGGCAGGAATTCTGTGCAGGGACCCCAGCATTTGTGGAACACGTGATATAGACACAGCTTTACTAGGTAAATGATCCAGTTAAACAAGGTAAATCAACAATGAGGGAGAGGATGAGAAAATTATATTGACTGTAATGTTTACAAACACTCGTCACCTTCCAACTCGGTGATGAATTGGTAATGGTTTTGCTGGAAGAAAAGATCCCTCTTGCTTTAAAGACAGCTATTTGATGAGACACGAGGGAGACAATTAAACATTTAATTCAGTTTGACCTGCTCTGTCATTACAGCTCTTTGTTTCCCATCTCTTTCTTTTCCTCTGACCTTTAGGATGTGATACTTGGTGGGTTGTTTTTTATTTTTTTTTTAAATTTTATTTTATTTTATTTTTGACCAGGTCAAATCACACAGATCCTGTTTCCCCAAGATAACATGAACACGGAATATTAATGCAGCCTCCCCCTATTGTGTCCCTGTGCCTCCCTTCCCCCTGTGCCCCCAGCCCACACCCCACACACCCCCTGCCTCACGCTCATTTGCACAAAAGCACACCGAGTCCCCTCTCAGCAGCCCACCTTGAACAAAACACTCCAGGACTCTCGAAACAGCAGAAGTGCTAATCAAGCAGGGCCCTGTGCTCTGTGCTTCTGCAGTGGTTGCCTGGCATAGAAATGGGCTGTCTGGCCGCAGCTATGAGGTAACGTCTGGCTTTTTTGCCAAGCTGCAGAACTAGTCAGACACTCCCTGGAACAACATTTCTTCAGGAAAAAAAAAAAAAAAAAGTTAGGCAAGAAATGATCTTCCAGAAACTTCCTTGCATCTTTCTGTGTGCGGGGATTTTTTTTTTTTTTTCTTTTTGGAAAAGTTATATAACCAAATTACTTAGAATGCAACGGGTTTCATCAGCTGATTTTTGGGCAGTAATCTTATGAAACTGATTTCTCACACTTACTAGGCAAACTGGAAATTTGGAAAGGGGAAAGAACACACATACTCAAAATATATACACACACAGATGTACCCCACTCTTTTTCCTGCAACACTGTCTAGATCCATCAGCTATTTTTGGATGCAACCTGAAATAGAGCAATGCAAATTCAAGCCAGGCAGCGCTAACCTGCATCTGCAGCATCTTTTTTGCAGTGACACTGATTAATCTAATTAACCACTTAGAGGAATTTTTTTCACACTGCACCAGCAGCAGCCCTTCTATTTCCTGTACAAATTCCTTATTTACCGATGTTGCATAGTATTCTTAATTCAGTGTATTCTCCTTTTTATAGCAGCACTGACAATTAGATTTTTTTTTTTTTTCCCCTGAAGGACAGAAAATACACAGTTCATTTTTCTGCAGTGAAGGTTGAGAAACAATCTGAACTGGAGAGACACGGCTGTTGCTCTGGAGGTTCAAACAAAAAACACCTCTTGTATTAAACACTGTCTACATGTATCGGTCAGAAATTTAGACTTGTCCCAAGGTGACACACTTGGAAGAGTTAATTCCTGAGAAGCAGCAGCTCTGGAAAGGTGCAGGAAGGAATGTCTTGTCCTCAGGGCAGCAGCAGCCAATGGAGCTGGGTGCCGGTGATGTAATGCCTCAAACCTGGTGCATCATTGGTTCTGCAGATATTAGACTTGATATGATTTTGGAGAGTTTGGCGAGAGGCATTTTTGCAGAGGAGCCTGTAAATTTCCCTGCACCAAGGACATTTCCATTCAATCCCTCAGTGCTCCTCGGCCGGGGAGAAGTTTGCTCTAACAGCATTTCTGTCCTGAGTCTTCCTGGTGCTGTTTAGCTGTTCTGTGTCCTGCTATCTGGGAGGCATTTCTCTGAACTCAGACTGTGCTGGAATCACTTCTCCAGCCAGCCCATGAAATTGAAATGAATTTTTAATAAAAAGCAGTTGCTTTTTCTCTGACTCACCTCTGAACTCTTAATTGTTTCAGGCACCAACTTCCATTCCCCCAGCTTCTATTACCTTCCTGGGGTTTTCATCTGCCCAGTCTTATTTCTTTAGCTGACTGCTGCATGAGGAGATGGCTGACGATGTTTTAAATGAGCCTCACCAGTCTGGGCTTGCTCTGGAGGAATCTGCTGAGAGCACCTCGGTGTCAGTGAGCTCAGCACATGTGGGGCTCCTGCTGCAGGACTCGCTGCAGCTGCAGCCCCGGAGCTGCTGGACCACTCCAGCAGTTTGTTTGAACTTCAGCCATGATTCAGCCACAGAACCCTCTGAGAGTCTCATCCTTTTCCCTCATCCTCCCCTAAATGAAATAAAGATTCTCACAAAACCTACAGGGGCGATTAAAGCCTCTGTCCAAGCAGGGAAGAGGAAGCAGGAGCTGCAGGAGACGTTCAGGGCTGGAGATGCAGGAGCTGGCGATGCCGAGGTCAAGGCAGCAGCGCAGGAAGCCCAGTCCAGCCCCCAGAGCTCTGGAATCTCTGAGCAGAGCAGCTTCCCCTCCTTCCCCTGGGCACCCCGAGGAGCCCTGCCAGGTGCCAGAGGCCAAAGATCACACAAGAGCTGTGGAGAGCAGAGTTGTTCCAAGATACAAACGACTTAACACTTCTGAGGTTTGCTCCTTTTCCAAACAAGAACAAAAACCTTAAAATCCTGAAATTCCCTGAAGACTATGGATAATTTTTTGGTCAGGTTTTTGCATTTATTTCAGTAAACCCAAAATGTATGTTTTGATGCAGACTTTTGAAAATATGTAGAAAAAAAGGTGATTTACTCTGGAGAAAATTAAAGGGGAAATAATTAATTCCAGAAATGAAACTTTTCCTATTGCCTCCCATTTCTGCCTGAAATAAAATAAAACTTTCAATGAAACTGGGTCAGGTTAGTAGCTTGTTTGAATACATACCTTCCCTATGCCAAATACGTCCATTTTTTGGACAAGAAGAGCACAGGGATGAACTGAAACAAACTTTGCACATCCTCTCCTTGTGCTGTCTCAGTTACTTCTACACAGGGATTGTCCCTGGTCTACCACTGTCTTCTCTGCCTGTGTAACAACCTTAGAAACCTTTCAGAGAATGAGATCTAAAACTAACCTAGAGAGTCTGTTCCATCACCTAACTCTCATAATAAGCAGAAAGCTTTTCCTAATATCCAATCTATTTTTTTTTCCAGCAAATTAAGCTGATTTCTTCCTAAGCTGATGTCCCAGCTCCAGTGGAGAAGGGAAATAACTAACTATACCCTTTTAAAATCAACCTTCTCCATAGCACTAGGCTGTTTTCAATGCCCACCCTTAATCTTTTGTCCCACACAAAACCAATCTTTTTTTCAATCTTTTCTTCTTACTCTTACTGGTATTTAATTTCAGCTAATTCCTGTTGTGCCTTCATTGAGCTACCCATTCATTTGTGCTGCCTCTTCAGTATGGTGCAAAGTCCCTTAAATGTTGATAAGATTGTTGTCATTGCATGGTAAAGAAGGGAGGGATTTTGTAGCAACCCTGTAGCAATTTTGTAGGGAAGCAAGAGGAGTGAAGAGCACAGCTGAGCACTGTTCCAGTGCATTGCACACCGTGGCTGGGTGAAGTGCTACCAGGTAATTTCATTGTTCTGCATGCATGGGATGCAGTCTGTCCCTGCTCATCTCAATCATCCCTCCCAGCTGAAACCTCTGTTTGCATCTGTACCAAGTTGGAAGGAATTTGCTGCCACTGGAGAACAACGATTTGTGATTGCTTTCTTTGCTCTACTGAGCAAAAGGAGGTTTTGTTTTGCTGCCTTGATGGAAACAGAGCTGCACCATTTCACTGCTGCCTCAGCACAGGTGTGAGTGTGAAGCTACTGTACAGTCAGACAAGTTTGAATCTAAAAATGCCCCTAAAAAGCCCCACTGAGCAATTTGGTCCAACACTGTGCTCATGGACTTTGACAAGGGATGTTGGAATGCAATGGCAGTGACATCTCTGTTCTGTGAGCCACAGTCACCTCTCCAAGCAGCAGCGATGCCTTCTCCCTTCCAGAGCTTTCCAGCTCCCAGAGACATGTTGTGCTGGCTTTGGAAAATCCAAAACTGTTGCCACGAAGACTGAGCTGTGCTGGAGCTCCTGCTGTCCCTGCACAGAGAACTCAGGGTGGCCGTGCTGGGTGTTTGCTGGGTGGTTCACAGAAATGCAACTCACTTGTGACAGCTTCCCAAACCTCTGAAATAACAATGACAGCTCTGGTTGGAGGGGTCTTGTGCTGCTTTGCTGAAGGGAGTCCTTCCATTTACTTGAGGAAGTTTGAGAGGGAGCTTTTGGTCTAGAAGGTATCTTCTGCAGCAGCAAAACACAGGGAAGGTACATGAACATGGCAATAAAAGTGAGTTGGCTATTTGAAAATGTGACTATTTCCAAATCCCCTTCTGATGTGGCACTGGAGGACAACTGATGGGCAACTCAAAATGCCCTGCCAAGGACTTGTTCTTCCACGGTGCATTTGGAAAGCCACACAAAGGAACCATGCAGAGCTGTCAGCCTGCTCCCAACCGTCCCCAGCCTCGTCCCAAAGGTGCCTGAAGAGATCTGCAGCTGGCCTAGGGTCACACACAAGCCCTTAGTGCAGCAGCCCCTGGAGCTGGCCAGCCCCATCCTGAAATCCATTCCTGCACTTCTGGTGTTGGCAGATCCATTCAGCCATCAGTGCCAGCACCCCCTCCAGGAGGACACCCCAATTTCAGATGTTGAGATCTTTCACTGCCACCATCTTTCTTTACAAATTGCTCACATTTGAGAATAGAAAAATTCCACTCCACAGGACATAGAGTGTCAATTTAAGTGTTAATTATATTTGCATATCAGAACATAAGCTCCAGTTTGTAAGAACATGGGTGTCCTTAAAGTATGTTGTAACAAAAAATCGAAAACAGCTAGTGTTCTTGAATCAATTTTCACATTTATAACTTTAAAGAATAGTTCCCTCTTCTATCTCATTTTGTCAGCTCTGTATGGCTTTGTGCTTGCCTTGTCATTTCATCAAAAATATGTCAGTCTGCAATTTGCAATGTTTCTTTCAATTAAAACCAAAATGCCCCAAAATAACAACAATGAAAACAACAACAACAAACCAGAAGCAAAGTCTCAGTGATGTATTAAACTATGTGGGAATAGCAATTTGAAAAAATACATATAATTTATTGTATCAACTATAACGAAAACTGTAAAGATTCAAACTATAATTGTGAAGATAATATCCTACTGCTATTAATGGCTGCTGGTGGTGGCATATACATTACTTCTAATTTTCACAGCTCATTTGCATCATAAATGAAACACAGAGAGTCCTGTGGAAGATACTGCAGATAGCACATTTATCATAATATCTGAGGGGTTTCTCTGGAATCACAGAAAGTGAACCTTACATATATATGATTTACTTGATTGGACTGCAAAATTTCAAATCTTTCCAAGGTCATTACACTAATGGGAAGCACAAGGTTAAAAGATGCTGACTACAGACTTTGCAGAACCTTTCCAATACCTTCTAAGCACTCATTTCTAATTCCTAAAATTACTGACTTCTTATTTTTAAGCTTCTCCAAACTCCCACAAATCCCAGGAGCCTGTAGCAGCCTTCCAAACCTCTAGCAGCACATTTACTTTCTTCTGAGTTAACTACTAGACCTAATTAAACAACACTGTCTCATCTGAGTGGATGATATTCTTACAGTCTGAATACAAATTAAAATTCCAGTTCTGTTAACATTCAGGTCAGTTAATCAGAATAAACCTCTTTAAAAACTGGAAGACTAAAGTGGTTTCAAAGTCAATCAGGCCCTTGAATCATTTTAAAGGATGTCTTTTGTAATATTCTCTATTAGTTTCCTTTAAATAATAATAATAATAAAATAAAAGAGATCCCAGTTCTCAGGTCAGCTTAATTCAATGAAAGAAAAATAGAGAATTTTACATGAAGGGTTGCTAAAGAGCTTTGGTTTCCAAAGGGCAGGCACGCAGTCCTGCATGTTCAAAATTGCACAGACAGTTGCCAAAACAGCATGTGCAAATTAGACATCGCTCACATAATGAACTTGTTAGAAGACTAATTCAAGATTTGCATGTGGAAATCCAAATGTGGAGCTACAATATTCCTGGTGAATGCAGATGTATCTATTAGCCTGCGTATTTTAACAGATGTTATTTTGAAAACAGAATCCCAGGTCTTCACAGTACAGAAATTAATAACCAGAGACTGCAATTTGTGGAGGGCTTTTCTCCTACACAGGACATGATACCAGAGAACCAGAAATGTTGAGCATTCCTCTCACCCTCCTAACAGATTTCCTGTGTGAGCTCAGGGAAATTATATTCCTTTTACCTAGCCTTGTTTACCTATCAGTGAAATGGCTTTAATATTCTTTATCTGCCATCGCAGGCGCACTGTCAGACTCAATTAGTGTTTGTAATTCTCTTTAAGCTCTGCAAATGATCGTGTGTTTTGGAACAGAATTCAAACTTGAATTGTTTAACCCAACCATCTTCTTACAGCAAATGCAAATCACTTGGCAACATTATTCTAGTGTTAAAGAGGGGGGAAAGAGTGAGAAGGAAGAGATCCAGGTATCCTGGAAAGCTCAGAGGTAGGCTGGGCCTCCACAGCTGGAATTGACACTTTGGTGAGTAAGGAGGCTTTAGGTGAGGGTGTGCAGGGGAATGCAGAAAGCAGAAGCTGCCCTTTCATCCACTAAGCAAGAAAACACATTTGGTTTGGTGTGGTTGGATCATATCCTTCCCACTAATCCTTAAAATGGTGAGTTTCAAAATGGGCATGCCATGGGCGGTGGGTTTTGGCAAGGCAGGGATGACAAATGCAAGGCTCTGCTCAGCATTCCCTTTGCATATTGCTAAAATCCATACACCTCACTGCCCAGGGTTTAGGCCCTGTAATCACTCCTTTGAAAGTGCAGTGCTATTTTCAGCTTTATCTTCATTTTATTCTCATCAAAAAATAATTGCTGTGATTTAGAGACTGTCTAATGCCCTGTCGTTATCTCCAAATCTCTAGTAGTATGCTGGCATCCAAGAGTGAACCTAAAAGCTGCAGATTTTCAAGTTGCAGCATGTTAATCTCTCTGAGTATGTAGAATGATCTCTCTAATTGAAAAGATTACTGCAGCCAGGTTTTATGTGCATGTTTGCATCTGAGATCCAGCAAATGCTGGGATAGGGATACACACCCCACCACACCACCAAAATAACCCTCATCCAAGTATTGGTTTTGAATTCAACAACCACATTGGATTTGGCATGCCCCAATGTGCTCTCTCCATAAAAACTGAAGGTGAACATTATTCAAATCACCTTGCAGGGAAAGATATTTGTGTTCAGGGAGCCTGGAGTGAAAGGCCAGTGAAATCTTGGTTTTCAAGCAAGCATTTTGTTGACTTAATTAAAAATAAGGTATCACTGCTGAGTGGTTTGTGCCTTAACTTGCTACATTGACACAGGAGATACAAAGCAAGATGCTAAGCCTGACTCAACTCTTACTGAGAATTAACACAGACCTTAATTTCTGATGGGGCATGCAGCAAGAAAAGCAAGATGAAAATGTATTTTACAATGAAAATCACAGGATGTCTTTGTGCCCATCAATAATTTATTCATTTGTTGCACCTGTTTAGTCAGCCCTTCCTATGCTTTTTTTACTCTCCCTTTCCCAGAAGATGTCTCCTGAAGGATGTGCAGAAAGTACAGACTGACCCTTCCTGAGAGAAGCAGCCCAGTGCCTCGCACAAGTAACCTGGCACAAAGCAGCCATTGGCAATAACTCCAGAGCACGCTGAGCCTGCCTGGTGGAACACCTGGAGATGTCTCTGTGTGTCCCACTGACTTCTGCTTCTCACATCCAGCCAGGGAGGAACACATCCTCCCATCTCACATCCTTGGGAGATTCCCAAGGAATCTCATATAAGCAGTAAAGGAGAAAAGCTGTAATATGGTTTTGGAATGGGGCTGCACATCACACATTCATGTGTTTTCACTTTGCTCCTACTCTGCTTTCAGCTGGTTGGCAATACCCAAGGGTGTGGTTTGCGTGTGAGATTAGACAGGTTGAGAGGCAGGCTTTTATCATTGTTCCTGCAGTGCATATGATTTTTTTTTTTTAATGTGTTCCTACTTGTAATTTTATCACTTGGTTATTATTTCACAGTGGTTTTTATAGCACGTTTTACTACAGCAGTCTTGTGGGTATTGGTGTTAGCAATCGGAGAGCAGGATCCTGCCACTGCAGCCTGCCTGTGATAAACAGGTACGTAGGTGGCCGGTGGAAATTGGTATTTTCCATCTGTGGTGGTGAAATCTCAAAAGACGCCTGGTGGCATTTACTCAAGAGCCACCTGCATGACTGGTGACAATTGGAGACTTCCTGAAGAAGTCTCTAACTCCAGCCCAGGCAGGTGGTGAGTGCTGGAAAGAGCTTACAGGCAGGTTAGCTCCATTATCCGAATTGGGTCACTCATTCCTAATTATTTATAACCTCTATGTGCAGCGTACTGCTCAGCATGAGTGCTTTGAAACAGGAAACTTCTTGGACATCAAACTTGTGCTGTTTTGTCTCAGGAGGAGTCCCTACGCAGAGTCCCCCTCAGGCACGCAGCAACTGCCGCTGTCCGCTGGGGCTGGGGGCAAGTCAGCATTGTGGCTGTGCCCCCTCCTGACCTCCACCAGCCCCAAGAATAACATTGGCAGGCTCCTTGTGTAGCTCCCGATAATGAGGGCTCCCTCATTACCAAGTCTAATTATCAGAGAGTGATTGTAGAGGACACAACCTTAACATGCAGGCTTTCCTGACCCTTTTCTTTCCCTGGTTCCTCTGGATGCCTCACCAAGTCGAATTGGCGGCGTGCAGTTAAACATCCTCACTGAGCATTTCCCTTCAGTCTCCCACCAGCAGTCATTTGAAATCAGTTTGATGAACCAGTGGGCCAGCAGGAGAGGAGCACAGCATGTTAGTGCTAAAGCTTTCCTGGACAAAACATCCCAGCAAACTCCAGCAAAAAGAAGAATCTGAGTGGGACCCTGAAGTTAAGGGAGGGGAATTAATGGACATTTGCTGGGTTCACTTTAAGGAAATCAATGGACTTGCTAGAGACTGGGTGATGGAACACACAGCTGGTGGAATGGACAGACAAAGATCACTATTTTTCTTTTAAACAAATCAATGTGTTAATTGGGATTCTGGTGGGATTCTGAAGCTGCTAATGGAGGCGGGGGCCAGGGGAGGATCATTAGTCTTTATTGTAAGCAGTACAGTTACTTAATTGGGGTGTGACTGTGGTGCTGAAAGAGAGAGCAGGAGAAGAATGAAAAAGTGATTTTTAAAAGCTGTCACTTTAAACTTTCCCTAATTAAATGAATTTATTAAAACAGCTAAGGGGAGATACAAATTGTTACTCCTTCAGGTCTTTGAACTTGGGGAGATCTTCACTTTGATGAGACCATTTTTTATAAGGCAGGTTTTTCCAGCTTTCCAACCCATCTTAGGGAGAAATTAAGTCATGCTTGGAAAGTTACTATTTATCAGAGCCTTCTGACGCTGATGGCAAGATGAGCTTAGGTCTTCTCCAGACACCCATACAGCCACAGGCACAGCTCCATCCTGTATTCCAACTTGGAATTTTTTATGGTTGCACAGTTTCATGGCGATATCAGGGCTGTGCCTCAGACCTAGATTTCCTGCCTAATTGACAGATATCCTTTCATCCCATCCTATGGAAACCTTCAGAATAGACTGGGCAGTAAGTTGTAGAGTGTGCAGAAAATCAGGACAGCATATTTGTGCCCCAGTGTGGACCAAAGGAGCTAGACCCAAAGCTTTATGAAACTTTCATACTAATTATAATTTCATGTCGACCTTTCTGAAATTTTACTTTGCAAACAGAGAGTTTAATTGTCTCATTTCTAAAAATCCAGCCCCAGTTTAAGGCCAGCACAAACTTTTGCTTGTAACTTCTGCCTTGGCTTATCTGACTGTGAGAAGCTTTGATGCTGTCCATGCTCAGAGAACTGAACAGCACCAAGAGGAGCAGGTTCATGCCAGCCCTCAGCCTGCCCTCACAATTCCAGCAGCTGGAAGTGGGGAAGAGCTGTTTATTCTCATTGAAAGAGAGAAATTTCCCTTGGAGAGCAGGTGGAGGAATGGCTGTTTCTGTGAATGCGTTAAATTTGCAAAATTGTACTGAAAAATTGTGGAAGAAAACATCTTAGGGTAGATTCAAAATTGAATCCCCCCCTCTCCATTTTAATGAAATGAAGAGAATCATTTAGGCTGAGTAAAATCTGTCACTTAGTCTCAAGTAAAAAGTGTCATTTCACTTGTAAGCATTTAAAAACTAAACCCAGGTACATTTCTGAAAGGTGTACTGCTTCATGTTAAAATGTTGAAAGGGAACATTTTGACTTGCTTAAATTTTAAGAATGAAACAACTTGTTAAGCTGAACATGAATTCACAAAATGTTTCAGTTGACCCAAATCTGTTTTCTTTAGAGCTGGATGTTCTATCAGAATGCATCTCCCAGTGCTTGCAATAAATCCCAGAAGTGCCCTGTTCTCCACACGGAATTAGACAAAGTTTTTCTCCAGCCACCTCCCTGATCCCTGCTCAGAGGGCATTTGCTTTATGTTACTGTGCAAACCATCACTGGACTTCTCATGGATTCCCAATTTTTAGGGCAGCTTTTGCTTTTTCCACTGAAGCATGTAGTATCCACGTTACCATGATGTGATTCCCTAATCGTCTTGTTGAATGTTGAAAGGAAAGCCGGCAGACTTTCTGCTGTTGCTAAAAGCCCTCAGGCCAGGCTGGCAGATAACAGCTCTCTTATTTATTTGTCTAAATAAGCATACAGCATGATGGATAAGCTGTCAAGGAAAAATCAAATCAGTGGGGACATAGCTTCAAGGGAATTACTCACTATCTCTGCCAGTTCTGCTGCACTACTCTTAAAAAATACAAAAATTAACATAGTTGGTGGTAAGCGCCAGAAATTACATTTCAAGAATAACAGTGATATTTTCTATGGAACATTTCAGCTGGAAGGGTCCTGAACCACAGTACACAATAATCACACAGATAATTTTAGAGTGTTATTTAGCCCAGAAGTGAAAGTAGAGTATGTGTGTGAAACTGCAAATGACTCCAAGTAGGTGACTGACAGGAGGTGAAAGCAATTTAATTGTTCTAGATTATTATACACTCTTTATATATATATTTGTGTGTGTGTGTGGTTGAGAAGAAAGTACGGGGATCCTGAGAACCTGAAAGCTTTTCACAAACTCATAAAACCAGACACTGTAGGAAATGAACTTGATCCAAAAAAGAAAAGCTACTTTTAGAAATAGAGCTCCATGTCTGGCCACAAAGTAATTAAGTTTCTTACAGCTTTCCTGTCCAGATGAGTGGCTGGCACAAAAATAATAATAACTATACAGTAATAACAGCAGTGACTTGACACTGAAGGGAACAGGCAGCAGTAAACAACTTGCAGCAGAAGGGTCACAGAAAGGAGTGGTGGGAGTGTGTGTAGGGCAGGGGGTAGGAAGTGCATGTGCCTCTGAGTGGGTGGGTGTTGGAGGAAATGCAAGGGAGCAGAACAGAGACTTCTTAACAAAAACAATGCAAAACGTCTTAAAGTTCAATTCATAAAAAGAATATAACTGAGTCATATTCTTTCCACTATTCAGTGTGTGCCTGTGACATAAGATGCAAATTCCATGTGTGATTCACGGAGTTAAATGTCAGTTTTACAAAAGTCTACAGGAGCCTAGGAGCTGGTTCAGGTCAGAACTCAGCCACTGCAGGGAGGTGACTTTTCTCTTCTATTGTCCCTCCAAAGGGAGAGCTCAGGGGCCTGGCACAGCCAGGGTCACCCACCTCCTGCAGTTTGTTTAGCACTTTCCATTCTTTCTGGCATGAAGGGAAGAAACCCGTCACATTACAGAACCGGATCTGCAAAACTCATCCAGCTCCACTGGAGTTTTCCATGAACACTGATGGGCATTGCACCAAGCCACAGAGGACAAAAAATGCTTCAAATATGAGCAAAACTGCAGAACAACTTTTCCCAAACATCTGCCAAAATTCTGATGCCTCTGTTTAGTGAGTACGTGTGCCATGACTAAAACTCAGAGAAACTGCAAGTTCAAGTAAGGTGGCATCTCCCAAAAATCCAAAGTGTGAGAGACTGAAAGTCCCTCAGTATAAATGATTTCTGGGCTGACATTCACCTTAAATTGGGTTGCAGTGCAGTTACACTGTGAGTGAAAACACACGAGCAATGCTGCTGCCCTTGGATGGAGCATGTAGTGGCATTTTTCCTAAATTTTGAGTTATTTCTTACTCTGATGCTGATTAGAAAATGCTCCTTTTTCTCAAGAAAATGCAAATAATTTTTCTTATAATCATATTTTCTATTCAAATATTCATCTTTAAACACACTCACACATATGTACATTTGTTGATTGAACATGCATTCTGTCTTGCCCTCATCATATTCCACATAATCCAGCTCTATCCTGGTGGCATGGGGAACTACTTTATCAAAATAACCAGTGAACAGCTACAAATTATATTAAAAGGAAATTATAAAGTCACACAACCTCTCTGCTTTGGCAATTTTGCCTTTGAAAGATCCTTTTTAGGAAATCTGCTGCTAAGGCCATGTACATCCATTCAGTGATTGTGAATGGGGAGATTCAGAAACCCACAAACATCACAGTCCCAGCAGGGGCTCGGGTTCTGCTGCGTGTTTGGATCTCTCTGAATGGTTGGAGGACAGGGAGAAAAGCTTGGAAGGGCCTCTGAAGCCATGGAGGAAGGCTTGGAAGGGCCTGCAAAGTCCTGGAGCCCATTGCTGCTGCTGGAGGTGAGGACACAAGGTACATCCCAGCAGCAGCCAGGGCAGAGCTGGGAAGCTGCTCCTCTTGGAAACCTCGAGTTCATCTGCCCAGCAAACCTTCAAGGGTCACTTTATTTCAGCCACTGAGAAAAAAACTATTTCAGGTTCTTAGTAAAGGGTGCCCTGAGGAACTCACACTGCCTGGAGAAGCTGATCCACAGCCTTATTTCTCTCTCCTTTTGTTTTTGCTCCTGCAGCCCTTGCTTGGTTATGATTCACCCTCAGAGGAGGAAATGAAAGTGCAGTAACTGTTGACTTTTCAGCCAGGGAGGCATACAGTTTATGGAGCAAAAACTCCAGCAGGAACAGAAGTGGGCTGAACTATAAACTGACTTCAGATGGAATAAACAAAGGAACAAAAATATCAGCAGCAAAGAGCAACAGCAAGGTTGAGCTCCAGTCTGGTGTTTGGCCATCAGAGGGTCACAAGCCAAAGGAGTGTTTGTGTGAGGCTGCAGCAGGGACTGCAGTAGAAGTACATCTAGGAAAACACCCTGATGGCAAAATCTCCTTCATTTGTCTTTCACTTTGAGTCTGGGCATCATGAGGATACTTCATCTCAGTGAAAAAGGAAGTAAAACTTGCAAAAGGAAGGCCTGCTGCAATCTGTGAAAGACCAGTAGACTACCAGAAGGGAAGAGGGCAAACTTGCAGTGGGCGCAGCATTTTACCAGCACCCTGAAATATTTGCATGCCTCCACAGGCTTTTTTGCTTCAAATGACAGGTAGAGAATCAAACAACTCTTATTGTGTATTTCCACATTCCCAAACTTTTGCCAAGTTCTGACAGAATTGTTAACTCACTCTGCCCTCTCAGGTGTAAAGGGGAGCATGGCACTATCACTGCTTTGTGATGCTGAGGAACAAGGGGGCTGGCAGGGCACGTGAGGGCTGCCAGCTCCAAATGAGCCCAGCAGAGATGGAAGGCGCTTCCTCCAGGAGGGCACTTTGGCATCAAGTGTCCCTCCCACAGGTACCGTGAGGAAGCTGTCTGTGTGCTAGACAGCAGCTGTCAGGAACCTGAGCAGACAAAACAGCACAGATGAATCAAACAAAATCACCTGCTGAGCTGAGATCAGCAGCTCTCAAACTGACTGCCTTTGAGCCTTGAGGTAAGGGGGAAAATTACTTCTTGGGCGCCATCAATAGATATTTTGTTTTTTAAAAAGGAATGTAATGTACCTATCAAACTGAAAACTGCCCCACAGAATGATTTGGAATATCCTGTACAAGTTTAAATGCTCCTAAAGCAAGAAGTGGAGTCCATATCTAATGCTGTCCACAAGTGATATCCATCTTGCCGGGCTGAACCAAGGAATGTGTGCCCCTGCTCCTGGACTGCCCAAGGAATCACAGCAGAGTAACAGGAATCACTTGCTGTTGTGCTTGAGAAGCACAACCTTTTGCTCTGAAATGTGTGACTCAATAGCAGCTACAGGCCCCAAACACAGCCCCAAACACAGCCCATCTCCAGAGCCCCCCACGATCACAAACACGTTGCTGGTCCCAGATCCTGCAGGCACTGAAGGCAGTATCTGCTGGGTCTGTGTACAAACCAACCCATTCATCTCTCCCACGGAATTTAGGGGATATTACAGTTCCTCGTGGCACCACAGAGAAGTATGAAATCACTGTTTGCCCTGGCTTAGAGACAGAGAACTGAAACACAAGAGGATAAAGCGTCTGGAGGACAGTCAGGCGGGAAGTCCCTGGCAGGCCAAGGGACTGAACCCACTTCTTCCATCTGCTCCTCTGCTGCCTGACTTCTGGCTGCCTTCTCCATGCAGAGGGAGACTGTCCCAAACCCACCAAGATCCCTGGCAGAGCTGGAGGTGAGCTCAGGGGGCCAGTGTTCAGCTGGATGCCCCCAAAAGTGAACAGGGCTGAACCTCCCAGTCTCTGCCAAGGCAACAGGAAAACACTGCCTGACTTTGGTTTGCTGCTGGCTAATTACAAATGGGAGAATGAAATGCACTCCTTTGCCCTTAGCATCTGATTTAGAGAGAGGAAGGTCATTAAAATCATGACTGCAGTAGATCAGCCCTGAGCACAGCGAGATCTCTGACATGAAACGAAGCCAGCAGTGCCTGCCCAGGTGGCTGCCCCAGTAATGCTGAGCTGGGAGTCCTCTGCAGGCTCAGACAATGCCAGAGGCACATCTTGGCCTGGGGAGTGAAGGGGAAGAGAAGGATGAGATTTTTAATGCAGTCAGGAATAGGATTCTGGAAGATGCCTCAAGCAAGAGACAGGTAAATGATATGGCAGAAGGTCAGAGACGTAGGTGGGTTGGAAAGGTACTGGGACCTTTAATTTTTCTGAGCATCCCTCCAACCCCCACAATTTCCTCTCCTTAAACCCCACTTCATTCCCTGCCTCATTGGGAGACACCACTCAGTTACAGAGCCCACAGCTTTGTAAGCTGCATGAGAAGAAGCAGCTCTGTAGCTCAGAAGTTGCATGAGAAGCTCTGAAATCCTGGAAATAATGGTCGTATCTGGAAGATTAGGGCAGCTTTCTTTCTTGAGCCCAGTCATTTAGAGTAAATAAGATAGTGGGGAAAATCCTTTAGTGGTAGATCAACAGGTAAATCAGAGAAAGTACCTCTCTATTTAGTTTGTATTTTGGAAGGTGCTTCCATTAACATCACCACAATGATTGCAGCAATTACAGAAAAACTATGCAAATTCTATGAAAAAATATAGAATTAGTCATGAAAAAAAAGAATTAAACTCTCTCTGGTCTAACTTAGCCTAAAGTTTCAGCTTTGTAGTAGTCAGCTTTAACAAAACTTGTATTTCCATGACATTTTGTTGTAAATTCTAATGTGGAGGGAGGAGAAAATTTAGAACAAAGGTTCTCTGTAGCCCTTGCTTTGTGAGAAGAGATGTGAAGCTGAGAATCTCACAGTGAGAGTGACTTAAAGCCAGCTGGGTGGACATGGTCAGGGATTTCTGCTCCTCCAAAAGGATGCTGCTCCCACTGCTCCCTCCAGCACCTTCCTAGCAAAAGGCACAGCCAGCAAGAGAGGATAAAAGCCTGGAGCAACCATTTCTCAGAGCTGGGTTCAGAGAGTTCATTGCTGGAGCCTGGGCACTCTTGCCTGAACTCTGGTCAGCCGAGGGCTGGGGCTGGCTGCTCCCCAGGAGCCAGGACCTTGCTGAGGTCAGTCCAGCCTGTCCCAGCTCCACCTCGACTGGAGCCTGCTCCAGGGGCATGAGGTCTTGTCCAGCACAAGAATGGCCAGCAAAGAACTGCTCCCAGTGCTCTGCAGCACAGAGCTGGGGCAGTTCACAGCTGGGAGAGACTGGACCTGTCCTCCAAAAAGCAGCTGAAAATCCTGAGGGGTTCCTCTTCAGGAACAATGTCCCTCTCCCTCTATGGAACCTCTGGCAGAATTAGGGACCTCTGGCAGAATTTTGCCAGCTCAGAAGGGATCTCCAGGCATAAACAAGCAGGCATAGCCCATGTGCTCACCTGTAACCATGAGAGAGGGTGGAAGGATTTTTTTTTTTTCCAGTGAGGATAGATTTCTTTTCCTCAATTTTTTTCACCTATCAGAAGTTTTTATGAATAAATGTGAATTTATGGCACAAAAAGAGAAGAAAAATTTGAAGTATTTCTGCTGAACACAAAGCAGCATACACACATAAAAGAATGGACCCTAACACAGATGCCCATCCCATCATTCCCTACAGATCCCCTAGCTGGGTGACCTTTCCTATGCTCTGTGTTGGAGCAATAACAAGTGGTGAGTTCCACGTGGTGTGAGGAAACCATAATTCTTGGAAGATAAAGTCAGGCTGACTGATGCAATGAAATGGGAACAGGAAACATGGGACCTAAAGCTCCCACCACACAGTTCACATTGTGTGCCTTGGTCTGGGAGACTTCTTCAAAGATCAAAAAAAATTCTCATAGTCCTTGCAGTCCCTCCAAAAGATTTCATTTAATCCAAACCCCATTTTTCTTGTCCCAAAAAAGAGATTTTTCATGAAGTCCTAGACTGGACAATATTCTGACATTAGGAAATCAGTGCTGATACTGAATACAGAATGCAATACAACACTGTGTTATAGACCCGGATTCTTGCCTTTATGAAACTTCTGGTTTTCTCCTGCTGAATCAGACTGAGAACTTCATGACTACAGTTTGGGTAAGAGAGCTGGGAGATTTTTTTCCACATAAAAAACATCCTTACAGTTGAGTTCCCCAAAAGACAACATCTCTAAAAGTCTTTCCAAGAAATACATGGACACTGAGGTATTCGGCAGTAGCTTTACTTAAAATATTATTTTAAAAGTATTTTTTAATACTTATTTGGCAGCAAAGCAAGGGGTTCTGATAAGCACCATGTCAGAGTCACCCCAGCAAAGGCACAGCGTGGGCCCCACATTGGCATTTAGTTTAGTCTGGGGTTGGACCATCCCAAACCTGCCTGAACCTCTTAGCAGAACATTTCAAGGACACTTTTAGGCAGATTTTTAATCACAAGGGGGGAAAAAACCCAAAGTATTTGAATTATTTATCCCCGCCAGTGTATTTTTAGAGAGAAGAAGTTAAAATAAACTTTATCTGTAGGAAGCCTTAGCCTGATTGAAAGCCTCTCCATCCATTTGGAGTCCTGCTAATAAGCCATCCAGACAGAGGGAGCATTCTTCTGGAAAGCCCGTTTGGCACAGCAGCCTGCAGCAAGAGCTGAGCAGGCAAATCCCACGGCAGGGGAGAGACAGCACTTTTTGACCCAAACAATGTCTAGACAGCCTGAAAACAGATAAATTAACAGGCAAGCAGCAGCAGCATCACCCGGCAGCAAAGCAGTGGATATTTGTCACCTCAGTGATGGGTTAAATGAAGACTCAAGGTCCCGGTATAGTCTTTATGAAACACAATGTGCTCCAGCTGTCTCCCTCCCTCCTCCTGAGCTATTTACTGTGTTAACAGCTCCATGCAGAAAGTTCACTGCCATAGGACACATTTCCCATCTTTTACAGACTGCCCTAATGAGGCAGCAGGATCAGAACAAATTAGTGGCAGAATTCCCCCGTCCCCTGGCTCACAGTGAAGGAACAAACATCCTTCCCTCCTGCACATGCTGCAGAGTCTGAACCTGGCCATTCAGGGCACATGAGAGGAGCTAATGGTGTAACAATATTTTAAAATGCAACTCCTGCCCGAGGATGCTGCGTTTGCTCTGCAGCCCAGCTCTCCTGTTGGAGAAAGCACATGGTTTGCTATATATAGTGGGACTTGAAAAATCACTTCCGTTACTAAACCAAGCACAAATAGTTTCAGATGACACTTTTGGTAGAGAAGATCCGTGATTTCATGCACTGTGTTTACTGAAAATTATGCACACACAAATTACCTTAATGAGATGCAAACCTTGTCATCTGCATTTAGTGCACCAGGAAAAAAAATCTGGTAGCTGCAATGATAGTATATTTAACATACAGAAAATAAATAGTTTGTTACATCAATGCTGTCAAAATGAAACAAGCCAAACTGTGATTAAAGCAGTTATCATTAAACCAGAGGCTGACTTCCAGAGCTGTTGTGAAAACAGCAAAAGAGCAATTTTCCTAAGTGCATTTCAAGTGATTGAGTAAAAATTGAACTTATGGTAGACTATGTTATAGAATACTACTCAAAGTGTTTGGATGATGATACTTCATAACACAGAAGCCTTCATGCAGTACAGTTTTAATGCTTTTTTGTTGCTGAGCTTGAAAGCATATTAAAGATTGTGAGACTTTGTGTCAGTGAGACTCAGCCCCACCATTCCCAAATATGACAGCAAGGAAGTTTTGTCCCTGTGAGGTTCCTTGTGTATATAAAGAGATGGAAGGGAGAGAGGCAGAACTTCTTATATCATACAAGATGCATGTCTTGGCTCCTGCCAAGCAATATTCTGTGCATCTTCAGTATGGCAGGAGCTGTAAACATGTTGTATAATCACATAACTGGGCTGTGACCCATTTGTTAGCAGCATAGGAAAAATACATCAAAGTCACAGAGAGTCTCTTCAGACAGGCCTCGACAGATACCCATCTGCTAATAGCCCCAGACTGGGAAGGATGGATGATTTATAGAGGTGTTAAGGAATCCTTCTTTTTATGTATCTATAAATCCCTGTTTAAACTCTGTACTGATTAACTATGAAGTCAAGAAAAATATAAGGAAAAACAATGCAATGTTTTAGAAACAGTAGGGACTTGAGCGATGTGTAAGAAAATAATGTGACCACATTAGAGCCACAAGTAGTGCTGAGTATTCCTGAAGATCACAGAATCCTAGAGTGGCCTGGCTTGGAAGGGACCTTAAAAATCATCTTTTTCCACTCCCTGCCATGGGCAGGGACACCTTCCACTATCCAGGTTGCTCCAAGCCCCATCCAACCTGGCCTTGGGCACTTCCAGGGATGGGGCTGGCACAGCTTCTCTGGGCACCCTGTGCCAGGGCTCCCCGTGCTCACAGTGGGTTATTCAGTACAGGATGTGTCATTATCAGCAAAGAAGCCCATTTCATGCTGGAGTATCCCATTTTTGTGCCAGGCACATACAAACACAGGATGGTAGTCCCTTTATTAAAAGTCTGCAATCTCAGTATCTCCTTAGTAATTTAAGCAAGGGTGAATACTGAAAGCGGAGTGCATGTAGATATCTTTTCTTGCCATGAGTCCAAACCCACAGCATGGATTTTTTTTTTTCATAGCACTATATTCTGTTTATAATAATTGCTTTGCTTGGGGCCCTTCCCTTTCCCAAAGCTCTTTTGGATTTGGGGAGGATACATTAGTGTTGGTATCTCCTGTAGTCTAGACTTGTAAGTTCCTACTCTGTTGTTAAACTGCTCCAGTGGAAGGTTTGTAAGTCACACTACTTGTCAAAGTTATGAGGATGCTGAATCATTTTTATTAAGCATCAAAGTCTCCCCCCACCTTTCATT
The DNA here is from genome assembly GCF_036417665.1 of Passer domesticus. Lineage (NCBI taxonomy): Eukaryota > Metazoa > Chordata > Aves > Passeriformes > Passeridae > Passer > Passer domesticus. Next base: position 12,466,772 of record NC_087489.1, on the reverse strand, counting down.
TCTTTAACTGAAAGCTTCATTAGATTGCAAAATGGCACCTCTGTGCTCAGACAGGGCTGTGGGCAAATCAGGTTCTTTCCTTTGTTACATCTGATTGATTTATTGCACATATAAAATGAGCAGTAAATGTTGAAGTTCTAAAAAGTTATTTAACAAGTGTCTGAGTGGAATGAAAATAGCTTTCTAAAATAGTGCAAATACTTATCATAAGCATATTAAAGAGACTTTTCATTTTCAGACGTTACCAAATGCCCATAAATTCTTAGATATTCAAGCAGTCAGGCACCTGAGGAAGCTTAGGATAACAATTAATTATGAGACATGCTGCTCAAGAAGCTCTTTACAACCCTGAGTTCTGCGGCACTTTAGGAAGAAGGAAGGCACTATTCTACTTATTTAGTAGCAGGAAACAAGAGGCAGACAAGACTTGACTGGTGGGAGATGGAATATCACCTCAAGTCTCCCTCCAGCCAAGTGAGAAGGCACGTCCTGAACATCACTGGACCTCCAGATGACTCCAGAAGGACTCTGGACCCCTCTTCAGGCAATGGTCAGTGATCTCACTGACTCGGGATTGTGCTCTCTCAGGAAACCACTTGGCACTCAGTGCCTCCATCAGCTGGCTGAGCTCAGGGGGAGGAGAGGGCACTTTAGAGAGAATCCCATCCCTGCCTGCCCTCCACAGGGTGCTGCCCTGCTGGGACAAGTCTGGGACATCAGAGGGCCTGCCCCTTTCCTGGACAGATCAGGCAGGAAGGTGGGGTGCACTTGGGGCTCAGCTGAGACTGGAGGGAGGAGAGGAGAAGAGTGATGGAGTCACAGCTTGTAAAGGAGCAGAATGTGCCTAACAGACACAGGGAGAAAAGCAAACATGAAGGTGCAGCTGAGCAAAGCTTAGCTCCTATTTCACATTAGTTTTGCTACTGGTGCCTTGTCCAACTTCAGAGTTACTGTGCTCACAACCAGTTTCTTTTCTAATTTCCACTGACTACATAATAGAAGAAGAGAAGCAAAACAAAAAGAGAGAGAAATGTCTCAGAGATGAGAAAAGATTGAAGAAAAGAGAAAAATTCAGTTGAGAGGTGGCAGAGGACATCTAGGGATTATGCTCTGGAAAAAAAAAAAGCTAAGAGCAGAGACTTTCATAGCAACTGAAGGGGAAAATAATAATAAAAAAAGGCACAACAAAAAACCCTGTCTCCTGTGGTGAAACTTCAGTGAAATGCTATTAAGGATAAATCTTTTATTGTATTGTCCTGCAGGCAGTCTGGTAAAAACTGTATTCTCAGCAGAAATGAACTCTCCCATTATAAAAAAGGAAAAACTGTCTGCTTTCAGGACTGGCTCCGTGTAATGGCTGCTGAGGTACCCACAAGGGGATATCTGGGAGCTGTAGCAAGGAGAAGTAAGTCCAGAGATTTCCTGCTGAAATAAGGTCTTCTGACTGAGAAGAGACATCAGATGTGTTTGCCACCAGCTTCCCATGGGCTGTCAAAAGACTGCAGCTCACATAAAAGATTCAGCCCATGGAAAGCACTTGGAGAGGAAATAACTCCCTTTGCAGTGATTTGTCAGGACCTCTTTTAATTGGGTCTTTAGCTGAGAGATGGGGAAAAACACTGGCCAAATTAGCCTTGGTGGAGTTACAGAAAGGAGAGGTTTGACCCCCAAGCTGTGGAAGGGAGAGAAAAGGTTTTCCAAAGAAAAGGGAAACACAGAGCTTTTTAAAATGTTGGTCCAGACCAAGAAGTCTCTGTTCCAATGAGAGATGATGCAGTGGGCTCCTGATTCAGCCCATCCTCCCCAGCAGTGGTACCTGGAGCCAGCCAGCCCTGTCCCACAAGCAGCACAGGGATGGAGGCTCAGACAAACAGCACGTGCAGCCAAAGAGAGAACCACAAAGTCATAAAATGCCAGAAAACCCAGGAGGGGCTCTCTGGAGGCTGTTTGCTCCACTCAGGCTCCAGGCCAGCTCAGGGCTCTCTTCAGCTTTTAGACAAACCTGAAGGGTGGAGATTTCCCTGTCCCTCTGGGAAGCCTGTCTGGGTGCTGCCCCACTCCCAGTGTGTGCCATCCCCATCCTCCAGACTGTTGGTGAAGATGCTCAACAGCCCACACCCACAACAGACAGCTATACAGAAAATCCCTTTTCCAGCTCAACAAGTGAGACTTTTAACCCTCACTGCTCCCACAGAAAAGCACATCTTACTGCCTTGTGGCCAAACACTTTTAATCACTTCATTCTAATTTCAAGCCCTCAAGACTTCATGACAAATATACACCTGTTTGTACCAGTTTGTGCCTGTGTGCTATAATTCCTATTTTCCCTGGGCCATGTGAATTCCAGGCCTACTGCTGTCAGAAAGTGGCACTTTCAGACTTCAAACAGCCCCTCTTAATCACCCATTCCAGGCCTTTTAAATACATTCTTCAAATTATAGGTTTTGCACTCTCAGACCTTGAACATGTGAGGAATTTACCTGAATCAGTTTTTATCCATTGCCTCATAGTTCTAAACCTTTCCATTATTTAGGTCAATGTAGCCTCACTCCCTCCTTCCACTTAGATAAAAGATCCATTTTCTCACTGTATTTTTTTTAACATCTCATACCTGAGACACTTTTGCTGTTGCTATACTGAGCAAAGAATTGCTTTATCTTTTCAAGGGAATAAAGACCACTTTTAAAATCTTGTGTTCATTTGAAATTGCAGAACTGCTTTGTGTTTGTGTGCATTATTATTGCATTACAGAACAGGCTCAGATCATGGCTGCAATCCCCCTGCAGTTGGAAGTGTTCAATCTCAAGTTTTCACAATTCTGTGAACTTACACATTTCTTTACATATGACATGGTCCTAAAACCTCCTTTGCTGATTATAAAATGCTATTCTGATTGAATCTTTCCATGTAGGTTTTGGGTTGGGCTTTTTTTTTTTTTGGCTTTTCACCTTGGACAATAAAAGTCATTGTTACTTTTATAGCCTGTTTCATTTTTAGGGGTGCAGCAGGGATTGCAGACAGGATGCTGGGTAAACTAGAATTCATAGTTTATCCCAAAGTAGGATCCCTGCTGGAGCTGGGTTTAAATGTATTTTTCTGTATTCAGTATGATTAATTCTGATGCCAGGGGATTCTTGGTACATTTCCTAAGGATAAATCCATGGGAATTGCAGTCACTTGCTTAAAGATGATTGTTCAAAGTGCAAAGCACTGGGAAAGAGGCCTAAAAGTAAAACATGATCAAAATTCTGCTGTAGTTGTAGCCTGCAGAGATTTAGGGGTCCTGGTTGTTTTGGAAGCAGAGTTACAATAAAATGAAACCTGCCTCCTAACCCAGAATAAACTGGAACTGAGTAACACACAGTGGCAGGCACAGACTGGCAGTAATGTGCTATAATTATATACAATTTCCTGCACAGAGAGGGATATTTCCAGGTAATTTCTGACTAGCCTTTAAAAACTATATTTTGGGCATTAAAAAACCCTCAAATTTTATTTTAATGAACTTTAAAGCTATGTGACACACTAAAGGCAAACTAAGTCCCACTTGGCACAGCCTGTCAGGTGGAATGGAGGAGAGCACGTGGCTGCAGAGCAATGGTGCTGCTCCAGCCTCAGCCTGGGAGCAGGGAGGGGAATGTGTTCCTTCAGAAAAACATGGCAAAAGCATGGCAAAAACATGGCAAAAACAAAGCTCCTGCTCCCATGGGCTGCTAAGGGCCCCTGATCAGCAGCAGCCACGGCGTGTCAGCATCCTGATGCTGCACAAGGATAAAGATGCCACTCAGGCAGAGGCAGCTGCTGCTCCCAGCCCTTTGGAACAGCTGGCTGCACAGCAGACTCCGAATTCCCTGCTAAGGAAGAGCCTGTTAAAAGCCTGCAGAGGGGACACAGCAGCAAGGAATAACGCTGGCTGTGCCTGTGTTAGCATTTTAGGCCGGGGCAGGAATGTGCTTTCAAAGCAAATCAAAGAGGAGGAAGGAATTGAAACCAAGAAAGTTTTTCCAAGCCTCTGCTGGAACAGCTCTGCTCAGTGGATGTGCACAGTGGGGCCTGACAGGCTGCTCCTATGTTTTCTCACTCTCTCAGCACAGCATTCCAATTCCTGGCACTTGAGTTCTCTCTTCAGGACATTCTGGAAGAGCCAGGTTCAGCCAAAGAAGCCTTTGACTAAATGCTGGAGCAAGACAATAACATTGTTCAACCATTTCCTGAACATTTGCAGAATGACCCGAGTGCACAAAATTAGAGAGGGTTCATCCTCTTACCTGAAGGCTAATTTGGTCCCTTGTAACCAGTATTTATATTTTCTGTGTGAGGCTTTAATAACAACCTAGACTTACTAACATGTAAGTATGAGATGTAAAACTCTGTAGAGCACATTTTAAACCCTGAGAGAATTCAAAACAAATGCATTGGTCTAAAAATGAATTGTCTAAAGGGACTACAGGAAGCTTCAATGTAGCCTGACAAAACTGCAGATTCCCAGCTGAATTCTTCATAAATATGGGGTACACAGACACTGGAAGTATGTGCAGCACCAAGCACTAAAGGCCCATTTATTCCAAGCTAGAGCTACGCTGCAGTTAGTGAAGTTATCAGAATTTGTCTGGTCATACAGGTGGAAGAAGTTAAGCCCCGTGGTGTTGGAATTATGATTGAGAAATCATGGTAAAGTAAATTTCACATCTGAAAGAATTTAAGGCATAGGAACCAAACTGGCAACTTTCCTCCTCCTCAAAATGTTCTCACAAAAAACTTTTAGATGTTTTCAAAGACACATTTGGTCCCTTCACGCTAAAGTGGTGCCAGAGCACACATTACAGTCTTGGATTTGCCCATAGCAACTGATGAATTCCCTATTAGGAAAAGAATCTTTTCAGTTCCATCAAAATTAATACATTGAAAAAATCTGGGTTTAAATGGAGAACACAGGCTCAGAGAGGTGAAATATCCTCTGAAAGTTAAGCAAGGGTATTTTTTTTTCTTTACTTACAGCTAAGGTGGATTAACAGAGGCATATGGAGAAGATCAAATATACCTTGAAATAATGGATGTATAAATCTGCAGACTAAATCTCTCCTGAGTACTGGACAAGAGAGAATATAAAAATGTGGAGATCATTTACTGAGGGAATATAACACTGCAAAGCCAGAGGGGTTCTAGGATCTTCAATATTTTATAAGAGGAAGCTTAAAGCTATTTTAATAAACCATTGAGGCCAGTTTTTAAAAATGTAAATGTACAACTGTGCACACAATCTGCATATGCAAATCATCACAATTGGACAAGCAAATCAGATAATTGCATGCAAATATGCCTACTCACTCCATGCCTGTGTCTACAATGGTAGTAACTGTGCATGCAAATTAGGTACACATTTTGTACACATAAAGGTGCAGCTTAAGTGGCATATGGCATGGAAATATGGCATCCAATGTAACAAAAGAGGGAGAAGGAAATAGTAGGGGATAGAGTTAGCTGTAAATAATAAGATGGAGCGAACACAAACACACACACATGAATCTATAAACACAACATCATCAGAAAGAAAATACATGGGTCTTTTAGTGCTTGAGGAACTGAAGTGACACACGTTGAGTGGAGAAGGCGTCTGTGCAAGCTGAAACAGCTTCCCAAGGGACCCCGTGCCCATTCACAGCACAGCCTGGGATGGCTTTCAAAGCCACAGCAGCCTCTCCCTGGTCTGACCCAGTGACCCTCTCCTTGAGGAGAAGATGGAGTTCAGTGTCTCTTAGACTGACACAGGCTGAAGTCTCAGCTGCAAATGCTGCCAAATGAACATCAAAGGTGGTGGTGCTTTCTTGTGACACATGGACAGATGTATTCAAGGAAAAAGGCTTTGTAACTCTTTTGTCTTTCAAAAGTATTGATTTTGCTTCAACTACTTTCCTTTCTGCTTTGAAGCTAACCCAGTGTACCATCCTGGCCCTTTTGCATCAGGCTCATTTGGATGCAAACTGCACAAGAGTGAGATGACTGGCAGACAGGATGGATGGATGGAGCAGAGGAAAGCATTCTAACCTTAACTATATCCTTGAACTTAAAACCTATGTTACATTTTTAAACACACTTAGACCTTTAACTTAGTAGTTAGCAGATTAATGAGATGCACAGACTGACATTTTATTTGAATTTTTCCAGGCAGAGAAACACAAAGTGCTCAGCATGAAGAGCAGGCTGAATTGCGATGACAGCAAGCCCCCTCAATCACTCCAGGCTTCAGCATACTCAGATATAAAACAATGAGCACAAGTTGGAGAACAGAATAAAAGTGTTGATTAAATTTTGATTCAGTCCCTTTTATGTGTGTGATTCCACATTTGTGTCACCCTCACACAGCTAGAACAGCAAAGGTCACTGCACAGTCAGTGCCTTCAGCTCTGGGCTCATGACACTCATGGCTTTGAAGAGATCTTTGGAGGCTCAACCCAAAAAGTTGGTTCATGGTTCAGAGACAAGCTGGAGTCACAAGGATCAGCCTGGCCCATGAACATCTGAAACATATGGCTGCACAGGGAACTTGGAGAGAAGGTGGACAGCCGTCCAAAACCTCCCATCTCCAGCTTTTTCCGTGCTTTTGTTGTCTGGCTGTCCTTTGCACCTCAGAAACCCTGGTGAGGTTTTGCCCTTGCCCACACAGCTCTGCAAATCCACTGCCCAGTCCCACCTCGTGGATTCTTCTGGCCATGCTGTTTCCCTCATTAACTCAACTGCCTGAGGAAGTTCTAGAAGAGGGACCTTCTAGGGGAAACACAAGTACTGAAAACAAGGGAATGGCTTTGAGAACCCATTGTGCATCTTCCTGTCTCCTACATAATTTTTCCACCCAAATCTCATCCTTGTTTACATTTTCTTCATTGTTCAATGCCCTAATCTTCTAAAAGCCTGAGGCAGAAACTGTGGAGGTGTTTGTGTCATGTGCACCACTTGCCTCAGTCCATCTTGTGACACACTGGAACGGGCAGCCCTGTCTCCATATGACTAATGTCCCAATTGTTTTATTTCAGATCAGCTCAGAGTTTTAAAGTCTTTAAGTCAGCCTTGGCCCAGGTTCAGAGCACATATTTTCCCTCCCAGTTCTGCATAGCCTTACAAGCCACAGCAACAGAAAGTTGGAGCTGCTTCTCACCCACTGAGCCTGGCTGCCCATGCACACATTAAGAGACCGTTCACCTTTCAGTACATATCTAGGCTAAACTGATTGCACTTTCAAGAAAAAGGAAAACTTAGTGCTTAATGGATTTTTACTAAACTCCAAGGCAGTTTGGAAGTACATTCTGACATGCAGCATTAAACACTACTGCAGCTGCACTCAGAGGAACGGGCAAATGCGTGCGAGCTCACAGAGCAGAGCTTTTACCTCACCTCAAATCGCTGCCTGAGCCTTTGGGGGCTTATCCCAGCACCCAGTGGAGTTAATGAGAGAATAACCAAATGATTTGGGAAGACTTGAGTGCATTTGTACTATAAATTTGCTTATGGAAGCAGCTATGTTGGTAAAGATAGATATTCCCAAACTGGAACAGGTTAATTTTACACCACACCCCCCCAAAAATGTAGCAAAACTTGGTGAACAAATGGTTTCATTCTGATCAGATTTTGTGTCTCTTAGTGAAATCACAAATTTATACAAGGCATGCTGGGTGACTGATAGCCAGGTGGGACTTGGAAATACATCTTAACAAACACATTGGGCATCTTTGTCACAGACTTGTATGTGTAGGAGCTTTGCCTTAGCTGACAAAATACACTTCTTTTTCCCTGTCAAATGTAGCAGTCAGGTATTCAACTCATTTGAGCAACTGTATGTAGTAAAAACTGCACTAAAAAAATTAAAATAAAATCACATCAACCAAAGGTTATATCCAGCTTGTCCATTTCTCCCTGTCTGTGCAATTTCCCACTCCTGCACGTATGTCGTATTATTTTTCCTCTCTTCTCTTTATAGATCCACACTCATCAGAGCAACTATTGTCTCTTTACATATTCATAATCTCTAAAATAAGGGCATCCTGGTGTTTGTAGGCATAATCTTAAGGGAAATAATAGTAAAACTCTATATTAGAGAGACAGAGAGACAGCCAGCACAGTGACAGCCACCTCAACCTGTCTTGGAGCTGGGCAGACAGCCCAGGAGCCAGCACTGTCACATCTGCCACATGTGACAATGGAGGACAAGTTTTGATTAGGAAGTCTTTATTTTATTCTGGTTTTTTACAGGCTTTTCCACTCAGCTGGCTTTGATACCATTTACCCTCAGGTACTTTGGAAACAATCTCAGGAGTTGTTAGCAGTTGTTTTTGAGGATTCCTAAGGGACAGGGATGGGCCAGAGTTCTGGCAGAAGACCAGCACAGCACCCACCGAAAGCAGGAGATGAAGAACTGGGAAATTACTGTCTGGCAAAGAAATTTCAGCTTCTGCACAGGTACTGAAACAAAAGAATGAAACCACTTGTAAAGCCACAGAAGATAACAAGAAAATCAGCAAGCACAAACATACAGCTACTGGGAACAGATGATGTCAAACCAAGCTCTATTCTTTCCATGACAGGATTACAGGCTCAGGGATAGAGGAGAAACAACAGTTGTCATGGCTTGTTTTAAGCAAGTCTTTTGACTCTGACTCATGAGACATTCTTATAGGCAAGCTCAGAAATTTGATCTTCAAGTAACTCAGCAGTGGATGTAAGAGGCTGAAAAACTATGCAACAGAATATTTAATAGGAAATCTTTGTCAAATTGGAAGCATGTTTTGAGTGGATAGCCTAAAGAGCTGTTCTGGGTCTCGTTCCATGATTTCTGTTAATGCCTCGGAGTGAGGAATTGTAGAAGACAATGGAAATACTTAAGCAAGGTTGGACAAAGATTTATCAAGAGTGATGTGAGTAAAGCTGATCTTGACACAGGGCACAGTTGGACTTCAGTCAACTCCTTTAGTCCCTGTTCTTATGCTATTTGGGCATGTGGGTAAAAATCTTTGGGCCCAAGAGCAAGAGGTGGGAAGTTAATAGTTAACAACATGCTTTTTGAATAGGCCAGCCACAGAAACTCTGAAAAATATTGCCAGCTAGCCCTTCCCATAATCCTTGTAACCTTACTAGATAATTAATAATAGCAGATTGCCCTAAAGCCAAGGACCAGGGGGCAGGTGATGATCTCAGTGCATTTCCTGCACAGCATTGCTGCCCAGAGCCAGCAGAGGTTGAGGTCAACTAACTTGGATTATGCACCAGTGTCTTTTAATTTTGTCTGCAATGAAATATGGACGTGCACAGACTCCAGAAGTGCCTGGCATGTGACACCCAGTTATCATGGGCTTCATAAAGCCTAGGTTAAATCCTCTAAGAGATCAGAGAAGAGTGCCTTGTCATCACAAATCTTGAGCCTGCCAGCGCAGAGTGAACGATGCAGTCCTTCAATGCTTTACAGCTCAAGTCCCTGTGGGATTCCTTAATTATCCTTTGCAATAATTAAGGCACAAACAATTGATATAAGAACCTCCATTTGTTTAGAGTGTGCGGATTCCCTTCCCCCAAGGCTGGAGAAAGCTCAAACACATTTATACTCGGAAGCTGCTCCTCTCCAAAGGGGGATTGTTCTGCTTGGCTGGGAATGAAAGCCATCTCGGCACGGTGGCAGGTAGGGCTGTGTTAAGGCAGCAGTTGGGGGCCCACAGGAGCTACTTGATTACACGTTGGAACAGCTTCATTCTTCAAGGACTGGCATCAGGCCAATTAGTCCTATAGGAAGACTGATGTTTTAACTAAGACACATCCATCTACACTGCAGCTTTATAAACACACTGTTTGCTGAGCGGGGACTGCCTGTGCAGTTCTATTTCTGATTTTCTAGAAAGGGCAAAGGACATCAGGCAGATATACTGGTAACCTGAAAAGCACATCAGTGAAATTCAGACAAGACCTAAAATTATTCAGTACAGCCTTCATTTGATAATCTGCTATAGATTTAAATGCTAGGAGCAAAACAGTTGCATTTTTAAAGTATCTTTTAAGGTCCTCTCTACATAGAAAATCCAGCCAGAAAGAAAGCAGCCCCTCAGGAACCTGCAGACACTCAGCAAGGAGGGAATAAATGTACAGCAGGCAAAGCAACAAACCCAGCTAGCTCAGAGGAAACCACAGACCTGGAGGCACAACCCTGGACTCGTCCAGACCCACAGTGCAGAGGGAAAGTCACACCGCTGGCTCTGGGGGCAGCTGTGGTTACAAACACACATCCCTGACTCCAGCCCTGTGCCAGGGCCTCTGCCATGGTGCAGCTGATCCCACAGATCCCACACTGGGGTCGGAGCAGCTCGGGATGGATGCTGCCTTGAGGATGCTGGCAGTGCCACCAGGCTGGAACTGCCACTCCTGCTGGTGGCTCTCCAGAGCTCCCAGGTCTGCTGACCCTTCCCTTTCACCTTCCCACCCTTTCTGTGACCTGATATGAGACTTGTGCACTGGGAAAGAAGGAACCTGAGAGGCTTTTTTCCAATCGTTGACTTGACTCACAGGGTGTGTTCCAGCATGGAAGCCAAAGGCCACTCCAGGTTCACTGGGAATGGGAGGTGCAGATTCTCAGTAGAACTTTGGCAAGAAAGCTGCTTTTGTCAGTCTGTCTTGCAGCCAGCAAATGGGAGGGAACAGCCCTGAGATTCCAGATTCTTCCTAACACACACCGTTGTAAATGAGAGCCTCTGTAGCTTCCAACATTATGCAATCAGTTACATTAGAAAAAATAAATTAATCATCACCAGTTTTAAGACCTACAGTAAATATAAAGAAGATAATTTTTAAATACCCTAATTATATTACAAAATGTAGTCCTTTTAATACCAAGCTATAAAAGTTGGTTGCAGATTGTAACTGGGCTTCAGTTTTACAAGTATGACTATAAGCTACAAATTTGCTTCTTCAGAGAAGCACAAAGAAGGATGGGGAAGCAGCTCTTGTTCCTGCAATGCACCAAAGCTGATCTGTAGCCAGGAGAAGGTTGGACATTATGTATTTACAACACCAGCACGTAAACCAGGAGTCAGTCAGCCCTGCCAGGCTCTGCAGAACAACTCTGCTATTCTTCCCTCCAGGGATAAACGCAACACTCAGATCCTAAGAGGGAAAATACTCCTGAAATTCACACCAGGCAGCTTTGAAGGTGGCAAACCCAGGTCTGGCACCATGCAGCATCTGGGCCACTGCACCTCTGAGTATCCCTGAATGAGCAATGCTGAATGAGAAAGGTCCTGCATGCACAGGCACCTGACAGGGTTAAACTGTCCCTAATTTCAGGTATATCCATCTAAATTCATTGGCTGAACTTCCTTTAGAGTCCATAGGCAATAACACTTGCAGTGTGATTCATCCAGCCTCTTTCAGTAGCCAGCTGCAAGTCCAGGTATGACCTCTGAAGTGTTTCTTTCTCTTCTAGAGAGACTGTTTCATACAGGGCTGCCACATTGTGGACATCTCCCAGTAGGTGAGATGAATCCAGCCAGGCTGTGTAAGAGCAGGGGCAAAACTGCAAAGCTGAAAAAGTGCTGCAAAGCTTTTAGCAGCACCCCATGAGTTTAGTCTTCTAGTTTTGAACAAAGTCCTTAAAGATCCTGAAGTCAGGTCTGATTTTTAGATTACTCAAATTTTCTCCTCTGTTGGCAACACTGTGTTAGAAGAATTGCAGAACCACAGTGCTTGTTCTCTGGACAAAATTTTTAAAAAATTACTCCCTGAGTAGAGTTCTCTATCATCTCTTTGGTAATTAATTTCCTCATTAAATGTTGACCATGAGTTTACAATAAAAAGTAATTAAGAGAGGCCACAAGCTGCAAAGGTTGGATGAGCTTTTGAGCTCTCCCTAATTGAAGGCCTTGCTGTGTGCCAAAGGGTAGCTGGAGCATCTTTCCAAAGGTGAGATCAACAACTTCCAGTGAAATGACAGCTGTCAGGACAGCAGCCTCGTTAACCTCAGCCCACCCAGGGCTGCCTGAGCTGTGCCAGCACTGCCAACCCATTTCCTGCTTGTCACATTTCAAATGGCTCAAGTCCCTTGGTAGTCCTCTCTTCTAATTAGTTACTAGTTACACTGGCAGGTGTTTTATTCACACAACTGAGTAAGGAAATGAGGATTAGCTCTTGAATTCTGCAAAAAGGAATGGTTATCGTTGGTTCTGTGCCTTCTTTTCTACCCACAGCAGTCCCTGTTCCAGCAGCATGAAAGCATTCTAGAAAGCACCTGATTTCCTTCCTGCATGCTTTTGGTAAAAAACCTCAGTTTTGTAGGGAAATGTGCCTCAATTCAAGACTGTTCTCACACAGTCAATTATTTTCACTTTCTTTTAAAGCACCAACCTCTTGTTTACTCACTGATGTATCTCAACATGAGAATCTCCTAAGTTCAAAGCTTATCTGTATTTTTTTTGCTGATACAAGTATTCCTTCTAGTGTTTACCCAGCTCATGCAAGCCCCTATAATTTTGTCAGTGTTATCTTTTCAAAGATATTTTGTCTGTTCAAATACACTAAATGTAAAACAAAACCAAAGGCTGCATGCAGCTTGAAAAGAAGAATGCAAAGGCAGTAAAGCAAGAACAGCCCTGCCAGGGCCTTTCCATGAGGGATCCAGGATAGCAGGGGCTCAATTCTGACAAAGGCAGTGCAACTAAAACCACTCCAATGGGAAATATGTGTAAACTGGTTTTAAACTGCAGTACAATACAACACCTTTGATCTGAGGGCTTAGTTCAGACAGAACAAGATGGACAGATAAAACAATATTCCTCCAAATATGTAAACGACTGCTGCAAAGGGAAAAGGAATTCTCTGGTGGGAAGGGTTGGAAGACTGGGCTACTACTTCACAGGTATGAGGGAAAACATTCTGCTGGAAAGAGGGGGAGTTTGCAGAATTTGAGTAATGGGAAAGGGTCAGAAAGACAGTGTTGGAATAGTGTGGACTGTCTTGGGACAGCTGATGGATAAGATGAAGTGTGATGTGCAAAATATTTTCTAATCACCATCTCTTCAGCAAGTCAGAGTTTGACATATTCAAAATGTGGAACCAGCACTAATATCCAAAGCAACTCAAAGCCTACTCTGAAGTGCAAGTCTCACGATAGTTCATGGGTTTGCCTTTTTAAAGCCCCAGCTGCCAGATTCATGCATTGCAAAGCGATCTCATCTTTCATTTTAAAAAGTTATATTTCCACTTCTCAAAGCTGTGGAAAGAAGCCTGAAAAGATGAAGTGCCAGTATCCTTAACAGCTCCAAAGAGAGAAGGCAAATAAAAGGAATTCAAAGTACATTGGTTTAAGCCAAACTCATAATTTCTTTTTCCCAGGCCTGGCTCATGATTTTTGAGAACTGGCATTTGGAAATGCTGGAAACACAAAACTCTTAATAAGTAACAGGGGGGAGTTACTAAGAAGCTTGAAGAAAGTGTTAGGATTTGTTCACTACAGTAAAAACGTGAGCATTAAAGAATTGAAGAGGGAGATCTGTTAAAGGCCACCAAAATTCTGGTACTTTCTCACACAACAATCAGCTCCACAGTCCCTGGTGACTGAGCTGTGCCTCTCTTTGTTACAGTTTTGCCTTTAATTGTACATCAGCCTGCTGGCTGGAACATGACAAACTCATTTTCTTTCCTGGGGAAAGAGAGGGGCCTTTGGGGCTATAGAGAGCCTGATACCTGTGACCAAAACACTCAAACAAATACAGAGAACAAACCCAGCTTTTGTATTCAGTGTTCATGGCCTGCTTTATTTTGCTCTTACCCAGCATCTTTGTGGTGAATGTTGCTATCGGAAAGCCTTTTTTACTGACTTTAGAAAGTATATATTTTCGATAAAGGAACAATTACAGAATTAATTTGTTTTTTAAACAAGCTTTTCTTACAGGAATTTTTCTTTTTTAATGAGCTTGAATAGCAAAAACATTTCATCAAGCTTCTGTTGATGTACTTAAATATGTCCAAATAAATAGCATATTTTCAAGTTAAGTAAATACCCACATACCAAATCTGGATCCTATTTAAGTCCCAAGAAAAATAATAATATTGTCTATCCATGCTGATGAATATGCTATAATGTATTATATATGCTTTGAGATTGCTAGACAAAAACCTACATATGTAAGAGAATATGACTGAAATTCACTCAGACATGTTTTCCATTCCTTAGAAACTGAAAATCCACAGCAGATCTTCAATTCTCCCACTAGGACAAAAATATTTCTTTATTGCCTCTTGCCCATCCACCAGCTGAAGGGAGCTAACTCCACATGCACACCCTTATCTCCACACAAGCTGTACACTTTGGGGAGCATATGCTGAATAGATTAAATGAGAAAACAAGTTGTTGCAAATATTTTTTGCCTTAAAACATCCCAGGCAGTTTTTGATTTAAGATAACCTTGCATTTGAGTAAAGGAAGAATAATTTAAAAGATTTATTAATTTTCATGAAAGAAATTTAGTATTTTGTGATTAATTTCAATTTTAATGCAAGTACAAAACTCAACTCCTCTAAAATTGCAAAATATCTCATTGATAATACAGAGATAGAGACCATAGATCAAGTGATTCCTTTCTGTGCAGTGGTGGGTGTTCATATTCTAAAATTCCCTGCCTAGCCCTTTGAAATAGACTATGGAAAGTAAAGGAATGTGTGAAATTAAAGAGGACACTGCTCACATTGCTCATGTGCTGCTGCATTAGTGATGAAATACAACAAAATGCAAAACATTGAGATGCTTAATAGGCTTTTAAAGAAAATGCTGTGACAACTTGGCCTGCACAGAGTGGTACCGTGTTTGACTACCTGAATTAGATTTAATCTGGATCCCCCAGCGGTAATAATAATATAATATGCTGTAAAAAGGAGTCTAAAAATCTTAAATTGAATCTGTATGTTTGCTAAGAAAGTGCCTTTGTCAGCTGTACATTACTAAATTTTAATATTTTCAGCAGGCAAGCAATACATCTTGTCTAGACACCGGTGAAATTTTCAGACACAAAATTATTTTAAATTCTAAAACAAATAATGCAGACTTCACCCCCCCCCATCCCTAACAGATTGTGGAATGTCATTTACTTTAAATTTGCAGCCAGACATCACATAGCCAGAGAAATTGCCTGTAAGAAAAATAGGCTGACACTTATCACTGCATTCCAGGGGGACCAGGGGGTGATGTCAGCTCTCTCTGTTTCTCCCAGACAATTGAGCGTCCTACAAATCAATAAAAACAAGGTTTATTGGTATGTTTGCTTTATCACACTTGAGCCACTTTCATTGTCCTAGTGACAAAGTCTTCACAAATTGAATCATTAAACACAGTAATTGTGTTTCAAATACATTTTAGAGAGGAGGAAGGGGAGGGAGGGTGTAAAAGATTATTTGCTGCAGTATTTATGGCTGCGGAATTTAGGTTTGTAACAGTTTGCCGTACCTATATTTTATTTTTCAATATGGAAAAAGGAGCAGGGGGAAGGGACAGAGGAGGGACCCCAGTAAGTGGAACAAACAGTCGCACTCAAATTTAGCCCAGCAAAGCTTTTAATATTTCGCTGAGCTAATGTTATATAAGGAATTTCTCAACAGCTCCTCGCGCAAAATGTCAAACTTATTTTAAAATTATTTTCGTAAAAATAGATGGTCTTGAAAAAAAAAAAAAAATTAAAAATTGCACCCTGGAGTCGGGATCTAAGGACTGTTACCATCCTGGTGGTTAAAATAATTCCTTCCCGGGTGTTGCTCAGTCCCTTACGCAAGCCTGTAAACTCATTTCGCCCCAGCACTCTTTAAATCTTTGTCGCTCTTTGCATATGTGGTTGTGATTTACATGCCACCCACATTTAAAGAGGTATTGACATTTTCAAGGCGGCTATTTTAGCCCCTGGATTTTTAAATGGAATCAATCACACGTTATTTCTTCCCTTAGCCCAGACCTGTGTTTGTGGCTCGCCCACCTCTCTCTCCGCAGCCCCAGGGGCGTCCCAAGGCCCCGTGTGCACGTTCAGCGTCCCCTCAGTGATTCCAGCCCTGGATTGTGGCGCCCTGGCAGGGCTGGGTGCCCCACGCTGGGTGCCCCCTGCCCTCACGGCTGCTCTGCAGGCCAGGCTGGGCTGGCAGAGCAAAAAGGGGCAGGTTTGACAGGAGCACCCAGCACTGTGCAGCAGAGTGGGCCGTGGCTCGGCCGGCAGCTCCGTGTCCATGGCTGTGCTGGGCTCAACGGCGCTGAGCTGAGCCGGGCAGGCCGAGGTCAGCGCCAGGCCAGGCCTGTGGGGCTCACACAGCTTCCACAGCTCCACCCGGCCTCGGAATTGCAGCACAGACTGCTCTGGGCAATGGCATTTGGATTTTTGTCTTAGCACCCCTCTGGAGCAGGGAGGGGATGGGGGGACAGCATGGGCTCTGTGGATGGAAAAGCCAGGCTGAGCTGCACCCGCACAGACACGAGCCTGCCTAAAGAGCCAGTGCAGGTGACACTGTCCTTCCTCTGCATGAATCAGGGAACACTTCTCCCTCCCCTCCTTTGATCTTGTTGCATTTTTCTTACTCAATTAGCCTGAAATGGAACACGGTCATGCTTCCAGCTACAGCTCCTTCGAGCACAGTGGTATCAGACCTTTCCACACATTATACAAATTGCACTTCATCACTGAAAATCAAATCAAGGAGGCAATGATATCCATGTAAAAATACTGTAAGGATGTACCCAGTGGTGATCCTGCAGCGACAGTGATTCTGTTCCCCCTCTGCTCTTCATAGCATTGCAACTCATGGGCACTAACAATGACAAAAGCCTTCTTGGAACTTAGAGGGGAGAGGCACACATACATTGTTCATGTGTGTGAAAAATTCACCTGCATCTGGGTCATTCCTTCCATCAAACCATGCAAACCAAACTCAGTAAGCTCACAACAGACACATGGGCTTACTGATGGCTGCACTTTATGTTTTAAAAAGATCCTTGTCCTGGCTCCCTTGGCTGTATTATACACCATTTATCTTGGAGGAGGTGTGCTCCAAAAGGAGAGTCTGGGTTTGGTGAGTCTGTCAGTGACGGCTCTATTTCCCAGTATATATTTACACTACCATCAGACTTGGTGAGTGGGTTTGCTGTCAAACTCGCGAAGCACAAAGCTGACAGTTTGGTTTGAAGTTCCCTTCCCCACTCTTGGGTCGCACGAGAACACTGAATAGATGCATTTGCTATAGGTTATAGCAATCCTGACAGTAGTGAATGAATGATTGCTCCTAAAAAGTACAGCTTGTTCTGACATTATCGCTCCATTGCCTTCTAAAAGTGGCTAAACCAGAGACATCCTTCCCCATCTCTCCCCACCCCACTGCCATTCAGCATCTCTTCTGGTTCAGCAGCCTGCATTTCCTCACTGATGTGAAGGGGCTATGCATTTGCACCAGTGGGACATGATGCCCAGTGGTAACATTTACAGCATAACAACCATTTATTTTTCCAGAGAAGTGTTTAGCTTATTGATGAAAGAAAAAGTATTCTACCCTCTTGTGTGTCTAAGTAGTCAACATCCCTTGTGAAATGAATAAAATTCTCATAATCTGTTCCACTGGAGCCTATTTCTGTTATAACTGAAAGCAGGAAATGTTGTTGCAGACTTCCATGGGAGCAGCGTTTGCCTTGTGAAGAAGAATTGGTTAAACATTGCATAATTTAGTAACTCCTGACTTAACAAAACTCTGAGACACGCTCCCCAAGAAAGCCACACTGTTTGTAGCTGGGAAGAGCCTGGCTGGATCAGCAGCACTGGCAGCAATGAAAGACTCTAAAACATAGATATGAAAAATGATTAACTGACTTCATATGACTATTTGTGCTTAAAATTAGGGCAGGCACTCGAGAACTCTGCTGAATCAGGGCCTTGATTATTGGTACCAGTAATGAATGCAGACATTTGGGAAGGTATGTTTCATTGCTGCCATCATGTTTTATTTTTGGAGATATTAAAGAAAGATATCAAGAAGATATAAAACAAGTAATTAAATTCCTGTTTTGTGTAATGCAGAGCAAATATTTGCTTCAAGTTTTATGGGCATTTTGCAAATCAAAATCATAAAGGCAGATGAGCTTTTGTCTAAAAAAGGCATGCTGATAGCTCAGCAGAAAATAATAAGAGTTTGTTTTTGGAAGGAAAAACCAAACCCTGACATGAGCCACAAATACATTTCATTAGGCGACACTAATAGGGGCTGTCAGGTGCCTTCAGTAGCAGCAAACATCCTCTCATGTCTCAAGTTTGTGTGGAAGTCAAGAGCAGAGACTTAGCTCAGATAAGATATTTGATTTGTGTTTGCTCAGGAAAATGCTCTGACAGTTTAGCTAAAAGGAATTTGTATTGAATTGGAGTAAAACTTGGACTAGATAACAGCCAAGAGAATACTGGGGCTGGGCTGGACCCAGCATTAGACAATGGAAACGAGCTGGTGAACAAGTTACTGGGGAGTATTCACTGAAGCACGTTTTTCTTTCTTTCTTTCTTTCTCACATGGACCTTACAGAAAGTGAAATTCAAAATGCCAAAACTGCCTGGTTTGGACACAGTAAAAAAATCCCATGAGCAATAAATTCTTTTCCTCAGATAAATTAACCCTGTGGTGGAGTAAAACACATCCCCTCTTTGCCTCTGAATTCTGCACTATAGATGACAAAGAGAAAAGGTGAGGTCTGTAAGAACCAGTGCTTTTATCAGGGAAGCTAATGCAGAAAAAAACAAGGAAATAAAACATACTAATATATTTTCTGTTCTCAGGCAGGTTGAAACAATGAAGTAGCCTAAGTAATGCACAGAGCAGACATGGATTTATAGCTGAAGCACCATCCTTCACCTGGGTGCAAGGGCTGCACTGCCACCACTGCGCTCCAAACCCACCCTGCTGCAGGTTCCTCTCACATCACAGCACCATGGAGTAACAAATCTGGCCATGAAGCATCCTCCCACTAGCACAGGAAACCCTCTGCTGTCCCCACGGAGTAGGTAGGACAGACTCTGTCATAATGTCTTTTAGCATATGGTCAATGGACGGAATTTGGGAGAGTTCCAAGGAAATTTGTACTTCCCCAGCTTTTGCCATTTGTAACACCGTAGTACTGTGCCCTGGGGGTAAATAATCAGCCCCATTTTCCTAATGAGGAAATTCATCCAAGGTCATATGCTAAGTCAGTGGCACTGCAAGCCATGAAATTCAGGTCATGGGCAGGAATTACCTCTGCTGTCTGTGCAGCTTAATTGCATTTCAGAAACTACATTTATTTGGTATGATAATAAACCAGCACCTGTTGTAATGAGACAGTACAAGAACAGCAGCCAAAAAGAGGCAGAAACACGTCAAAGAAATGTGGTAAACAGTAGTAACTAATAGGAACTATAATAAGCCTCAGGAATTAGTAGCTAAGAATATTTCTGGGAAAGAGTATTATGGCAAAATATTACTGATCAAAGCCTGTAGACTCTAATCCTGCCAGTGCTTTCTTATATGTAGAATCAAATCATCTTAGAGGAGTCTCAGCAAATTCAGTTTAGTCCCAAATTATTAGGTTATAAAAAGGTCTTTCAAAACTCTTTCTAAACTAGTCTAGCTACACCAGTTCCAAATGTGAAGCTACCAGAGGAGCAAGTGATCCTGAGTCAACCCAAGAATTGGTCTTGTGTAAAACCAGCCATTCCTTCTTTTTATTTGGACTTTTTTTTTTTTTGTCACCAATTGTAATTTTTTTTTGTGAATGTTATCTGGTTAGCCTTAAATTATACAGAGCTTTTGCACTGTCTTTTCATTATGGATACCCAAATTCTGCCTTCCTCAGTGCTGACTTTGCCAAAGCATCAAAGACCAAGAACGGAATATCATTTAAATCCAGGAGCAAATGCACAGAAACAAGGTGGGAAATGGCACTATCAATAGCAGCAAATTTAGTGCACCTAAAAGGTGGAAGCTTTTTAAAGGAGGTATCTGGGTAGGGGTTTGCCCTTCAAATAAAAGGCACTATCATTTGAGCTATGTCACAAAGTCAACTAAATATATACTAGATTAATGATGCCTAAGTGAGTTATTGAAAAATATTGAAAAGCAAGTCCTGAAAGTTCTTTACCCTCCCAGATCAGGCATATTCAATATCAGAGCTACTCACCAGATTAAATGCATTTTGCTGCTCTCACAAAATCTACTTACCTTGCAGAATGCAATTTAGCTGAAAGTTTGTCTGGGAGTTGAATTTATTTTCTGGAATTACTATTTTTGTATCCTAATGGCGAAACACCCCTCCTCAGCCAAAAAAAGAACCCAGCAACCCACTTTTTTTGTGTCTAGCTACAAGTAGGCCATGCTTCTGAGCTTCCCACCACGTCCTGGCTCTGGTGCCTGGAATGATCCTTTAGGCTGCAGGTACAGCCACATTTAGCTCCTGACCTCTCTGTACTCAGAGTCTTGGTTTATTAATACACCTATTCTTCTCTTTCCCGCTGGCCTTATTGATTTCCCTTTACTGTGAAATACTGAGGTTATTTTCAAACCTGTCTTACACCAAAACACTTAACTTTTCCCACTTGCACTGTACCGTGACAGACCTGCAAGTGTGAGATATGAATTAAAAATCAAACCTGAAAGATGTACTGCACTAAAAAACAAAGGAAAGTAATACTCTCATTATACAGTGTTTTTTCCTGAAGAAAAGTTTTAGAGTAGGATGCATGCTAAGTTAATTTTCCAGCTCTTTCTCTCTCTTGCTTGTGACAACAGACTTTAGGTAGATGAACACTAAGTTTCTTAGAAGCAGCACCCACAACCAGAATAGCTTGATGGGAATAAATTTTTGTTTGTTACTGGAAAGGGAAGGGATGAGAGGCAAACCACAGGAATAAAACCAGGCACCAGATGTTTGAACCTGGAGGTTCAAGCTCATGGTAACACCCTGTCCAACTGCAAAACTGGCTTTGAACAGAATTAAATCCTACTCAGTCCAAAATGAAGCAAGAGACAAAACCATTAAAGCACAGTTCATGTACCCAGCTCAAAACTTTCTGGACTTCTGTGTGGATTTGATAAATTCCAAGCTTCCCTGAAAGTGATTACACCACCAAGTGTAATCAGGTTTAACTGATGTCCTTGTGCTGGTGTTAGTGGGATTTTGAAAGTGACCTTTTTCTCAGGAAAGAACACTTGTCAGGCTTTTAGGACCAATGTGCACTTGGAAGATTGTTATCACAGTTGCAAAAATGTCACTGTTCTTGAAATAACAGGTATATTCCATGGAATTTCTCCTTGGTACTATAGATCACTGCTGCAGGAGGCCTCTAAGCTGAAATGCCATTGCTGGTTTTATTGCCTGTTTTAAGTAGAATTTCACAGAACTCTCTGTTCTGGATATATCCCACCTGCTGGCATATTTTTGTTCCTAATGATGGGAAGGCTTGCAGCACATTAACCTTCCAGAGGAAAAGTATTTCATCTTTCTGTACCACATCAGCAACAAGACTAGTGACTTATATAATTTCTCTATCAAAAAGGAGTAAAAGCAGTGGTATGGATTTTAAAAGGTGGAATAATTGCAATAGAGCCACTCTCGTTGCCATAACAAGACATTTGTAGCAATAAAAGTCACTTAAACAGGAAATATTAATGGATTAATTGTGGTTAAAGTTGTTCCATTCCTTGGAATACTCACAATATCACACAGATTTCTCATCCACCTGCATTAAAACTGTGCTCAAATCCCATTCCCAGCTCACATGCTGCTGCAGTCCCAGCCAGCAGTGGGATTTCGCCCTGGACACCAGGAAACAGCTGGGACCTGCTCCCAGGACACAGTGATGCTGCAGCAGGATCCTCCCTCTGCAGGGAGCCTGGAATGCCGTGACTTCATCCCGAGCACAGGATGCTGCAGCATCCTCAGAGCCAGCACACTGCAGAGCCCATTCAGCAGCTTTATTAAATGCAGCCATTTATTTTACTTATTTTCAGAGTTACCAGTTGCTTTTTTTCTTTTCTGTTGTCATGTTTGTGTCTGCAGCTCTTTACTGTGGTTGCAGAAAGAGGCTGGAAGCTCGGACCCCTGGGCTCTCCCTGCTGTGCCTCTGTCTGGCTGCCTATTTATAGCCTTTCTCTCACTAAATTGCAGAAGTGTTGAGAGTTTTGCAACTGCATTTTGGGGACAGAATTCTGAAATGTTTACTGACAGGAAAAATTTGAATGAGTTAGAGATATTGGAGTTTTTTGTCTCAACAAGAGTACATATAAAAAGAAAATTTCAAAAAAGCCTAGAATTATTTTTATCAAGATTAAGGTGCCTTTCATTTTATTAAGTAGTAAATTTTCAGAGGAAAAAACTTGCTATTTTCCTGCTCTGTAAGAACAGTCACTAAACCCATGCCTATCAGTCCAGAGGACATAACCCCCAGGGCTTACAACTACTTTCCATACTGCTGTATAGGGAGAAAACTTAACTATAAGAGAAAGTGAGGACACTCTGCAGTTAAAACTCTTTAATTCTGCTCCATCCCCACCACACCTCCCATTGTAACTGCTGTATCCATAATCAGGGAGCTTATTTTCCTTAGCTCTACTTTGATATTATTCAAATCTAAAGAAGTTTTAACTAACAGGGAGGACAAATTGTGCTTTCAGAGAAAGGGAGTTGGGACTCCTGCTTGAACAGATGTTAAGAATGTTTCTGAGTGTGCTAGACTCATTTACGAGTCTCTTTCACACATTTGAATCTTGGGGACATCAGCAGTTTGTTCAATATTTTCAGCCTCCATCCTAAATGCCACACTGGGAAATGAGAGGAGGGGAAAAAAAAAGAGAGAGGAAAAGAAAAAAAAAAAAAAGGAAAAAAAAAACCACACACACACACACAGAGCCAATCTTCCATCAGTGTGACAAACTGCAAGCAAAAATCACAGCAAAATAGTCAAGCCAGACAGTTGGTAAGATAGAATCAGGCTGGAAAAATAGTGCAAGATGATTTTAACAGACAGATGAAAGTAGTCACCTTCTGGACTGTGCTCCTGGGGCGAGTTCGCAAACAGAAGGTTCTCCCTTCCCAGGGAGGATGGAAGTGTCCCTGGCTCAGCACTGCTCAGGCTGGCTCTGGGCTCTGCAGACATGACGTAAAGAGCAGCCTGAGCAGCACCTCGAGCTCAGATTCTCCTTTCTCCCAGCAGATTTCAGTCACCTTTAGCAATGCACTCGGGGTTCCTGGGCTGGAGATGCAGCAGGAAGAGAAAGCATCCTTTTATACCGAGCTAATAGAGGGCACAGAAGTGAGGGGGCTCAGCTGTGATCAGAACAGAGTGATACAAAATATAATTAATGGCAGGGCACCAGTTTTGAATCAAAAGAATGATGGGCTTTGGCAGATGATAAAACTCAGCCACTTGAGTCTCTCCAAAGCCCACTGATGGGCACAACTCTAGGAATGGACTAGCCAAGCAATAAGAAGTTTTTCCTGTTGTTAAAAATACCAAAAGGAAGGAAGAGAGGTCTCTATGGAGGCTTTGCAAGACTTAGTTTCTTTCCTGTTCAGCTTTTCTTCTGTCCTTTATTGATGCAAGCAGTTAGACTTGTAAAAGTTTAATATTGGCAGTTGTTATGGAATTCCTCATCAGATTACTGGAGATCCCAACAGACCAGCTGCACTTTGTTGTTTCCACTGAGCAGAGCAGAAGCCATCAGCACTGACTCTCTTCATGCTTTGCAGGGTTTTGTGCCTCAGCAGAAAGAACAGAATGATAATCAGAAAGCCCAAGTACCATCCTTGGTTCCAGGCTACTGACCTGCCATATCCTTTGGAAAAAGTCCCTTCCCTCATCCTTGCTTTGTTTCCCTTTTCATATTCAGTGTGTGTTTTGTTTCTAGAATAAAGTTTCCTGGGTAGGTATTTCTCCACCCATGTTACTCTAGAAATTACAGTTTAACTTTGCTTCTGTATTGAGCTACTGAAGAATCATTTTTGTTAAGCATCCTCCTTTCCTTCTGTTATAAAGCCTTCTGGTTTGTACTAGAACACTAATAAAATTCTCCTGCCATTGCTAATTTCAGAAGGCTGAAGCTGGTGCACAAAAGGGACACTATCAGATAATTTGCTCTCCCTCCTACACTGACAAAATATAACACCAGTTTTATTTGTGTGTGAGTTCCTGTTTTCAGCTGGAAGTAAATTCACCAAATTTAAAACACACACCAAAAGAACTTCAACAAATATTTTTGTTTGGGTAGAAGGTTTCTTGTCCCCGGTGATTTTCCATCCTACTTTGAGGGCCAGCTCTTGAGCAGTATATTATCAGTGACAAGGCACAGTGGTTGTGGATAATGGGGCCAATTTTGCTCTCAGGCAACCCCAGTGACTTCATTGTCTGGTCTATCTGATGAGAGGGTAGAGGCTGGTAGAATGACTCATCAAGAAAAAAAAAGAAATGGGAAAAAAAGCAAAGGCAGCCAAGTAAAGACACAAGGCTGTCTCCTAAGGATAATTTAAATAGCAAGAGAGCTCCAAAATGCAGCAAGGAGCCAGAAATCTCTGCAGAATGGGTCTCAACAAAGAGCTCTGATGCTGTGATCCACGGTGTGGAGCCGAGGGATATTTAGCTTTGGCTTTTTTGTTTGTTTGTTTTGGTTGGGGGGATGGGTGTGCATCTCTTTTTGGCTTTTCTTTCAATAAAGGCAGTCTCTTCTTTCTTGTTCCCAAAGAGCCAGTTTCTCCTCTTTCCTCTGAGCACCCAGGCCAAGAAAAGGGAGTTGCATTTAGCCCCCTTTCTGTGCATGTTACCTTGGGGCAATAGCACCTCCTCACAGTCACTGCCTGTGCTGGATACAAGCTTTTACATTTCTGCTTCAGGACCAGCAGGGCAGGGGGGATTCTGCCCCTCTCAGGCGAGACCCCACCTGCAGAGCTGCCCCAGCCCTGGGCCCTGCCCAGGGGTGACCTGGAGCTGCTGGAGAGGTCCAGAGAAGGCACCAGGATGGGCAGAGGGATGGAGTAGCTCTGCTGGGAGGGAAGGCAGGGAGAGCTGGGATTGTTCACCTGGAGAGGAGAACACTTGGGGTGACCTCAGTGTGGCCTTCCCAGTGTGACCTGAAGGAGCCTACAGGAAAGATGGACAGAGAAAATTTTCAAGGGCTTGGAGGGACAGGACAATGAGGGAGAGCTTCAAAATGAAAGTGAGGAGGTTTAGGTTCAATATTAGAGAGAAATTCTTCCCTGTGAGCGTTCTGAGGCCCTGGCACAGGGTGCCCAGAGAAGCTGTGGCTGCCCCAGCCCTGGAATTGTCCAAGGCCAAGTTGGATGGGGCTGGGACAACCTGGGATAGTGGAAGGTGTCCCTGCCCAGTGCAAGTGGAACAAGATGAGCTTTGAGGTCCTTTGCAACCCAAACCAATCCATGATTCTATATAATGAGGCTATTCTATTAATACTTCATTCTCAGGAAACAGAAGGCCCCAAACAAGGTCAGGATCCCTCCTGCAATGCACTCTGCAAACCCCTGCTGGGAGAGAGCCCCAGTTCTTAAAGCATTTAAATAGATACATCAATGAAACAGAGAGGAATAAAATGGATCACAGCCAAATCAGATGAGCAAGACATTGAAATTTCCACTGCTCCTGGTCTCCTGCCCAGTGGACTTGGTTCCAGCTCCTCCTTCAGGGGTACAAGGCAGCCCGGTGGGAGAAGCAGCCTGGGATAAACTATTCTGCCTGTCTCTAAAAACATTTTAAAATGTCTTTAGCCAGAGCTGGCTGGGAGTTGTCTGGTCACTAGGATTAGCAAAAGACTTAGGGAGAAAAGCTGCAATATTTTTCCCCTGAGAGTGGGAAAAATTCTGCAAGTTTTTCGTTTTCTCAGCTCATCCCACTACATCTATTTACTCAACTCAGGAAGATTTGAAGGAACATGAGTAAAGGACTGGAAAATTACACTGGAAAAGAATCAGAGTAATTAAGTGTCAGGAGAGCCAACACCACAAGAAACAACAACAAAAAAGGAAAAATACTTGTGGGTACTTAGACTGATTCTAATTAATGTTTCAGTCTCTGAAAAACATTCCCAAACTAAAAGTTCGTAATGTTACCTCAGGTCCACTTAAAATTTTCAGAGTACCTTTATAAAAACTTGAAAATAAAGATTTTTAATAGAATTAGGAGTCAGAAGAGAGACAACACTGCTGAAAAAGATCGACAACAGAACATTCATAGCCTCAAAGTATCTGAGGAGTCGTGCTCTAATGTACGAGATGCTTCAGAACATACTGCTGGTATTCTGGAGTTATTTAGATAATGTTCTGATTGTGGCTTGAAATCAGTAATAACAAGCCATATGTTCACTTTTTATGAAAAATTATTCTTTATTAATTCTATCAATAGTTACTCCTTGAATTTTAAGGCGAAAAGTATCTAATTTGTGCCTGTGGCATTTGAATAAATTCCAGTTTACTTTAAAAGTCAGATAATACTATAAGGTCTCTTCAGAAGATTTCTTACTATGAATCTATTGGATACATCTCCAAACTTTTTACCATTTATTATTTTATGTACCACTAATAGATACATAAATCTGCCTTGATTTAACTTGACAGAGTCTTCCCCCTACAGAATCCTCCTCAAGAAGGAGAGAAAATACTACATGAAAGCCACAGCTCCTGCCAACCCAAACCCTTATCCATTGGTTTTAGATGGAATATCTCAATTTATCGAGCTGGAAGTCCAGCTGTCCACTACCTTGGCTTTCATGTGCAGATAAAATCATCCTAAAGGAGGAGGAGAATCTATCCCAACACCCGAGAACTCAAGAACCTGGACTAGGTTTGGCCATACTGCCAGCTTGGGGACCAAAAATCATGGTATGGCGATGCATCCCCTCCATGCAAGGGATTTTTCTACATCTCCTTCCACCCAATTTATGTTGAGAGAGGACCAGGTTAAGTGGTTTGACATATTTTATCTCATCCTCAAACCAGAATTCTACTATAGATAACTACATTCAGTTTGAAACTCAGTCCTTTCATTTAGAACAAAACCCAAGAACAACAAAAAAAGCCCAAACAGAAATGCAGCACTTGGTGATAATCTCTCTCTAATCATCAAGGACACTTACTGTTTGAAAAATTTTGCATACCCAAAGTAATGATCCATGTAGGACAGAAACCCCAATGTTCTCAGCACAGTAAAAGACAATGCTTAACAAATAATAATAGTTATTACTAAGTCTTATGCACCATTGCACTTTCTAATATTGCCTTGAAGTGAAAAGGACACGATGATGTGATAAGAAAAGCTGTTCCCAGGCTATTTCCCTCTCTAATGGAATCCCCAAAATCCAGAAATATCAGACAAATCCTTGTTTGGGGACATTTCCTATTTGTTTCTCACTAAATTAATTTAAGATTTATTTCAGAGACATAACCCTCACATGAATGTGACTCACAGAGAACACTGTGCCAAGCAGGATTGACACACTGGAGATTCCCCTTCATTCCAAATCTCCAAGGACAAGGGTAGTGAGGCAACATGGGGAAAGCACAGCTTTGTTCATTATTATGGCAGCCAGGTAGCAGCACACAAGACTGAGATTAGAATAAGATTTCTTTCAGCAAGAAGATGAAAATCCTCCCAAAGCATTCAGCATGCAGGAAAACCAAGTGCATCTGTTCTACCAGCACGGACATTTGGGTTTTGGACTATTGGGTACCTTCTAACAGATTGGGGGAGTGCTGCAAATTCTGCCTCAGCTCCCCCTGGGAGCAGCAGGGACCCCCTTGCTGTGATCCCTGCCAGGGAGGAGCAGGGGTGCCCTGGGGCTGCTCCAGGCTCGGCTGTGTCCTGCATGGACACACAGACACGGACGGACAGGCAGAGGGGCAGCGGCTGCCGGGATCACGGGGACACTGCAGAGTCACAGGACAGGGCAGGGCACACGCCAGTGGCAGTGACAGTGACACTGGCAGTGACAGAGGCAGTGACACTGGCAGTGACAGAGGCAGTGACAGAGACAGAGGCAGTGGCAGTGACACTGGCAGTGACAGAGGCAGTGACACTGGCAGTGACAGAGGCAGTGACAGAGACAGAGGCAGTGGCAGTGACACTGACAGTGACAGTGGTAGTGACAGTAACAGTGACACTGGCAGTGACAGAGGCAGTGACAGAGGCAGAGACAGTGGCAATGACAGTGACAGTGCAGTGACAGAGGCAGTGACAGAGACAGAGGCAGTGACAGAGACAGAGGCAGTGGCAGTGACACTGGCAGTGACACTGGCAGTGACAGAGGCAGTGACAGTGACAGTAACGAGGGCCAAGGATGGAGCCCAAGGAGCCACGCGCTCGGCAGCACACGGGAGCAGGGTGCAGATCAGCTGCAAGGTCAAACAAACATCATAAAACATTGCCTAAGCTGTCAATTAAAGAACAAACAAGCCCATCGTAATTATACAAGATAATTGTTATCTGCTGGGTGTTAATTAGATACATTTTATCAGAGCTGTTGTCACTGAATGGAGAGTAAAACTAGTCAAAGTTATTTTTTTAATTGAAATTTTTCATAACTAGTTTTGTTCTTCCTTCAGATGAGACTAACATCTTGTTTTCCCTGAGTATGTTTTCTTAATTGTACTCCTAAGAAACTTTAAATTTTCAAAATAAAATTACATTACTGTGTAACTAAGCTTAGCAAAGAAAAGCATGTGCAAATAAAGATATAAAAATAAAAATTCTAAGCAGTAGTCTCACTTTAAAATGGATATTAAAATAATTTTTTCATATGCAGTTTCAAAAAATAAAATGTCCCATTTCATTAATTTAAATTTAAATGGAAATCACAACACACTCCAAGTGATAAATAAGGACTAAACTCCCAAGGAGATCAGTGCAGGTATTGAGCAATGCAGGGCCAGATGAGGCCCAGTATCCAAGGCAAACACTTTCCTGAAGGAAAGTGAGAGAGGCTGCAGGAGAAGGCTTTGGAAAATGCAGGTGAGGCAGACAGGATGGTGTGTCCTGCACACAAGGGCTGCAGCCTCCCAGCGTCCACTCCTTCCCCTGAGAGCAAGGATGTGGAACCACCTCAGGGTCACAAGGACAGAGCAAATGCCAGAAAACACACACATGTGGAAGTTCTGATCAAAGTCTGGTTAATAAAGTACCAGGTTGAAATAAAAGTAAGAGGAGGAAGAGAGGAAGAACCTTAGAGTGTCACACTCTGCTGCCCCCATCAGAGCAAGCCTCCCTCCATGCCTCCTTCCTGTCCATCTTCAGAATTCACTGTTTATCTCTCCAGGAAACAGTTGCCCTAATGTGTCACTTTCTGGTGAGAAAAGACAAATGCCCCATATTATTTAATCAATAGAAATATCTAAATTTTCAGCCATCAGGGCAGGGGCCTTTTGTTCTTTGTTTGCACATCACCAAATACAACAGGAACTTCCCAACACTACTGTGTGGAGCAGCAGCAAAAAAAGGAGGGTCAGTAGAGCAGCAGAAATACCAACCTGCTTCATTTCAGGATTGATTCATTATGAAGATAACCAACATTTATTTCAGAAGATAAAGAGCTCGATATAATATGTATTGGGTTTAGTAAGAAAATACCAGAATTTTTTGAGGAGAACAGTGGCACAAAGGTTTACCACACACAGCCTAAAATAGTGTGAGAAAGGAACTGACTTCAACTTGAATAATAGTCATTAACTCAAAACACTGGAAAATGCATTCCTTGTAAGAACAGAGCCACTGGAGCCTTGCCCAGTCCTAAACAAAGAGTAGCAGTTCACAGCTGTAGGGGACATACTGTGGGTATACACTGAGCTAAGGTTTAAAATATACTTGTGGTTGCAGCAAACCTGGGGATTGCAGGGGCTGTTGTGGAATGAAATTTCAGGTTGCCTTCATTTCTCTCCTTGATAACAGCATTGCTCTGGAGTTCTTTTATCATCTCTGATTAATTTACTGAGCAGTTGCGTGGTTCAGCTTTATACTGAAAAAAATTAGGAATGAACATCTTCCTGAGCTATATGTGCATGGAAGAGTGTGTGCACTCACAGACCATTTCAATCAACAGGGAGTGTTTTCATGGCAAAGGTGTTGTGGACAAATTCCAAAAAGTGCTCCTCCAATGCAGTAACAAAGTTCAATGTGACTCATGTGTGCAGGTAATTGACACTATTAACACAAACAGAAAATTTGAGGTCACTACTGGCAAGCAGTATAAAAATCAGGTTTGTTTTCTATGAACACTGAAAAGAAATTACAAGAAAGGAAAACTGAACAAAGATCAAGTTAAATATTTAATATATACATCTATATTTAATATTCATCTAACAATGCCTCATTCATAGCTTAAGTAACCCAAATGTATCACAGGTTGAAGACATTTCCTCTTGTTTCACAAGTTAAACATTATAATACAAAGTCCTTTTTTCCTTCCTTCCTACACTAAATGTCTGTGTTATTGGTAGCAGCAGATACAGCTCATACTCAAGTGAAGAGCTGAGACCTTTTATATCTACAGAGTTAAACGAACTCAGAAAAACTGGATAAGAACTTGGAGTCAAGACTATAAATCCTTTGAACTGTGCAGAACCAGACCCAAAGCTTAAGTGGAGCTAATGGCATGATCCAAAGATTATTGAAAGCAATGAGAACCTTTCTCCTGCTGGATATTGAGAGATTTTGGATCAGCAAGATGAGAAGCAGCCAGACATTCAGATTAAAAAACTAATCTGGAGAGCAGACAGCAGAGGAGGGGATAGAAATAACAGCCAGCAGAGCCTGTTACCTTTCCAGATTCTTTACAAGTTTGGTCTAAAACAGAATTGCTCCTTCACACTTGGGCTTCTGGCCAAAGGAGATTTTCAAAACTATTTGAGATAAGAGGCAGCAGGCATCTGTCACAGGGCACCTGGATGTGCCCTGGGATGAGTCACTGCTGAGGAGGCTGAGCAGGTCACTGATGGGAGGTGCCACAAGAATGGGGGAACCATTCTTGTGGCAAAAAAATGGTTCCCTCTCTTGTGGCAAAAAGAATGTGGTAGAAAGCCACCACTGATGACTCTGCTTCCCTTCCTCCCTTCCCTTCCTGTTTCTGGTGGTCCAGTTTCCAAAAGAGCGATACTGAAAAATGCCCTTTCCCCAGAAATGGCCACATTTGGTACCAGAAATATCTCAGGCACATCTCTCCCTGCCAGGCAACACTCTTCCCAGGAAAGCCACTGAGCCCTGCAAAAGGCAGCTGGAGGGTTTCTGCCTTCTCCACAGAGAATGGCACATTCCAGGGAGATGGATGGACTCTCTCAGGAGAGAATTTTGTGTGCGAAAAATACTTTGAGAGCCAATCTGGAAGGCACTCTGTATTTTTATATCACTGTTGGAATAATGCAGGCAACTGAATTAAATTCTTTATAGCAGGGGACCCTAAGGTGTTTTAGCATCAACAGTTTCTTCCCTTTTTCTCCTCCTATTTAAAACCCCTGACTTAAATGCCATCTCTTTGACCCACTCAAGGAAAGATCAGTTGTTCTGCTGTCCTAAAAATACACCTATGTACCAGATTTCTGGAAATTCTGCAGCATTGTAATTTCAGACCAGAAACACAAGAATATGCAAAGACAGAAACAAACACTTGAGCTCCAGGGCTCACTTGTAGACCCTGACATTTACAGAAGAAGGAAGATGCAGCTGTAAGCACCAGTTTTGAAGGCAGCATCAGGGAAATCAATAGCAGACATAAGATGCCACCTTAGCCCTGCACATACTGCAACAATGAAAAATCACCTGCTTAGTGCTGATGGAAACCTTTGCAACCTAAACAGCATAAATGTTGCTGGCTTTCTGCTAATTCAACAGCAGCAAATCTTTCACATGTCTGTGACACACAGAGGGTATCAAACCCTTCCCAGAGATGCTGTGAGTGGAAATCATAGTTATCATTTGCCTGCACTGGGCTTGGAGCTCCTCCACTGTCCTGCTGCTCCAGCTGAATTTCTCCTTTCTCAGTAGCTGGTGAGCTCCTAGGAGAGCAGCTCAGTGCCTGTCTTTTGAGAAACTCAGAGTTCTGGTATCAAACCCAGATATCAAACCCTGATATCGGGCTGGGACAGGTACAGAGCACCTTGAGGAGAGCAGAGATCTGGAGAGTGTCACACCCAGCCCATGCTTCCCTGCTTGGTGAATAAAACCCAGAACTGGTTAACAAATGATGTAAGGGTTTTTTCTTGTCTCCTGAAAGTGGGATTGTTGCAGGTTAAGTTTTACATGTAACATTTCAGTCCACCTGTGCAGTGCTGTTAATTTTTTTCCATTGGATGTTTAACATAACACCTACCTCATGCTCTGCTAATTATGATTTCATTCACACCATTGCCTTCCTATTCATCATCACTGGTGGCCATTAATGTAACCTTTAGCATGGCCATGCTGTAATTATGTAATTGCTGTTATTTTGGAATGCTACTGGAAGCCTTCCCCACACAGAACTTATTTGTGCTGCAGGACTGTGGCAGTGACCTGCAGAGGAACTGGCTGATGATAAGGTGACTAAGCCTCTTTACAGCTTACAGACTAAGTTTACAGATTTAATTGAACATTTGTACAAAATAGAAGAATTCAGTGCATTGTATAGTAGAAATTGTTTAGTCTAGTGCACTGATTTATGCTCAAGTGGGATAAAAATCTACATTTCGTCTTCTCTATTAGAGCTTCCAAAATACTGCCAAGAACTACTTCTCGGAATAAAAATGAACATTTGTTCTCATGTTTGCAATTGTTTTTATTCCTTTCACTAGCAAATCATCTGACTATTTTATTTAATTCTTTGCTCTATTTTTAGGAACATTGACAGAAAATTCAAATCATGTAAATATTTCTCCAACTCTTCTCCTCATTATATTTGCTTTGGGAATGATTTGTCGTATTGTCTTTATGACTCTTTCTCCATTTCTTCATAAAAGCTACAATTAAGCAGGCACAGAATAATAAAAAAGGCAAGAAACCAAACCAAAAGGCCCATATGGCTAAAATTGAAAACTGAATGCCATAAACCAGGCGAATGTGAAGAGCTCCCGACCAGACCAGTGATTTCAGTACATTTGCATGAAAAATATGCCAAACAATCCAGTAGAGAAAAAACTAAGAAAATCCAGTCGTGGGAAATACAAAAGCAGAAAAGGGATAAAGCTTTTGAATAAAGAATTTAATACACCCAGTTCATCCAGTTCTGCTCCCTCTTCCTTATCCAGAACCAAGGCCCATTCAGATATTCTGAATACAAATGGGCTTTGCAGTTATTTTGAACTAGTCTGCAGAATTCTAAGGACTATAAAACATTTTACATATTGGGTGTTTACTGTCTTCACAGCTTCTCCTTTGCCTGATGAAAACATCATCAAGAAAATTTTCACTCATGTGTATTGGCACATACAGGGCATGAGTCAGTGCAAAGGACATGCAAAAATGAAGAAATTAAGTAGACAGAAAACTCCAGGTTTCTCCCCTATCAGACCACAGTCCCATGAATATAAATGTTCAGCAAGCAGAATCTATAGAGAATATTTGTATACTAAGTTGCAATATTTTTTCTCTTCTCTCCAAATCATAAAGTATCTGCTCCAAAACTCAATGCAGGGTATATAGTTTAAATAAATATAAGTTTTATAAGTATACATATTTCCTTTCCAATGAAAAGGAAGAAGTAACAAGGTTGTGTGTGCTGCTACAAAAGAGAGATTTAAATGAAATCATTTTCTAAATCTAGACCCCAGGAAAATATCTGAATAACCCAAAAACAGCTTTTGGATGATCCATTGCTCAAGAGATGGATTCAAGGTGCGGAGTTGGTATTTGAGTCATCATGTCCAAAAAAGCACATCTGAGGCATTTGGAGCTTTGAGCCTCATTTAGGGTCTCCCTGTTGGGAACAATCCCAAATTCCAGTCAGCTGATCCACTGGCCTATCACCACCTCTGAGCTACCTTTATTGAGGTGGTTAATGTGTATATAAGCATGTTCCTCATTGTAACTGAGCATTTTTGAGACATAAAGGCAGATTAAAACATTGTACAACTTCCTCATTTGAGTTTTGTCCTGAGTCAGTGGAAGTTTGTCCAAAAAAAACCCCAGGTTTTTTTCTGAGTCATAGCCAAACATCCTTCCCACAGGAGAGTCATAAAAAGGGGGTTCTCATCATCTGCTGGGGCGAGTGACAAGAATTGTGTGACTAAATGGGGATTTGCTTTCTGAACAAGACCCACTTTGTCCATTCCTCTTGAAGGAACAAAGACATTCAAGAGCCTAATTCTTTGTGCTGTTGCCAAATAGTGGAAATTTATCATTATAATTAAAGAAACAATTTGGCAAAAACAAATAGTATTTTCAGATGGATTTCTCTCTCTTCTGTGAAAATTCTCCTTTTACATTTCAAATGAGTGTAAGAATCAGATTATACATTTGAAAAAGCCTCAGGGCAACTATTAGGAGAGATAGTGAAGCTCTGAACTTTCTCCTGCATAACACACCTGAAAGACTTTCTAATTTCTCATAATGTTGACAGTATTAAAATTCCTGTCTTACTGAAATATAGGCAAAAGCTGAAGTTCTAGCCTCCAGAAAATAAACTCTTGTTTAATAATGTGATGGGTAAATGTATCCAGGAAATGTCACAAAATAAATCTGAGATAAATTAAACAAAACTGACTTCCTTTCTATGTCAGATGCCTCTAATTTTGGCAGTTTGGGCTAACAAAGGAAACCAAGCAAGTACTTAGAAATAAAAATGTCTCTTTAGCAACAGAGCTACAAAGAACAAGTAGCACATTTCCAAATCTGTAACAGAACCCCACAACACCCGACCTGAGTCCTCTGGCTGCACCCCACACAAATCCTCCTTGGTTTCTGCCAGAAATACATTATTATTCCTCATTATTTACAGCATTCCTATTGTTTATGAGCAGCAGGGCAGGAGGGCTGTGCAGAGAACACCAGGGGTTGTGTTCACCCTTCCCTCCCATGGCAGATTCTTGCCACCCCCTGTATTTCAGAGGAGTTTCCTACAAACCATCTGCTGAAAGAGCAGAACGTTGGGGTAGAAGATAAACTGTCACCAACACCAGATGTGTGGAGTTACAGACCACAGAGCCATTAAAATCGTGGTAGCCATGGTTCTTCATTAGCAGTGAATGCAGAGAATTGGCAATCAAGTCTCACACAGGCTGCTGATAAACAGCCTTTTAAAATAAAACAGATTAATATAATATATGGGGAAACAAAGCATTTAACAGGAAGGGTAATCTGGGGTTGGAGCAAAGTATGGAAAATTGAGACTGCAGTGTTTATCTCTGTGATAACCAAACTTCTCCTGCCCCTTGTTTTCTCTCCTCAGCAGAGCTGCACTCCCTTTGCCCAGTGCTCTTCACTCTGGGTCACACAGGCTCTGTCTGAGCAGGGCTGGGAGCCACCAGAGCTCCAGAGGTGGGACTTGCAGGCTGCTACCTGAGCCTGTCACCTTTTACAGATGAGCCTCCCAGATGGCTGAGCAGATGCTGCCTGAAATAAGGAAACAATTATCTTTGCACCTGGCTGAGTCCTTTAGATCTTGCTAAGAGACAGATGACCAAGCATGAAAATATGTCGAATAGTGGCCAAGAATATTTAAGGATTAAATGTAAAATTTGCCTAAGTCCTGTGGGTGAAGATGATTTTTATTTTTTTTGCCAGATTCTCTCTGGATACTGTAGGAATGCCTGCTCATGTGCCACTCTGACCTTACTCACTACTCTGGACTGAGGTTTCATTTCTTTCCAGCACCACATGCTGCTCTCACCACAGTCACATGCCCTTTTGGGTATGCCACACTCAGCAACACATTTTGGGAAAGGGTGGGGGGAAAAAAAAACTGTCAAATGAAAAGATAAGTGGGAATTAAGAGAAAATACTTATCCATTGAAACAATGCAGGGTAAAAAAAGAACTCTCAGCCAAGCTCTGCCCCTCTAGAGATTTTTGTTTGTGTTTAGTTCACTGCAATTGCCCATTTTCTAAAGAATAATGTGATTTCAAGCCTTTTCCCCACTCACTGCTTTCCTCTAACATCTTTTTGAGTCTCCACTCTTACTGCTTCTCTGGGAGCACAGAGGTGATGCTGAATGCTAAAGAGACAAACAAGTACTGCAGTCCTGGGCCAGCAGGATGCAATTCCATCCATTCAGCTGGCAGGTATCTCACCAGGCACTGGATGATTCCAGCTGTCCAGCCCTCAGTGGGGCACTCTGGAGGTAACATTCCCACAGCTCTTGCTTTGACCTGTGGGGCTGCTTCATCAGGACCTTAAATACAGCCATAAATGGGATGAGGAAGATACAAACAGTAGAAAAACAACAGCAAATGAGAACAGCCTTTCCAGCAGTTTACTTGGAGAGGGAGGTGAAAAAAGGATCTCTAAAGTAGCATCAGCTTTCCCTTATAAATAAATCAATTACAGCAAGATGCTTTGCTCCCCCATGGTGCCCAACATCTGGAAGGGGATTAAAAAAAAATCCCTTCACAATCACCCTCGAGAAAGGAAATATCACCTTCTTCACATGGATGAAGAAACAAAGGGGGCAAAGAATGATGTCCTCAGGATCACAGAGAATAGAACAAAGACTAAAGAAAAACACCCAGAGTGTGCTTGTTCAGCACTGGAGGAGTTCTTGGAAGCCTGAGATAGTTTCATGTGTTATGATCACAGAGCATCACATGGGGGAAAGGAGGGGATGGGAAAGTCTCAGTGCTTCCCACAAAAACCCCCACAGTAATAAGCCTGGGGAAGGAGTTTTCCCAGCAGACTTCTTCCCACATCACTTATTTGTGAGGGTGGGACATCAAACCTCAAAATATGCAGCTTGACCTGACATACTTGTTTTTGCACAGACAGACAAGGCAGCTGCCTGCTGAAGGCATCCTGTTACTGCCATGCAATTCCAGAAGTTTATTTGGAGGGTTTTCTTAGCCAGCTATCTCCATACCAATCTCCCAGTGTCTTGTTACGGGAGGAGAACTAGGGCAAGGGAGCTTTCCAAAGGGAGGAAAACCCCCTAAGGCCTGATTAGTGGAAGATATTGCATGCCCCATGTGGTTTCTTCCTCTGTGGGAAGAGAGGAATGCAGCTGCCTTATGCACCAAAAGTAGAGTCCTGAGGGCCAGGTAATCTGTGTTTATCCTGTATTTGACACTGACACCTCTCCCAGGAAATAGATCCCTGAACCCCAGGGCAGGCTCTGTTAGAGCAGAGGATCCTTAAGGTCCCTTCCAACCCAAACCATTCACGTCTTCTATGACCCTCAGTTTTCGCTTTGTCACCTCCATGAGCTGTTTCACTGCTATGGAGAAAGATAAGAATAACAAGAATAAGAATATAAGAATAATAACAGTGGTAAAGCCCACTCAGAACGGGAAAGCATTAATCATTATTCTGAACTTTCTGTTCAGTTCTGCAGTTGCCCACGGTAGGTCACAAAATGCCTGTTTCCCAAAGCAAATGAAATGAGGAAATTCCTCATCTCTTTCTTGAGTAATGATTCCAATAAATGCTACGCCATTATGTACTAAATCAGCATAAACCTTCACGGCTCATGTGTCTTGAAAGTGTTTATTGAACCTGTTTTGAACTGAAGAGGACTGCGGCACCCTCATGAAAAAGAAGGGAGGAAGGAGAGCTAGAGAGGCCAAACAAATCCAACAAATTTTAAGAAATAACTGCCCTAATCTCACCATGATGGAAAATTTCAGGAGAATCTCTTCTTGCTCCCTATTTTGGCTCCAAGTAAGAACCAGAAACTTTGAGAGAAAAGGAGCTGTTTGTATGAATGCATGATTTTTAAAAGCCCAGCCAAGTGCGTAAGAGAGGCAAGGCAACTTCAGCCTCCAGAGAAATAACCTTCAAATCGCAATTTGACAAACAATATCAAAAACTATCAGAGAAGCAAGAGATCTCGCTGACTGCAGTGTTTTCATTCCCTTCTCAGCAGTGTGACCTCATCACAGTCGCACTCGCACAGAATCCTATTACTGCTGCCTCAGCTGCAGAGCTGCAAGACAAAGGAAGGTTACAGACATCACTCCCCTCTGTGCCTCGCTAATCAATAGTTTTTATCTAATTTCTTTGCTTCAAGATACAGGAAAACAAGGTGCTGCATTTGAAATGGAAGGCTGGGAATAACTGAGCTTTGTGGAAATCAATACAAAATAGAATAGCTGACAATGTCATCCTGCTGAAACACTATGAAGACAGATTTGAAGTTCCTCTAATTATCTAGATGTTTGTATTTTTAAACACTGACTTAACGTCTGCAGAAAAAAAAATTGGCATTATTTAATAACCATTGTGGTTTCAGAACTTTTTGTGCCACTGGTAAGTCTGCTTGATTTCCTTATATTTCCAGTCTGGATGGAAGTTTCCCTTTTGGTGTCAATTTAGGACTCAGCACGGAGCAGCTCTGTTAGCTTGCTGCATTTAGGGAGGTAATTTACACATGACAGCACAATGGGCTGGACCCTGCCTGGCAGGGATCCACACAGCCCAGGTGATGGACAGGAGTTACTGCAGTGGACACACTTTTTTCCCATTCATCTAAATTCAGGGTAATTTTTAATAACCCCACATTACTCAATTTCCTCACATTAACTAATAAGAAACATGAAAGCCCTGCACTATTTAAAGTAGAGCCAGGAGAATTAAGAAATCCCCTAAAAGTCAAAGAAGGAACCCACAGATAATTAACTCCAAAGAGGGCAAGAAGCCAGAGTTAAGAGATGTAAAACCATCTCCATTGTGAAATGGAACTGCCAATATTAAGCCTACCCTGCCTCTTCCTCTTGAAAGGCTTCTTTAAGTTGAAGCACACCAGAGAGAATAGAAATGAGAGCTGCTCAAGCCCCTCCACTTGCTTCAGTGCCTGTCCAGAGTCTTCCCCCCAGTGCCACCAGAACCCCTCTCCTTTCTCCTCTCGAGCTCTCACACTCCTCCCGTGGGAAGCCACCAATTCCTTCCAGCCCTGCACTCAGGAGAGGCAGCAGAAGGGATCCTGGAGCAGAACCCAGGCTGTGCTCAGCTAAACCCTCCCAAAAATGCAGTGCAAGCACCAACTACTCCACTCACTGCAGATTCCGGTCTTATTTTGGAATGTTGGGATTTTAGTCTGGAAGGGGTTACTTTAATTTAAGAATTTAGCCATAGCAATTTAGCATTCAGGGTTATGGACTTGCTTCTGTTTAATGGATAAACCATTTTTTCTGTAATGAACTTTCATAACTCTGCCACTAGACAGGTTTTTAAATAAAAATATAATTTTAATGCAATGGGAAATTGCTCACTTGTTAAACAGTAATCATTTCTCTCTCCCTTATTTCTTTGTGCACCATTGAACTGCTAAGTTGAAAGCTGGACATTGTACAGTGCAAAAGTGAAGATAGATAGATAGATAGATAGATAGAGAGATAGACAGATAGATAGATAGACAGAGAGATAATCACTACAAAGTCCAAATCTGAGCTGCAATAAGGCAAGAACTGTTTTACAACCTGCTTGTGCAGTTCCTTGGCTGATGTCTCATTGCTAACCTGGCAGGAAGATTAGCTGCTTATCCAGGGAAAACTACCAACGCAAGCAATTCTTATTTTCTAGACAAACAGTAAATTCAATTTAAATTTGGTGAAGTTTCAGATTGAAAAAGGGAGACATTTTTCAAAGTGTCAAAACATTTCATGTTGTCATTTTTTATCTAAAATGTTTGTTTCAGAAATGCCAAAAAGTTTTCATTTTGACATTTTCCCAATTGAACTTTTTTTCAAATTGGCATTTTTCATGTAAAAGTTCAGGTAATGTTTAAAAAATGAACTTCCTTTAAGACAAACTAAAAAGCTCAAAATTTCAGTTCAGGTCAAATAAAATATTTCCCATTGATCAAGTAGAACTTTAGGGTTTCGCAGAAAAGATCACTTTTGTCTGAACTCACAACAGTTTTTCTCTAGTTTTTTATTAATAAAAGAAAGAGAAGTTTTGCCTGAATTTATAAACATTATGTTGCTTTTTAATAGATTCCTTTGGTTTTTGTAAATATTATTGTCAGGTCCACAAATGGGTACTTGCATCTTAATAAAGCATTGTGAATTACAATTATTTTAGAGGTCTAGGTACACGTTTTAGCCAATCACAACCATGAGATAAATCAGGTAATTTCAGCTTCTTTAGTGAATGTTTAGGCAAATTTATTTTGTATTTGCAATGGGCTAAAAGTTTTGCTAAAGATCATTCACCAGCAGAGGGTTCAATTCACACACATATCTGGGACTTGGTCTTGGCTGGGGAACAGCCATGATTTTTTATTTATGAAGCTTTATTAAAACTCAGGAAAAGATCCTAAATATTTTTCCTGAAAGAACATCAGCCAAACAAAATTACAAGCTGGAGATCTGGAGATGGATTAGACCAATTAGGAGCTGGGACAATGCACTGAATGTTGAGATTCTGCAGCTCCAGCAAGTTCAAGATCGCTCAAATATTTCCTATGCATTGTGTCTGATTTATTTTATATTAGGGTGTGTTATGAGCTGGCAGAGGCAATCTGAGAGCTCTTCCTGGGGATCATGGACACATTGCCCTCTGTGGAGAGTAGATCAAGTTACAGATGTTTGGAAAAGATCGATCCCAGCTTTAAATGGGGGGTGGGAGGGTGAGGAGAGCCAGAAAATAGGAGGTCAAGCATCTTAAATCACCAGACAAATATTACTATAAACTACCAAATATGCTTTTATAAGCATTGAGATGAAAAAAGAAGATGAGGGTGGAATTTAACATCATCCAAGGATTTGTCAGCATCAAAGAAGGAGCTCCAATATTTCCCTCCCTTCTCTGAATTCCTACTGCTCACTTTAGAGTTGGCCATCTCTTATTGATGGACCAGCTCTGCTCCAGATAAGGAAAAAGGTGCCAATTCCATATTTATTTATATTAATAACTTCAATATTTCATATGCTATCTCAAAAATAAATGAGGAAAACACAGTCAAGATCTATAAAATTAATTTATAACTGGTCATAAAATCTTCTGTAGGTAGTGATGATCAGTGGAACAATAAGTGTGGTGCAGTTGTTCATCCAGCACTGAGTCAATGTTTTCATCATTGATTTTGGTGATGAGAACGCACCAAAAACTGCTGCAAAGGCATGAGAGTGCAAAAGGATTTTGACGAAGTGGTGAAGTGGAATGAACAAACATTCAATAAGGAGAGGTGGAAGGCTCTACAGGTGGGCACAAACCCAGGTAGAAGACTCAGTGGGGGACCAAACAAGCATCCAGGAGATCCCAGAGAGCACCAGCTGAGCAAGAACCAACAACATAACATGCATTTTTGAAAAGTGGAATAATTTCTGGAAGATGGGAGGCAATCCCTCAGATCTGGTGATTATTGGAAAGGCCCTGCAGTCAGTATGGCACTCCAGGAGGCTGTGGACCCTGGCAGAGAACCAGGAGGAGCCCACGAGAGAACCACAATTCAGGTGCATGAGGAAACCTTGATGGAATGTAGAGAGGGTGAGACGGAAGATGCAAAAGCAGTTAAACAAAGGTAGATCACCAGAAGATAAACTGTTCCTCATGTCCCTGTTTAGCCAGATGAGAAGTAAATTGCAGCAAGGAATGTGCCACATGAATGCAAACCATTATTAATTAATTCTCATTACTAATTTACTAGTACTATACAGCGTGTCTGCCAACATTCCATTAAACACTGCCAGGCTGTGGGTACTTATGGTTAGTTACCACTCCTAAAGCCCTCCCCAGGGACCAATTCTGGCCATCAGCCAGCTGGTGTAGTCTTTCTTTAATTTACAAGTTGTCCCACTTGTCCAGACCTATAAGGAAGGCGTTCTACATGTTTAATGTTGGAGTAGGAGTTTTGTGTCCCCTTAGTTGGCTGTTTGCTGAAGGAGAAGAAGAGACGTGACAGCTGTAAAATTCTTCAGGAGTTGGATGAAATTGTTTGGGTGCATCCTGGCCAAAGGAAGCAACACAAGTGGCTCAGGATTTGGGCTCTGCTGGAGCAGTAGAGCAGTGGGAGCACTTTCAAACTGCAACTTTATTGATTGTAACTAACTGATGTTCATTTTAATTAATAGGCAATCTCAACAGAGTTAACTTTTGTTTTTCCAAAGAATGCCAGTTAAATAAAAATTTTGGTTACAAATATTTGGCTCACTGCCTCCTCTGGTAGATGTTTGAAGCAAAGAGAGAGACAAGTAACAACTCTTTGGACTGGAACACAAATGAAGTTTTGGGAGACAGAGTGTCAGAAACTCATCTAAGTCTCAGTCTGATTTTATTGGTAGTTCTGAGCCTCAGGAAGAAGAAAAGATAAGAATCAAAAATCCAAATCTAGGAGTTGCATTAACACTCTGACATATTCTATAATTAACTTGTGGCATACTCTGACTCATGGAGTCAAGGGGTTAAGAGCCTGTGCAGTGTAACAGAGAACCAGTTCAGTGGATAGCACAAACATTAGTCAGGATCAACATCTGTAAGAAACATCTGTTCCAGACACTGATTACTTGCACCTTTCTCCCACACACCATCCTATCCAGAAACAAGATACTCAAAGTGGGAAAATTTTTCATGTCCAACCTCTTTTCTGTGAAGGGGAAGAATCCAGCAGGAATGACACATTAATTTTTAATAACTGTTTCATCTTGAATAAAACTTCAGAGTTCAAAAAGGATCATTACAAATCTCTACAGGAAACAGTTCCCTTTTCTGTTTGAGATCAGTTTTGTTTCAAAGGTTTCAAATATTGGTTTAAAATGTACTTTTCAAAAAGCTCAAAGTAGAACATCAAAATTACACTCTCCAAAG
Source organism: Passer domesticus (assembly GCF_036417665.1). NCBI lineage: Eukaryota > Metazoa > Chordata > Aves > Passeriformes > Passeridae > Passer > Passer domesticus. The sequence continues at coordinate 12,423,861 of NC_087489.1, read as the reverse complement.
AAATGAATGCTTAAAAAATTTCATGCCAGTGAAAATTTGAAAAAAACAATTTCAAAATACCACAGAATTTAATTTCATTCATTTCCCATTCATGTATTGCCAGGAAACCAAAACCATCAGATTTCTACCATCTCTAAAAATACTGGAGAATTCTCTGTGGTTGTGATTCATTAAGGCAATACCCACATAGCTGTGGGCAGGACTTGTCTCACCTAGTCTGAGACACTGACAGTGTTGAAATCCCTGTCTGAGCGAGTCATCACAACTTCCTTTAATATCAGTGGTAAGAACCTCGGGTGATGCAACTCTGTTTGATGGTAGGCATTTAAAATAGGTCAGAACATTCAATTTCTCTCCATTGACAATAACAGGAATCTAGATCAGATGGAGAACTTCTGCTTGTTGATGTCTTACACTGAGCATTCACGTTTTATAAATGAAGCAGTTTTCAGATTGGGAATCAGACTCAAAAGGGATCACACAGCATCTGTTAAGACAAGCACAAGGAAGACAATATCTACAAGAGACACTGCAGAATGGATTCTCTTCACCACCTACTGTGTGTGACCTGGAGGATCTTCTCCAGGGCACTTGCAAGGCCATCTGCTTTCTCTTCTGTTGTGTCTGCTTTTTATTTGTTGCTCAAGGCAAAGATGTGTAGGTGTCTTTGATAGTTTTGCTTTCTGCAGCCCCAAAGACTTCAGCACAGAAATAAGATTTCACTTAGACATTGAAAAGAGAAAATGTGTGAAAGAGATTGCAATGATGTTCTCAAGGTTGTTGGATTAACTTCCTGTTGCTATCACTGACAGTGATTTATCCTGGTTGTTTAAATTCTGCTGGTAAACACGACGCACTGAGGTCGGCTGTGCCTCACTGTGCTGAGACAGAACTTTCCACAGCCAAGCACAAATTTCTCTTTCTCTCAGTGCTCTGTGGACCATGTGTTGATTAACATGTCCAAGGAAAATAATCCTTGCTACTTGGACAAATATGTGTAGGTCACTTATTGTTCCACCATACTTCTCTGGTGTAACTGTTTAAGTTCCTTAAACATCACAATTGGAAGAATTCAGCTTGTGCACAGGAAGCAGGATCTCCACTTAATAATGGGAATTAGTAACATGGACTCTTCTGCCTCAGGGTCATTTACTTGACAGAGTGTGCTTGGACTTCCCAAGAAACTTAAGGATTCTGTCCTATGAATTTACAGCTGGTACCATGGAATATTTGATGTCATTACTTGGGATGTATGAACACAGCATTTCACAATTCTATGAAGATAAATTATTTCTTTCCATGTGATGGGTGTTACTGGCTAAAGCAAAAGGAAGGAAAAGCTGTAGTGAACTGTGCTACAAAAATACACCCTGAGGATGCAGGAAGAAAAGAGCTCAGTGAGTGATGGAGTGGTGAAAAGCTGGAGTTGGCAGTGGAGAGGACACTGCTTCCACAAAGCACAATACAGTAAAAATGTGGTTATCCTGCTGCAGACATGAGCTGGCTCAGATGGAGACAGGTTGGCCACAGCTCCTCCTGTGAAACAGTCAATCCACCACCGTAATCAAGATTTATTTATCTGATGCCCAAATTCTATCATCAACATGAGCAACAGCAACAGCAAGAAGTCAAAAAATCCCTCTAAAGCCTTTTGATGGTTTTATCATCCACAATATCAAAGGAGCTATTGACAAGGAAAACCTTCAAATAAAGCATTGATGTGACACAGGGGCAAATGATTAAACTCATCAAAATAATTCAAAAAGGTTTGGGTTTTTTTAAGTTTATGAACTAAGGTTTTTTTAAACCTCTCATTCTTCCATCATTGTAGTACTTCTCTTATAAAGTCAGAGGCAAATTGCCCTCTGCAGGAAAGCAGAGCACGTTCTCCAGTGATCAGTAACTCTGGCACTCAGTAGTGCCAAGGAATCTGAGGGGTGGATCAGAACTCGTGTCCTGTAAAGTCATACAGCAAAATGACAAAAGTGCTCCAAAAAATCCTTGTCCTGGAAGGATTCTCTGCCAAAGGATTCACACTCAATTCAAGTCAAATGGATTATCCAGGTTTCAGGGACTATTTCTCTGGAATGCACAAATCCTTTTCAGTCCAGTTGCGGTGATGGGAACTGGACCTGCAAGTCTTGGTATGTCCAAGGTCACAAGAAAGGGAGAAGCTGCTTCTTAAACTTTTCCAGCCAGAATCCAGGAGGGATCATTCTGTGTCTGGTGAATTATAAATTATGTTTGGCACCATTTCGAGCAGGACTGAGCCTAATACCCACAATCAGCCAAATCTGCCAGCAGACACATCACATGAATTTGCATTGAAGCTTAGTTGCCTGGGATTTTTTTAATGCAGAACATAATCAGCTCACTATATATTCTCCTTGTGTAACCATCTATCCATCATCTACAAATGCACAGCTATAAAAGCACAAACCAGATTGTCATTGTTATTTTTTGAGAAAACATTTCTTTGTTCAAGTGCAAAGCTTTGTCTCCTTCAGTTGTACTGGGTTTTAGTTATTCTAAAACCTGACTTTATAAAACCCTTCTGCAAAAGCAGATAAAATGAAGGCTCTCTCTGTGTAGGAGTGATTAGTATTCTGTAGTGTCGCAGTACATTTTCATACTGATTTTTTGTGTGTTTTTCCCCCATCAGAATAGTACAATTGTGGGCTCTACATATCTTAATATAGATTGAAGATAACTTTTTTTTTTTTAAATCTACACTTGGGCCCTTTAATTACCCAACTTTTTTGCAACTTTTGAAGAGTATTATCCATTTTAGGAAATAAAACATGAGTGACTACACAAAATCAAACAGTGTTTGACAGGAAGGCTGAAAATATTTTGTTCATATATACTTTCCTCATTTCAGGTGGAGAAGTGCTTGGGAATGTAAATGGTGCATGGTTTAATTCTTTCTGTACATTAGTGGAAAACAGATATTTCCTAATTATCCAGAATTAACAAGGACACAACCCTGCAGCCTCACCCAGACCTCATCAGCAGTGCTGAGCACCCTCTGCCCCTCTCCCTGCAGTCCCTGGGAGCTGGGGCTCCTCAGCTCCCTGGAGAACTGGGATTTCATTGCCTTGCAGGGCATTAAATGCCCCAGAAGATGTAAAAAAGGCAGTGCCAGAGCCTGGGCCTCAGGTACATCAGTGGAGCATTTGAGTGAGCACAGCAACAAGACCTGAGCAAATATTTAAACCAGAAACAACTTCAAGCAAGTGCAAAAAAGGATGCTCAAGTTGGCCTGGCCCAAATGTCAGGGAAACAAATTTGAAAAGAAAAAAACCCACAAAGACAAAAAACCATTTAAATTACTTCACTACCTTTCAAACCAGATGCCTCTAAAACAAAAAAATCAGATCTTTTCTCTTCCTTCCCTGTGTGTTTTACTGCACGACTGAAAAGATTTGTATTTTAATTCCTGTTGCCCTTTGTCAGTGACTTCCTTTCTTATTTTCTTTATGGATATTATATACATAAGCAGCTGTGTTTCACCATTCCACTGACTCCAGCAGTATTACTAATATGCTTAGTGATAGGCACGTGCTTAATTACCAAGGAGAAAAGAGACCTTAAATAGTTCCCTGATATGGGAAAACTGGTTAAGGTTAACTACAAATACGATTTGTCTTTTGGGAATCTTGGTCTCACTTCCATGATTGAGGGCAAACCATAATGGAGTAATGGACCGATAATGCACTTAACTCCATTTTTTAAAACAATATTTTATTGATTAACCTGAAAATCTCAGGTCTGTGGATTCGCTCTCAAAAATATCAGCCAACGACTGTGAAAAAAGAAAAAGTAGGGGGGATCCAACACTAACATTTAACTCTGAAATTTTAACCCTTTCTATTTTTTTTCCTTTCTAAACATCCTTTGTCTCAGAAGATGGCACAAAACAAAGCCAGAAGCATTTCCTTGGCAGACCAATGGGAAACATGGAGAGAGAAGAAAGGCAAAACAGGGACAGCCCAATTTGTGTCACAGCTCACTACATTAGAGCATGTCTGAGCCCTGGATTTTCTCTGTTCATGCCAGTACTCCTTTGATGATTACTTTATCTGAAAAAGATAAGACATTATGAATTTGATTATGGCATCACTCCACGTGGTTTGACAGGGCCTCAAGCACATTGGTAAATTGCTGTCTGAGCAGTTCCATTATTATTACATGGCATGGCTTGCAGTTAAGGACTAAGCTGGAATAAATATAGAATTTTAAAAAACGATAACAGTCACTCTTAGCCTTTAAAGAAATTACTCCTTTAGAGTTACAGTGTCTTCTCATTACTTTCAATGTCATTCAGTTAAACATTAATAATTGCTGGCCTGTGCATAACCTGCAAGCTCAAAGCACTCCCAGAGCCCAGCCAGCTCTACAATGTTGAAATGTCATTTTTGACCATCTTTGTAGAGTTTAATCAGTACTTAAACTGTACAGGACTGACAAGGAGAACTGTTGATGGCAGTTGCTTTGAGACTGCTCATATAATTCTCAATCTGAATTTTATGACTGCAGTATTTTAAGCAGAACAGTACAGTAACTGTAATTTTAACAAGAGGAGAATTTTACTGGGTTTTTTTCCCTATGCATTAGTCTGGAATTCTACACACTTAATAGTCTCTTAGTTTAAAGACCTCAGTCTTGGTACAAAGAAAAATAACGCACGCTACAGCTCAGAGAAGGTCATCTGAAGAGCAAGCAAATTCATCATTTCATTGTCACTACAAGTTCAAAAAACCCATTATTATTATCATTGTGCCTTAAAAACACAGGATTTTAGTCATAGGGGAGAGTAGAGAATTTTGAGGTGGGACTATTACGTTTCCTTCTGACTGCTGAGAGACATTAGAGCCGCAGGTGGGGGAGAAGTTTTGTGGAAGACCTTACAGGAAAAATGGATGGTGTCCCACTGGAAGAGGGAAAACTTTGGAAACACACTTGGAGTGAGTCAGAGGTGTTCAGCAGCCTCTGTGTAGGGTCCAGTTGGGCACAGCTCCCTCCCAGAAGTGTTTCCAACCCGGGCAAGTTTCCTGGGACAGCGTTTGTGTCTCAGGTTCCCAGAGCTCTGGGCTGGGCTCGTTCCTCCTCAGCTGACAGGGTGTGCACTGAGCCAAAGCAAAGAGGGGCCCCTGCTTTGATGTGCCTCCCTAGAACCCAAGAGAAGTGTACAGAGAGTCTTTTAATAATTAAGAGTTATGGATTTGAAAGCAAAGCTACTACCATTGCCAAGCTCGACCAAAGTCTTTGAAAAGAACTCTGTCAAAATGCGTTTCTAAGAAGAAATTATGTTATAAATTATTTTTATGGAATGTTCCAGTGTTAAATGAATATTTAGGTTGCAGTTCATGAAAACCTCCCTCTTCTGAAAAAATGTTTTCATTTTTTAGATTTCTCTTTGTCAGCATTTCTAACAGTAAAAATGACAAACTTTCATGGGTAGGTGCCAATGGAGACAGCTGTATTTTATTATTGAATACTTCTGGTGCTTAGTTTGGCACCAGTCCTGTTTATATTGCTAGTAAGATTTCATGCAAGCCTTTGCAAGGTCTTGTGTTTAAACTTAAATGTCTGATATGGTTTGTAATTGATTCCACCCAGTTCCCTCCCTCCTCCTTCTCAGTCCAGTTTGTAAAAGAGAATTTATCACTGTGTGGGGAACACAAAACTTCCAGTGCTGCAGATTCAAAGACAAAAATTCCATAGCAAGATCCTAGAAACCTCTGCTTCTATTATGATTCTCTTCAACTGCTAGGAAAATGTATTAATCCCTGCTGTTCTTGCCCTTGAATTCTTTTTTTTTTCTATGTGTGTGTTTTGATTAATTGACTTTGCTCAGGATTGAATCAAACCAATCCATGTGCTTCCCATCTTGAAGCAAAAATTTATTTATTACCAGAACATCCCAGTTATTTAGTTATTACCAATGCATCCTTTATTTCCCTGTTTGTCTGTGCCCTTACCTGGGTACACCAGGCAGTTTGCTGAAGGCGTGTATGAGAGTGAATATCAAAAAGAACAAAATCCCTAAACCAGGAAGGTGGATTTGCTTTGGTGCCTTTCTACAAAACACTAAATGGGTGAACTGCACTTCTGTCAGGGCTCAAATTACACCAACATGAAGTCACTAAGATCAGAGGATTAGTTTTATATGAGTGAACTTCAGAAGGCAGCAGAGGAAGAGAGGTTTCTAGAACCTTTCCACTGGAGCTCCATAATGATAAACAAGGCAGGTTCGTCTGCCTTGGTCTGGTTTATGCAGAGCTAAATATAAACCAAGAACAAAATACCCACTGGCCGATTTAGCATGTAACGAGCTACTCCTAATGGAAATCAGTGAACTGCAGTTGGCCTTGAGAATCACTTGTCATTGCCAAGACCTCTGCGATAGCCAGTCTGCTCACACCTCTTTTATCACTGCCATGTCTTGCAGCAGATCCTGCTGGGCCTGAGATGCTCTTTTTGGTGTTGGCCAGCATGGTCAGAATTACAACATCCGTGTCTTTGGCTGGGGTCTTCAGGGTTATTGCAGTACAAGAACTGACTGTGTGCTCCATTTTGCAGCATTCTGATCTTGCCCTTATCAGATCACGCACGGAGTTTCACAATATTTGAAATTCGGCCCTGCTTTTGCATTGTTTTATATCAGAGCAGCTTTCATGCCTTCAAAACTCATTCTCTATGTGCTGCTGATAAACGTTATGCAGATAGATAAAATGGTTATTCACAATCCACTCAGGTTCCCATGTTACTCTGTATTCTGTGGTAGGCCCCTGTTAAAACTGTAAATATACTCCCTTACCTCATTACTTTAAATTTTGTTACAGTGAACTGCATGTGCAGCTTATCTCAGCATAACAAATTTCTCTATAGCCATGGCTGGAAAGACAATGTGTTTCTGTAAAGGAAGAAAAACTATACAGAGCTTTAAAAGTCAATGTTTCTCTCCCACCCACCATAAAAAAAAAAAAGTCTAGAAACTTCCTGTAGCCATAAACCCATGAAAAGAGTTGCACAGGCTATGATTGTCCTTCAAGGGAAATTAAAGAATCCTCTGTAGATTTCAATATGGAAAGAAGGCTATAATTGCATGTTCTGCAGATATCATTCATGACAGAATTACAACAAATATCATATGCCAGTAACTCAGACGAAGAGCTGTCGCGTTTAGCTAATCCCTCTCTCAGGGGGTGAGCAGAAGATGGTGCATCAGTAAATTGGCACCAGAGTCTAATTAGTGCTCTCATTCAGCGTACTAAGTAGGAAGAGGTGGCAGAAAAAGTAGATAATATTCAACAATCAGAGGGGCAGGCAGGCAGATCTGGAGTAATAGAAACTGCAGACCCAAAGATCTCCAGAGAGTGCAAAACACAAGCTAAAATTTTATCCAGCTTAATCACAGTAGAATGCAAAACAGAATTCTCCTAACTTCTTTTGCTGCAATGGATACAAAGCCAAATGAGCACAGGTTTCCTCTAACTGTTTATTTCACCTTCTGCTGTGTAGGAAGGAGGGGAAGCGGGGCTGGGGCAATAACTTATCCTGAAACATTTTTGGAGCTAAAGGTCAGGTAGAGTTCCAGGAGCAGCGAGTTCCAGAGGAATGTAACTCTGAGTAAGAATTCCCATGTCCAGCTCCCACTCTCATCCTGATGGGGATGATTAGCTGAGGTTTCCTGATGAATGTAGGTGTATGTAACAAGCCAGAGGGAGAGAAGTGATAGATGAGGTCATTTAGCCCAGTCCAGCAGCTCTACACAGACAGGTCAGCCCTGCAGATTTGACACTGCACTTGTAGGCAGCATGAGGCAAATAACACCAGATAATGAAGTTCTCTTCCAGCTGGAAGGTGCTTTGCAGCAATTCAGCGTTTGTCAAAGGTGTTGGACAGGATTCAAAACTCCCCTGGTACAAAAGCTTCCCTACAGGTCTGCCTAGAAGCTCATAAGTTTCTTGGTTTTAACATCTGAGGACAAGAAAAACATGTCAGTTCTTGACTAGGGGCAGATAAAACAGCCATTTTGCTGGGCTGGGATAGTATTTCAGACTCTTGGGCTGAAGGTGCATCGAGTAGGACCTTGACATGATGCACATTTTGACAAGAGGCAGGTTTATTGATTGAACACAAGTCAGGTAAATTGAACTTGTTAAGAATTGACTGGTAAACAGATCTTGCTCCAGTGCCAGGCAAGCCTGTGTTGCAATCAGCTAGATTTTATGATTATAATAATCTGCATTAGATTTAGACATCCCATTAACTGGAACTTTAACTATGATTTAGAATTTTCTGTACAAGGGAAAAAGTAAAAGAACTACAACACCACTGAGACAGAGTACCAGTTGGAGCAAACCTTGCAGAAATCAGTGTTCCCTGCTCACAGAGAGTAAAGGGTTTTTCTTCATCTCCCTATTGACTGAACCCTATTGACAGGATCCTACAGACTACATCTAAATCCCACTAACATGTCAGCAGGTGGACCTAGAAGAAAACAAATCTGGCTCAGCCCAAATTGAACCAGAGACCTAAGAAGTTCAAGACACCTTTGCTCATTCCTTCTTTTTTTCCCCTCATTTTCAACTTTTTTTAGCAGTTTTTCATTCATAGAAACAAAAAACCAAACCAAATAAAAACAAGGAACAAATATCCACCACTAAATTGACCTTCCAGATGCTAAGTTCCAGTCTTGATCCAGCTTTTATGAGAAAGATTACAGAGCTTTGAAAAATCAGGTTTTTAATGAAAAGGCTTGTGCAATGACATCTTTAAGCCAGGCTCTGGAAAAAGATTCTGAGTTGCACATTTCAGCAGAGACGCATCTGTTGTCACACGACAAAATGTAAGAGGTGCCATCCTTCAGCCTGCTTGTTTAAGAAAGGCAACGAAAGAAAAAAGACTCATCAACATTAATATCTCCAACAGGGAATACTCAGTGTCCAGGAATGTGAGAGGTCCAGCCCATTTTAACCCCAATGGGGAACTAAAACAGAAAATCACATAAATATTAACAATCATAAGAGCAACATGGCTTCAGAAGCACAAGGAAAAACCTCTATTGGACTTGCTTTGGGGCTTGAGCAGTTGGCAAAGATCCCCAAATCATTCATGTTCATTCAATTATTTATCACTGATTTATACAATTGCCCACCAAAATGGTTTCTTACAATTTTCACTTGGGCAAACGTGACAGCACTGCTCCCCATCCGTGCTCTTTCCCTCACTGCCTCCCCTGGCTTCTGAGAGATTTACTGCTCTACTGACACAAGTTTTTCAAAATCCATGGTACACAGCATGGAAGCTGTGAGGGCCCTTAATTCATTTGGCAAAGCCCATTAAGATTTTGTGAGTGTTGTAGAAGTTTAAGAGCCCTCCCGAGGCAGCGATGGCTCAGAGGACGACAAACGGCCGCGGCTGTTGTCACCAGCGGAGGCTGCTCGTGGCTGCACTGAGGGAAGGCTCTTAAAAGCAGAGTCAGACTGGATTGATTCTTGACTTTGTCACACACTTTGGGTGACCTTGAGCTTCCGAGCTTCCATGAGACTGAGGGTGGCACAGATCAGGATTACAGCTGCCAGCAGCCTCATCATTCATGAATAAATATTGTGTGTTCTGCTCATTTCCAAAACCCGAACCAAAGGCTGGTCCAGCTCCAGTGCAGGGAATCTGCTCCTAGAGAAAAGCTCTGATCTGAATGCAAACTTTAGGGTTATTGCAGCCAGAATTCTCCATAAAACAATAACTCCTAGGTCTGGGTATAAAAAACAAGTAATGATCATCCCAGTAGCAAGACTTTTCCAACCCTGCTGACAAGGAACCTTTATTTAGATCACTGGACAGGTGTAGATGGTGGGGGTACATCTGTTACTCAAATCAATAGATTTTGGAAACCTTTTTAATTCCTATGAAGAATCCCTAAATCTTCTGTGCACCCATCAGCGGAAATTCATTATGACGATTTGCTTCAAATTGGAAAAAAAATAAATTAAGGTTCTAGAGGAACATGGGACAATTAGCATTTCCTCAGCTCCCTTCTCACTTTAATCTGCCTGGATACTTTAAACTTTCCGGAGAATGAGAAACAGCACAAAATGGAACATTAATTCCAGTGCTTGCTGCAAGATAGAACACACTTCAGTGTTCCTTGCATGCTGAAAGAGCTCTGCATTTTAACTTGTTTGATGCCTAAATTAAACCCAGTAAAATATTCCTTGGTTTATAAAGCGGTATTAATTAACAAAGTGCCTGATTTCCTTTCTATGGGTAGGTTAAAAACAACAGATTTTAAGGGAAAGTTTCCTCAGTTTTGCTCCTAACTAGACACTGAAAACTGATAATGCAACTCTCACATTACCAGCCAGAACAAGAATGTTCAGAGCAGAGAAACCAAAAGAATCATCAATGTTTTAATTACATGCAGTAGACTTAGATCACCAATGCTTTGGCTGCTGCCAAGCTTCCAGGTGACAGATGTGGAGTATTTAAAGAGTTTATTGAAGTAGGTCAGAATACTGTCCCAGAGAGAAACAAGAATTTATTACAGTTTATTAAAAGATTTGTGATGCCCTATATGTTTCTGAAAATTTACCTGAATAAAGATTGTGCTTTGAAGGATCTCTGAGTTTCACGCCCACAAACACAAAAGTCTAATCTGTGTAAAGTGAAGAGTTTAAAGAGATGTTCAGTACCAGTAAAGCTGCCTGTAGGATAGTGTGCAGAGAAATTTAAATACTCCAAAGCCTTGTACAAGTGAGAAACTGCAGTCATTTCCCCTTTCCCATCTCATATTTTCCTGAAGCAAGAGAAATAGCCTCATCCAGATTTAGATGATTTTTTCCTGAAGACATCAGTGTCCTAAAGGCTTACAAAAGAATCAGTAACTATCTACTGGAAAGTTTGCCAGACAGAATCCTCAGTTAAATATATGATGTGGTTTCTACCTACTAGACAGAAGACCACATCACATTTCATTTTGGATAACCCTGCTATTAAAATGGCAATTCTTTTGACAGAGCAGGGATGGAGACTGCTTACCATGGAGACACCTCAAAGTCCCCTCCAGGACACAGCAGACGAGTGTGCTCTGAGGTTTTGTGCCTCAGAAAGGTTCAGTCAGCACTGAAAAGGAAAGCCCACGAGTCAACAGAAAATTTGGTTTCTCTCAGTTGCCAGTTCTTCGGACTCTGCAAACACAAATATTCCCTACAGAAAAGAAGTGCATGAAAGAAAGATACTGTGGGCTGCCTGGAGTTGTTGCTTCCATACCACCCACCATACTAACTCTCAAAAATAGGAGTGCATTAAAGTAATCCCTACACGTTTCCTTTACGTAATGGTGGTTGGGCACAGGTACCCACACGTCCACTCCTCTTCCATGGCATCCTGTTCTAAATTACAACCACCTGATTTTAATTTTCAGCCCTTGCAATTACTGAACAATTTCTGTGTTTTATAGAAGTTGCAGCAGGAGTATTCCTCTTGCGGTGAATCAATGTCAGCATATGCCAAGAAAGAGATTATTTTACAGGAGATAGTTACTCTTTCTCTTTTTTTTTTTTTTTTCTGCCTCATAGAGAGTCATTAATTCCGTGGGTGATTCTAATATTAAGTGTATATGCATGTGGTAGGTGGGTGGCAAAGACAGTTATTGATTATTATATGGACATATCTGCCAGAGCTCATGCCAGTGTAATTAGAAATCCATGGCAATGAATATTGGAGTATGAACAAAGCTTAACAGCAGCTTTTGGAATGGCATAGCAGAGCAGATATCCATGGAGAGGGAAGATCTCAGCTCACAAAAGACAGGGTATGAAACAACCAGCAGCAGAGCAATCCAGTGTAATTGGGTTGGTTTTGTAACACACGTGTACTGCTTATTTGTTTAATAAAACTGAGGCAAAACTTTGTAGGGGTCTGGATGTGTATCATCCCAAATCTTCCCCTTGAGGAACAGTCTAAAAAGGTAATGGGGCAAATTAAATCTATGAGAGTTCCTCACTCCTCATGCAAAAGAAATGAAGATCTACTGCCCTAAGAAGAAAGGGCTTTGATGCACTGGACACTAAAGTTTGGGCCAGAGATGATTTTCTGACAGTTCTGGGCTACATCTGGTTAGAAGGTCCTTGTTTTGTTACAAATTTCACAGCTTGCCACTCTCCTTTGCTATGGGGAACGATTTGTACATTGCCTTGCTGCAATTGTGGAATTAGAGATGCCACCAACAAGCTCAGGAAGGAATTGTTTCACCATTCCTACACCACATCAATATATGTTCCCGCTTGCCCTTTAAATTAAATTACATTTCAGACACTGAGGTGAGAGCATACACATGGAAGAGCTGTGTGAAGGACAAACACCCTTGGACAGCAGCTTGGATTGTAACAGCTCTGGAATCTCTGCATTGGAGGGCAAAAATGAGTCTTGAAAAAGGAACTTAAAGAGTTCTTTAGGAAACAGATCCTTCCTACAGACACTTCTCCTCGACAGAAATTATGTTCAGGAATCCTCAAAGTTACTAAATCCTTCTGAGAACCACTAATGACCTCCAGTATCCACTGCTTTTGGCAGGTGTTCAGGGTACAAAGCATCTCACAAGGATTTTACCTGGAATCATTCACCAGAATGGAGCATCTACATTAAGCAAACCAAAATTAATTTACTGTGCTGCAGTCTGCAGCAGCCATCCCATGAGACAGAATCCAACCTCCCAAGGAAGAGCTGGGAATGCAGCATTTGGAAACCCTCAGGGCACATCAGCAGGGCCCAGCAAGGTACAAAGAGCAAGATTTGCAAATTAAAATGCTTAAATTATTAGTAAATATCCAAGTACATGCAGTGGCCATGAACCTCATAGTTGATATTCTAATGAACTTGGAAGGGGAATATGGCAATTGCCTCAATATTGTGGATAGAAAGCTTGAACAAAGAACAGAGTTGGCTACAGTGAGATTTGAACTGGATAAAAAACTCTGGTGAGCATGGCATGGAATTCTATAATATCCAGCAGTGAAGAACTATGTAAATCCAGGTGAAACTGTGCAGGCACGAGGTTTTAGCTCTGCTAAATCCACTTTCTAAAACTTCAGCATTCATATTCTAAAGCAGTAAATTCTACTTGTCTCTGTCACTTATAAAATGCATACTATTACCCAGCAGAAAACATCACAAAACATCCATCTTTGGATGGAAAATTGCTTTTCCCCATTGTTTTTGGTTTTGGGTTTTTTTGGGGGGTGGGGAAATCTCTCCACTGAGTTTTCATTTAAAAACAAATAGGCAAATGTTTTTCTTTTTTCACAATAGGGAATTTAATTAAAAAAGGGAAAACTGTATTTTTACTGCAAATATACATATATATTATAGCTTCACTGAAGGCATGAAAGCTGTCTTGAAATTTGGTGCAGGAGGAAAGAAAGCAAGGATGACTAGCTCCTGTATTTGTAAAATGTTCTGAAATCCATGGAGACAGAGCCATATCCTGACAGCCTCCTTCCCACTCTGTGTCACGTAGAAGGCCCTGAGCACGAGCAAGGCCAGGAGTCCCTATCAGAAAATTACAAATGGCTCCATGTGCAATTTTAATTAATGAACTGGTGACCTGATGATGTAGATTTCAGGCAACACCAGCTGGTAAAACTCTGTACAACAAACTGAGGCCAAGCAACTGGAAAATCACTGACAGCACAGTGGCTTTTAGCGACAGCTTCGGCAAAGAAATCCTGGTACTTTAAAAAGAAGCACAAAAGCAAGTGTTTAAATAAAAAGTATGAGAGAAACATCTTCGTTATCAGTCTTTCTCTCAAAGGAAATATTCCTTTTCTGCTATACTGAGTTTAATTGTATTAGTACCAGTGTAAGAAATCACTTCAAAGCAGTTAAACACAAGAATGAGTTAAGGCTGATCAGAGTCTTCACGGAGGAGAAAAGTGAGCCTGAAAACACCAGAGCTGGGGTTGTGTCAGCACTAATAGCACACAGTTGTAGGATTGTTTAGGGTGGAAAAGACTCTTCAGATGATTGAATCCAACCTTCCAGCCACCACTCTCCATGTCCCCAAGTGCCACAACCACGTGGCTTTCAAATCCCTCCTGGGAGAGAGACTCCACCACTGCTCTGGGAAGCCTGTTACAATTTCCTAGTCTTCCATTTTCAAACTCAAATACTGTTATTTCTGAGTAGATCAATTTTAAATGTGAGTGCAATGTATTAAACTTAAAAGTGGAGTTTAAATTATTAAAATGATTTCTATTAGCTTCAAATGCCCTGGCTCCATTTAAGCAAACGAATTAAGGACATGCTTAAGTACATTTCTATTGAGTTAAGCTGTTTAGCAAATGCCTTCCCTGCAGGCCTGCTGAAGCCAAAAGCATGGAATCATATGCAAAATTTGGGGATAGACGTAACTCCTTGCTTTTAGTAGAGGTGCAACACTGAATTTGAGATTAATCATGGGCCCAGGATTACATTTCATATGAACAAGTAAGTACCTGCATGGCTTTGTTTGGAGTTTGCCCTTAGCAGTGTAAAATACTGTTGGTAAGGAAAAAAAAAAAAATTCAAAATCCTTTCCAAGTATTTACAGAAGGGTAAATTCCAGGAATGATCAATGAGGTGGTACCAGAGGCAAACAGACCCCAAAGTAGGGGAGAAGAAAAACCCCACAAACACTGGATCATTCCATTCTCTGTCACAGCATAATAAACACCTTGCTCTTCCAGGCTATAATTCACCAGATTCAAGATTAGATCATTTAAGAATCCCTGTGTGACACAAATAGAAAAACAAGTCAGCAGCAGAAATGCAATGATTAATTTTACATGTAGCAAAGAGATTTGCCTGTTCAACTCCCCTTGACAGCAGATTTTTTATTTTTAATTCTTTTCCCTTTTAGTCTACAGCTGACACAGTGTTGCTGCTGACCTGAAATGGGGTTGTCAGGGGGCATGAGTATCACTTAGGAGGAGGTTCCACTGCCCATGGGTACTAAACCAGCAGCAAAACTGTCCTGCAAAACCAAATCAAACCATCAGGGCAAAATTTAAAAATACACAGAAAAGCATGAAGTTAAAGTCTGCTCTAGTCCCAAAATCTGCATATTTATTGGCTGCTGTGGTATGGCTGAATGTGAGAACCTCAAGGAGAAGCAGATACAAGGCACAGCTCAGGTCAGCTGGATCAAACCAAAATGATGCTGCTTGTACCAGCTGGGAGGGTGGCACCATGGAACAAATATTCCAATAAATCAGCAGTGATGATCCTCTTAGAAGCCAGAACAGTTGTGGAGTCATAGGACCAATAAGTGAAAGAAAATGTTGTGTAATTAGGGAATTGCTTTATATATTCTCACAATCCCAATGAGTATTTTCAGGGAACAAGAGCAACAGGCCTAACCCTGTACCTGACACAGTGATGGGAAAATCCCACTCATAAAAGGTCAGGAGAGAGGGAAAGTTTTGTAGTCCACTCTAGAGACTCCTATTTGTGAAAACTTCTCAGTATTGAAAACTTTTAAGTTTCTTTGGCTTGATTAAACAATACAATTAACACTAATTACTAATACTACTGTCTGTTGTGAGTAGATACTGTGCTTACTCACAGGCAGCATGAGGCATGTGAATATTCTTTCTCTTTCACTTAACATTCTGCCCATTTCTCTTCTGAAAATTCTTTCCTTGAGATCAAATCAGATTTTCCTGAGATCAAACCAGATTCATTTTTCCTGTGATCAAATCAAATCCATTCAATTTTATAATGTTTATGAAGGTGGAGTCCTTGATTCCAATTGAAGTTTGAGCTTGCTTTTCCAAGGGAGCCCCACATTCCCAAAAGCAGGCGTGCTTTAAATTTGTCATTTTTATCCTGTGCTATAAAATAAATGCCAGGATGATGGAGAGCTGCTTTTCTAGGTCAAACAATTGTAGAAGAGTCAGGGAGAGGCTGGAGGGGAAATGCCTGTTCAATCAAGAAAGTTCACTAATGATTTCTAAAATGTCTTAATTGCTTCAGCACAATCTACAGGCATCCCTTTCATGCCTCAGACAGGACAAGTAACTGAGTCTAATATTTCAGAATTAGCAACTTGCTGAAGTAACCAGACTATAATCTTCCTAGTCATGGGTTAGAATTTTTGAGGTCTCATCAGCACACCACAGCTTCTTTCTTTAAGTGTTTTGTGTAACTGCAGGCTTATCTTCAAAGAGCAGATGTATGAACTATCATTTTTGATTAAAGCCATCCAGTCGGAATTAAAAAAAAAAGTCATCTGTTCACTGCAGTTAGAATCATCTATTTTAAATACATTTACATATTCCCTTAGCTGTCCAACTATTTTTTTCCTCACTTTCCCTTCTTTTTGCAGCTTGGAATCCTGCCACATTTATATTTTGTACTAACTACTCAGGGTCCTAATTAGCAGAAATGGGATGTCAGCAGGGTACCAGCCAGCACGGGAGGGGTTTTGCTTCATTGGGAAGATGTGCAGCATGTGGCATGGATCAAAATCTTTGCATCCCATGCAGAGAACAGCATGACGTGAATTGCAGAGCAAGGTAAATGGGAGAATTTGGGTATCTTGGAAATCTGTGAATTGACAAAAGGTACCAACTTACATGTTTTAGCTGTAGACAAAATGAAGGGGGTTTTGCCAGCAATAAGGCAAATTATTCCAAAGTTTAGTATTTCAGCATGTAACAGACTAAAAAATAATTTGCAGTTTCTGAGCTCACACTGTTTGGCACAGCCCAGTCCCAATGACATCTAGGACTGGATAAAAATAAGAGATCTGGATGTAACGACAGATATCACACATTTTAAAATACATATATTAAAAAAAAGTATATATTTATTTTAAAAATTGCTTGTTATAACTAGCCTTCCAGTTTAAAGTCTGTTCTGTTACCAGAATTTGTTTTATTTCGTCTCCTGCTAGTTTGTTATTCCTCACATCTGCTGAGCACATCCTGCCCAGCTCCTGGAGGGAGCTCAGGAGGCCTCCTCTGGCTGATGCTGAAGGACAGAAGTGGCACAATCAGGGAGTCTGAGTGCATTGCACAAGGCACAGCATTTCACCAAGGGCTTTCTGCAGCATTTCCACTTAAGCTGTGCTTTCAGGAGAGCATCTGGTCTTGCAACAACAGCTCTGAGAGAGAGGTTGTGTCAGTGGTTAATTGCCTTCATAGTCTGTGAGTAGATGCTGATTTTCAGTTGGTCACAGGCAGTAAAAAGCTGATTTTTCACTAGTTTAAATGGAAGATATTTGTCAAAATATCCAGACTCAGTGGAAAACTGAGTGAATTTTACCACTGGTCAGAGTGATGGCTTTGGTGCAATTTGCTCATACTCACTCTCAGAGAGAAATATAATCCTTGGAATTACAAGTATGGTCCTTTGAAGTTGGAAAAGTGATGCTGTCAACGGCTTTTGAATGGAATGTTGAGCATCACTCACTAATGAAACAAGAGTTACCATAATGCTTGGTAATGATAATTCTTATTATGCTAACTGTATATCCAGTATTAAAATCTTATCTAAGCACTAAAAGGTGTCAGACTGCAGGGTTGAGGCTTTAATCTGTGGTGAGTCTGGTTTTACTGTAGATACAAGAGGAAAAGGAAGAGAAGACAGGATTCTGCTGACAGCAAACAGTAAAAATATATTTTCATTACTTTTGAAAAGTTTTGGGTTTGCTTTAAATTCTCTCACCTTCATTTTTCCTTTTTTCCTCACTAACTGCAGAGTTTATGAAGTGACAGAAGTTAGAATGGCACTGAAAAGGGAAAGGAACTACAAAATTACTTACACTCACTTTTCCTTTGTATTAAGGGGGGGAAAAGGCAGTGGGAGGGGAGAAGCAAAACTCAAAGCAGAAAAAATACCAAAATATTGAGATTTCTAAATTTGAATAAACCTCTCAAAAATTACAGAATTAGAAGAGACTTCACAGGTTTGAGCATATGACCCTTTTTCCAGTGTCATTTGAGAAAGTGCCACAAGTGCTATTCCACCTCTGAGGCTGGAGTGTCCTTGGCTTCAGGCTGCCAGAACACCAGGAGGAAGGTGTTACATCTGAGCAGGGCTCACAGTTCGAGAGCACAAGGGTGGGGAATGAGTCATGTGGGTCAGAACTATGAAGGGAAGATATTAATGAACACTCGGAAGCCACAGGGTTTTAATTAAAAATTCCAAATGACACGAAAGCCAAGATTTATCGACCTGAAGCACAGACATTACTCAGCAGAAAGGATTTATTTGACCCATTTGTGCTGGGCTTGCTTCATCACTTCTCCCTGATATTGTGCTGGCAGGATATTGTTATCCCTGACCACAGAATTCGAGGTGATGGGGGTGGTGATGAAACACTGTATTTACATTCTGCTGTACTTACATTCAGTACCATCAGCCAGGTGGGCTGCAAAATAACAATACAGGTACCTAAAAAGAAGTGGTTCTGTGGTCTCTTTATTACTTTCTTCCTAGTGACTGTGGACACAGTAAAAAAAAAAGTGGGGCATAAAGATTTATCTGATTAGAAACTGAATATTCTGATCAGAGCTCGTGGGCAGTTGTTTTTATCTGCCCAGTGGAATGCAGCTCCCAGCACTGAATAATCTCAGGCACCCTCCCTGTTTCCTGAGCACTTTGTAGGAGGTCAGATACTATTTTGCTGTCATTACTCTGCATTACAGCAAAGCTGAAATATCTTTGGATTTTTTCATGGAAAAGTTAGTCTGTGGCAAAGGAAACATGTGGAATAATCCTATGAATGACTAAATAGTTACAGAGAGTAAAGACAGACAAAGCCAAGTAAAGAGAGTCTGCAGGTTGCCCTCTCCCCTGAGCTGGGGAGTGAAGGACTAAAGCTGACCACTGGGAAAGCACCGTGGCCAGTGACAGCTCTGGCAATGCCCCACGGGCTCTGCAGGGCCAGCTGAGCATGGGTGGAGTGGAACTTCTCAGAGCAAGTGAGGCAAACGTGAGGCTTTGACCAGAAGGTGGGCAAGAAGAATTTACTATGGATTAGCAGCTCCAGCATAAACTTTCTTGGAATAATTCCTTGACAATTGCTGTTTTTTCCCAGGAAAAAGAAATCCCTGGACTCTCTTCTGGGAGGACACAGTGAATCAAGAGCACAGGCACTTTATCCTGGAAGAGTAGCCCAGTGCTTTTTGTGTGCAAGTGGAGTTCTTTCAGTAAATGCCACACTGCAGGCAAACCACAGAGCTTAAGGAAGAGAGAGAACAGGTCACTGCACTTATTCTCTTTTTTATAGAAGTGAAGCCCATCAAGCAGAGTGCTGCAAGGTGTTCTACACCCCTGATGCAAAGCAGAACAAGTTCAGTGAACATCTTACAAGAAGTGTTGGTGTCTGCAGTGCTGATCTCATCTGAGGGCCCTGTCTCCTGCCCCAGGGGATGAAGAACTCTCAGCAGCATCCCTGTACTTGCTCCTGCAGCAGGGGGACAGGCCCTGCAGCATCTCAGCTCTGTTCTGTGCAGTGCTGTGACAGGGGCAGTGGGACAAGGAGAACAAAGGCAAAGCTGACCCTAAAAGTTGTTGTTCCCCTTAACCATTGCACAAAACTGCTTTATCAACAGGTTACATCTAGAATTATCCATATGTTTTAATTCTGTACCTTAAGGATCTGTCTAATTAGCACAATACAATGTTAGCATATTAACCACACTCCAGCAGACTGGGACTATTTATTACTGAGAGAACTCCTACCAGAAACCTTGGAATTTTTACAATACATTTTTGTCCATACTTTTTGGAGCAATAATAATGTAATACCATACTCCCTCCCCAAATAGCTGCAGGGTCTCTTTTAATGAATAGGAACAAACAAACTATCCAGCTAAGCCCAGAAACATGACCCCTATCAAAAGCAAAATCAAACAATACCCTGAAACAATCTACATATACAAAGAACAAACTTTTCTTGTTCTCCAAAGATTAACTCAGCAGGTATTTGGCATTCAAAAAATTCTACAACAACAGAAATGATTCTGTGTTTGAAGAGGGGTTTTTTAGAATTATTGTTGCAATTATTTGGAAAAAAAATTTAAAAGAGAAAAGGTTTTAGAAAACATTTTTGAAATATTAATGTAGGTAGCATTCTGTACAGGCAGTACTCCTGTGCTCTCTCTCAATGACAATTTGTAAAGTCTGTTATGTTTTCTGTGTAAAACTTTTTCAAATCTCTTGGCCATCTACTACCAGCTCCTGCTCAACATTCATTGCTCAGTCAACAATGGTGGCATTTTCCATTTCTTCACAGAATAGCATCTGGTGACCCCTGCACTGTTCTGGGCATGGAAGAAATTACACTTCTTTAGCCAATTTTATGGGAGGAGATGGAATGGCAACAAAAATATTAAATAACCTGGTCATCCTCTCAGACATGGAGCTTCAAAGCAAATATCTGCAAAATTTCCAACTTTCTAGTAATGGAAAATTCAGCCTCCATGTCAGTAGTTTCCAACAGAAGGGTTTTATTTGGCTTATTATTAATATTATGGATATTAATATTTTCACTAGGAAACCTGAAATGACTGCTCATCTCAGATGATCCAAATGATCCCAGTCCTTCCTCTGAGAGAACCTTTCTCTGTACGCGGGCACCATCACAGCAGTTTGCCATGAGGCAGCTGCTCCCATTCCCTTCACCACTTTGATCCGTTAAAACTCGGGGTTTTTAACTCTGTTGTGAAGCCTGTCCTGCTCATGGGTGCTCCTGGGTAACAGGATGAATGTCTTCAGCTTGAACTGGGGGGCTCGTTCTGTGGAGGATTTATTGATTTGAAACCCGTCCAAACGTGAGTCACCGTGCAGAAATGTCACACGGAGACTCTCACTTGCAATCTCACAAAGCGCTGAGGGCCCTCGAGTGTCGCAAATAACCCTGGAGCAAGTTCCTTGGGCGCAGTCCCGATGAGATGAGGAAGGGCCGGGGCGGCCCCAGCAGCGCAGGGAGCGGAGCCCGGGCCGGGAGCGCTGCCCTGGGCAGGAGAGCGCTGCCGCCTCCCGACAGCCGCGCTCCCTGCACGGGCAGCCGGGACAGCCCGGGACAGCCCGGCTTATCACACGGGACAGCCGGGACAGCCCGGGACAGGGGACTGCCGGGGACAGCCCGGGATGTGGGACTGCCGGGACAGCCCGGGATAGGGGACAGCCCGGGACAGCCCGGGATATCACACGGGACAGCCGGGACAGCCCGGGACAGCCCGGGATATCACACGGGACAGCCGGGACAGCCCGGGATGTGGGACTGCCGGGACAGCCCGGGATAGGGGACAGCCCGGGACAGCCCGGGATATCACACGGGACAACCGGGACAGCCCGGGACAGCCCGGGATATCACACGGGCAGCCGGGACAGCCCGGGACAGCCGGGACAGCCCGGGATATCACACGAGACAGCCGGGACAGCCCGGGACAGCCCGGGATATCACACGGGACTGCCGGGGACAGCCCGGGATATGGGACAGCCCGGGATATGGGATAGCCGGGGACACGGGACAGCCCGGGATGTGGGACTGCCGGGGACAGCCTAGGATATGGGACAGCCCGGGATAGGGGACAGCCTGGGACAGCCTGGGATATGGGACAGCCTAGGATATGGGACAGCCCGGGATGTGGGACAGCCTGGGACAGCCTGGGATATGGGACAGCCCGGGACAGCCCGGGATATGGGACAGCCCGGGATATGGGACAGCCTGGGCCAGCCTGGGATATGGGACAGCCTGGGACAGCCCGGATACCACATGGGCAGCCTGGGGCAGCCCGGGATATGGGACAGCCGGAGACAGCCCGGGATAGGGGACAGCCTGGGACAACCTGGGATACCACACGGGACAGCTGGGGACAGCCCGGGATATGACATGGGACAGCCTGGGACATGGGACAGCCTGGGACAAGGGGCTGCTTCAAGGGCATCCTCATTCTAAGGGGATAAACGAAGGGTGGTGATAAGACCTGATCACTCAAAGTAAGCGTTTGGATTTTGTATTTTTACCACTTGGTTGAAAAGAGAATTGCTCAGTCACAGAGTTTACAGCTCCTTTTGGGATTTCCTCAGCACAGGAGCAATGTGCACACCTGCACCACTTCTACACCATCCCTACATTGCCCCTACACCATCCCTACATCCACACACAGCGCTGCTGGAGCACCAGGAGCATCCTCCCCTTCTGGAGCCAGCAGGGCAGAGCAAGCTGGCAGCGTGGGGTGGGTACCACAGGGAACAGGGCAAGACACTTCAGTCACACTTCAGACACTTCAGGTAAATCCTGCTCTGACCCACAGCCACCAACCAGAGGTAGTTTAAAACTATTTGATACCAATTTTGAACCCAGTTTTGCCTTCTCTACTTCTCTACAACCTGGGCTGTGAATTTTTTTTATCTCTGTGACTCTGACTGACACTGCCTACAGTAGGGATGGAGCACTTTCAGTTCTCTAGCTTGAGGCTGATCACTGAAACACCGAGGCCTGTCATTCCTGAGCACTGAAGGTGAGAGAGTAACTAATTCTTCCTGGCTGATCTTCTTTCCATTTCCAGCCCACTAATTACTTCTCTGCTTTGGTTGCCATTCAGCCCCACTTGATTAGGCTGCTGTAAAGAGCAGCAGAGGAGGACATGAGGTAGGATCCTCCTCAGAAATCTGCAGGTGATGCATTTTCTGATTGCACAGACTCATGTTACTTTACACACAGATGCAAAGACTATTTTGGATGGCAAAGATATTCAGCATCTGCTTCAGTTTTTGAAGGATAAAGTCTTTTTTTTTTCTTAGCTACCAGAGCACACTACTAAGCATGTGTCTTTTTCTAATTAACGTGAGGAGCTTTTGTGTTGGTTCCAGTGCCCAACTGTCCAGTGTGATTGGAACTGCCAAAAACAGTAACCCAGGAAATTTCATTTTCCACAATATTTTAGCTCTGGCTGACTCAGTAGAATCCCAGCAGTGAGCTGTGAGCAATGATATATGAAGTGAAAAATGTTTGCCCTCCCTCCCAAGCCTCTCTGCACTCTGCATAAACCACTCACAGTCCGTGCTGAGGTCATGGGCTCTGCTGTCAGACCCAGCTCCAAAGGAGATGCTCCCTGCCTGTTTGCCAGGTGGTTTTGATACCACTGTGGCTTGATAGAAAGCAAATTTCCATCTCAGGAGAAGTTCTCCCTATTGCCAGTATTACTTTCAGATCAGAATTTCCCATGAGCTAATACAAAAAGACTGGCTTGAGGCCCAGGGCTCAGCATAATTTGCCTTAAATTTGTGTTTGCTTAGTTCGTGTTATAAGGAAATAGTTTTCTATCTAGTCACTGCATATTATGTAGAGCAGCCCTGAAAAGAGACTCAAATGCCATATTCCAAGTGAAGTAGAAAGACTATAACAAAGTTTGTCTGGCAGTTGGAAAGTTGGTGAGTAATGTGAAAGTGTGCCTGGAACAGGAAACAATGCAGTTTACTGTAGTGGGATCTGCGCTCAGAGATCCTTCTGAAAGCTGCTCATGTGGAAAGAATGAAAAACTAGAGCAAGGCAGGCAGGTAGAGTTCATAACAAGGCATAACAGGCTTTCATCGATGGCTTTAGCAGCTTTTCACTGCTCAGATGCTATTTCTGCATCCAGAGGTTAGGATATAATGGGATGTGCAGATGCATAGATATTTTCCCTTCTTTTGACTGACGGATTTGAAGAATATGAACCACAAGCTCTGTGCCATAAATGGGAAAGGCAGTTCTTCAAGCTTTCATGAGAAGTTGCTTAAATTATTAGTTTCAGCAGTAAAATGTTGGCTATATTTATGTTTAGAGAAGAAAAAGTTGGGTAAAAACTTTCCAA